>NC_052572.1:55922281-56522281 GCF_016699485.2 Gallus gallus
CCCCTGTTAATCATATCGTGATGCACCTTTTTCAAATCCATAGTTTTATTGAATGGGTTTTTTAATCTTTGCAGAACTCCTAACCAGTCACATCCATAAAGAAATGAAAAAAAAAAAATGGTATTCACATCACCTGATGTGGTTGGTTTTTGGGCTCTGCGAAGATTAAAAACACAGTAAGACTTGAGAGCATCCTAGAGGGAATATAGAGGTTGCTATTAATATGTTCTTCTTTTGAACAGAACTGATCTAAGGGTTTGGAAATAGAGAAAAAGCGACTGTTTAAAGCAATAGACAAGGCTGAGGTTTTGGATACATACTGCAGAATATCATAGTAAGAAGAAACTGAAAATGATGAGAGGCAATCCTGAAGTTACTCCTGGGTTCACTCTCATTTCCAAATGCTCAGACAGGCAACTCCCTGCTGTAGTATCTCAGTAAAATGATTGAGTTGGTGTCAATGATGGGATAACTTCTCCAGTGCTCATGAAGGGTGCGCCGTGTCAGATAGGTGGCTGACCACAGGGGGGTTCAAATGCTGGTTATTGGCAGGCATAGTTCCCTACACTGCTGATGTGGTGAGGCAGCTGTTACTGATGATACCGTGGCTGAGTGCTGCTCTCAGGGACGGCACAGCATCCCACAGCCTCTTTGGCACAGCCATTTCATCCCAGTTTCTGTTCTCCAGACCTTCAGTAGGCTTCCTCTTTCCTTTGGCTGCGTCACCTGATTTTTACCAGCAGTATGTGCTGGAAGATGTGGTCAAAGGTACTGTGTTGGAGAGGCTCTAGCTGTCGGAGAAGAAAACTATCAGAGAAGGAGAGGGAGGAGGAGGGACGGAGAAGGGACTGGGGAAGGACGGGCAAACAGAGGAAAGTGCAAAGAGAACAGGACAGGAAGGGCTTTAAAAAGGAAAGAGAGGGATGAAAACACAGCAGGGACAAAGAGCATTCCTGTCGGGAATCCTGGGGACTCTTTTCAGGTCTGGGCATAGATTTGTCATGCAGCCTTTGGGAAGTCATGTCACGTTCCTGCCTGCAATGTGTCCTTAGGAGCCTGGAATGTGAGCTTAGCTGCTTATTATTGGACTCCTTATTTACAAAGCTAGTAGGGCCTGTTTTGATCTTTTATTCTGACTCTTTTTGCAACACATGAGGTTGAACTTCCTAAAATTAATTCCTGCTTAAGCCCCAGCATATCTTCTAGGAAAACAAACAAACAAAACAAAACAAAACAAAACAAAAAAACCCTGGTATTTGTGAGGAGAATTCACTGCAAATCTTTAAATCCAAATTTGCCGTGTTTGCCTGCCCACTAATTGTCCTGTCTTTTTTCTGGTCTAAATTGCTTTACCTCTGACTTCAGCAGATGTTAAACCTCGGTGCGTCTTTGTCTGCAGACCAAAAGAATTCCTCGACGACCAGATTTTTATCCCTCATAGGTGGCTGTGATCTCTAATTAAGTCAGCCCCGTAACGTCTTTTTGACAGGGAACGGCTTGATTTATTTCAGCTATCAATCAGGCGCGTTTCCCGACGCCCGGATTGTTCTCACGGTTCTTCTCTGAATCACCTCCCGCTCGCTGCCAGCTCCACAGCGCCGGGATCCCGGCAGAAGTCGCGCACCCCGCTCGGCACAAAGAGCCGCTGCGCGCTGACCGCAGGAAACCCCCCGTGACCGCGGCCACTGCCGGGGGCTCCACGGCCAAAACCCTCTGCTGCCCCGTCCCCATCCCGCAGTTGTGCGACGCTGGAGCGGTTCGGGGCGGTTTCCGGGAGCAGCTCGCCGTCCTGAGGGTGGAAGTGCTGTCTTTGTAACGGGGTCTGTCTGCTTTTGTTTGGCCCTGGGCATTGAGATGCTGCTCTGCAGCTGTTTCCCACCCACTTTTTTTTTTTTTTTTTTTTTTTTTTTTAAATCTGTCATCTTCCTACGGATGTCAGCTGATGCTGAAGGATAAATATGCAGAGATTTGTTTGGTTCTTTCTGTTTTTACAGATATGTTTCTGAAGTCTGGAATGAGAGACAAAGCAATAAAAGATCAGCAAGGTCTTCTGTGACAGGACATGGGGAAATGGCTTCAAACGAAAAGAGGGGAGATTTAGTCTGGATATTAAAAAAGAAGTTTTTTACGTAAGGGTGGTGAGGCACAGGCAGGGGTTGCCCAGAGAGGTGGTGGATACCCCATCCCTGAAGACACTCAAGGTCAGGCTGGATGGGACTCTGAGCCCCTGATGGAGCTGTAGGTGCCCGTGTTCACTGCTGGAGGAGTTGGAGTGGATGGCCTGTAAGGGTTCCTTCCAACTCAGATGATTCTGTAACTCCATGGTATTAAGCCTCAGAAATGACAAGAAGTTCAGAACCAAACCTCAGAAAAATCTCAGGCTCCAAGGGAGCTGGGGCTAAAGCTTCCTCTGGGTGCACATGCTGTGGTGTACTCCCAGAGATGTGACAGGACAAGCCAGAAGTCTTGATATAGGCTAAATGCAACAAGAGCTGAATTTGTGTCTGGATATGAATTTTCCTGTGTGGGCCCATTGACAACTGGCAGTGACAAAATGCATTTTTAAAGGAAGAGATTCAGTTTGTAAAACTTATTTATTACCAATGAAAAAACAGTACAAGGCTGCAGAAGGAAAACATAATTCCAGACTAACTTGAGGGGCCATTCTGCAGTTGCTGACTACAGGAGTGATGTTATTCACATGCCTCTGTTGTTGGAAGCACCTTGGACCTCATTTTTCTCACACTGTGTTCACATTGGAGCTATTCCTAATTTACACAACTTGAAGTGGCCAGAGAATAGGACCACTGGCATTATCAGTTTCTGATCAATGTCTAATAAAAAGACTTACTAAAGTAAAAAATGGTTTATATGCTTGTTTTGACAGAGGCATACATAAAAATACACCTCACAGCCCAAGTGAATATGAAAAAGCTGCCAAATCTGCCTATATACATCTATATGATCCCATGTATTTTCAACATCTAATTAAAAAAAGAGAAACATTCACATTCCATGCCACGAAGAGTGGGAAAAGGTTAGATTATTTTAAGAATTCCAGAACACCCAATGATGCAGAAGTGTATGTTAAAAAAAAAAAAAAAAAAAAAAAAAAAGACACAACCCAACAAAATATTAACATCAGTGATGTATTCCGAGGAAGTAGAATTGATATTTTAGTTAATTACCATTCGATATCAGAACAATAAGCTATTTTTTTCTCTGCCTCATACTACCATATTGGTCTCACTGGCTGTTCTGTTGAATGAAAAGAAAAAAGGCATTAAAAACAATGTCCGTTATTCAATTAAAAGAGAAATAATATACTTTGTGAAAAAGAAGCTATTGATCTATGTTAGAAACAGAAAAAATATTCACTGCAAAAAAGAACTTGCTACTTTTCTATTCGCAGCTGACTTGTGAGCTGATCAATGCTTCTGAGAACATATTTTACCCTCACATTTGCCAGCAAGTTTATATGAACAAATTTCCAAAGGAGTTTTTTCTTTATCTGTCTCTTGTATGTGGTTATGTGCTTGGTCTTTAAATTTGGGATGGTTTATTTTTGTTGCAAGATTAGAATTTGTATCTTTTGTGCTGTATGAAACACCAGTTGTGACGTAAAGAATGTTCAGTCATTGTTTTCAGTGATGGGATGCCATTTCCAAAGCCTCTGTGCTGCAAAGTTCTGACAGTTTTATCACTTACTTAAAACCCTTTCTATATGCTTTTTTTTCACAGCATTTCATGACACACTTGCAATGGCAGATGCTCTGATCTAATTATTAACTCAAACTCTAGATACTTCTATTTTTTTTACTTGATAATTTTAGACTTATTGGGTTGTCTGAGGAATATCAGCACTTGTTATAAACTTATTCCATTTAATATCAAGCATTTTTCTATGCTTTTGAAAGCACTGAGACATCTGCCTAAATCTCTGATGGATTTCCAGTTTTCACATCCATATGCTAAGGTAGAAATAATATTTGATAATTATTTACTTTTTTAAATTGTAATCTTCAAGGTGTATATTGTTCATGATCAAATGTGGTCAACATACCCAAGGAATGGAATGCCATCCAAAGGAACCCAGATGGGCTCAAGCAGTGGGCCCAGGTAAACCTCATGGGGTTCAGAAAGGCCAAGTGCAAAGCCTGCACCTGGATCAAGTCCACACTCTAAGGATCCTATAATTCTATGATTCTGTGAAAGGATGAAGCATAGCCCTGCCAAAAGGACTTGCAGGTTCTGGAGGATGGCACCTGAGCATGAGCCAGCAATGTGCCTTTGCAGCCCAGAAAGCCAACTGTGTCCTCATGCATCAAAAGCAGCATGACCAGGACGAAAGATGTGATGCTGCCCCTCTACTCTGTGCTGGTGAGGCCTCACCTGGAGTACTGCATCCTGATGTGAAGTCCTCAGTACAGGAGAGACATGGACCTGTTGGAGCACGTCCAGAGGAGGGCCACAAAAATGATCCAAGGGATGGAACACCTCTCCTATGAGGAAAGGCTGAGGGAGCTGTGGCTGTTCAACATGGAGAAGAGAACAGCAGCCTTTCAGTGTCTGAAGGGAGGCTGTAAGAAAGGAGTGACGTGCAGAATCAGACTCTATAACCCAGAGTTAGGTTATATCTCAAGAAATGAAAAATGGAAGAACTGAAGAATGAGAACAGGACCCTGCAGTAAAAGAGAGAAGGCCCTCACAGTAAGAAAAGGGAAAGGAGCTTCACAGAAACTGAGATAGGGGCAAATAGAGATAGTTTATGTAGAGAGTGTTAGAAAATAAGGGATTGCAAGCACTTTCACAGACACTGGATCTGGAATAACAAGGGGGATGAAGGCCATAAAGATAAGGACTGAGAACAGCCTGAGGACATCTGGCAGGGAGGTGATTAGATGTACACAGAGCAAGCTGAAACCCGTTCAGGGGATGGCCACTTAGGGGTCAGAAGTTTGCAGCGAGGAAGACTATGGGTGGTGGATACCCCATCCCTGAAGACATTCAAGGTCAGGCTGGACACGGCTCTGAGCACCTGATGTAGCTGTAGGTGTCCCTGTTCATTGCAGGGGAATTGGACTAGATGGCCTTTAAGGGTCTCTTCCAACCCAAATAATTCTATGACTCTGTGAAATTTTGAGTAAGACATAAGATGCAGCTGTCCTTTTGCTAATTCATACTACTTGCTTTTTGGACATTGCTGCTGATCTCCTTACTGGTATCAAACAAAGGAAACAAATTAATTGCCCCTTAAAATGCTACTTACCTGGGAGTGTCTGACTTCCTATTGGGTAAGACTTTTTTTTCTCACTCTTTATTTAACACATAACCATTTGTAATGCTGGACAGTCTTTCTGTATCTTGTTTTCAGGTTCACCATCTTGTGACTTCAGACAGATTCATTTTAAACTCTATGTCATCAGGTGGAACAAAGTGATTCTCATGTTTCAGTTGTCTATGGTTTCTCTTCTCATAAAATCCCTGCGTTTAGTATTTCAGTCAGCCACCAAGAAAGTGACAAATAATGGCTGACTAATATGATTCATCTTAGAGCCTACCTCACATACCAAGTAGAAATGAATTTTAATTTTGCAGGAGACAGACTTTCGTGTTAAGAGAAAAATTGCCCATGTTCAAGCATTTTTCTGGATAGTAAAAAAACATATAAATTGAGAAAAATATATAAAACATTCAAATAGTCGTGGCAGGGACCTGTTCTGTACCCAGTCTCTGTCCATCACACTGTTGCTGTATATCAAATGGTGCAGCAATCCCTGCTTGTGGTACTGAAGCCGTCACTGCTTGCACGTCTGCTTGTGCACGGTGTTGAAAATGGATCTGTACAAACTTGGGCCCTGTACAGTGCAAGATACCGTGTATTTTTCAATCTCTGTACACTTCGTGCATCCTCTACTGTTCATCAGACATTAGCTGTAAACAAAATACTCACTCTGATGAACATTTTGTTAAAAACATGTAAGTACAGTAATGACTTAGTGGGGCTGTTGTAGCATTAGGCTCTCCAGAAGTCTATGATGCTGTCAGGACTGCAGAAGTTTTTCTCTGGAAAACTCATCTGTTAGACCACTGCAGCTGCACTGCCTCATGACACAAAGCAAGGTGGATGTTCTAAGAATTAGCAGAGTCTCCCACTTCTGTGTAAATCAGTGGATTTGTTGTGGTGCAATTTGACAGAGCTATGCTGGAGTCAGTGGAGACACACCAAATTACAGCAGCCAATGGTCTGAAATTATAGTAGTTGCACAGGTAATTTCTCAGACTCTTGGTGCTTTGATTATACAAAGTCAGTGAGGTTAAAATTTCAGCTTTTGATACCACTTAAGTAGTAAGTTCTAGTGATACTTTTGGAATTACTTACGATGGCAGACTTTGTTCACACATATCTTCCAATAAATGAAAGCTATGGTGTGGTAACTGCGTTCTTCATGTCAAACTTCTGTCAAATGAAACTGGTTTTGCACCATAATGCTGTAACAGTTTGCTAGTCAAAAAGAAATTCTCAGTGCAACTATAACAATTTTATTCCTTGTTTAAATAACTAAACAAATAGCAGTATTTTCTTATGATGAAAACATCTTAGCTTAGTTAATTCTAGATATTTAAATCTGAGCTAATCATCTATGTTGCTTTTTATAGGCAATGGAAAGGAATCAATCTTTTTAGAGCACAGTCCAGTGACCTACTTTAAATGTCTGTCTTAGGAGATGTTCTGTGTGTTAGAAATGTCTTTTAAGAGAGACCAGGTTAGTGCTTCTAATACTAACCTTTCTTTTAGATGTCTGCACCAGAAAATGCCCAACTGGCTCTATTTTTCAAACACTGTGATTATTTTACTTCTCCTTCTTGAAATCTTCATGAAACAGGTTCACACTCCTCTTCTCCTCCGCAGTCTCTGTGATTGTATAGATCTACAGCTGGTACAGCTTGATGCAGTTGTGACTCTGTAGCATACGCATAAATCCACGGTGATGTGATAGGCATGGGCACAGCGCCATTTCATAAGCCTGCTTGCAGCTTGGGTGCTGCTGATACAGTCATTCCTTTGCTTTCCCAAATTCTTTTTGGCATTAATTGTCCACTCAGAGCTTCTAACCCAGCAGACATCATTCATGTCTCAAAATACATCTGTATACTGCACTTGCTTAAGACTGGAATATATGATCTTTACACAGGAAAAAAAAAAATTTGGAGTTCAGAGTCTGAATTTTGCCATTTCAGCGCAGAAGGCTGATAACAGCAGCCTCTCTTATCTGTTGTTGCACTTCAGGGACATCCAGATGGAATGTTAATGCCTGCAGTTTCTGAAGGATCTAGAAGAAAGCTTCTTTGTGTGTCCAAATTCGGGGAAAAAAAAAATAAATCCTTCAGGTTTTTAAGTCCTTTACTCTCTTGCATTAGTACTATTAAGAAGCCTCGTCAAAAAGGTGTGCAGGCGAGTTGGTACACTGTGTGTATCAAGCCCAAGGGAGTATGCTGTACTATATTATTAAAGTCAATGAATCTTATAGGTCTGATTCAAGAATTCCACATTTCTGACATGATCAGCAATATGTAGGCTTGCTGAAGCCTGCTCGGTCTTCAGCAAAGATTATGACTGATTAGTATCCTCCATTTTAAGAAAGAAGTGCCTGAGATAATTTTGAAAGTTTGATTTCCTCATAGAGGTCTTTGGCGAGCTTGAAGCTGTGCAGCTCATGCAAGGTGTTCGGAAAACACAATTTAGCTTTGCTGTCTGCTGTGCATTCTGTGCTTTAAGGTAAAGGAAACATGATTTCTGTCTGTGGCTATGCAAGATTGTTGTCTGTTACTAGACCTTGTAGCAGGTTGCCATGTTTTGAAAAGTAATGCCTCTGTGTTCCCTGCTGCTCAGCTGAGCACCTCTTAACTTTCAGGAACGGGACAGTGCTTCAGTTCTATGAAATCCTGCACCTTCTTTTCATGAAAGCAATTATCATGTTTTGTAGGCTCTGCAAATATCTTGTAAACAACTTCCCTTCTGTAGACCAAGTTTGCTCTATCAAAAAAGCAGACAAGTGGCCTAGAGATCAGTTCAGCAAGGTATACATGCTATGATACTCCTCTAGTTCTGGTTGCCTTTCTTCTTAGTGGTAGTGATCTACCCATTGTTTCCAGCACCCAGAAAACAGAGCTTAGCATCTAGTTCTTTGGTCTTAGTTACAACTGAAGTATACCCAAGTTACTTCCGCTCTGCTTTGAGTCTGACTTCCTCATCAGCCTTTTTTTTTTTTCCTGCTTATGTCTAAAAACACTTTTAAAGTTGCTGCTTGGACATCAATTCATCTCATGAATTGAATTCCGTGCAGAACAACCTCTCCAAGATGACCACTCTTACAATCATCCTCTTTTACAATTACAAAACTCCAATGCTTTTTCTCTTTTCCGTAGGTCATCACCAACACCTGGCAGGCTGGCTGGTGAATCAACAGACTGACAAGATCTGCTCTATTAGAAAGCACTGGATTCATCATGTTGCTGTCAATCTTTTGAGCAAAGTTTCAGCATCTTTGTCTATCTACCTTCAAATCTTAGCTCTCAAACATTTGCAACTACTTGGACAGTGTTTTTTCAGCTACCATCTTCAGGAGTTGAATGTATTTTTAACAGTTTCACTGCCAGTAATAAGCTGAGATGTTCTGTTGACTGTTCGGGTAGATAAGAGGCCTTGCAGAGGGACCTAGATAGTCTGGACAATCAGCAATGGTATGACATTCAGCATTCAAAAAGTAAATGTTGGGTGCTGTAACTCGTCTCCCTCTGCCCTCCTCTCCCCTCCTCTTCACACCTCTCCTGGCTCTGCCTCGGGCATGCACCCATCATTTACAACAACTGAATTATTAATGCTGTCTGAGCTGAAAGTGGGGCATGGGGAAGACTATTATAAGAGAAAAATAATCCCGCTCTTCACAACCATGCCTTACTCATGTCATCACTTTTGGCAATATGTACATTTGAGAGCAACTTTTGTCAAGGATGAAGTACAGGAAGAATAAAATTTCATCAAAGATTTCTACTGAACGCCTTGGGAGCTTACTGAGAATTGCAGCCACTGCCACCAGAACATCTCAATGCATCAGTTTCATAAAAACAGGGTCAAATGTCCCAGTTTTATATTTTTGTTCCTCTCTCTTTTTTTACTGTTTTAATAAAAGTATTAAAAATTAAAATAACTTTTGTTACTTATATACATTAACTATATTATATATCTTACAAAGACTGCCCTGAAAGTAATGCCTCTTCTTTTATAATGTTGGCCCATAGTGTCAGAGGTGGATGTTGGTGGTATGGCAGTAAAAGTTGAATTGTCCCACATATACCCCATTACATTTTGCTGCCGTGTGACAGATGGCAGCAGAGGGGCAGTTGGACAGAATGACATCTGACGTGGAAGTGCAGATGGAGAAAAGGTGTCGCTGTATTCCTCCATGTGGAAACAATGGCACCTACTGACACTCACTGATGCTTGATGAACATTTATGGAGACCTAACTGTAAGTGTGAGCCCAGTGAGACAGTGGGTGGAGTGTTTCAGCAGGGGTGACACCAACAAGCGGTCACCTCTGCTTGTACAGATTCTTAGGTGGCATGCAGACTCTTGTTCATTTGCAGAGGTAATGGTGGTGATTAGGTTGAAAAATATTGTTTTGTAGCTGAGAATTTGTTCTATCAAACAGTGTTATATTTGTATCTGTTGTAGTTGCCATGGAAATAAATAGGAGGTATTACTTTTGGAGTGACCTATGTATACGCAGCCCAAGACAATTGCTCTTCATTAAATGCGGCCCAGGCAAGGCAAAAAGTTGGACACTCATGAAGTAGCCCAGGGTTTGAGGCTAAATCTCCCTAACTGTCCTCTGAATGCCTTTATTAGATGGTATAGAATCAAGAACAGAGACCACTCTCTAATATTGGCAGTGTATTGGCAATATACTCTACAGGATTCAGCATTATTGTGCAAATAGGAGAAGTAATAACAAATGTTCAAACATAACTGATAAGTGTCATATAATTTTCATTTTGGTGACCATCATGGATAAATGACCTGTCTGGCAAGATTATCACAGGTAAAACTTGTCTAGTAGCCTGTAATAAAGCCCCAGGCTACCTCTACAACCTTGACCGTGCTCAGAAGCACTGTCTCTACTTTCTGTTAAGCTCCTGTCTAAGCTATGATGAGTCACAATTTGTATCAACGTAACAGAGCATAAGGATGGCAATTCATAACAGGGCAAACAGTCTTGCCTCTGAAAAATACCAGATTCATGGGGAAAGAGGCAGGATGCAGAGTTTGCACATGTTGATTATTATACCCAATGTATTCATCTGTCTTCTGCCAGATCTTATAATTTCTACATCTGTTTTAATGTTGTGTCCAGCTTTGGACTTAATCTAGTGCTATAGATGTTTTAGAAAATAAGAAAGAAAAAGAAAGTCTTATGAATTCTCTTAAAGAGAATTCATGGCTCGTGAGGCATCTCTCTCAAAGTTCTGTCTTATATGGGAATATTAAACAAGTTTCCCAGAGCCCTAAAATTTAAATCCAGTCCTTAGATAATCATCTGTTGATTTGATACCTAATGCATAGTTTGCAAGTAATTTGTGCCAGTTTAGTCCTAGAAACAAGCACAAATAATCTGTATCTAGGAATAATGCTCACATAAGTCTTAGTTGGAAGCTTCATCGGTTAGTAAGGTCATAACTTCCTGGTTGCATCCAAGCCTCAGTAAATGTTTTGTTTTTGTGCATATAACGGGATTGGCCTCGCTAGATTTAACTTCATGTGACTGGATCTATTCATGGAAGATTAGATGACAAATCCTATTGGGTCAATCTAAACCAGATCTGATATAATCATCATTGTGAATGCATCTCTTGATTGACTGTAATGGAGATGACCGGAGTCCTGTTCCCTCACAAGATATGTATGACAAGCCCAAGAAGACCCAATTAGTTTTAATTGTATTTCACCACTAAAAAATATCCTGTCTGATCAAACTCATGTATCTTTTGCACTGCTATCTCTCTATGCATATTTTTGAAACATTCATTCCTGTTTTTAATGAACCTGGAGAAGAATATTGATTAAACTGCTAAAACCCCTGAAGAACTCAATGTCCTTAACTCAGTAAACTATAAACATTTGTTGAGGTTAATTTAAAAATACAGCTATCCTCCATTAAAAAAAATATTTTATATGTTTTATATTTTAAATGTTATATATGCATTTATATTGTATATTCTTCACTTTATTTTATTTTTTATTTTATCCTGGATTAGTGATTGACTAAATACCTATGTACATCAAGTGTTCTCTCTAGTTCAGTTTGCTCTACACAAATTATGATTTTCAGGAAGCATCATATAATTGCCTCTTCCCTATCAGATCTATTTAAGATGTATCGAGTTTGATGTCACAGTCTCTGAACCCATGTTGCTCATACCTGGATCTCCTGTCTGCCAGTGGGTGGCTCCTGCCATTTCCTTTTCCTCTGCAAAACTTTTGCACTTACCTTGCAAATAAATTGTCCATGGAGGTGAGAAGGCCAGCTTCTCTTCTCCTTGCCTAACAGTGTGACACAAGAATTATTTGTAGTCACTGAAGGGAGTCAGTCACACTTTCTTTAACAGGCACTGATATAAACCCTTAGGCCTCCTGTTGTTCTCTTGTTTGCAAGGGATACCTTTTACAACCATGACTCTTCTGAGACAGGCATAGAGACATCCACCAACTCCTTTCACATGTCCCATAACCAGAAATGCCCTCATTCTGCAGAACAGGACATGGGTTCAATCGTGGGCCCACAGGTGGAAAGCTCCCTGTCCTCTCATCCTCTCTTTATGCTTCTCTGGGCTTATGGTGATGACCTGCAGCCACTTTCAACTCAACCTGCAGATGTGTTCCAACCTCCTGAAATGAAAAAAGAAAGAAAGAAAGGAAAGAAAGGAAAGAAGCTGCAGCTTTACCAACATTTTCTTTCTTTCTTAATTTTTTTCCCTCAGATATAATACAGCTTACATGTTTTATGAGATTAATGTCCCTTTCTTCTGATTACAAGAATCTGATCAGCATATTAATAAGTTAAAAATAAAAAAAACCCCACAAACTATGCAACAGCTGCTATTTTGCTGCAGAATCTATTCAGGGTATGTAATTTTTATGAGATATTTATTATAATAGAGGGGTTTATTTGAGTGAGTGTGTGTGTGTATGTATGTGTGACTTCGAGCCAGCATTAGTACAACAACATGTGCGTCTTCTACATAATGTATGAGGGCAGATAGAGGGGTATATTCATTGTGTTGTCTGTAAGAAAGCATGTACAGTAAATTGTATTTATTCTGGTGGGACAGTGTGTAGGTGAGGGCAGGTTTGTCCAGAGCTGGATATATCAGTGTGTAGCAGTAAGAGCGGAGACTCAAGTCCTGTTCTAGGTGACCCGCCATTATACTTACTGTTTCCATGAGAGGCCCAAACATCTTGTTAACATCTTTGTGCTGGGCTTGGGGTCTGGCAATCCTCTGAGAAAAAAACATTTGATTAGAGCTGGGGGATCTGGTCAGCAGATCTCAAAACATGGTGCTAATGTGCTAATCACTTTATCTGAAATGGGCTTACGCGGTCTGCCTGTTTATAACAGCAGGTTGATGCACCAAGAAATCATTTTAAATCCCATACACCTAAAAATATGCAAAAAGGCACAAGTTTTGAGCATTAGCGTGCCTAAATAAAGGTAGATACAGAATGAGGTGTTTCTTTGACCTCATCTTGGGGTGGAGGAAGTGTACTGAAGATGCTGGAGCTTTGCATATTGCATGATGCCAAAAAACTCTGAGGCGCTCAGCACCTCTGAAACTCATTACTCTTTTAGAAGATAACGTTTGGGTTACAAATGCAGCAGAGTGGTCAGTCCATGCATGCGCATTCCACCAGCTACATTGTCAAGCTCAGTGATTGCACCTTCTTTGTTCTCTTTTTTTCTCCCCAGAAAACTGTCAGGGAAAGTAGAGAAACTGGAGAGTAGAAGACACAAATTGAATTCCTATACATAGTTAAAATAGAACACTGTTTCATCATGACTGAAAGCGAATTCACCGCGTTGCTGTAGAAACCCTGGCAAATGCATTAAACTCAATGCCCAACCATTGCATTCTTTTAACAGCTTTATTTTTAATAGGTATTTACTTGAGAATATATCTCAGCCGTGCTACCGTATAGTTTTTGTACTCCTGCACAAAGAAAGGTATTATTTCTTCTCAGGTAGGCAGTGTGAACAGCTCAGCTTACTGCTGCTAGTAACTTCTTTGCTTCATAAGTGCATATTACCTGGATATGTCTACTGTCTCTGTGGTGATAAAAATACTCATTCCTGCACAGCCAGGGCACACATTCTTTTCTGCAGCATTCAGAACAAATCAAGACAGAGATCTGTGAGAATCTGAGATTTCAAGGAATCCTTCTCAGTAGGACCTCTGTCCTTGCAGAAGACCAAGGAATGTGGAGACTGTGGAGTTGCCAGAAAGTTCTGCTGTTTTGTTTTAGAGAGATATGCATACCTCCACTTACCTTTCTCCTATCACCAGCCACCCCCACTCAGGAGTGTTGGTGTTGGTTTGACGCCAAGAAAATATGGTCCCTCCACAGAATGTTAAAAGACGATCTGGAATGAGGGTTTATGTCAGCTGTTGCTTAAAGAAATGAAAAAATAAACTTGGATTTTTAATACTGTGTTGTTTCTCACACAAAGAATAAATGGTTTGTGACCTGGATATGCTTAACAGGGTGTGAATTAAAGCAGAGTTAATTGTTGATGACAAACAAAACTAAATATAGATGTGGAGGTTGCACCCTCCTCTTCCTCTTGAGATTTTTCACAACCTTTGCACACATTTGCCCATTGTTTTATATTGCCTGATGGACTGATTACATGTCACTGGCATCTGACTCTTGAATTCCTGTAAGGGCTCAGTCTAGGAGAGCAACTTCTGGAAGGACAGAGTGGCCTCACCCTGTGCTGACACCACATGAGTGCTCAGCACCTTGCTGGTTCACTGTCCAGTTGTGATGAACAGAGAAAACATGATCAAATCATCTGACCCAAGGTTCTGTGGATAGCGGTGGATGATGGAATTAGGAGGTAGAGGAAGAAGATTAGCAAATTTCTGGGATATTTAAACTTTTTCTGGTTACCTGTTTCTAGTCTACCTGAAGAACTGTCACTAAAATTAGAACTTTATTATGTTTGCTATGCTTGAGTATCCTCAAGTTCTCTTTCCACATAGTTGCATGTGTGCCACAGAATGATGAGTGGTGCCTGTGGCCATGAATGTGAAGGATGTGCCATTTTTTCTGTCTGATGTATTTAATTACTTTTGTGTCAGGGCTCTGGCCAGGGGCTTTATGGGATCCAAGCTCCGAACACTGCAGTCATGATCCTCTGTCAGTCACGCTTTGACTTCATTGTCAGAGGTCTAATATAAGGCTGAGGAACCTAATCCTGATGGTCATTTCTTAATTGCTATGCTTTGCCCCATATGCTCTCCAATTGTATTTGCTGGTTCTCTATTAGTTCTCCATTTTCTGTCACCTTTCACCCTAGTCATAGTGAAAAACAAGCCGGTAATTTTGATAACCCAAGTTCTAATTGTAAAGCGTGTGATTAGATTTCCGTAATAACCTCAATGTCAGGGCTGCTGGAAACGCTCCAGAAAGTCTGTTCCAATGCTGGGTCAGTCAAGAATTGCTCTGTTGTTTTGGTTTTGTTTTTTTTTTTTTTTCTATCTACATTTTCTGCTGCACAGTGCAGAAGGGGAGAAAGTAACACTAGGAGAAGGAAGGTTTTTCTGAAAGATACAGACTTCCATAAACGTCTTGGGACTGTGGCCTGGGATTTAAACAGCAGCAGGCCATGTATCCCCGGTTAGCAAAAGCCTTACACCACAGTTAGCACAATCCCATGTTGATCAGTAGAAAAGGAACGTAAGTGTTTTCTGGATAAGCTGAAGAGTAGGAAAATGCTTATCCTATTAAAAAAAAAAAAAAAGAAAGAAAAGAAAGAAAAGAAAGAAAAGAAAGAAGGAAGGAAGGAAGGAAGGAAGGAAGGAAGGAAGGAAGGAAGGAAGGAAGGAAGGAAGGAAGGAAGGAAGGAAGGAAGGAAGGAAGGAAGGAAGGAAGGAAGGAAGGAAGGAAGGAAGGAAGGAAGGAAGGAAAGAAGGAGGAAGGGAAGGAGGGAGGGAAGGAGGGAGGAGGGAAGGAAGGAAGGAAGGAAGGAAGGAAGGAAGGAAGGAAGGAAGGAAGGAAGGAAGGAGGGAAGGAAGGAAGGAAGGAAGGAAGGAAGGAAGGGAGGAAGGAAGGAAGGGAGGGAAGGAATTGTATTAATTCCATCACAAAGCAAATTTCACATACAGTCATGATTTTTTTTTTCTGGTCTCCCAAACAAACTTCTCTGCTTGCTGTTTTTCAGCTCTGGTGAGTACCTCTGAATGAAAGCTGAAGTGAAGTTCATGTACCACGGATGTTGAAACCAATGAGCTGAGAGGGACTGGAGGAAAAAAATTGGAAGTGGCAGAAAAAGAAAGAGTTTTATAATTTATTATGCTTCTGCTTTCCACAGAGAAGTTTGAATAGATACATGATATTGTATAATCAAGAAATAATGCTGTCCTCTGCAGTCTTTATGGTACATTGCTAAATATGTAACACAGACAAAGAGGAAATTCTGTGTTTTCGCAATGTTATCTTCAATGACCATCTCCTCCCTGGAGATCTTAGCAAATGACCATCAAAGTTATTGAGGATTTAGTCTTTCAAATAGTTTTAGTACATCTTTATAGCTTTTCAGCTTTTGCCACCCACTCATGTCGTCCCCAGCAATCTGAGATGGGCACTGGGAAGCCCTTCTGCTTGTACTTTGCTTTTCTTGGACTCTGCAGAATATCCTTGGCAACAAGACACTGTACTATATCCAGCTGTATTTTCCTCAGTATTATCTTGGACAGATTTTCAAGTTTCCACACAAATAAATACAAATACGTACTTAGATATCTCTATCATGAAAATGTTGCAGCCATCAGGAGCAGTCTACAGCAGCTCTCTGCTTACTGCAACATTCTACAGGCAAGGTATTCACCTCTATCCCATCTACAGAAATGTCGCTCAGGAGCACAGAGCCACTCAGTGAGGAGAACAGAGCATTCAGGAGGCTCTTCACTCCTCCACCCAACCCATTTTTGAAAACAGGAACCTGACCACCAAGTTCTGCAAATAAGTGGTCGTGTTTTGTCACTGAAAGGAAATATATATATATTATTACCAGTCAAATGGCAAGAGTAGTGGCTTTAATTCATAGCATTTATATGTTATACAGATACAAACATAACTGGTAGACCATATGGTGGGAAGACAACTGCTTGGGAAAAGCACATAGATGTGCCCTACATCTGATGAGTAACAGAGAGTTCCTTTATGAAAGTGCATGCATTCTTTCTGGTCATGATCATTGTCACTTGTGTTAAACTAGCAAAATATGAGTCTTCTCAATGAGAAGGTATGGGAGAAAAAAAAGACATATTGTTTAAGTATGCAAATGAGAAACAGTGGTCTTCACTTTAGTTTCCACCCTTAGTGATTATTTATCTTCTTTGTGTCTCAGTTCCACAACTTAAAATGGGAATATATGTTTCCTCTGTTTATTTGGTCTGGAAACATTTAAAGAAGGAAGTAATGAGATTTCTAACCCCTGGATGTGTTCAGTTCCTATCACCAAAGGGACCGGCCTCAGCTGGGGTATTCAGGTGTCCTTCATGCAAATGCTAATACCATACTGACATGTATACAGTAAAGAAATGATGAGTATTTCAAAGAGGAAATTATTTCTCTGCTTGTACTAGATCCGAAATGTATTCTAAATCTTGCATTTCAATTAGGACACGATGTTATCTGTTATTTCTACAACCACATAAAATTCACAGGAAAAGAATTCTGAACACAAAATCATAGTAAAAAAAAGATCACGCATGTTTGTTACTTCTGCCATGTTGATACAGGCTTTTGTCATAAAGAAATTTCCCTGAAAATTGAAAGTATGTGCATCTGAACATCCCCTCCCACCATCATGTAGAGAAATACTGTTGCTACCGCCATTTCACAGAAGGAGGAAATAGAGCAGAGAAACGAAAAGGTTTTCCTAGTGCCACTGAATAAAATGGGGCAGTACCACGTCTGTCTCCAGTCTGGACTCTGATCCACTGGCTTCATAACTGAGAGCTGGAACCCTTCAATGGACACCTCCAGAGGTGAGATTTCTGCGAGTGGGTGACAGGAGAGTGCTGCCAGTGGCTTTTCTGCAAGGTGAGGCTGGGCGGGGTGTGCAGTGGACTAACTGACTGTAATACAACAGCACTGACCTCAGTGTCTTGCTTCCTCCCACAGTGGGGAATTTGGGTTGCTTGGTAGCCCTTGTTTCTGCATAGCCTTTACAAGCGGCAACGCCTCGTCAGGGGCCCTGTCTGGAGACTGCCTGCCTGCCTAATTTGGCACAAGAACTGTGTGCTGACCCTGTGTTTCAGGATTTCACTATGTCCAAAGAGAATGTCACCTATCTTTTTTTGCCTATCTGACAAAAGACCTGGTATCTCCTGTCTAGACTTCACAGCACTATATCCCTTAAAGGTAGCAACTCGTATTACGTATCTTTCCATGATTTAGTGGAGTCCTGCAACTTCTCCTAGCTTGGTACAGCAGATTCCCTCTGAAGCTGCAATGACTGGGGCTGCATCTGCAGTCATCCCAGATCATCCCAAGCATATGGGAATGACAGAATTTCTCATTAGAGTCAGTTTTGCTACGGAAGTCTCGTTCATGAGACTGCATTTGCTCCTCTGAGCTGTGGTGTGACTGTGACTCAGTTGTACCGATGGACAGGGCTCTTCTTCATGGTTTCTGGAGGAGAAAGAACCTGCTGAAAATTCCATCTGAATCCTGCACAGTCTGTGCCATGCTAAATCTTATCTCCCATAAAGGAGAAACAGCAGATGTGTGTATTTCAAGCTGTCAGGCAAAGCAATTGCAAGTAAACTGCACCCTTTACTTTTGATCGTTGATTGAACCTGTAATTACCATCCTTCCATGCTCTGCCAACCTATGTTCCTCTGTCATCCCCGGGGCTGAGTGAAATCCCCCCTTCCTTCTTTCTCTCTTAAATTTTCCTTCTCATTTGCCGGATACTTTCCTCAGTGGGAAGGTCAAGCCTGGAGATAGCGAATGACCAGGGTCATACGTAGCCGGGAATACGGAGCCGATAACCCATGTCCTCACTCAATTCACAGACGCCTGCTCAGGGTTTCCCTTTGCCATGCAGCCCGTCCTCCCTCACGCAGTACTTGGCTGTTTAGAGAAGGATTCATATGATTCATCATGTCCAATTGTGCATGGTTACTCAAACGCCAGTCTCCGCTGAATAACAAGATGAAACAATACTAATAAAAAAAAAAATACCCTTGAAATACAGATAATCACTCTGACACTTTGGGAGAACATGCCTGCGTACAGCTTATGAAATGCACTGCAGCTTTATGGACTGTCTATTTCTGTGTCTAATCACTATCTTTGTCTGCGCCCTGCTCATGCTTCTTGTGCTAAGAAGTAGGGGAGCGGCGCCTCCGGCTCTGCCGCTGAAAGAGACAGTCGTTAAGGACTATTAGCCCGTGAATAGGCATGGTCCGGGCGGAACAATGGGGTGGCTGCAGCCTAGGGAAAAGCCAGTTTTCTCCAAGTGCCCCGCAGGAGGCCAGGAACGGAGGAATTTTCCCAGCAGCTGAACAAAGAAACCAGGTGTTGGTGTGAGGGCTTGCCGACGGAGAGGGGCCTTGGAGGAGAGATACGGGAGGAGGGAGCGGGGTGGGGGGGGGGGGGAGAAGCGGCTGAGGGAGATGCTCTGCGATGGGCTGCGGGGACCGCCAAGTTCAAAGGAATCCCGGCCCGGGCAGGGGAGAGCGGCAGAACATAGCGCGGACATACATAACACGCGGTGAACGGACGAGATGATGTCCATCCTGCAGGTCTCTGCCCCAGGTTCTTGGGCTGGGGGGACACCACGAAACCGTGCACTCGTGCCTCTGACACGGAGTGGATCGGGCTTTGGGCAGGTCTTGGTACGGTCCCTCCAGGCTGGAAGTGCATGTCAAGACTCCCCGAGCCTCTCCAGGAGTGGGAGCTGTGCTGGGAGCACCCGAGAGGAAAACAAGCACACGGTGCGTGTCACCCTCATAAAGTGAAGGCCGAGGTGCTGGGTGAAAGCTGTGCGAGCTGGCACCCTAGTGAGCCCAGTTCCTTATAGTGCATCATGCCACCACCATCAAGTAGTGTTTCTGATCCTAAGGGGTTCGACGCAGTGCTACCCATAAAAAGTGCAGTGAAACTTCCTCCTAACGCGTCGATTGCTGGAGTGCCTTCCCTCCCACCTAACAGATTAGGATCATGTGAAAGGTGTTATGTGTAATGGGATTTAACAACGAATGCAGGCAGGGAATTGTTGCCCAAATTGGAATTAGGCTAATTGGGACAACAACGAAAGCAAGTACACCCCCATGAAAAATTCAGCGAGATTGTTAATGAGGAGTCGTCGTGGTCCTTTGTTTTTTTTTGCCTTATCTTTGTTTCAGGCAGCCCCGCAACATCCGGTGGGACTATTGATTCAGACATGACCCTGCCCCAAAGGTGTGCCTAATGAGTGAGATCTACGAGATAAGGCTGGTGTGTGCCATGGCTGCAGAGTTTTAATCATTTCTGTGTGAGCGTTTTAGCTTGGGAGTATACTCATTTAAGTGTTTTAAATGGTCTCCAGATGTTGTTAAATCACTATAAAAAAAGAAGATAAAAACGGCCTATAAATTTTAAGAATGACCACAGAAGGGTAGAAGAGAAAGGTCAGATATTGGGCCTCTTATCAGCTACCAGCAATGTCAAAGTGCCTGTGCGTGGCAAAGGAGCATCATTCCTAGCCCATCTGAAACCCCCAGAACTGCTACACTCTGTAGTTGGTAACACGTTTCTCCTCTGTCTCCCTACCTACTCTATTTACTGCTTCTGTCTCTCCTAGAGAATGTTGAATCATAATAATCAGCACTTTTTTGCATTGCATATAAAATAAAAGCCATAATTCAATAACAGAAAACCTTGAGCTAAGGGTGTTGTTTTTTGGGACTGTCTTCATTTTCCTTCAGTGCACGAGCTGTGTGTTAGAAACTATTCCCTCTGGCAACCCATAAAACAGAAACTTCTCCATTTTTTCCACCCCAGGAAACATTCTGTCAGCAATTCACTTGTAGCGTTCATCTATGAATATTGAGATGATTTTCTTTGTCTCACTCCTGAAGTATTAACACAAGGTGCAGTGAGTATCTACGGTATACTACAAACTGTGTGAATAATTACAGTGTGAATAACAGTAAGCCCAATCAGGAAAACACAGAAGACTGGAATGAAATTTTTAATTCACAACAGGGCCTGTGACATTCTGTTATTCTGCTTCTGTTCTACTGCTGTCAGAAAGCCCATAAGTTTCAAGGCCAGGACCTTGTATTCTTCAGTATTTCTGCATTCTTCAAGCAGGTGGTTCTCCACGTCTCACTGAGGGTGCTCATGTGAGATCCAGGCATGCGTCAGTTGTTACTGTGGTATTACAGATGCATGGGGACATACTAGAATTATAGAACCAAAGAACGTTTTGGGTTAGAAAGAACCTTAAAGATCATCTAGTTCCAAACCCCCTGCTGTGACTGCTCCACAGCCTCAACACCTTCATAGTAAAGAATGTCTTCCTGATATCTAATCTAAACCTACTTTCCTTTATCTTAAAAACTTCCCCTGGTAAATGGTTTCCCTGGTAAACTGTCACTCCTCATCTTTCCCATAGGCACCCTTTAGGTACTGGAAGGCTCTCCTCAGAATATTCTCTTCCGCAGGCTAAACAAGCCCAGCTACCTCAGCCTTTCTTCACTGGAGAGGTGCTCCAGCCCTCTGAACATCTTCGTGGTCTCCTCTGGACCCACTCCAACAGCTCAGCAATTTCCTTGTGCTGTGGGCCCCAGGCCTGGATGCAGTACTGCAGATGAGGCCCTCACAAGGGCAGAGCAGAGGGGGATGATCCCTTCCCTCTCCCTGCTGCCACCATTCTGCTGATGCATCCCAGGTTGCTGCTGGCATTCAAGCTGCACGCTGCTGGCTTGTGTCTGGCTTTTCATCCACCAGGACCCAAACTCCTTCTCCATGGAGCTGCTCTCAAGCTAAACATGTTAGTTAGGACTGGGAAGAAGTTTTTACACACACAACATAAGTCAGAAATGCTTTTCTATACATTTTGTCGCTGAAGGATATGGGTGACAACTGCAAGAATTCGTCATACAGTTTCACCTGTCAGCTGAGCCAATTTAAGCTAATGTTTCATTTCTGCTTCTGCATGGGGAGAGTGTGTGCACCATTGGTGGACATGTCTCAGTTAAGAAGTAATAAGTGTTTAAGCTGCAATAACTTGACTGTGACGTTTTTATCCATAGCAAGAGAATTAAGGCAAGAGAAAACGAGTGGGAGACAGGAAAATACAAGATATAAGTGGATCCTTAAAGGAGATCTGGCAGAGCATCAGCAGCTTGGACAGTGTGAGTTTTAAGGAGACGTATGAAGAAGGAATGATATATTGGCTCTGCGGACATCCATGCTGACTAACTTTAATGTAGAAAGATGGAGATTAGGGACTGGAAGAAGTTACTTGTGGGAACATGTAATAGACAGATGGATAACATTTTTGATGGAGTCAAAGCTGTGGCAATCACTTGAAAAAGGAGTTGGGATATAAATACTGTTATGCCTGGATGCTTGTTCTCCGTTCAGCTGGTGGGAAGTTGCCAGGATAGGACTTCAAAGTCATAAATTGGAAATCCAAAATCACTACATCGCTTCAAAAATTGTTACCTACATTTTCTTTTTCTTTTAATTGAATTCCATTCTTTTTATTTGGTTTCTAGTTTCTCGAGTCTGTAGGATTACATTCTGTTTGTATTTACTTTTTTTTTTTTTCCTCTAGGACCACAAAACTAGGAAGATTTCTTTTAATGGAAAACAAAAAATGTTTTATTCCTTCTTGTGCCGGGGCTTCAAGAAAATGTCAAATGTCACGAGATTCTTGATAAAAAGGACAGCTCTGGCAAAACATACAAACATACTCTTTTTTTTGTGTTTGTGTTGAGCCAAATAGCTTTGCTTCATTTCCAGGTTTTATTGACTTCTGTGGAAATGTTGTTGGATAGCTATTTAGTATCAGGGCTGCTGTCCTTCTGATGCATTGATGTGCTGCTTTCAGGAGCCTTCTGTTGAAGTCAGATTGCCAATTGCAGCACAGACATATTTTAAAGATGTCTGGTCTCATAATCTCTTCTCTTGGCCATCATAACTGATCCAGGAAAAATGCCCACCTCCGCTTTGGAAGTGCTGGGTACCATAAGTTTTGTGTCAATGTACAGATTTTATCACAGAGTAAGGACTGCATTCTGGGGGCTGGGGAGTTTTGAGATTCTGCACCCTGGTGAGAAAACCAGTTCCAGCATCTAAAGCTGGGAGCCAAGGCAGCTTGTTTAGGTGATTGCAGAATTTTCAGAAACAGAAGAGAAGGGAAAGAAATCAATGAGTAGAAATGATTAAGCTCAAGGATATAATACCAGGAAATAGTTGCTTTATCCATCTGCATTCTTAACTATCATTCATCACAATTAGTTGCTGTGCAGTACCTGCAACTATAAATAGTTTTCATGTGACCTTTTCTGCAGCTGTTGAGAACAGAATATGCAGACATACCTTTGAATGCTTCCACATGTTCCACGTGTGAACCGGTGCGCACTCGTGCACCAGACAAGCAGAATACAGCAACACTCACTTGTACAAATAGGCTCTTGATGCTTGTGGGCTGAGTTAAGGCACTGCCTTCTCCATTGTTGCTTTTTGGGTAAATGCATCCACCAAGAGTGCAGAACTGCTGAGGTGAGCAGAATGACTGCCTTGGAGAAGCTGTATGTTCTGACATGCACTAGCTGCTCAGTGTTGGCTTGGTCCCACACGGTCTGCCTTCCTTCCACCAAACCTCGTGTTCTGCAAGTGCATCTAACCCTCCCACTCGTAACTCCAGAACTCTGTCTGGGAGAAGCCTCAGGAGTTGCAGAAGACCTTTGCTTTGGGGCTTCCAGGCATTTATTCTGCTCAGGTGAGTCCCTTTTTCTTCTTTTTCTTTTTCTTTTTAATTGTCCTAGATTTATTCCCTGTAGGACCAACTAACCAGCTAACTCAGGCTGAGGTTGCAACGTGACGAAAAGTAACTCATGTCTGTATGCTAGTCATCAGTGCATGGCAGATCTGTGGTCTGGATTCTGCTGTGATCCCTGGACAAAACAGCAAAGAATTTTGCTTAGGATTAATTAAAGGCAATTTCTGCACATGGCCCTGTGTATTTCACCCACATTACATTTCTTGAGAAGAGATTGTGGTTTGGTGCTTTATACTTGGAAAAGCTCACAGAAACTGAAAAGAGATCAAACAATACAAGATTATTTATCTAGGATAAAACAGAGAAAGCAAATGAATTTTGTGCGGTGGTGTGACACTGTGGTCATATTTCCTTACCATATTTTTCTTTTTGATTTCTCAACAAATGAAATGGATAATCAACCAAAATATTCTCCTGCCTGCAGACATCATCCAAGTCCATCTCAGTTATGTTTTCTTTCTCTTCTTCCCTTTTACTTCCCGGATGCTTCCAGTACCTGTCGTGGTGCAGGTTTTCTCTACAGCTCGTGTCAATAACTGCTCTAATAATACCTTGTGCAAGCATTTGCCATCACAAGAGTGCCCTGAAGTTATTTTTAAACTCCACCATATGAAAGGACATCTAACTGCCAGCACTTGTGCTGCAGTTCACTGGTACAAAAATATGTGCACAGTTAATTGCTAGTATTAAATTGCAACTTGCAATTTAGCTGTGTCTGCACTTAATACATCCTTTGAAATAGATATGCACGTGTGTGCACACCATGTGTTTGTCTTGAACGTGAATGGCTAGGACCATTATGGTGTACGATGAGCTAAGCAGTAAATAAAGACAGACCAGGCCAGTCTGTGACCTAGAGCAAGTTTGTGATCCAGGGCAAAGAAGCAAACCTCAGCAAGGTGTGTGGTGGGTGAGCACAATGTGTTCGGTTGCTGAGTTAGGATGGAAACTGAAAGTAGTAGGCCCATTCTCTTTGTTGTATGGGCTTCAGAGTGGTGTAACCGCACATCTAAATGTTTAATTGCCTGTTTAGCATGTTTTTGGTGTTTTTTTTCTTTTTTTTTTTCTTTTTTTCCTGTTGTTGCTAGAGTATTTTCTTCAAATCTGTCTTGAAAGGGTAAGAAGATAGTTCTGCATTCCTGTTCAGTCTGGGGCCTCTTGGCTGTGCGTGTAGTTGTGTGATATGATGGCTCACATGACACTCTTATATGTCTAATATGAACGCAGAAGAGACCACTCTATCTGTCTGTATAATCATAAAGCAGTCAGAAATTTAACATAGCTGTTGCCATTGCTTATTAACAGGTCCAGTTTGCCAGGGTTTTCATGAACTTTGCATTTCTGAGAAAAATCTATATCTGTCTATTCATTTATGATATGATTCCCATGTGAATATCTGGTGTTATTACAAGAGGGCCTGACAGCCCCTGTTGCTGAGCAGGATCCCATTGCATCTGTGCTTTAAACACAGCAAAAATATGGTCCCTGAGAAACTTGAACTGTTGGTATCCTTCAGTGTTTCCGTACTACTGCTTTAGCTGACTGGGGTCCAGCTACTGGCATGTGGACCCTTACATTGTCTCCTTCATCTATGGGAGCCAGTGAGATGCTTTGGAAATGCAAGGACAACCTACTGTTTTCCCATGGAAGGCCATGGTAGAGGTCTCATTGAGATTCTTTGCTCAGCAGCCTGTTTGCTTTTCCCACAGGTGGGCAATAGGTTAGGTGTGCTTTCAAACTGGGTTCAGTTTTACAATTACCTTTCAGTAGAAAAAAAGGAGCAGAATGGTCTATCCTGCTACACTTCATGGGACACAGTAAGGTGAAATGGCTTGGAGCACCCCCAACCCTATTGCTCTGTGTTGAAATTTCTCACTGTCTGATAGCAGTGGTATAAAGTTGACTCCCTGAGCAGCAAAGATCGATTTCTCCTTTGAGTAGCCATACCCTCCAAAGAAGTATCCTTTCCAGTTATGTTTTGAAAGTCATCAGACATGCTGTTATAAATGATCACTGAAGATTACTGGAGATGCTGCAAAATAATAGTGAACCAAGTAGCATCTGTAATTTCCACGGCTGGTTTGCAATCATGGCTCAAAATGAACCCTATCTGAGTTGCAGGGCTAAACTTTTTTTACCTCCCCTTTACTGCCGTACAGCACAGTTGAAATAGATACTGCCTCATGAATTTTTATACAAAAGGCTGAGCTGCAATCCACAGTACTAACTGCTAGCCTTCTTTGTGAAGATCAAGACTAGCTCAGAGAATATTGGAAGGAAGTCCACATTTGCAGTTCCTGTCAGGTTGAGTGAGCTTTAGCTCAAGCGACTCTGAGAAGTGTATCTCTGATGTCCTTACTTCTTAATTCCTCCAGTATAAATCAGATGCTACTTAAGCACAGTATTTATCACCATTTCTGTTTGTTAATACAGTAAACAGGGTTTACTGTTTCATGAGCTTTATCACCACCATAGTCTGCATCTTCTTGTGCGTCACTGGAGTCATGAACACCTTCAATGCAAAAGAACAGGCAAATCAATTTTAATGGAAAACTCACTGTGATACCTGTGTTCTTCTATGTCTTCAGAAAGTTAAATTGTCTCTCTGTAATGCCTTGGGCACTTCTCTGCTACCAAGCACAAGCAGGAGTATAACTTAAGGCGTGAGTGCAAGCCCAGTGGCTATTAAGCTATGGAAGCTTAAAGGTTTCTTCAGATGACATGGTAAACCTTCTCTCTGGCTTTGGAGCTCTGTTTCTAATAGACTTTTAAACAGTAGATCAGGCTACTAATTCTGATGTGTGCTTTTTCTTCCCATGTTGAGATCTGGACTTGCTACAGAGTTTTTGGAAATAATCCAAATCACATTTGGCTGTCAAGAAAAGGAAGATGGGAAAGTATTCCTGATAAATTCCCACATAGAAAACTCAGGTGTTTTCAGTCAAAGGTAACATCAGGGAGGAATGTCAGTGGTAGGAGATGGTCTTGATTTTCTGCTTACTCCATAGCAAAGGATTTCTCTGCATTTCTTCCATCTTTTCTTAATAGAAATTTTGGTGGTTCCAATCCCCTCTTTCAAGAATTTATGCATTTCCTATAAGATTTAAGGTCCACTGGGAAGAGAAAAAGATTGCAGCGAACAATATTCACAGATTCATGGAAACATAGAATGACTTGGGTTGAAAGGGACCTTAAAGATCATTTAGTTCCAACCTCCTTGCCATCAGCAGCAACACCTTCCACTAGATCAGATCATTCAAAGCCTCATCCAACCTGATCTTGAACACTTCCAGTGAAAGGCTGTCCACAGCTTCTCTGGGCAGCTCGTGCCAGTGCCTCAGCACCATGTGAGCAAAAAATATTGTTGTAATATCTAATCTAAATCTCTTATGTCATATCACTATGCTCCCTAATAAGGAATCCAGTCCCATCTTTCCTGTAGGTCCTTCTTGGGACTGAAAGGCCTCAGTGAGGTCTCCTCAGAGCATTCTCTTCTCCAGGTGAACAACTCCAGGTCCTTCATAGGAGAGGTGCTCCAGCCCTCTGACTGTCTTCATGGCCCTCCTCTGCACCTGCTCCAGCAGATCCATTTCCTTCTTATGCTTGGGGTCCCAACATAACAGCATACAATTCTCTGGGGCCCATGTTATGCTAATTCAGTTCACAGGAAAGTCAAGGGAAACTCATCACCACCTGAACTTACTGCTTCATCTCTTGAAATGCAACAGAAATGTCACCTTCTTGTGAAACAGGTAGGGCAGCTGGCGTTCAGGTCAAGAAGCATCAATGGAATTTACTCCTGATTTTGATGAAGAAAAATAGTAAAAAGCATGGGAATGAGAGTGATCATCAAACTCAAAATCAAATCAAAAGTTTATCAAACACTCTTTTACACTTGGTTTCCCTTTCTTTTTTTTTCTTCTCATAATTTCATTTATCTTGTCAAATCCTTCTTGTTTTTGTAAGAACTTCTATGTCATTGTTTACTGTTAGTCTACTGTTAGCCCAGCCTGCTGGTGACACTGTCTTGACTGTTGCCCTTTATTAACATACTTGAGAAAAGTACAGTAATACTTTTCTTTGCCCTGCATTGGCAAAGCTGCTTGGGAACACAGAATCATAGAATCGTAGAATGGCCTGGGTTGAAAAGGACCGCAATGATCATCTAGTTTCAACCATCTGCTATGTGCAGGGTTGCCAACCACTAGACCAGGCTGCCCAGAGCCACAACCAGCCTGGCCTTGAATGCCTCCAGGGATGGGGCATCCACAGCCTCCTTGGGCAACCTGTTCCAGTGCTTCACCACCCTCTGTGTGAAAAACTTCCTCCTAATATCTAACCTAAACCTCCTCTGTCTCAATTTAAAACCATGCCCCCTTGTCCTATCACTATCTACCCTCATAAACAGCCGTTCCCCTTCCTGTTTATATGCTCCCTTCAAGTACTGGAAGTCTGCAATGAGGTCTCCCTGGAGCCTTCTCTTTTCCAAGCTAAACAAGTCTAGTTCCCTCAACCTTTCCTCATAGGAGAGGTGCTCCAGCCCTCTGATCATCTTTGTGGCCCTCCTCTGGACCCGCTCCATGAGCTCCACGTCCTTCCTGTACTGGGGGCCTTCAGTTGGCCTTCCGGGCTGCAGGCGCACACTGCTGGCTCATGTCCAGCTTCTTGTCCACCAGGAGCCCCAAGTCCTTCTCCACAGGGCTGCTTTCAAGGAGATCTTCCCCCAGTTTGTATAAATACCTGGGATTGCCCCGACCCAAGTGCAGCACCCTGCATGAGATAATCCTGTGTGGGCATTCAGTGGCCTGTGCACCCAAGCGGTATGAGTGGCATGAGCAGTTTGCTATGACAGGGCAGTTTCTGTGCTGGAATTTTAGCTGGGGCATCCCTTGCACCCCTACATCCTGCATAGTTCTGTGGTGACCTACAGAAGGCCAGTGGCTGCTGAAGTGGCTGCTCCAGGTGGTGGCCGGTTTCTCTAAACTCTCCTCAGGACTGAATTAATAGCGTGGGCCCCAGAAAGCTGCATGCCATGGCTTGGTGTGGTCCTTTTCTCTTCCTGTCAGTCTCTCATGCAATGCACAAGCTGTAGAGTGTGTCCCTCACATTCAGAGCTGTTTTGTTTTAACGTTCTTCTCTCCATGGTAACTTTTAGATCCTCTCTGTCTATTATCTGTTTGTTGGCAAGACTGTCCCATTGTGATTAGGGGAGAGAACTCAGAGCTGTGGAGCTCCATTCCCTGCTCTTCTTTTGACTGCTGCGTGATCTTGGATCAGTAACTGAGGGCTACACTTACATTTCTATGGATGTTAGGCACTTCAAGGTGTTTCTGAAGCCCTCCAGCTGTTTGAGTCCTGTGAAATTAGGTGCCCAAATGCATTGAAAAATATGACTGGATGCTTTTTAAAAAAAAAAAAATTTTTTTTTTTAGGCTTCTACATTCTTTTTAAGAGATTTGATTTTTAGTGGCTTGATTTCCTCGCTTAGCACAAGGATTTTATGTGGAAGCCCTTACCTCTTTCACATGATACAAAAAATGCAACATTTTAAAATGAAAATGCTTTGCTGTTTGTTTAGGAATGATTTGTTTTTTTTCTTTTTAGTCACTGTTAATATTTCCACTTGGAATGAATTTAAACACAGCTCATACAACACTCCAAAGCAGCAGTGGTAAACTCACTTCTGCTCAGCCATCTTCTCCTGATAGTTTCTGTATATATATTGGTTCTATCTTGCAATGTCTGCTACAAAAAATTAAAATAAGGATTTCTGGCTGCATCTGACAAATCACACATGATGCCAAAGGGAAATGATTTGCGCTGTATATTCTCAAAAGTTATTTCCTCTCTTTTTTTTTTTTTTTTTATGTTCCATGGAAAGATTTTTGTGAGTGTGTGTGTGTGAATTCTGAACCATGGATTCTTTAAATGGGCTTGTAATGAGACGGCTCTTTTATATGAATTTGTGAACTTCACTGTCAATACTGATCAATAAATCCTGAACCAATTGAGTTTTTTAATATAACTTACCGAAGAAGAAGAAAGTACCGTGGATTTGATTGCTTCCTTCAGCTTTTGAAATGTAAAGAACAAACGCAGTGTCAGAATAAAGATTTTTATTTTCTCTCCAGGTTAGGTTTGTGCAGTGTGTATTTAGTCATTCTGGCTGATTCATAGCCAGCAGTTTGCATCTTCAAGAGCAAGTACAGGGTGTTCCTTCTGAGATACACTGATCAGTTCTGCAAACACTGCTTAAACGATATCCAGCCATATTATGGCAGCTCCTGCCAGCACCTCTGTAAGTTAGGGGTTGTATCAGCATTTCCATTATAAATATAACATTTACACTGCTACCACCTTCCTTGATTTATATTGTGCTCCTGCACTATAACACAGAATCACATTTGCTTTGTTCACTGCAGCTATACAGCACTGTATATAGGGCTGAGGGCTCGAGGGATTTTTCTTCAAGTGCTCCCAAATCTCTCTCCCGCACTATAAAGCCTCGCGTTGCCTTTTCAGCAAATATTGATGCTTTTTATTCTTTGCTTCAATACATGATTCTGTTTATATGCTGTGTACCTGGACTAAGGTGCATTTACAATTTACCAGTACACATACTGCAGGTGCTTTAAATCCTTCCACATATTATCTACACGGTTAGTCGAAAGCAACAGATATCTTTCTGCACCAAAGACCTCATTCTGCATTCTCCATGTCCCTGGTTTTTGTCACAGAGTCAGGACAACAGTTTGAAACATGGGCTACTTGTAAGTGACAGAATTGGAGAACTGAGCATAGTTCTTTGTGCAACTTTGTTAAATTCATGCATAGTAAGCACCCAATGCATTCACGGTCCATTTATGAATAATTACAGATGGTTAATAAATCATTAACACATGATGTTACAGACCTAAATAACAATATATTATAAATCATGTCATCATTCTATCAGCAAGCGCTGTTAGAAATTACCTTTATAAGCACACAATTGGGCTCAGCAGCTTTCTGAGACAACAAACTTTCCAATCATCTTCTATTTAAAGTCATTAAAATGTCTAATTAGTCCATTATAAGCTATTTTAAGGATGTGGTAAGGCACTGGAATGGGCTGCCCAGGGGGATGGTAGAGCCATCATCCCTGGATGTGTTAAAAAAAAACATTTAAATGTTGCACTGAGGGACATGGTTTAGTGGGAAATACTGGTGATAGGTGGATGGTTGGACTAAATAATCTTGTAGGTCCCTTCCAACCTCGTGATTCTATGATTCTATGATTCTATCATTTAGAGATGGGCACTGTAGTATTCAATACATTCCCAAATGGATTGACTGAAATTTGTCTCTAGGCTTTCTTTTCTCTTCTGCTTCATATAGCTTTGTACCTTCCACACTTCTGAAGAAGAACATCCACAAATTGCTTGTTTCTTCACACTGACAGTAGTGAAAGCATATTATTTAATATATATATTTTTTCTAATTGGGATGCAAACCACTTGAGAACAACCATTTTTAAGCATGAACTTACATGGTAAAAAACAAACAAACATCAGGGAGCGAGCCCACCTAAATGGCCTTCTTTTCTGTCTTGAGGCACAGCTTGAAAGACTTCGGGCTTTAGATTGTAGGTACTGCACTGTGAATTTCTTGCAGGACACATCTGGGCAGGGCTGTTGTGCAGTGCTCTCAGGCTCTGAGCTGGCCAGAATCTGGTACTGGCCCTCTGATGGCATATGGAATGGGGAGGGCAAAGCTAAGTGAGCCTGGGAAGCCATGTAGCCTGCATGTCCCTCTCATACCTACTGCAGTGATGGGAGCGTGGGAGGGACCACAGGTACGTAGGTGCCACTTGTCCAGAGGAAACAAATCATAGAGTCACCAAGTTTGGAAAAGACCTACAAGATCATCCAGTCCAACCATCCACCTATCACCAGTATTTCCCACTAAACCACGTCTCTCAGTGCAACATCCTAATGTTTTTCGAGCACCTCCAGGGACAATGACTCCACCACCTCTCTGGGCGGCCCATTCCAGCACCTGACCACTTTCTTGGAGAAGCAGAATTTCCTAACGTCCTACCTGACTCTCCTCTGGAGCAGCTTGAGGCCATTCCCTTCTAGTTCTATTGTTAGTTAACCTGGGAAAAGAGGCCGACTCCCAGCTCACCACAACCTCCTTTCAAGCAGCTGTAGAGAGCTATGAGGTCTCCCCTGAGCCTTCTCTTCTCCAGACTGAACAATCCCAGCTCCCTCAGCCACTCCCCATAACTCTGTTGCTTGTCTCTGAATGCATTCCAGTGGCTCAATGTCTTTCTTGTAGTGGGGGGCCCAAAATTGAACACAGTACTCAAAGTGAATAAAATAACAGACTTCGGGCTGTGAACACAGTGCCATTTAAATAAGCACTTAGATTAAGAAAAAGGTTTTTTTTTGTTTGGTTTTTTTTTTTCAAAATTGAAGTCTATTACAACAAAAATCAACTGGCAAGGCCACTGTGCTTTTTCACCTGCTAAAGCAGCAGCAACTTTCTTCCCACCCCACAAATTATATTTACAGTTTCCTTGTGGTTTTTGCCCTGAAGTCAATTTTCACTCCAGCAACTTTTCTTCTGTTCTGTGCCTTGGCTCCTTAGGTCATTAACCTCAAGCAAGGAACTTTGTCAAATACTTTGAAAAATGAAGTCCACTCTATTTCCCTTGTCTGTCCTGGTGGCAATACAGCACATTCAAAGAATTCCAGCAATTTTCTGAGGCATGACCTGCCTCTCCTGAAACATGCTGGTATCTTTGCAATCTTTCAGCAAGCTGTGCTGTACCAAATGTTCCTCCATTTGATCTTCTTAAATATTTACTCAACTGTTTCCAGTGACTCGCATTCATCTAACTGGTCTCCAGTAACTTGACAAACTCGGCCAGCTTGATGGTTTGCTTGTTTGTTTTTAATAACATTTCAAAATAAATAGAAAAATATTTTATTCTCACATTTCACAGTCTTTCTTTCCTAATGTAAAAAAATCACTAACCATTCTGAGGCTTTGGATGAGTAGGGTTGTGTGGTAGAACCAGACTGATCTCTTAAGAACCTACCAGAGAGAAAGGAAATTCTTCCACAGCTCTGTCCATGTCTATTTTTGTGTGTGTGTGTGCAGTGAAAACGCTGTCTTACTAACAAACACAGTAGAATTGCTGTTACCTGTGGGAATGTGGTGATTATTATGAAATTGTAGCATAGCTGGCTTTCTTAACAATAAACTCTTTCACAGCCTAAAGCTTAGAAGGAGATGGAATGGCTTCTGTCAAAGTTAGCTTTGTAAGTGGATCCGTAAAGTTAAGCCGCTGGACTAAGTCTGAATGGACATGTAGGGTAGAGGTGGGCAAAGGATACTTCTGGAATTTCTTTAGAAAGGACCATAAAACCAAATAAGTTGTAGCTTTGCTGTGATGCTCGGGAATTACCCCTTAAATTTACCAACAGTGTTTTCTTATATGCTACTGGGCCAGATCCTCTGCGGTTTTCTGCTGGTGTTGCACCATGCCTTCAGTGGAGACCTTTCTGTCTCTTGCGGTCTGGCCCCAGCCTCACCAGTGCAGAAGATCATTTTAAGCTGAGAGGAGGAAATTTTTAGACAGCTCTGTTGCTCACAGCCTTCCCATCTCTTCAAAGCTAGCAAGCACTCCTTTAACTTGAGCATAGGGAAGTTTGAGTGTTTAGATCAGAAAATCCAAGCTTGCTCTTTGCTGGCACTGAGGCTTTGAATGGCTGCATTGTGGAACACTAGCCATAATGTCCTAGCTGGCCGTTGATCTTTTCAGGCACATTCTTCTAACTGGGGCATCCTCATGGCATGATGAACAGAATAATAATTTAGGAAGAAAGTATAGTGCATCAATCAAAGGCAGCTCCTTTGGTCTCCAAGCTGTCTGGAGCAGGTCACTTCTGCCCTACAAAGCTCCCTGAGAGGATCAGGTGAGTGAAGGATGCAGCAGCAAAGTAGCTGGAAGAGTAGAAACCTGAAAACATCTTATGCAGAATAGGAGAACAGTACAGTTCAGGTTTAGTATTTCTGTTGCTTTTTCTTGGATCATGGACAGTGATTGGTGAGGAAGGTGAATTTTCCCCTTGTGTTTGGCTTTTCTGTTTTCTTTCCTCTTCCTCTACTCCAGCTCCAGTGCCCTCCTGCCCCAATGCCTCTCCTCTCCTCCCTACTGTAGCACTTGCTGGCTTGTAAACTGAGCAGTGCTTTTCTTCCAGAGAAAAAAGACTGAGGTTCATCTCCTTTGCATCTGCCCCAGGGGCAAACCTTCTCTTCCTACTCTGCTGCAATGGGTATAATTTCATACCTTAAAGCATTACTCTGCTTTTTGGCAATAGCTAAATATGCTTCTGTGAAGCTTACGCTAAATCTCTCCTGAATATACAGCACTCATTCTTGTTCATTTGGCTAAATTGGTTCTCCAAGAGTCGCCCCGATAAAGCAGATGGCACAATCAAGTATGTAGAGATTAGACAGAACATAATTTGAGTTGATCAAAATGTTTTTGTATAATTTTTTTTTGACAGAGAATGGCATTTCAGTCAGACTAATTTTTTTTTCTTTCTTCTTGAAAAAACATCAACATTTGCTATTTAATTTCTCAGAAACTGAGAAACAGTTTTTCCTTCGTTGGTAGGATATATTTTCAGCTTTCTTGGTTTTCCAAAAGACAAATTTAAAGGGAAATGTTGATCTGAGTGAAAAAAGAGAAAAAAAAATGTGCTTTTTAGGTTATTTCTAGGGAAACATTCTTTTCTGGTGTAGCTTTGGATACACCGTGACTGCAGAGAGAATTTGAGATCTGATTTGCTTTGTTAGCTTGTAAGAGCGTGGAAGTTCTCCATACACCATCAGATTATGTTTACATTGCCAGTTTTAATATTGGGATTTTAATTTGTTAAAGAATCTGATAGTGTTAATTCACTTTGGATAATACATATATAGCCACAGTGGCATTGCTGATAGGTTTGCTGATTCATGGCTCTGCCAGCAGCTATGGAGGAGGAGATGTCTCCAAGACAAATGCTGCCCTTGAATGACTAAACTGCTCAAAGGGGAAGAATTTAACAAGTTTTGTTGTTGTTGTTATTTCTTGGGTTTTTTTTGGGGGGGCGGAAGGGGAGAGGGTGAGAGGAGTGGTTACAAGTACATACATTAGGTTTGCAGTGGAAGGTGTTGCTATTTTATTCAGAATTGGGATTCATTTCAGTCCTACTCTTGTGTTTCAGTTACAAATGCTTAATCAACTCACATACCTAAACCCTTTCATCCTACTGCTTAACACATACCCATAATAGACCAACCTGCATTTTTAGTTACTGAAGTCACCTTACAACATCGCCATCAGCCCAATTGTTCTGGCCAATGTTTGTCACATTTCTGGGTGCTAAATCTGATGCAAATCTTTCCCTTTTTCCTGTTACTTACATGGCATATATTTAGTTTGAGCTGATTGCTGATAATCCCTAAACTTCCTCTAATGAATGTCCATTCTGTCACTGCCAATTAATAATTTTCCTCTGCATGGCTGTATTTCTTGAAGCATTCTATATTGTTTGTTACTCCTGGGACTCTGACCCTCCACTGATCAAAACTTCCTCATTTTCTTCCTCTGTTAGGTTATGATTACAGTTGTTACAACTGGGCTCAGTGGGTTTTGTAGCAGAAGAGAAGAAAAGATTCAGAGGTGATGTTGCTGCTTTGTCAAAAGTTGAGGATGAATACCTTGCAGTGGAAAAGGCTCAGTGAGAGAACTGCTTGCATATGAAACACATTACTGTTCGTTGTCTGCTTCAGTCTTCCCTTTCCCATTTCTAGTTCCTGCATACCATTTCTAAAGAACCTCCTCTCCATAATTTCTCCAAGATTTCATTTTATTTGTTGGAGGCAAGCAGAAACTAAGATGCTTCCCATCTTATAGGTTGATTCTTGTTTCTGATCCATGAAGCCTGCATTTGCTCTTCTCTAAGAATTCAGCAACTCGTTTGTATTTTACAATGCCTCACATTTGTGTCTGATGCTGTTCTTTATCTCTCTCTACGTAAGTTGTCATTTTTGTCTTCTAACTTTGAAAAAGTTTCTTGGAAATAGAAGTAGAAATAGTTAAGAAAAGATGCAAAATAAATGGAGGGTTTCAGTTTGCCAGCCCTCTACCTGCCCAGTGTGTGCAGACCTGATGCACTTTGTTCTCCACAGTGTATTAGGGTGTCCATTATCAGCAATGGAAGCTTGTTAACACGGTAGCACAGAGACTATCCATTATTCCTCTTCCTCCTTTATAAAGAGGCCATTAAATTAGAGCCAACCTTCTTTCCCTACAGCTTGAAATTTGAACAAATTTAATTTCTATTTATTAGGGAAACTCGTGCTGCTGGGGGTAAAAAAGCCAGATTGACAGTTTTGGAGTATGAAATCCTTTATTCATCAGCAGAGCAGGTAGAGGAAGTGGCTGTTTCTCCTGCCTTGCCAATTTTTGCTCATCTCTGACCTAGAGGTAACACCTCAAGCTTGGAGTTCATTCTCCATGTCTTTCTAATCATTGGGCTCTCTGCTGAGGTAGGTGCCAATTAGCACAGGCTATTTTTGTGATGTGGACATCTGACCATTAAGATGGAAACCGTGAAATTTGCTTTGTGCAATGATGGCTTGTCATCATCACTGTGTTGAGCAGATTCATACTGGTAACCTGAATAAGTTCGGCTGGGTTAGTGTTTTCTGGTTAAAACATTTCCATCTTGGTCCAGTCAGTTCATCACCACCAGAAGAGCAAGTTTTCATGAAGAAAAGGGCAGTATGGAGCCCATTGGCAGCGTGTCAGCCACCACAGATCTGAGCAGTGCCTCTGGCCATGTTCTGCCTGAGGGTCGCTGATATTCCTGGCTGCCCAGGTAGTGACACATTTCCAACTTCTTACTTTCTTTGATTCAGGGATTAGAATCTTTAGAAGGAAAAGTAAGAAGATCTCCTGAAGCTGGCAAAAATCTCTGGAAACATCTTCTGAGGTTTATGAGTGAGCTTATCTTAGAAGAACATCCTGGTGTGTTGTGGTAGGGGTGTATGCTTATTTACTACCAGTCATAGAAGATAGAAACCCAGCTGGAAGAGAAGACTCTCAGGGGTTTTAAGATCATAGAATAGAATCATAGAATCATGAGGGCTGGAAAGGGCCACTACGATCATCAAGTCCAACCATCAGTCCATCCCCACCATAATCACCAACCACATCCCTCAGTGCCACATCCACACGGTTCTTGAACACCTCCAGGGACAGTGACTCCACCACCTCCCTGGGCAGCACATTCTGATGCATCACCACTCTTTCTGAGAAGTAGTTTTTCCTAATATCCAACTGAACAGACATTGAATATGCTGTGAATAATAGTAATCAGTACCTTGGACACACACACAATATTTTTAAGTCTGGGCTGAAGTCATTGCATGCAGGAAAGTCTACAATGCTTACAGCTGGGTCCTGCATCACTTGCTTGCACAGAAGGGAGCCAAGCAATCCCAGCAGGCTTTGAAATGCGTTTCTAAACTAGCAAAGGAGAGGCTGGAAGATGTTGGAACTCTCAGGCAGCGTTACTAACACACACACGCACAGTTGCTCAGTCAAAGGAATTTGAAAGCAAAGTCTCCTCATTGAGTACAGCAGGGTAGTGGAAGCCACATCTTGTTTGAAAACTTGAAAACCTCCCGGGCTATAAATCTCATTCATTTACATTTCTTTTCAGAGGGTGAGGTGGAGTGTGGAGGATAGCAGTATTGATGAGGATTAAACTAGCAAACAGGATGAGTTTGTGGAATACCTAGTGCTATGCAAAAGTGGTCTGCCTCTCATACATGTACCAGGAGAGACAAGGAGACTGTAAACCATGGCTCAGTTCACACTATGTTGTGCAATTGTCTTCACCAAGATGAAGAGAAAGCAAACCACCATCCAAAATATGAAGCCTCTTGTTATGCAGCTTTTTTTCTTAATTTATTCTAAGGGAAAAGGAGCTCTTGAATTTGGAAATTTCCCAGCCTCTTATCTATTCTTATCAGTCACATCCCATTGCATGACAATGCTAATGTAAAGTGGACTGATGGAACTGGGTGGGAAGTGTCACATTGTGGAGCAGAATGTGTCAATCTGACAAGTATAAGAGACATTATTTCTTATAATCTGAATTATTATTTTTTTTTTTTTTAGCTGCATTTCAGAAAAAACAAAATTGTCAGGCCACCCTAGCAATACAATAGAGAATTAAAATGGAACCAGTTTTTTGCCTGCACAGGAACTGAAGAAAAGCTTGTAGCATTCTCCTGCATCAGGAAAGGAAGAGACAGCCTCAGTCACTAGGAAGAGAAATGTGTAGTGGGGCAAACGTGTTTGGGAGTGCTGTGCATGTAGGTGCACACAGCTACAAAGAAAACCTGCATCAAGTAAACACTGTAATCCCTTCTGCAAATTACATGCAGGTTGCAGAAGTACTTGTGCCGACTATTTCATGTTGCAATGCTCAATTTGCAGCATGAGATGCTAGAGCTAAGGGTGTACCTAGAAACCTGGAGCTCGTGCTCCCAGTGGTGGAGCTGTTTCTCTCCATGGCTGTAATATCTGTGCAGATGTGCCATTCCATGCTCAGCATGAGCAGTTCGGTAACTAGATCGGTTAGCACTCCTCTTCCTTCCCTGGCCCTCACACAGAACCGAACACAGATGCCTCCCACTTTGCTATTGTCTCTGGTGTAAGAAATACTTGTCTGATGATAAAGTACAAATCTAAATTAGAAGAGAGACTTCTATGCAAGTTGCCAACAAAACATACTCCAGTCTTTGAACGAACCTTCTGAATAAAGCTAGAGCCAACCAGGAAATCTGGTAGAACTCCCAGATATATATGAATTACATAGCAAGAGCCTGATAGAGTCACCTTTATGTGAGTTGCAAGGTACCAGGAAGTGAAGGTTCTCAGAATATTAAAGGCAAGTCCTGTAGAGATCAGTCTCACTGTCTTCCATACTTTGCTCAAGCTTGATCTGCAGCTTCTCCAACTGCAGTCTTCAGGTGGTACATTTTGCTTCAGGAGACTGTGCAGATTTCATCCAAAGCAAGGGCTTTTGGAACTGCTTGTTTTTTTGAGCTGAATCCTGTTTTCTGTTAATGTTCTGTTTTTCTGCTGAAGTATCTCACCATGGCAAGATTTTTCTTTTTGGCAGCCACTGAAATCACTTGGTTGTGAACTACCCAGATTTTATCAGACAATTAGCAAATCAGCTCAGTGTTTGTGTGTGTGTGTGTGCATGTGTGTGTCTGTTTGTGTGTGTGTGTATGGTAATTGATGTTCATGATATATGGCTGGCTGGCTGGAATATCTCACTACCCACACAAAATGATTGCTGATAAGAAGGCCTTTTCCAGCTCAGCATTAGTATGCTTCATCTGAAATTGGCTTTGCTGACAAGTCTTTGCTTTTCATTGTATGCTCCTGATGGAAAATGTATCATTGTGCCTAATTTCAAGCATAATAGTTCTGTAATAATCTCCTGAGGAGATATTAAATTATATTTATTTGCGCTGTCTTGGGTGATCATGCAAGTTACTAGCATGACAGCAGTAGCAAGACCTGGATACAGAACAAAGAAATGGCTTGCCAAAGTCGCAAATATGAGCTCCAACTGTGGTGGTGATATACGAGGTACAGATAGGTGAAATGCTTTTTTTCAGGAATGATGGGCTCCCAGCCTCTGCAGACAGGTGAGTTTGAATATTACCCTCAATCTCACATCAGCTGAATTAATGCTTTTGCCACCCAGCAGCCCCAGGATGCTAGTAACTGTCAGTCAGTGATCTGCACTGCATTTATGGTACCAAGCAGGATGCTAGTTTGGACAGAAACTGCTACTCATAGAGGCACCGGTAAGTAGCCACGTACTGTTCCAATGGTTGTCCTCCTTTTGCACACATATGTGTATCTGGATGCTCGAAACAAGTGAATGTCTATTAAACACACACCGTGCAAAATGAGATCTGTGCTTTAACAAAGGCATTGTAGCAAAGTAATTTCTTCACCTGCCTTGATGAAGAATGCGACGTGGATGTGGAATCCCTGCAAAGAAGTGCATTATGAGATTTCTTTCTTGCTGGTTCAGCCCTATTAATCTGTTCAGCATGAGCTCGAGTATTTTAATAACAGGCATGGAATATTATGCCTACTCTAAAATGGCTTGTTTTTAAGCACTTACTTGGGCTGTGTTTGCGTTAACCAAGTTGAGGAAAAAACAGGTTTTAAGCTTATCCTCCTTTTCTTTCCATAATCGCAGCTACGGGGCAAAACATACCAAGTGTCTAATAAGAGAAACTGCATTATCATATGCTAATTTACAGTAACGTTAAGAATTGCACAAGGAACAAGCCTCTGTGTTGAAATCCATGCTTATGAACAGTGCTGTGGTTTGGCTGGTTGTAATTTGGGGAGCAGAGTTTGTTTCACTGAGGCCACAGATATGTGTTGATATAAAGCTTCTCATTCAGGAGAGGATTTTATTCTGATTTTACCTGTATTTGCTTCCTGCTGAATATTACAGCTGGAAAAGATGATCAGCTTGCAGCTGAAGACTGTTCTTTGCTCAAGAGCAACATCTCCATCCCTAACAGAAAGAGAGGCTGACAGCTTCCAAAAGAGTCTCTGTCTGTTTCACTCCCTCTGGAAAGCAGAGAGCTGCAATGGGGAAGTCCAAGGGTAAGAGAAATTGCAAATGGAGAAGGGAAAGGACATCTGAGAGCCTTCACTAAGTAATCAGAGGACTGAATGATTTCAGACAAAGACAGGAGTTATATAATACATTCCTACTCTGTGAGTAATCAGATGCAAAGACTGACATGTTGCAAGTGCTCCCAAAACTGATCCCAGGCTTACTGCAGCCATTCCTGCATGCAAAAACAATGTCTAATGGGAAAAAAAAAAGAAAGAAAAAAAAGTGTGATTGTACTCCTAGGACAACATCCTGAATTTTTCCCTGTTGGATCCTTGCCATTACCATGGCAAAATGCCTGGAAACTGCCTTTCTTTTCCACTAAAAAATGTTTTGAAGGAAGAACAAAAGAAGTTAGAGCTTTTGGCAGATCATTGGAGATCTCTGTGTTCAGATCCTCAGCTGGTGTAAATCAAGATAACTGTGGTATTGCTACAGTAGTTAAAAAATGACTGACTCTCCCATCCATCATGACTGGTAGCTGAGAGGAATATTATTTTAGAGCTTAGCTGAAGATGCTGGAGGAACTGCTTCTACTGCACAGAACATGCTTTCTTATTAAGGAAATATTGCTTATTCCTAATTGTCTAAACTCCCTTGTAGATAATTTTGTGGTACCTCCTGTAAGGCTTTTGTTGTGTGTGATAGTCTGATTTATTTCCTTCATTTGTTAGTTGAATGACACACTAATCTGCTATGAAAATTCAAGTAAGATCAATGGAGATCAGGATATATGTTTTAAATGTAAAAGGTCCTTTCTTTGTTTAATCCTTGTTTCTGTATGATACCATGGCTTATGTAGCAAAAGACTCCCACCACTAGCCCAAGGTGGTCAGTAAATAGTAACCTGTAAAAGTGAAAGGCTTCATGTTTAGAAGTATGAGGATGTTTCTGAGGCCAGTGGTGGTGAATACCAAGAACCTTGAGGCCTCCATACATCTAAAGACTGGACAACTGTTTAAATGGAAGGATTTACAAATCCTGTATTGCAATTGGACAGAGATGAAACACATAAACCCTCCTTTGCATAGGAACTCAGATGCAGCATATATGGCTAGTGCACAGCAATGAGATATTTTCTCACTCTTTTACACATAGAGTAATGTCCTGGGGAAATTAAATTCATTTGTGCTATGCCAGTAAATGCGTGTGCCCACAATACCACTTAGATAAGCCAAGAAAATTTCATTCCTGGTTCATATCTCTCACTGTTTTATGGCCAAATCTGCATTTGAACTGCTGTTGAGGTTTGAATACAAAGTCATTGATGCAAGGAAACACAGGTATGTATCTCCATGTGCATGTGTCATGGGTGGTGATTGGGTGAACCAGCAGTGGTGTTCCATAACCAGGTGATTACAAGGGAGAAACAAGAGTGGAGAAAGACTCAGAAATCCCACATTCCTTTATGTCCCACATTCTTAAGTTCTCACTATCCTTTGAAACACAAGCTGTTTTCCTAAGGTTTTCCACAGCAAGGAGTAAAACAATGAAATTCATGTGTAAAGACATTCTGGAAGCCAGATTTTAAATTATATTGAAATATGTAACTCCTAATCTGTAGCCCAAATGTTGCATCACGTTTATATGTGCATTCATTTGTTTGTCTTCTGTTGGTAAAGGATATTATTTCAGGATCACCTAGCATTTGATTTGATTAGCTGTGTTATCATCCAGAGCATTCCACTGCTGTCTTGCCCATAGACCAAAGAAATACATGTTTATCAGGGAAAGGAACAAAGGTAGCAAATAAAATACCATTAAGACTGGGAGAATCAAACCAAGATAAGGAGTAACAGCCCTCTGAACTTCCATGTTTACCCAGGAAAGTCCCAAAAGTGACATGCTGACAAAAGAGACAAGGTGGTTTCTTCAGAGAAACTGACAGCTAAACCAGGACTGCTATCTTCTCCCTGATTTTTGCCTAATGCTGTGCTCATGCCATGGTGTTCAATGCTTATCCAAAGGTCATCTGGGTGATGAACACTGTTGTGCAGAAGTTGGCCACACAACATTTTGTCTGACTTTGAGTCAGACATTCTACCTTACTGAATCCACTTATGACCTTTTGCCAGAGGCCAGTCTCCAGAGTTCTCCTTATCTATGTCTTGTGCTCATTTTCCTTCCAAGTTTTCTATGACTTCCTCCCTCGATGTTGCCAGTTAGGTCCAAGTAGAAAGCAGTTTCAAAATAATTTATATCTGTAATAGTTATATTGTAGCTTACTTTAAACCCTCCTTTCCCCCAAGCCTTGACTGGCATGTAATGAGAGCACTGAGCCTTTCCATTTAGATAGCCTGCATAGTTTGGTCTGTGCAGCTACAGCTGGTGCATGCCATGATTTCATCTTCTTCCCATGCATTCAGGTATCTTGCATGTGCAAGCTAATTGCGATCTGGCTGTTACATTCAGTGCATGACAGCTTGGTGTGTCCTATATCCATTAATAATTCATCTGATCATGCTGCATCTGAGCTATACCTTTGGTCCTTCTCTGAGACTTTCTGTGATTGCTCAGAAGAGTCCCTGTATATATCCAATGTGTCTGGTGTAAGTTTACTCCTATCAGGCCTAATGCCTGTGTTAGCAGTTTTCCAGCTCAGTCTGGTGGCTGCTGAAGTCAAGAACAATTTCTTCAGCATCTTTTTTATACTAGGGTTTTGGGCTGTAGCTTCGTTCTGGGGATTTCCCATGGCTTGTACATTTCATCTTTTACAAGTGGTCCCTTGATCTTCCAAGGAGCGAGCTGGGATGAGCTGTGAGAGCTGCGGACATGAGTTGTGGAGTGGAACAGGTGTGCTAGAGAGTTTGCTAGTGCTTCTCGCAAGTAAATGCAAACACTAAGAGCAAAGCCTCCCCAGTGGAAATATAATACAGCTTCCTTTTCTTTACCTACGCATTAAGAGTGCTTCTTACACATACATGATAAATACTAGAGAAATATTGGAGACGAGTCAGCTCAAGCTTACACTAATGGCTGCAGAGGATAATAGTAGGTAACTTTTTCCATGAGTTGGTCTTGAAAAGGTAATAGGACATCTAACATTTCAAAGAGATGAAGTTATGCTTGTGTCTGCCCTTACGATCTTTTATTTTTGATTTTCTATACACAGAGCCTACTTGAAACATCTAAATATATTTTACTATTTTCTCTCTGAAGAATTTCAGAAGATGAATTACACTGATGTGAGAGAGTTATATAAGAGCTTCAGGGTGCTGGCATATTTTTCAGATACTTTTAATGTGCCATGATTGGTTTTGTCACTCAGCCATATCTTACTGGCAAAAACATTGGTGAACGGCGCTAGGTGCGCTACCTTTGCTTCCAGTAGACTGTAATCCTTTTAGGATGGACACTATCTGGCTGATTTACTGACTGTGACTAGCCACTAGCACACGTGCCTTAAGTGAGCACATATTAGCATGGCCACATTTCTCTACATTTCTGTGGTGTTTTGTCTGGGGCTATTACATGTATGGTGTACAGCCATGTGCTGACACTATTCCTCTCTGAAAGCATCTCCTCACCCAGATATAATAGTGGTGTTATGATTGTTTCCCCAGCTCTGCCTCTCTCACTCATTTTTATTAGAAGTCTTTTTTTGCTAAGACTGTCTCATTCTCTGCTTTTTTTTCAGTCTCACACAGAGATGCCCTGATATCAGCTGGTGCCTCTGAGTGCTTCCACAACATTAACACATTTTGAAACCAACTCTCAAAAACATTTACATGAGGGATGGAAGATGAACAGAGGATTGTTCTGACTCAAAAAAAAAAAAAAAAAAAAAAAAAAGAGAGAAAAAGAAAAAGAAAGAAAGAAAAAAAAAGAAAGAAAAAAAACGCTACCAAATAACAACAAAAACATCAACAAAAAAACCCCAACATATATCTATATATATATCTGCTAGCTGATGCAACATCTAGTTTGAAAGCTGATTGTGAGGACAAAGAAGGACCATAATATAAAGTACCCTAGAGATGACAGCCACTTTTGAAATGAATTAATTTGCATGGTGAGCATTTGAACTAGTAAACAACTGGCAGTCCCACTTAATGTGCATTGGAATCTGTGCATAGTACAATTAGGGCATGGTACTCTGTGGTTAGAAAGTGGGTTGCATTGGCTTTTTTCCTTCACTGGCCAAAAGGAGATCTATGGCCCCATGTAACTGTGACAAACAAGCCCTGTCTGTGCTCCACAAGAGGATCAGAGAAACCAGAATGCTTCTTTCCGTTGACAAATCTGTGATGGGGAGGTATGTTTTCCTTCTAACACCGAACTGATGCATCTTTGCTGTGACTGAACTCTAAAGAATATGAGCAAGTCTCTTCTCCCAATATCTTTTCTATGACTCTTAGATAGTGAGAAGCACTGCCATCATTTACCTATGCAACCTCTCTCTATCTTATTGTTACCCCATAAAATACACCTGAAGAAAGAATGAACAGTTGTCACTTTGTTGCTTGCACTGTCACTTTGCAAACCCTAAATAACAGTGAGATTATAGCATGTTATAAAAGTATCTCGAGATAAACCTGAGTGCAGGGCTGATATTTGCTTTTGGATTAGATTTTAGTTTGATCTCTCCTCTCCTCTCCTCTCCTCTCCTCTCCTCTCCTCTCCTCTCCTCTCCTCTCCTCTCCTCTCCTCTCCTCTCCTCTCCTCTCCTCTCCTCTCCTCTCCTCTCCTCTCCTCTCCTCTCCTCTCCTCTCCTCTCCTCTCCTCTCCTCTCCTCTCCTCTCCTCTCCTCTCCTCTCCTCTCCTCTCCTCTCCTCTCCTCTCCTCTCCTCTCCTCTCCTCTCCTCTCCTCTCCTCTCCTCTCCTCTCCTCTCCTCTCCTCTCCTCTCCTCTCCTCTCCTCTCCTCTCCTCTCCTCTCCTCTCCTCTCCTCTCCTCTCCTCTCCTCTCCTCTCCTCTCCTCTCCTCTCCTCTCCTCTCCTCTCCTCTCCTCTCCTCTCCTCTCCTCTCCTCTCCTCTCCTCTCCTCTCCTCTCCTCTCCTCTCCTCTCCTCTCCTCTCCTCTCCTCTCCTCTCCTCTCCTCTCCTCTCCTCTCCTCTCCTCTCCTCTCCTCTCCTCTCCTCTCCTCTCCTCTCCTCTCCTCTCCTCTCCTCTCCTCTCCTCTCCTCTCCTCTCCTCTCCTCTCCTCTCCTCTCCTCTCCTCTCCTCTCCTCTCCTCTCCTCTCCTCTCCTCTCCTCTCCTCTCCTCTCCTCTCCTCTCCTCTCCTCTCCTCTCCTCTCCTCTCCTCTCCTCTCCTCTCCTCTCCTCTCCTCTCCTCTCCTCTCCTCTCCTCTCCTCTCCTCTCCTCTCCTCTCCTCTCCTCTCCTCTCCTCTCCTCTCCTCTCCCGTCTTTCCCCTTCCCTTCCCTTCCCTTCCCTTCCCTTCCCTTCCCTTCCCTTCCCTTCCCTTCCCTTCCCTTCCCTTCCCTTCCCTTCCCTTCCCTTCCCTTCCCTTCCCTTCCCTTCCCTTCCCTTCCCTTCCCTTCCCTTCCCTTCCCTTCCCTTCCCTTCCCTTCCCTTCCCTTCCCTTCCCTTCCCTTCCCTTCCCTTCCCTTCCCTTCCCTTCCCTTCCCTTCCCTTCCCTTCCCATGTATCTCATTTAATTCTCTTAGATGTACAAAGAATGGCATTGAGAATGAACCAGCAAAACTCATCAGTAAGCCAGGGAAGGAAGACTGGACTAAGTTCATTTCTAGCTGATTTGTTTGTACTTGTAGCTGTTACTCAGTCTTTCATGTAGTTCTCCCATGCAAGTACAAATTTGAGTGGTTGGCTTTTGAGACCTTATAGGATCCTAGCACAAGTCTGAACAAAGTATATGTGGTGTCAGAGAGCTTAATTCATACTCAGACTGCAAAAAGCAGTGTAGCGTTCCTTATCTTTACATTTTAAAGGCTCAACTTGCTTAAAACTTGCGTTCCAGAACTTGACCTCCACCTTCCAGAAATGTCATGCTGTGATTATTAAAACAGGAAATAAAAGAGGTGCTTGGGGTATGACTTGATGACTTGGACAAAATGATAAGCTGATTCATAGTTAGACCCTGGAAGGTAAACATAAATAAAATATTCCACCAATCTCTCCTCTCTTTTCTACCATGTCCCCGTGTCCAGCTTCACTTTGAGAGCTGTCCCAGGAGCAGTTGTTTTTTTTTTTTTTTTTAATGGCTATACCTGGTTTTCCATCTGTTGATGACTCCTTTTTTTTTTTTTTTTTTCCAATCTGTTTTTATTTCTTCATTTGTTTTTTGAAGTAGAATCTAGAAAAGCAAAAGGCTGTTCTCTTCCAGAGCTGTCTCTGTATAGATGGACTCAAAACCTCTTCTGGGCCCAGAGAAAACATACTGACTGCTCTCCTCAGGCAAGTTAGTGTCCAGACCATGGCAAGGAAGGATTGTTTCTCATCAAGAAAGGCAAGAGGAAAAGGAAATTCTTGAAATTCTTCCCAGAAGCATGGGCAAGCTCTCTGGTGTCTGTGATCTCTGACGGCAACACAAGCTTGCTGGGGAATCCTGGCCTCAGATCACTGATGGAATATCTTATTCTCCAACACTTATTCTTAGGTGCCATTGATAGGGTCCTGTGCATATGCTAAATGCTGTGGGGTCTAACAGTGAAGCTGCGATACTTTTGTAGGTGAAAAGTAAAAAGAATCATATTTTTTGTGAGCTTGGGCTATAAGCTCAGTATTGAAATTAGCGCTAGAAAATGGAATTGGCTTTCACCATGTGAGATATCCAAAGCTTGTAATTGACTTCACATGATGATGGTGAGAACTGGTATCAATAGACAGGAAAAGCCAGGCATGCCTTGTCAAGTTAGATATGGTTTACCCTGGTATGGCAGTCAGTGATTACATCAACTATCTTGATTTGTTTTGCTAACCTGTCCACCAGAGGCTAATGTGCAAAAACCCCAAGCCATTTCATCATGTTGTCTGACAAGCAGCCATGCAGGAGTTGTGGCTTTCATTACTTATTAACCTGGGATGGCTGTGAATTGACCACATAAAGGCATAAAGCTTTGTATCATACTGTCAATCCCTTGGGCTGCCAAGCACACCTAAATATATTTTACTGTTCAGAACAAAGCATTTCACTGAAACCCACTGCTAATCCTCTTCCACCACCTCCATCACATCATTAGCTGAAAAGTCAGGCTCTCATCAAATTGAGAGAAAAACAAATAAGAAACATAACAGCACAGAATGTAGGTGAACCTGAAGGATTGCTTAATAATTATTGTCTTGGCTGAAGAATAGGAACAGTTCTTTGGAAATGAAACCACATCTCACTTGACTATTTGACTACCTTGTCCTAGGGGCCTTGGTTGAAGTTCTGACATCATTGTCAGCAGTTTTCTTATTTCAGGCTCACTGAGCTTCCTGCTGTGGAAGAAAAACGGGCTAAAAAAAGAAAACGGCTAGAGCTTAAAAGCACTCTGTTAGCAGAGCCAGCAGAGGAGACCTTGGCTGATGAGTCATTTCACACACATAAGTGCAACACTAATCAATGAGAACTACTATAAGGGGCATTCACAGGCAGGAAAAAGCAAAACCAAAATCATCGAGATGCTAAGAGTGGGGAAAATGGGGAGGGCTGCATACATGTATGTGTTTGTGTGTGTGAGAGAGAAAGGGAGAGAGAGACAGATAGACAGACAGAAAGAGAGAGAGGGAGAGACCAGAAGACAAGTGAAAGTTGGAGAAGGAGGTAGTTCATTGAAGCATCTTGTTTTCTGGAGCAACTCTGTGTCTCACTGCCTTGTTAGTGATAACGCCTTATCTAAGGGTTTTGGATTTCATAATGAGGAATTGTATGACATTTTCATCATATATTTATGACTTGCTATAGAGATTAACTTTTCATAGACATTTGGAAATCCAGTTGCTAAGAAGACTGGCTTTGTTATCTCTAGCATGAATTCTGTCATTATGTACCTGTTAAGTATGTATTGGCAATTTATTGACATTGCTATTCAAATTAAATTCTTGAGTAATTAGTCACCAGTGGATTTGCTTTCCCAAGTTGCAGCAATATGTCTCAAAACCTTTTCAAGCTTCTTCCAAGCTTCTCTCATTGGCATTTTTCCAAGACATTTCTTAAGAACAAGCACTGAAGCTGATATTTAGAACATATGGTGATGATGTGTTTGTATGTTCATTAAATCAAGATACCAATGAAAGAAAAGTGTAAGGCTTTCTATCCTTTTAAATGAAATTGTCAACCTAGATATCTATTGCCTTTGCTGAAATCCAGCCTGAAATGACTTGTAAGCAGTGCTCTGTTATGATGACAAATTAATTCACATCAGACTTTGATCACTGCTTGAAAAGTTTTCAGACATCAATTTCCAGCAGTTGCATTTAGAAAATGAGAATTCAGTTTGGAGGCTCAGAATGAAAACAACAAAAGCCGAAGTGTCTTCATGTAGCTGGTATGCAAACCTCCAGAAAAATGCAGGGAATTCAGTAGAAGTTTCTTCCATATGTAAGACAAAGAATTTCAGCAGCACTAGCTGATATGTACAATTAATGTTCTACATATGGCTCACTTTACACAAAGCCGCTCATATTACTATTACTCGTATATACAAATGCATGTGCTCGCACAGAATACATCTGTCTGTCTGTCTGTCTTTTCCTATTGGTCTGTCTTCTTCCCATGTAGCATGTCAAAAGGAAATGAAAAAGGGAGGGGGAGGGTATCTGGCTTAAAATAGAATAGAATTATATTAGCCAGCCTAATAGTGAAGGTGCATTTTGGAAATATAGTTCTGTATATCTAATGTTTACCACTTGACTTCTCATGCCTCAGGCTCAAAATGCATAATAATGCAAATTAAAACACAGCAAATGGAAATGCTAGAATCTCAAAGATAACCATACCTAATGCAAAGTATGACAGAACATCTGCTCTTTAATTAATCTTACGTAAAGACTGAAGCTGTGCATTAAGATGCAGAGTGTTTATGACAACTGTTTTTTGTAGTTAACATGCTCCTGGCCTCCCTCATGTAATTGTTTCTGCTTTGTAACACACATAAAGCCCTGATAAACAACAGTCACCTAGAAATAAAAATGTTGGGAAAGGAATGGCTTAGAAACACAAAGTCAAAATGTTTTCAGGGAAGCATAGGTGTAGCATTTAGGTGTGTGGAAGTGGATTTTGATGATGTCGAGAAGAATGTAACATCTGGTTTTGAGAGAATACTGATGAGAGCCGAAATCGTGTGATTAAAGTTAAAAATAAAAAAATGCAAGACAGCCCTTTTGCTTTAATGGGTTGTCACTTTTTGGGTGGTCAATTTGAGATATGTTCTATGAGTCAGATTATCAGAAAGTAGTCCTCTTTTCCAATGCCTTTCGGAAAAGGAGGGCAACTTGGCAATATTTTCATCAAGCTGCCCCAAACCACTACTGATTTCTGAAGCTCTTCACCATCTTTTCCATTTCCCCTTCATCAGCAATGCATGCAAGTGTTTGTGTGGATGCAGTTTGTACAAAGAGCAAATATCTGGGACCTGTGCATTTCATCTTGACAAAATGATTTTCTTTTTCAAGCCTGATGTATTCTGTTTTCTTGAAAAAGTAGTACTGCAGTTATCAGTGTGGAATGGATGCACAGTGGTGGATGCTCTGGGTGGACATTATTCTGGAGACAACTTGACAAATTAATTTGCTTTAATCAAGATAACTGTATAAACTGGAACTGTTAGAACCCATATTTGTCCTTTGCCTAGGGTAAGCAGGTAAGAAATTGCTCTTGGCCTGACTGCAAATTAAGAGACCAGTCATAGCGAGACATGAAAAGAGTTAGCAGTAAATCCTCCTTCTCACTGTCTACAGTGCAAAAGCATCATTACCATCAGGAGCTTTAAGAACTCATGAATGTCAACAGGTTGACTGTTACTGTGGCTCAGACACAGTATTTGGGGAGAATAAAAACTTACTTCCTTCATCTTTATTCCCTTGCAGAGTGGTGCAGCCTTGGACACAATCTGACACTCAAGTGGCAGATACTTCCTATGCACCCATCTGGCAAAAAGATGTTCTTATCTAGATTTGTGATTCCAAATCTCACTCTGTATAAATTAAATAAAAATCTGCATGAGGAGTTTAACTTTAGGTTATTAGGAGATGTCTAGTTGCAACACGTAAGCCAGTTGTACAACTTGTGAAGGAAAAAAAAGATGAAAGGAGGTAAAAGAGCTATAGAAACATCAGAGAGATAAGCAGGAAAATTAAAATTGCATTTTCTATGTTATGCTGGTTTCTACCAGCTATTTTGTTACTTGGTTGTGTTTTGTTAAGATAATGTTGGGGACTTTCCGTATGTATCCTATATGAAGAGAACTACGTAAGGCATCTTGAAAACTTTTTCAGTTGGGATAAATGGCTGGAGTCCTGAATAAAAATGATAGGATACACTTTAAGCTGAATGAAAATAGGTTATCTGCAGAAAATATGAAGCTGGCATGTGGGCTGTGCCTGTAAAGAAACGTTTTTATTTGCCTAAATATGTATAAGGGAGGAAGACAGATAAATTGAAAGAAAAATGCCATCACAGTAGCGGTCACTCTGGCAAAAGGTTTGCAAACAACATAAAATAGCTGCCTCTCTGAAATGACGCTTTACTGGAAACTGCATTCAATCTATATGTGTGTGCATACATACATATGTATTTCAAAGGTAACCTTGTTGCTGAGGGAATTGTCAGCAATGCTTTCCCCTGACGCGCTGTATTATAATTAGCAATTCTTGTTTCATCATGGGATGATGCAGTGTAAATGCAGGCTTTCTGCTCATCCACTTCTTCCCATGTGTAGGTTTATTCCTCAAGCTGAAGCTGCACAGCAGATGCCAGAGTAATGTCTCACTATAATGAGGGACTGAAGAAGAACTGAAGCTTTACCAGCACTTGAATTACTCTGGACTGCTCATCACTACATTAATTTATACTCTTAGAGAGATGGCAACAGGGTGTATGTCTCCTATGGAAGTGATTTGAAAGCTTGCCAAGAAAGAGCCTCAGTCCCTTCCTCCTTATAGTCCTGGCACGTAGAACCAGAGAAGAAAACAAAAAGCGCTTGTGAGGAATCATCCAGGAAGAAAGATTAACAATACAAACCAAAGGAGGAGAGAGAAAAGACCCCTTCCTCATTGAGACTGGATTTGTGCTTATTCTAATGGAACTTTTACAGACCCTGAATGTCCTCTAATCTGAACGTAATGCTCGTTGCTGTTTCTGCCGTTCCTTTGTTCGACATCCTGCCTGTTCTGCTTGTGGTTGGCGAGGGGAGGGGGAAGCGCAGCCAGTGGCCAGCTTTATCTTTGTGTGAGGAACAAATGTTGTTGTCATCCTCAAGGTCGTGGAGCATGTCTGCCTCACAAAACAAAGGGGTAGGCAGGGCCTCGTTTCTCCACCTTGTTCTCAGCACACCCTGGACCTCTCAGGAAAAACCAGGAGCGTTTCTAATGTTTTCTTTTCCTGAAACACATCAAAGACTGTGAGCAGAGGAGGGAGATGCTTCCCCCGCTTAGTATAGCCCCTCCTCTTCCCCCATCCCGCCCCCCCACCTCCACCCTCCCCCCCCCCGGCCATATTTTTGGTCCTGAAAATTGTGTGGCTTTAACCTCGGTTGCCTAATAATGTGTGACCTTGACTGTACGTGGGATGGAAGGATTTTGGTGTTGGCTTTATCAACATCAGCTTTTTATCTGCACAGGAGTACCCAAAGAACTAAGACATCTTGTCTCCTTTTGCTTTAGACCCCCAGATCTCTTCTCTAATTTTTAGGAGAATGAGGAGAAAAAGCACAGCATGATGGGTATGATGATATCACTCACTGCAGGGCAAGAATGGTGAAGCCATCAGCCAGTGCAAGGCTCGGTCGGGCTCAGCACACACGTTGCATTCAGCTGCATTGTACAGGAGCTCAGAGCTCTCCTCTTCTGACACCATGTACTTCTTTTCATGTGATCTCTGCAAAGGAATCACTGCAGCCTGTGCATGGAGAAGAGCAGTAGAGGAGGGTTTTGGAAACCGAGTATATAGGATTTATACCTCTTCATGTCTTCTCTGCTTCTCACAACACAAACTGACTTTGAAAGATTGGCTCGGAAAAATGAATACCCAGGACACTGCTCTCTGTTACTTTGCTGTGAAATTACTTTTCTGAATGAAAATATTGAATTCCTTTGAAAGCAAGTGCATAATATCTCTGGAAATGAAAATCCAGTGGAAATCACAAAGGAAAGAAGACCAAGTGATATGAAAGCTTTATATCTCTAAATGTTAGTCAGGGTGAGCTTCTTCTTTTGCTTTCTTTCCGTGTGTATTTGTGTGACAGCAATCATAAATGCTCTTTCTGATGTTGTTACAGTGGGTGCTGGAATCTCTTTGATGCTTATATTAGGTTTATGTTTTATCTACAATAAACAGCCAATAACATGATCTTAAATTTATCAGGGAGCTTGTGAACAATCTGGGCTAGCACAGTCCAGTTGTTTAGCAACTGGACTGCATCATCACTCTAAGATTATGAAATAATACAAAAGTCACTCTCAGTGAGCTGACTTCTCAAGCCCTTGGTGATTAACATCCAAATCCTTATATATTCTCGTGGTATGCTTGCAGCTTCCATCAGAGTAAGGTGCTGCTCCATATGGGAGATCTAGCATGGTTTATAAAACTCGGTGAAGAGTGATGACATGTATAGAACGGATTTTGGGATGTAACTGGCACCTTCTTCCTTGTTTATTCCCACACTATATGTAGACGTTAAAAAATGAGTTTGTTCCCCACACCAAAAGTATATGGCCAACCCTAGAAATCAGGAATGGTTTTGAGCACCTGAAGACCCAGGATTGCACTGTTTGGTGATTGTGGCTACCAGTTTTCTTTTCAATGTTTGACTCACCAGGCTGGAAACAAGCAGTCTCTTGCTGAAGGCAGCCACAGCCCTTTGTTTAAAGTAGCTCTCCAACTAAAGCCTGGTATGCATAATATACAGAGAGCTCTGATGTACTTTGAATCAAAATATCCAAACAATTTCCGAGTATCTCTGAATGGAGTCTCAAAGATTTTGTCTTGTGGGAAAGGGAAGTAAAGGGACACAGGAGGGTACGGGAAGTCATACAAATTTGGATGTAATTTTCTTTGCTGTAGTCAGAAAATACTGCAGTGCACAGAGAATTAGCTGAAATTTACAAAAGGAAAAGGATTTTTAAATGTGATTCCAAAATAACCTTTTCTCACCTTTTTGGAAGTAGGTAGGTAGGTTCCGCAGAAGGATGTGGCTTAATTACTTACATATTGATTATTCTCTTATTCATTTATACAGCTCTGCTGGCTTTACTCGTATTCCTGATTTACACTAAAGTACACAAAAAGAACAAACCACTAGTAAGTCATTACCATTCCACCTCCCCACAATTCTCTTTTGTGATGAGTAAGATTCTTACAATGTAGAACCTGCTGTAACTCTGCTCCTGCTGTATCAGCAGAAGATTCACTGTGCAGAATGAAAACAACATAAGTTCTTCCTTTTGGACTTATAATTCATTGTTCTTTTTAACTCTAGACCAAGAACTCTATTTCCATCCATTTATACGTAGGCTGCTCTGAAAGTAATGCCTCCTACTTATTTTCATGGAAACAACAGCAAATACAAAGTACACAGTGGCACTATTTGATAAATTCTCAGCTACAAGACACTATTTTTCAACGTAATTACCACCATTAGCTCTGCATTTTTGCCAGTAGTGAACAAGACCCTGTGTGCCATGCTTATAGAAATCTACACTAGCGAAAATGACATGCTGTTTCACATCTGCTGTGATGGTGTCGTTGCTAGGAAAATGATGCCCATGCAGCCCATCTTTCATTGGCTAGAATAGATGGAAGTCAGAAGGTTTCAAATCTGGACTATACAGTGGATGTGGTAGGACAATCCAGCCAAGTTTGGCAATGTATTTCATGGACTTCCAAATGTTATGAGTTTTGGTGTCATTGTGTTGCAAGAGGAGGGTCGTCTTCCTCCCTTGTCTGACTCAGGAACTTTGTGTCAGCATTGTGCTGTAGCTGTCAGAGTCAGTAGTTTGTCAGAATTCCTGGAAATGCACAGGAATCCCCCCTTTCTTTCCCAAAGAACAGTACACATCACTTTAGCCACTGAGGGCTGTGTGGAACCTTTTCTTTGATAGGGAGTTCACATGTCACCACTATGTGGACTGTCATTTTGACTCTTGCTCATGGTGGTGACACTGTGTCTCGCCATCAATAACGATGTGATACAGGAGGTTGTCACCTTCAGCCTCATAGTGGTTGAATAGGTCCTGACAAACCTGCATAGTGTTCTTTCTGCTCCTGTATGAGCATCTGTGGGACCCACTGGTGCAAACATTGCAATATTCCAACAGTGCCACCTTTGTTTCTAAAGCATCAGTGTTGATATTCAGCTCTGTTCACAGTTCCATGGTCATAATCTGCTGATTCACATAGATGAGCTGATTAAGACACTCTTCATTTCATGGTGTGACAGCTGTGTATGGCCGTCAGGAATGTGGTTTATCTTTCAAGTCACTGTCGCCACTCCTGAAATGCACTACCACCACCTCACTGTGCTCACATCCACTGTTTCCTGTGTCTGTTTTCCACGGTCTCCATACACATTCAGCACGTGTCAATGAATGTCAGTGAGTGCCACTGTTTCTGCATGGGGGAATTCAATGACACACCTTTGCTTCATTCCCAATTCCATGCCAGACACCATTCTGTCAGACTGCCCCACTGCTGCCATCTGTCACACAGCAACAAAATATAATGGGGTACTGACTGGTGTGAAGGTTCAGCCTCTACTGCCATACCACCACCTGCCTATGCTGTCATGGGCCAACATCATAAAGTAGGAGGCATTACTTTCAGAGCAGCCCTCATATATGTTTCCAGCTATTGATGGAAACATGTCTGATTCAAATGACTATCCAAAATATTATAAAGAACATTTACATAGATACATATGAATGAATATGAATGTATGGAAATTAATGATGGTGATGATAGGACTGAGAGCTTATGGGTCAGAATAAAAGCAAAGGCCAATAAGACTGATATTATTGTGGAAGTCTGCTACAGGCCACCCAACCAGGATGAAGAGGTGGACAAGACACTTTACAGACAGTTGGGTGAAGTCTCAAGGTCACTCCCCCTTATTCCTGGGGGGGACTTCAACTTCCCAGACAGCTGCTGGATTTATAATACAGCAGATAGGGAACAGTCCCGGAGATTCCTAGAGTGTGTGGGAGATAACTTCCTGACACAGCTGGTGAAGGAGCCAACGAGGGAAGCAAAATCCTGAACCTGTTATTTGTTAACAGAGAAGGTGTCCTGTGGGGGATGTAAAGGTTGTAGGTTGTCTGGGGCACAGTTATCCTGAGATGATGGATTTTCCATCCTTGTTGAACCACAGAGGGGAGTCAGAACTGGCACCTTGGACTTCTGGAGGGCAGACTTTAACCTCTCTAGTACCATGGTTGAGAGGGTCCTGTGGGAGGTAGTTTTGGGGAGCGTGGGAGCCCAGGCAGGAAGGCTGGAAATACTCTAAGGAAGTTATTTTAAAGGTGCAGGGGTTGACCATCCCCAAGTCACGGAAGATGAGCCAACAGGCAAGGATGCCAGTCTGGCTGAACAGAGACCTTTGGCTGGATCTCAAGAACAAAAGGAAAGTCTATGGTTGTTGGAAGAGTGGGCAAGCTACTTACGATGATTACAGGTATGTAGTGAAGCTGTGCAGGGAGGAAATTAGAAAAGCCAAAGCCCAGCTAGAAATGAACTTGGCCACTAGGGTAAAGGAAAACAATAAATATCTCTATAAATGCATCAACAGCAAGAGGAGGGCTAGGGACAATCTTCATCCCTTGTTGGACACAGAGGGCAACTTGGTGACCAAGAATCAGGATAAGGTTGAGGTGCTTAATGCCTTCTTTGCCTCAGTCTTTAATAGTAATCTGTATTCCCTAGTATATAGGGAATAGGGAATAGTAATCCCACCTGTAATCCCTGGGAACACAGCCCTCTGCACTGGTAGATAGGGATGGGGAACAGAGTAAGCCCTGCATGATCCATGATGAGATCGTTTTGGACCTGCTCTGAAAGCTGGATGCTCACAAGTCCATGGGGCCAGATGGATTGCACCCTAGAGTGCTGAGGGAGTTGGCGGATGTGGCTGCCAAGGCACCCTCCATCATTCTCCGGCAGTCCTGGCTAACTGGGGATGTCCTGGCAGAATGGAGACTGGCAAGTGTGATGCCCATCTTCAAAAAGGGCCACAAAGATGATCCTGGTAGCTACAGGCCTATCAGTCTCACCTCGGTGCCTGGGAAGGTTATGGAACAGATAATCTCAGGAGCCATCATGGACCAGTTAAAGGCCAACCAGGGGATCAGGCCGTCAGCATGGGTTTATGAATGGTAGATCCTGTCTGACGAACCTGATTTCATTCTATGACAAGGTGACCCGCTTAGTGGATGAAGGTAATGCTGCCGATGTGGTCTACCTGGATTTCAGTAAGGCCTTTGACACTGTCCCCCATAACATTCTCGTGGATAAGCTGGCTGCCCACAGTTTGGATGGGTGTACGCTCCTCTGGGTAAAACACTGGCTGGATGGCCAGGCCCAAAGGGTTGTGGTCAGTGGAGTTAAATCCAGTTGGCGGCTGGTCACAAGCAGTGTCCCCCAGGGCTCGGTACTGTGGCCACTTCTATTTAATAACTTTATTAATGATGTGGACAAGGGGATTGAGTGCACCCTCAGTAAGCTTGCAGACGACACCAAGTTGGGAGGGAGTGTTGATCTACTGGAGGGGAGAAAGGCACTAGAGAGTGTCCTGGATAGACTGGATCGATGGCCCAAGGTAAACTGTATGAGTTTCAATAGGGCCAAGTGTTGTGACCTGCATTTTGGTTACAACAGCCCCAGGCAACGCTACAGGCTTGGGAGGAGTGGCTGGAAAGCTGCCTGACAGAAAGGGACCTTGGTGTACTGATGGACAGTCGGCTGAATATGAGCCAGCAGTGTGCCCAGGTGGCCAAGAAGGCCAATGGCATCCTGGCTTGCATCAGGAATGGTGTGGTGAGCAGGACTAGGGAAGTAATCCAGCCCCTGTACTCAGCACTGGTGAGGCCCCACCTCGAGTACTGTGTTCAGTTTTGGGCATCTCAGTACAGAAAGGCCACTGAGATGCTGGAGCAGGTTCAAAGAAGGGCAACAAGGCTTGTGAAGGGCTTGGAGAATATGCCCTATGAGGAGTGACTGAAGGAACTGGGGCTGTTTAGTCTGGGGAAAGGGAGGAGGCTGAGGGGAGACCTTATTGCTCTCTTCCAATACCTGAAAGGTGCTTAACAGAGAGAGCGGGGTTGGTCTCTTCTCACTGCTTACAGGTGACAGGACAAGGGGAAATGGCCTCAAGTTGTGCCAGGGTAAGTTTAGGTTGGATATCAGGAAAAACTTCTTTACAGAAAGGGCTGTAAAGCACTGGAATAGGCTCCCCAGGGATTCCAGGTGGTTGAGTCACCATCCCTGGATGTGTTTAAGAGCCCTTTGGATGTGGTGCTCAGGGACATGATTTAGCGGAGGGCTGTTAGAGTTAGGGTAGCATGGTTAGGTTGTAGTTGGACTTTATGATCTTTAAGGTCTTTTCCAACCTGAGCGATTCTATGATTCTATATAGAACAAAGATCTGGTGCTTTTTTTCCCTTGTCGCTTTGCTTTCCATTGTGCAGACCAAACTCAGTTTCCTTCCTTATGCTGACAATGAGCAGATCAGCACTGCTACCGAGAACTGTCTCCTTTCCTCTGACCTAGAATCTAAGCCTGTTTCTGAAATCCCGTGGTAGGTGTCTAGACATCAGGCCAAGGTCTACGTGCCTAGAACAGAATTCATGAATGTGCCATCCCCTGAGATTTGCAATCACTGCCTAGTTATCACAGTGGAAAACCCCTTGTCACAATGGGCAGTCTTCATTTTTTTTCATTACCTTAAAGCCAGGTTATGACTTAATCTTGCTCATCCTTTTCACAGCGTATATTACACAACTGTTTCTTCTCTATCTACATCACTTAAATAGCTGTTCAGGCTCTTCACGCCTTTTGTCTTAACACAGATATTCTGGTCTTTTGCAGAGATTAAGGGCACCTTGTCTCACTCATAAATCTTTCCAACATGTTATTTTGAATGTACCCATATTCAGTTAGCGTCTCTCCACTTACATTTCTGTCTTTAGCATTTGGAATATAACCTACTTACCTCAATTTACAAGACCATTCTAATGTGTTCCACTTATCACCTCTTACTCACTGGAAGATGCAAAATTAAAATAATATCCCACTCCTGATAGGCCCAATCTGCCACCTTCCCATTTTTGTGTTTTAAATCTTCAAAATACAACCTTTGTGCTTTCCCTGTATTGCTGTATAAATTTTAAATGAGCTTCCTATTAAGATTTACATAATCTGTACCGCATTTTTTTTTTTTTTATCACAGTGCCTGTCATACTTGCTATGAGGGCTGAGTGGTGGGTGTGTGAGGATGACTTCCCCTCACCGAGGCTGTTTCTGCTTTGTTGTTTCCTTCTCCACTGCCTTCAAGCATTTCCAGTCTTTCTTTGTCCTCCCCCACTGTGGCGGTCTACATCTGTTGGCTTCCTAAGGCTTTCACATGTTTTAATGCTGAGTTTGGACAGAACCTACCACAAAGAATGCTTGGTCTAGAATCTCTGAGCTCCTGTGAGCTACTGGAGTGCAAACAAAGAATATTCATTTAGAGGAAAACCATATGTTACTTTCAGATCGTGCAATTAGAAACGATAATACTGTCATAAAGACCTTGAACAGGAACTCAGAGAATCTGTACTCAGATTTATCTGCCACAGCCCTCTTGTGTGAACACCAGAAAGTCATTTTAAGCTTGTTGTTCTTCAAAACCTCCTGAAGACTGCGTAGCATTCATTAATATTTTGCCATAGTTTGAAGTTATCAAGTATTGCAGCAATACAAGTTATAGCACTATTTAGATAAAAATGCAGGGAAAATTGTTGATCATTTGTATATATGATGGAGGAAACAAGATTATTACAAGTAACAGTATCTATGATAGCTAATGTCTGCTTCCAGAATGATGATGATAGTAAAAAACATCTTTCCATTATCTCACTAATATCTCCTTTTCAATCGGGAAATTAAATTTCAGCTCTGAATTTTTTTCTTGTTTTGTGGAGGAATATTTCCTCCAAGGATCTCCTGAAATCTGAGATGTGCAATGTCTCTAGTGTTCCTTTCCCTATACAGAATTATTTTGGTAAGCAAGAAATAAAATTAAACCCAAGCATAGTAGTTTTCTAAAGGGGAAAGGCAGTAGCCTTGAATTATCCATGTTGATTTGACAAAGCCAGTGATGCTGCAGATATAATACACGGCACTGCTGTCACATCACCTAGTGACATCTTTTTATTCAAAGTGAAAATGAAATGTCAAAGTGAAAGAGTTCTCCAAGTCTTCTTGTGCTGTTTGCAAGGCAAGTAAAACTCACTTTTGTGCAGTAGAGTAGGTGCTTATCAGAACTTTGCTTTAAATTAGTCGTTCAGGTGGCAACCTCTACTTAAGGTTGCCTAACATTATTCTTACCTAAGACCCTATTGTCAGCTACTTTTAACCTTGCCAAAGATGAGTTGTTTGGCTTGAAAATTTTGATACTTTATATATTTCCCTATTCTTTTAATTTCAGGGAAAGTTTTTTTTTGTTTTTTGTTTTTTTTTTTTTTTTTTTTCCATTTAAACTTTTTTAGGGCTCCAGGAATTTCTGGGAATGTTAGCAGAGAAAATACATCCACAGTTAATGTTTTTACAAATGTTTTTGTGGTGTTCCTACAAGTCCTTGCTTTGGAGAGATCTTCTCATTTGCCAAATCAGAATATGCAGTGCGCAAGCAAATTTAGTTCAGTGTTTGCTCTGCAGAGCTTCTGTTAAGTTTTAAGCTAGCTACTGAAAAAAGGAAGACGGGAAAATTTCCTCAGCTCAAGTAACTTCATCTGTATGGGGGGAAAACACACTTATATTTATGTGTGTGTGTACACATACAAATACATATTTATATGTAACAAGGAATATATCGGAATGGATTTATTTTGCCCATCTATTTCTCACCAGCTATTCGAATGCTAAATTGTCATAGTCAGAGCATAGAAAGAAAGAGCTATTAAGAGCAGCCCTAGATTCCACAGGATTGGCAATGTTTGGTTGACAGTACTGAGTACCTTGTTTTCCTCACCGTTTCTCTTAAAATTCTGGAACAGTTAATTTGCTTGTAACTCTTACAGGAGATGGGCTGAGGGTATAAGAGATTTTAGCTGGTTTTCTACAGCTTGTATCAGCCAGCTCCTACATGTATGATATGATCATTCTGCCTGCATAGGTCTTTGGGTCTGCCGTGGGATTGCTGTTTCTTTTATTATAGAACTGCCCGAGGTCCAAATGTGTTGCAGGTCATACAAGAAGGATATAATGTCAAATGCAATTTACAGGTAAGAAACTGAGCCACTGGGAGATGAAAGTGACTTTTCTCAGCTTAGATAGCAATCCACAAGGAAAGCCATGATATGAATCAAATCCCAGTCCAGTGCCCTGACTGTACGAACAGCCCTTCACTGTTAAAGTTGATATTCAAATGAAGTTGTTGGAAGAGTTTTGTGGCCACGAATTTTAGGTAAAAAAAAAAAAGAAGGAAAATTCAGATATGATGTGTGTGAGATGAATCATTCTTTTAGCACAGCTAGGAAGTCAGCAAGGTCAGGCTATTCTGTACCCGAGGGGAGAGCAGGAAGCAATCAGACAGCAGGCATGTTTCAGGCTAGGGACTTCATTAGGTCGCCCCTGTCTAACATCTTAAGTGTTAGCTGGACAACAGTAATCTGTAGTCTACTTCCACCAGCTATTCCCAAGCAAGACGATCTTCTCTGAAAACAGAATGATCCCAAATTTCTACTTACTACTTGTATGTTCTGAGAGTATGGTCCAAGCTTATTTTATTCGGAAATAAATCTTCCCTTACTAAGCCTATCTTCTTCTTACTGAAGTCCAATTTGCTGTAGCTCTGTTTATGCAAGATACAGATGAATCTTATTAGAAATACTGGATAACAGTAGTCATGACAGATTAAAACAACTGCAAGATAAATATGGATCTATCTTCACAATGGAATGTACAAGATTCTTGTTATGACCAAATTGACTTTACTTCAGATCAGTAACATAGATATGCTGACTGCTGTTAGGAAAAAGTCAACATTTAACATATGGTGATATTTGCCACAACTCCACCCCCAAAATACTGAGAGTTAAACTAAAAATTGCTGCATTGAGCAACAAGATTTACAGAAATGCAAACCTTTTAATAACACAGTAAAATACAGACTTAGAAAGTTCAGTTTTTAATGCTTCATAGCCAGAAAAAGAAGAACTGCTTAAAAGATATAATCAATAAGATTGTATTAAATCATTGATCATTCTGTGTTTTACTGAAAAATGGTGAAACCTCTGTCTATGACACCTGGTAGCGATTCTAATGAAATATCACAAAATTTTCATATTGATCATAGGAAATTAAGAACAATAGCTGACATTTGGCCACAGTTAATTATTTTTTTCTGAATCTGAAATAGATAATAAAAAGCCTGTCATTTTACTTCTCTTCTCATGACATTTTGTACTGTGCACCACACAACATCAGATGTGTATTGGCCAGTTTTTAAAATACAAATGCCTCAAATGAGAAGGTTTAGGAACCAAAAACATTACGCAGTGGTTCTTCTCCATTCTAAGTAATCCCTCCTTCAGCAGCATGAACAAAGATTTTGAACTATACTCCACTTTCCAAATTCAAAGACTATTCCAGCCACCTTCATCAATAGTGTTTTTAATATAAGTGTTTAAGGAACCTGTTTCTGTTACTGTTTCACTCAGTTTTAGTAGATTTAACTTCGGATTTTTAGAGGGTTAGGTAATGATCAAGAATCACTGAAAAGATAATAACTGATTACTCTTTTAACCCTTCTGAACTGTATGTGTGTTTTGATTTTTACTTCTCTCAGGTCATATAAACTTTTGTTTATTGGGTGACAAATAAATCATGGAGTCACAGAACAGATGAGGTTGTCAGGGACGTCTGGTTGTCACCTGGTCAAACAGCACTGCTCAAGCAGAGACACCCTGAGCAGGGTGCCCAGGATCATGTCCAGGTGGCAGGACTCCCCGGACCCTTTTCTGCAGAGCTGCTTGCCAGCTGGGTGGTCCCCAGCAGGTCCTGGTGCCTGGGGTTGTTCCTTTCCAGGTGAAGAACTCTGCACTTCTCCCTGCTGAATTTCATGAGATTTTTGTCAGCCCACTTCTCCAGACAGCCAGGGTCCTACTGGTGTGTTACCCAGTCCCCAGTTTTGTGTCACTTGCAATAAAAAGTAAAAAACAGTGGCACACAACATCTGGAAATTGTATGTGAGAAATCAGTTTTAATGGGTATAATCACAAGCATCTCATAGGCTTAAAAATGGAAACTGTAATTAGGAGTTCTGAGAAAAGGCAAGATATTGAAACAGAGATATCCAATAGGATGATGTGGGATATGCACATCATTTCTTATCCTTTTTGAGTACTTTTTTCCAGAAATCTAGTGTCAAGGTAAATACTATATTGTAGTACTGCAGGACTGCATTATGCATATTCAGAACCTTATTCCACAAGTTGATTGACTGACTTCAATTAATATTTTACTTATGTCCTGAGTGAACTTGATGAAATAAATTGCTGACAAATATAGCTTAGGATATCAAAAACTCATGCATACAGAGGATGTAATGGAGGCACTTCAGCAGTGACAACTCATGCTCATACAGCCACTCCTTGCAAATAGAGAACCCTCTCTCTCTTTGCATATATTCCTAGGAGAAGACCAGGTGAGGTGTCTTATGGCTGGCCACTGAGATATGATCATGCGAACTCCCTTAGTCAGCATCCAGAGCAGAAGTAATTCAGCAACTGTGATTAGCAGCCTGGCCTCAGGTGCTGAGCTCAGACACCTCTGTGCCCCACTGAGATGATCTTAGATCAGGCAGTCAGATTCTAGTCTGCAGCTTTGGCTGCACTGTTCCTGTAGTTCTGAAGCTCAGAGATTGGGTTTTAACCTGTCCTTGATGATTTTAGGGGAAAGACAGAGTTGCATGAAAGTAGCTGCCCAGGGCATTGAGGGTAGCCACTGCAGAGACTGAAACCCTTGCAGTTCACCCAGCTCAGCATCTCTAGAGGCAAGTCTGTGTTCACTCTGCAGACTAATTATCTGTCAGGTGGCAGGGTTTAGGTTCTCCAACCCCGATGTCTTACAAAGTTGTTTTGTCTTGGCGGAGGTGGATGAGAAACAAAACTCACTAGAAAACACTTACTGAATACATGAAATACAAGAAAATTCCTGCTGGGATTGAGAGATTGTCTATGGTACACCACTAGAAACAAGCACCACCTAGAAGGCCAGTGCTTACACAAGTTGAGACATCAGGGCATTGGCATCATGCCATGCCTCCCACATTCAGAAAGGAAGCAACTTGGGGGTGTCCTCTGTGGGCTCCAGGAGATCTCTCAGGTTGTGCGTAGTGTGTACTGGACTGTCTTTCAATGGATTCCTTTCCCAAAAGTGGATTAGGAAAGACAGCTTGTCTTCATTGTTCACTTTCTGAGATGAGATAATGGGGGAAGGCAATGCTCCTCCCCTGCCATCTCCCCACAGACTTTGAACAGGTAACTACCTGGAAAAGTCTTTGAATCTCTTAGAGGGAATTCATGGGTCTCCTTTGTCAAGCTGAAAGAAGTGCGTCTGCTCTCACCAATGCTGAGAGGTGTGACAGCGTGCTACTAAATCTGCTTTTAGCTGCCTCAGAAATACGTGAAGCAAGGAAGAAAGCAGAGTACCAGTGGGTGAGCTTTTAATGGGGTGGGAGACAGACTGCTGCACTTTTCTCCATCGTTCTGGAGGCCATCATGAAAAATTTTGCTATTTCCTTTGCTCTCCTGAGGTTTTGCACTGTTATTGTAACTTCACTCAAAACTGTCATTCTCCAGGTGTGCCACACTGAGTGATCCCTCAGGTGTGTGTATGTCTTTGCAAGTAGGCATGATACACAACGCTTTCATCTCTGGTTTGGTAAGAATAGAACAAGTGCAGTACTCCAGTAGTCTAAAATGTTTGCTGTTTTTTTTTCCATCCATAGTAATATTAGAGCTGAATCAGAGTCACTACAAAGGCATTTACTGGTTACAATTTGGAACTTCTGCTTAAAGCAAAGTCATAATCTAGTTCCACACTGAAGTTCGTTGTCCCATCGCTCCATTAACACACTGTATCCAAACACAGCCCTCTTAAATGCTGTCTTTTAAAATGGAGACTAGTTTAGTGCTCCCCTGTCTTCTGTATCAAAGTGAGCCCTTCTAAGAAATGTGAGAAAAACACTTCTTGCTACTCGTATCTTATTGATTATGGCTGCTTTTATGGTTTTGATAGTTATATGGAGGTTGTTCTTGCTTCTTTCTGGGTCCAAAATTTTGCATTTTTGTTGTTGTTTTTTAATGTAGTCTAGAACTGTAATAACTGTAGTGTTATTTCTGGACTTAATATCTTTAGTGGGTCATTAAGACTGCTTTAGTTAGAAATCATTGCAAGATGGAATTATGTTGGTCCATTAACCAAGACACAGACATGTCAGACAAGTCTTCACCTCCCCACTTTGCATGAACAGTGCTACATCAGATTTACAGTGACTAGGAGTTGGAAAACAGTTCCCTGTATCTTGCACATTCAGCCTGGATATAAACTGGTCAAAGAAGTGGGTCCTGTGTTGCAGTGAATGGGCTGGTGCTAGGTGAGGAAATGGCATCTACTAAGCTTCACTGCCAATTCTTAGCTGTAGTCATCACAAGCCAGCTCAGGAACACAACTCTTCATCACCATAATTTTTTTGCAGTTCCCATATGGACCTAATTTGTTCTCATCACTGGCATAATTTCTTTCCATCCAAGTTCCTAATGAAAGCATGTCTGAAACATGAGGTTTCTGACAGGGATAATAATTATGCCTAGTTGTACAGCTTCTTGAAGAAGTGGAGTATTTGCAGAAATGTTAGTTTGCTTCCCTGTTTAGGTCTTCCATGGTCATTGTGCGCACAGTGGGTAATGCTCTGTGGAGTGTAATAATGGAAACTCCTTTTCAGGCTGTTGCTCATTGTGGTTATCACCTAAAAAAATATGGGCTTGATATCTGGTAGCTGCACAAAATTAACTGTGTCTTATACTGAAGATAATCCACTTGACTTCAGTGCAGATTCTAGCACAGTAAAGAACTGCTCAGCACTGTGATATCTGCTCTTCTGCTTCATAAGGTTCTTTTCTTACTTGGAGGTAGCAAACCTTGCCAGCAGTCTCTTGACAGAGAAGTAGAGACTCTTAAAGCCCTCAAATCAAGTTCCATTGAGCCTTTGGTACATGTATACCTAGTCTTACATGACATCAAGAGGAAGCAACCTCACAGGATGTGTATTTAGCTGCAGAATATGACTCAGGCTTTATAATCCTTTGAAGACCGATTGTTATGGACAGTCAAATGGGAACTGAGCATCACTTCCTCCAGAAGTCCATTTTAAAAAACTCACTCTGATTTTCTGTTTGTTTTCTGAGGGGAAGGAGGGAGTGCTGTGGAAAAGTAGGCCTTGAATACTTTTAAAGGTGTGGATGTCCACAGTAAGATCTGCCCAGTAAGTTAGGCTGCTCGTTTTCAGGAGATGAGCACACGATTAGTCATATGGTTATGGAAATGATTTTTTTTTTTAAATAATAATAATAAATGACTATATCCATATCCTTTTAGTAATTCTACATGTAATCTGACTAAGCGGTGCTGATTTTGCATGTGAGGGAAGGTGAGCCTTTGACGGAGAGTCTGAGAAAGTGACAGTTTAACTGGCAATTCCCGTGCTGCTACAGAGATCAAAGGCACACCAAAGCTGCTAACCTGGAATACCAAGTGCGCTACCCAAGTGCGAAGAGAAGCAAGAGATACTTACAGAAAACAGCTACTTTGTAGTACTGCTGCCAGAACTTCCATTCGTTCACTTGTTTTTGCCTGCCTCTTACTCAGCAATATTTTTGTAGCTGCCCTTACAGCATTTTCCATACTTGCTCCTACCAAGGCACCAGCCTTGGTAACAGCGATCCACGGAAGGATGCCAAACACACTTCGTGTTTGTTATGTGATCTCTAGCTCTCCCATGCTGTATGGCGCAGTGATTCTGCTTTGGCAATGTAAATGGTCCTTAACAAACATTTCTGGTGCAGTGTCCTTACTTCTTTGGTGCTGTGATAAAAAGTCAGACAAAGTCCCTTAAAAGTTATTAGTAATGAGCCACATTTACTGATGTAAATGGTGCAGTGGCATGTACTTACACAGATCTGAGAATGTTGCCTTTAATTGAGCCCTCTGAAAGTATCTCTGTAGTAGGGGAAATATTTGCTCTTGGCTGGCAAGGCAAGACTGTAGAAAGGGGAAGTGAGTCTGTTCTCCTTATTTAAATGTTTCTCCTTTCTTGAAATCATTAGCTGGTTAGATTTTCACTTCATTATTCACTGGGCCTTGGTGAGCTGCCTATATGCAGAGCAGCAAGCCAGATGGGGTTTTCAGAATCATAGCTTTACCTTGGCAATTCAGGCTCATGGAAACGTTTTCACTGACCTAACTAAGGAAAGGCTCCAGTACTTCCAGTACTTTGAAGTGCACTTCATTCTGGAAGTCACATGCAGGCAGTGCATTCTGCACGTGGGGTGGGCTCCATGAGGCTGTTGCTCTTTGCCTGAGACTCCCGCGCACCACCACTGAATTGGATTGGAGACAATTCAGGCTTTGATACAAAATGAATGATAGAGGAGTAAACAGATCTGATGGGAAGTACAGAACATACTTCCTTGTATGAATAACTCAAATTTTTATTGTGTATTTTCAAAGAGAAACCAACCTTGCTTTACAATGAATCAATGAAGATTTGGTAATATGAGCAAATGAGCTTTGAATTGTGCTATTGAGTCTACCTAACTACAGTATCAGGAACTGTATTGTCTGCATCTTTTAGAAAGCACAATTTGTTCCTAAGCCACGAACATTCTAACTTCAGCCATTTTGTGGAAATCAATGAGCATCATGCAGACAGAACTCAGGGTATCATTTCAGCCATAAATTATATGTCTGATGAATCCTATCCTACAGTCATGGTAGACAACAGAAGGCCACAGAAGTACACTAACTTTATTGCTTTTTTTTCCCTTTCCATATGCTACTTCCAGTGATGGTAATCCGGAGTGAAACATCAGCTGTAAACCTCTTGGCTTTGGGAAATAGGCAACATTCCTAGTGATGTAGTTGAAGAAGTGTTTTCAAGCCAATTGTATACAGTATTCAGTTTACCATATAATTTATCTTTTAAGCATTTTGTCAATTTTTCCATTGAGACAACTCCTTACATTTTCCAAAGCTATTCTTTTAGGCTATAAGCTCCTCTCTTTTCCCAGTTGTGGACTATAACGCTTCTTGCAACCATAAGGAGGTGATTAATCAGTTTAACTTGACAGCTCTTAAGACAAGTCAGCAAACTGGTAACCTCACAAATATTCCAGCAGATTCTCAGCAATCCTGTGCTATAATCTTAGTAATGTGGAATCTAATACTCCAGTTCTTGAATGTTCATTGGGAATTTGACTTGAACATAAAGACTATATGGATTGTCACCATGCAAAGTAATTAGAATTCTATATTTGAACAAGATCTATGTAAGTAATACTTTTCCATAGCTTCAGGTGAAGAAGGAGAAAAAACACTTATTCTTTTACTGCTGAAGAGAAGTAAAGGAACCTCAACTAAACTGTATGATTTTGTTTTGTTTTGAGTTGGGCTGTGCTATTTTTGTTTGTTTTTTTTCTCACTGAATTCCTTCATGAAACATTCTCTTGCAATCACTTTCCTTTCTGTTTGACCTGATTTTAGTGGATTCACTATTGCCTTACTCTGGAAGTCACACAAACCCTTCTGTATTGCCATTACTTATGAAAGCGCATCCCTCCGTGTGACCAGTTGTCCTATCTGTGCCTGTCCATCACATGGTAAAGGCGTTCCAGATGGTATGTGTCCAGTCACAAAACATCCAAACCATCTCCTGTGCTTGTCCTGTCATAAGACGTACCCTTCTCACATGAGTGGAAGCCTCCATTTTGATGTTACATTGCTAATTAAGATATGTATGAAACATATGATATCTGATGATATTCTCCCTCTGCAGAAGCCTATGAGACCTGCGTGGTTGATGAGACCTTTGGCTTGACACTCATCACTGCTGCAGTGGTTCTGTGATTTTACAATTCCCCTTTCTTCATTTCCTTTCCACCCATGCTATTCTCCCACATTTGTCTACAACTGTAAAAAACTGAAAAAGCTGTAGGTAGAGCCTTGAGTATTGAGAACATGAAGTAGAAGAAACAATCATCCAGATTTGCTTTTGGGAAAGGTGATACATTACTGCTCATTTAGTCAAATGATGTCTCCAAGAAAAAACGGGAGAGGTCTATCTGAAATGCTTTGTGTCTATGAATGCAGCAGCTCTGAGGTGGAAGTGTTTCACAGATCTCTTCCAGAGCAGAATACTTGGTCATGGACATTGGAGGGCAGAGATACATTTTGGGCATGCTGTACTCATGTCTACTTAGCCTGAAGATTTGCAAGAAACAGTGGGCATAAATAACTGCACAAGGCAGGTGAAAGCACTTAAAATTAGAAGAAGCAAGCTATAATTGAACTCGCATCAGAATTTTTCTCCAAAATCCATTTTTGCTTTTCATACTAGAAATGAAAGGAATGGATACTTTCAAGTCTTGCCTTTTCATGGCAAGTCCTGTAGATCATGTGTGCCATCTTCTCTTCAAGAAGACTGCGGAGGCCACTGAAATACAGAGGGAGACATACACATAAGGAAGCTTGCTGGTAGATCACTGACATAGGAGGTGATTCTGGTTAAAGTGCATCTTACACATGTATAGATGAGGTAGAAACCAAGGCCTGTTTCTTCCTTATTATTTTTTTGATCCTACCCACAGTTTTCTTACTTTTGCTTATAGCCTGTTGAAGTGTTTCTGTAACCAGTTGCTTCTTCTTTTGACTCATCCCCTTTCAATACACAAAACAGATGTTGCCTGCTCTTAGTGAAAAGGGTTGTTGTAGTATACTTCTGTGTGTGTGTGTGTTGTTGTTAGTAAATGTGGTTTACATGGCTTAGGAAAAAAAACTGACAATTTTTATTGTAAAAGTTTACAACTCTTAATTTTCTGCTCTTATCAACAACAACAAAAGAATTCTCACAATTTCAGTTTACCAAAACGTGGGAATTTGCCTGTGTAATATAGTTGCACTGATGTTTTCAATACCTATTCTGGAGTTTCTCAGTCGTTTTCACTGATAAGATATACAGAGAAAAAAAAATGTTTCATTTCTTATTTGTTTATAAAGCCATCGTTCTAAAGCTTTCTGAAATGAACACAGCTTTAAGCCCTTTTGTAGAAAATACTTTTCATTTTTAACCAGGCCCAGTGTACATTATTAGACAGAACAGCATATGAAGATAAGTAAGTTGTAGAACTAGGGTGAGGTTAACTCATATTCTGACACATTATGTTTATTTTTTTTCATGCAACCTTAGTATTTTACTTGGATGCTTGCAGAGTCTTAAAACACACCCTTCTACTGCAGCTGAAGACAGTTAGGGATAGATTACAACTCTTGGAGAGTGTCCATCACTGGAAAGTCTTAAAAAAAAGGATTTAATGAACCTCTGACAGGAGTGGTTTTGGTTTTTCCTGACCCAGTTTTAGGGTAGTGGGATAGGATAGATAATAGCTTAGTATCCCTGACAGCTCTATTTTCAAAAAGGACGGACTTACTGATCGTTTGTAAAAGTCAGTAGGCTCCAATAATTCAGGAGCTACAGAACTCCTAAAGCTCAGTGGAAGCTGCAAAACAGACATAGCATTCTGGTTAAGCATTCTGGAAAGCTAACCCACCCTGACATCAGGGCTACTCTGATAGGTGTAGTTATCAGTTTCCTAGCTGGTTACCTTGAAGAGCTTACTGTTTCCTGGATTACTTGAAAGTATAAAGGCTTCTCTGCAATAAGTTATTCTGCACAAAGAGGAGATATGAAGTCAGTGCACAATAGCTTAATACAGAAACAAGCCAGCAGATGAGACCTCAGTGAGGCCATGGTGTCTTTTATCTTCTGCACTGACAGGGCTGCGGTGTACGAGGTGGTACTGCCTTCCTTCTCTTTGTCCTCTGTGCAAAGCTTAGTAACCTTAGCACACATAAACTTCTTGAATGGGAAAAATGAAACTGACTGACATCTGAATAACAGTTTTCTAGTTTTCATTTCTGTGACCAGAAGCTTTACTCTTCTGGGGACGTATCTTACCAAGAGGATTTGTCCTTGCAGTAAGGTTGTAGTACTTCATCTCATTTTCTGTTTTCTTCATAATACATTTGTTAGTGCTCAGCACAGGCTTAGTTAATGTTTCAGTAGTGCAACACATTACTGGAGGGGTAAAATAAGGCAATTCGGGAGTTTTTAGACCTCAGAAAGAAATTATTTAGATGGATATTCTCCTAGGAAAATATTGACAGCTTTGACACAATCTTGAAATTAATCCTCCAAAATTCATTTAAATCAAACCTCAGCCAAATACAGACAGCACTTCACTCCTCCAACTAGCAAGCTGCTTTTTCTGAATGTAAATATTGAAGTAGAAGCAATAGGTCAGCTTTCCTACAACACACTGAAACCTGATATTTGTCTCAGTCAATACAATTGAATCCTTTTAGCCCTTAAAAAAAGGAATGTTTAGGCATTTTATCATTATCTGGTGTTGATATGCTGATATATATATAAATGTCTCAATTCTGACTAAATCTCAAACTCAGCACTTGCAGACCCAAAGTAAAGAAACTGGTAAGCAGATATTTCTTTACTTGACACTCTCATAGGAAGAAAATTACTCTCCAGTCTACTTAGAAGATGGAGGCTTCAGAAGTCCAGATGTACATATATATGAGTGAGTAATACTACTTCAGAAGCTCATTTAATTGGGTACCTCTGTCCCATACAGAATGAGGTGCTTTAGTATAGCTAACACCATTAAGTTCGATATCAGGATTATCATTTATTTATTTATTTATTTATTTTGTGAAATGTAGTCAGCTTTTGTGTAGAGAACTCAACTGACATATCCAGTAGTTTATTCTGACGAAACTTAATGTTAAAACCATTGACTAGTGCAGAAGACTACTATTTACACTGGAAATCACTGAAAAAGAATTTTAAATTGGGGATGAGTGAACTTAATGTTTTAAAAATATACTTAAATTCTAATTCAGATAATCAATTTCTATGTTCATGAGAAGTATTTATTTCTAAGGAAATGTGTTGGAAAGGTATAAACTCTTCAGGAGGTACAGTTTTTGGTTATTCATGGCCTGAGCTATAATTTAGAGAGACTCAAAGACCAATCATGATTAGTAGTCACCATGTCTAATGTGTTCAGCTCTACAGTTCTGAGCCAAGAATGAGTGGTATGTGCATACCAGAGCAAATGGGGGAAAAACTCTGTGAGTACTCATTGAAATTCAGAAGTCAGTTTTAATTCAACGATGTTCATGGAATGTTCCCATTCATTTCCTACAATCATATTTTGGGCATTTGTGCAAGAAATCAACAACTGCACAATTCTGACTAGAGATTCCATTGCAAGTTAATTTTAAATATTTGATAGCATGATATTCCTTCTTTCAGTCCAAGTTTGCTTGGTTGTATGATCATGATATCCAGTTCCCTCTTAAGATTCCTTTTTAGGTCTCTCTATGGTCCACTCCGTCCACAGATCCTTTTTGCTTTTGACCAAGTGACTGCAGATCAAATTAGAAAGATGGATCCACCAACTCCTGATTTCCTGCAATACCCAGTGAGGGGTAATTCAGCCTTTGCGCTGGGGCACTGTAGCTATAAGCCATGGATACACTATCTCAGAATAGTTAATAAGGTGATCATCTTGGTGAATAACATAAAATTGGGCCATAGCAACTCATTCTTAGTATTTAGTACCTTGTGGATTGCAGGTTTGGTGTATTTTTCCGTATTTCCATCTAAGGTTCAAAAATTCTCAAAATTTTAATCTCTTTTTATTTTCTGGAAGGTAGCGAGTCTTTCATTTAGAAGGGAACCTATGTGTCTTTAAATCTGAAGAAATCAGGAGTCAAACCGTAGCTTTGATCCTCTTTTTTCTCCACACTGTTTTGATTCAGGAATGAAGATCTTGATGTCAATATGTCTACATACAAACAGGAACTTCATACTGATTGCATTCATATACAGTATAATCACAAGATATGAAGTTCAGATTTTTGTATGTTTTAAAGGTTTTTTTGAACTAATGCTTCAGCAGAACCAGAATTTTGCCTTTACCACTGATTAACAGACGTGTCTGGAACTGCTGTGGTAGAAGAAAGTGCTGAACCTTAGGTGTGTTTCTAGAAGTTGTAAGTTGTAGAAGTGTTTCTCTAGTTAGAAATACCCATATATATCTTATATATCTGCCAGGGACAAAAAGAGGGTTGAAAGGAGTTTGGTAGGTGATGATATATTTGAAAAATATTCTCTTTGGGAGTGAAAAAAGATATTATTCCATAAGGAACTATGAGGAAATTAATTTTTCAAGGTGTTCATTTAAACTTTGAAAGTTTTTGACATGTGAAGGGCTTAGCAGCTCCATAAAATAGCATAATCTTTTGGTTATGCTGTTACCATCCATGTCGGTCTATTTATATATCTGCCTAGGGTTAAGATCAAGGACATTTTTCAAAAACTTCTTTTAATTCCTGGATTGCAATTCAAGTGAAAATCAAAGATACATAAGAACATTTTGTGACTTGAAGAGTTTTCCCTTTTTGATGTTAAAAATGCTGTTGGAGGTCTCTCTTCCTTATCTTATGGTCAGTGCTACCCAGCATGATCTGGATTACTCAATTCTGCCTAAAGATTCTTTGGTAAAGATGATTCTTTCTACCTTTTTTTTTTTAATTATTATTATTACTTCTGATATTTCAGATGCCCTGTTTAATACATATCTCATAGGTTCTTCTAATAAATGTTGAAGGAGAGAGAAATATAATTTTTCTTAAATTTTATTTTAAATGTGTGGTAAAGATAATTTTGAATAGACAGTGATTGAGATAAGAAGTTCTGTTTGCTGAGAAGAATGGTACCACTGACAGAGCAAACTGGAGTTGTCTATTATCAAATGAGACATTTATCTACTATAGTCTTTCAGGGCGTTCTTCAAGAAATGGTCATTTATAATCCTTTGGCGTATGCTAACAGTGAGGACTGAGGTTTCTGAGACTGTGTGGCTATGAGGGCAGGGTCTTTGTGCTTGTATAGGAAATATGCATGTGAATGTAAGTGCACAATCCCCTTGTGCTCTGTGTATAATGGTCAACATCTGTCTGCTGAAATGTCACCAGCTGACTGCATTTTTACAAGAATATTAAGGCAAACTGTACAGCGCTATTCTCTGTTAGAGCAGTTATTTGCACATCTCCAGGTTAGATATTAAATACAACACTGAGTCACTGTGGCAGTCTTTCCCTCAGATTGAAAAAAATCTGAGGGAGATCTCAAACGATGATTGCAAAAGCTCTCAGTGAGAACACTGGGCTATTCTTCTCATCCCTCATTCCAGATCCTTCTGTGTTAGGAAACTAACTTCACAGTGCTTTTCATATGGTGCGCACATGCAAGGCATTCCAGACTCTGCAGAGGTTTACTGTGATAGTAGAGAAACAGGGGCAAATACAACAGCAGCTTGAGATCCAAGATCCAAACCATAGTTTTATATTAATCTATGACTTATGATGTCATCCAAACTGGGCAAGGTTACAGGAGACTAGGCTAGAAAGCCAAGAGCTGTGTTGCACTTTTAGGATGCAGATTGCTTAATGCAACCTGCCTGCAATGCTCAAAAGCATGTGCAAGCCAAACCATGCCTTACGTATCTCCCAGCCAGAACTTCAGTATATATATCTGCTTGTTTGAGAATAATCTGGCATTTGTGCAATAGGTGGCAATCAGTCAGGTTATTTTGACAGTCTTTTGGCCAAATTCTGGTGTCAGTTAAGTCCTGACAAGATATCACCTTCATATTGCTGCATTTGTACAAAGGATTGAAAGATTTTTGTGTGCATTTCAGCAGCATTTCTAATCGTGAATTTTTTTAAAGCCTCAAAAAAGTTGTAGCCAGCTGTAGCTACCTACTGTGTTTCACAAAACAGGCATCAGTCAAGGTACAAACTGATAGTATTATTTTCTTAGCCTTGCAGATATAAAAGTGAGAAATAAAGATGAAGGAACAAACAGCTCTACCAGGCAGAAATCTTCCTCTATCTATCTATCTATCTATCTATCTATCTATCTATCTATCTATCTATCTATCTACCTACCTACCTACCTGTCTTTCTACCTACCTACCTACCTATCTACCTATCTATCCATCTACTATCTTTTAAAAAATACTTTTTTTTGCCTTAATTAGCAACTGAAGCAGAAATGAAATTGTTCAGCTGTACTTTGCAGAAATGAATAATCCACAGTCTGTACAAGGATGCTCTAGGAGAATCACAGAATCACAGAACATCTTAGATTGGAAAGGACATCAAAGTTCATACTGTTATAGCAGCCCCCTGCTGTGGGCAGGGCTGCCCCCCACCAGCTCAGTCTGCCCAGGGCCCCATCCAACCTGGTCTTGAGCACCTCCTGGGATGGTGCACCACAGCTTCTCTGGGCAGCTGTGCCAGGGCCTCACCACTCTCTGAGCAGTGGCCAGCAAGATGTTTACTAAGTGCGCTACGTAGCAATGCACAATGCTGATATATACTGCTATTGACAACTGATTATAACAACTTAAAATGTAGTGGTAATAGAAAGCATAAGCTCCACGTGCTTGTTCTCCAAAAGGTCTTCATGACAGCTTGTAAAAGGAACAAATCATGGTTCAGCATTTCTGATTCTTCCTGGCAGAAGCGCACATGCAGATCTCCAGTTCATGTTGGTAGCATTTGTTATATCCTGTGCTGAAGGCCAGAACTCCTTTGAGATCGCTTACTTTTTACAGACATCACTGCAGATCTTAATTTTTACCTAATTTTTGATAATTTCAGGGTAGCTAAAGAGTATATTTTGCAAGAAGACTTAGTTTTCAAAAATAACATGGCTTTGAAGTCTCTTCACAGGACACGGGCTTTGTGACCATCTTTCCGCCAAAGGTCGTACTTTATCTTGGGGGATAAGTGCATATTTTCTCTGCCTCTGCTAATTCTCATTTCCTACAGTACCTTAGACAAAATTCCAGTCAGGAGTCAGGAGAGTGGGAGCAACTATGCCCACCTTCCTACATTCCTATTTATGTAATTCATAGTAGTTTTTAAATTCTAGCAAGTATCACAATGGGAATGGACATTATCAGTGATTGTTCTGAGATCAGTGTTCAGTTGCTGCAAAGACCTAGGAAAGTGATGGAATCTCCACATGGAAGTGGAGAAGGAATTTTACTGGGAGATGTTCCTTATTTTTAAGATGTATCTTCTAAGTTTCTCAGACTTCTGATTCCTTTTGTTGCTTAATTAGGTCCAAATGCTCCTTATTTTTCACTTTCTGCTCCTCAGGCCTTGAAATATAATGCCATCAACTGGCAATGTGTATTTTCTGTGACCTTTGCACTTCCTGACTGCTGCTGGCTGCTGTTGACTATCTTTAAGTCACAAACAATTTCAACTGTCACATACACTTACATTTGACTTTGTCACTCCCTTCACATGTCTGGTGATCTGCTTGCCACGTTGCCTGCAGGCCTAACCAGGTGGAAACTTGCTCACACCAAGGAGAGGAAAGCAGATGTTGGCCTTGAGGTTGCAGCCAGCCTTCCCATGTTGAGATTGGTTGCTCCTTGCTTTGACTGCTGCTGGGTAATCAGATTATGTGGAGGTGAGGAAATGTGTTGTACTTGCCAGTACCATGGCATGGAACAGGAATAAGAGGAACCTTTGCCTTTTCATTGGAAATTGGATCTTTGGCTCTCTCAATCTTTGATGCTGAGAGCTGGACTGGACAGAGAAATACACAAAAATGTAGCTCATGATGAGTTGGCTTTCAGTGTCTGGATTCAGGGATTGTTATTATTTTAAAACAATCCATATTGCACTGTTGGTTTATTAAATGGCAGCTGCAGTAGAAAGAGGAAGATGGAAGATTAGTGCAGGTGTGCGTTTCCTTTACGAAAATTTGTTTGGAAGCTGTAAGCAGGGCAATTTCTTGAATATTTTGTGTTTATGTCACTATAAACCCTGAGCAGGTTCTGTGCCAATGATTTGGAGTTTCCTGGGGAAAAAACTGTTTTGTCAACAGAAAATGTTGGACCAGCTCTAAAACCTAGTCAGTATAACATGAGTGCAGTGGGGCCACTAGCAATCCATCACAGAGCTATGCACCTCACCATGCCATTTCAGTCTTTGAACTGAAGATCTTTTAGCAACCAAAGGAAGGTGGTTGGAACGTTTGCCCATATATTTTAAGTCATAAATCTGACAGAAAATAATTCCCTCTCTGCAATTAGTCGTTCTCTTGGGAGAGACCATCTGTAATGTTCCTGTGAACATTTCTGACTCCTATGCAGAGAAATGGGTTAGAAACCTGCTAAGAAGTACTTTACAGAACATTAAACTGAGGTAGTTCTGATTGTCATTCCACAGAAGGAGACCTTGTGGGTAGGGTTTTCTGAGCAGCTCCAAGGACAAATGTACATACTCTAGTTCTCATTCATACAGGTGTTGTCTACCAACCACGCATATTTAAGCCAGAATAGCAAGCTGCTTTAGTTCTTTTAATGTGGCAAGCAAAGTTTGTAAGTCTGCATAATAACATGATAATTACAGCTATTTTCTACTCATAAACCACTTCCCTATGGCATTGTACAAATATGACCATGCTGATATTCTTGCGAACAGCGAAAGACAAGTGAAAGTTTTTTCCATATTTATATTTCGTTTTGTTATATAATTTATTCTTTTATATATTTATATTTGTGTATACTAATTTCTTCTCAGTCTCAAAATGGCCTTGACAAAAAAGAGATTTTTCTCCTTTCATTATGCTGTCAGGACTGCTTCCTAGGATGATACAGAGGTTCTGTCTGAGAAATTCCCTATTTGTACACATATCTATAAGAGTGGCAATACCCATTTTCGCTTCACAACTCTCCCTGTGCCTGCCTGTAGATTTTGGAGTCTATGAGCATTTTGATTGCCAGAGGTTGTTCTGTGATTCACAGAGTTATGTGAACCTGTCTTGCAACTCATCTGTAAGCACTAATCTATGGGTTGAACTTCATGAGATTCATGGTGCCTTCCCATTACAAAAGAAAAACTAAAGACCAGTTGTACCCTTGCATTTCTTCTGGGTTCAGTGGCCTGTAGCTTAGGACACACTGCATGGGCAGCTGCTTTTCAATTGCCCACATGTCAGACAAGTCCTACATAGAATAGTCCTTTGCAGAAGTATGCCACTCAGTTGAACCACAGTTTCATTGTCTTATTTGGGACTGACAGGAGACTTTGAGGCCAGAGTGTAACCTATTGCAATTCCAGCTAAACATAATACCTTCTCTTAGTAAGGACTGTTACTTCCTCACGCGTATATGAAGAGAATTTTTGCAGAAAACCCTTTCCCAGCTTCGCTTTTTGTTGGAAATAAGGTTTCCCAGTCACAGCAGCTATTGTTAACGGGCTCCATCCAGGTGCTCTAGCTGTTTTTTTGGTTTTGCTTTATGACCTGATGTTAGTCAACATCTGCAGTTCTCAAATGAATGCAGATGTCTCAAATTCACTTCAATTGTTCTGTTGCTTGGGTTATCTGACACAGTAAAAATAATAATTGTCAGCTTAAGCTTGTGAACAGTTATCATTCCAGTAAGTAAATACATACTCTGTTTCAAATATCCACTGCAATGGGGAAGACCTCATTTTTTGTCATAAGCACATATGTTCTATCTTGGTGAGTTTCAACACTTGGTGAGTTTCAACACACAAATAGTACTCTATTTACATCATCTCAGTAAACAAACAGATACAAACATCTCAGATAACAAACATTTTATTTTAGCTTCACAGTGAAGGAGCACGGATTCAAGACTCTCACTTCTGGAAATGGCTGAGCTGTTTTGCATTCAATACAAGCTGGAAATGAAATAAATTAATTTGAGGGAGATAACCATCAAAGAAAATTATGGAATAAGTGGTTTTGGTTTGGCAAAGTTACATGCAACAAGATTAAATAATATGAGTTTAATAGCACAGGGTTCTACTAATCTTGTCTATTGTTTGTCCATACACATGCTGCTGCATGAAAATACAGAATAGTACATAACCATGCTATCTAAAAACATACTACTTACACGTGTTAAAAGGCATAATAATTTCAAGTATTGGCTTCATCAGCATTTTTCAGTTATAAAGAGCCATTTCTAGTAGTCTAGTCTTCTCAGGGATAATCTTTCTGGAAATAATCTGGTAATCTGGTACAAATAACATTATGTTCTTATGCCAAAACATCCCCTGTGCACAAGGATATTTGCATTTTGCAAAGCAGTAATGGGGACTCAACTCTGATTTTCCTTCTTCAGAAAACTCTTATTGCTCTCTCCTGCTGCTGTGACTGCATTGGACTGACTCCAAACCACTGACTCTTCTTTCAAATGTACTGTTAATATGCTATTATGTTAAACAGGCTGATAGAGTAAAATGGAAATGAACATGTGCAAAAGTCATTTAGGTCAAATGAAGTAACATGCTTTTAAAATATTAGCCAAAATTTTAGCATAAAACTTTGATGAGGCTGAGAAATCCTCTATTGAACGGGAGCATGGAATTAGCCCTTGTACAGACCATGTTTAGAACGTTATGATACTGTTTAATTCTATGGTTCCCTGAGGGCTACTTATAACTGAATTAAAGGGCGTCTTGTGCATGTTCTGGACACTGATTACAGGACCACAGACTGAAGCTGAAGACAGCTCTACAGCCTCTAAGTATGCAAGTAGAAACACCCCCTAATTCAATTATGTGTACCCCTGGGATCTTGGCAATTATAATAAGAAGCCATTCTGCAATTTATCCAAGACCGGAGTTAGAGCTGGGGTTTGTTTTTGTGTGTAACTGTGAAGAAGGTACTTGCTCAGCTTCAGAAGATTCAGCAGCTCACCTGTGTCTGCTTTTCCTTGGGATATTCATGGATTGTGGTCACGCTGCAGAAATGCCTTGAAATGCCTGTGGTTGCTGGAGCGATATACTAAGACTATTCATGAGCTCAGGACTTCGTCCTATCTGATCTAAGAGAATACATTTCTGGGATTGCAGCCTTCCTCACAGACCTATCATTTAAAGGCAGAGTTGCTGTAGGTTGTCAGCAAGGCTCCGCCAAACTGGAGATCTTGGCATGCATTAACTGAAATGACATTCTAGTAGTCTGAATATCCCCAATGGTTTGTCATACAATAAACACCACAGTGTGTAGGCGATATAGGGGAAGGAGGCTTCTGTCCATATTTATCTACAACAGACTCTGTGCTTTGTGAGTTTGTGCTTTAGATTGGTATGACTCCGCTGACTTTGGCAGAATTCTGCCATACACCATCTGAAGATTTGGCTCTGTCAGTAAATCAGCTTTCTGAAACAAACAAGTACATTTTAGTACAGTCCCTGGGCTTGGTGATCTATTTTCTTTTACCAGAGTTGAAATAGCAGATGTTCTTTTCAATTATTATCACTGTCCCTAGGACCGGAGACACTGTCATGCATTTTCAGTGTTTACATCTGATAGCCTGTTGTACAAACCAGTATTTACACTCTCTTTGCATTATTAGTCAAAGGTATGTATTGGTATAACACCACGTTCAGTTGAGACTAAGTGCAAGCAATCCACTTTGCATACTGTAATATTCAAATAGATTTCACTGGTTTCAAACCAAAGGTAGCCCTTTTTTGGTTCAGTGTTACTGCAGCTGCCTTGTTTCCAAATGAACTAAGTATAGAAGCTTCCTTGGTAAGCTGAAAAATATTTTCCTTTCTCTCTTACTTAGTCGAGTCTAACAGAAGAGGAACTTCCTATCTCTCTATTACTTACAATCATTTTATACCAGCCAAGGTTCTGTTTTCAGCCAGAAAGGGACTTGCTGGGTCTATTCCTAGACTGCTCTCAGACAGTAGGACTGGTACCAACAAAATGTGCCTTCTTAGTACTAGCTCAGTTGACCATGGGCACAAATTTCTCAGCCATTGAATGGTGTGCAGAGCAGAGAAGACTGGTCAAATAATAACTGTCTGCACTTTCTGAAAGGGTCTCACTGAGTGACATGACAAACTACATCTCATGTACTTGTCGATGGGAAGAAATCATGTAATTTTGCTGTTTAGCTGTTGGGTTCAGATGCAACACACTAGTGTTCCTTTGTGCTCCTGTGTGTATTTCTTGTTATGCATTATGGTCAAAAGTGTAAGTATAAGATAAGTGAGGGCTCTCTGATTTGCCTAGATTTCTCTGCAAGGTCTCTCCACTCTTGACAGAGCCAACAGCTCCCCACCAATTTAGTATCAGCAAACTTGCTAAGAGCACCTTCTAGTCCTACATCCAAATCATTTATGAAAATATTGAAGAGCACTGGCCCTACAGTGGAGCCCTGAGGAACCCCACTAGTGCCTGGCCGCCAGCCTGATGTAACCCCATTTACTATAAGCCTTTGGGTCCAACTTGTATTTATTATCCTGGATTTAATCACAATTACATGAACAGTAATGCACTCCTCAAATAAAAGTGGCAGACCAAGTTTTAAGAGCTGTGAAGTACCTGTTCTACTTTGTAGGCTGGTGCCTATGAAGCTCTGTAGCTACAGAGCACTGCAGCAAGAAATAGGAAAACAACAACAACAACCACCACCAGATAAATGAATAAATAAAAAGCATGTTCTTACCATTCTATGCATGCTTTTGCTCTAAACAACTCTATTTCTACTGATTTTTCTTAGGCTTGTGCAACTTGTCATCTACAGGTGAAAAGACTCCCTAGAAATAATGTCTAGAGGAATGATCAGGTCTTAGTGCTGCCAGAGTTGATGCCAGCCCCACAGAGTGGAGAAATAGAAATTCTTCAGGGAGACTGTCCATGGAGAATAACTGAAAATTAACAGTTTAATAAAATTCAGAAAATTCGAATGTTTATGTGAGCTAAGAGCAACTTGCAGCTATGATTATTTGAGAAGTTTTCTCTTTGGCTCTTGAAGGTACTTAGGACAAGCTGCTGCTTTTAAATTGTGGTTGGATATCTAGGATTTTCACATAGGTCATAAAAGTTTGCTAAATGCATGGACTTGCAGTGTTACATCAAAGATGAACTCCTTGGGAACATTAGATACTGAGACTTGAGTGCATTCCCTCCACGTGAATAGATTTGTTCTTTGAAGAAGCATCTAGACTTTTCATGAATCAGAATCAGACATATCGTGAATCAGGATCAGACATAATTTCCTAGAGACGTGTGCAGCTGTTGTATGTTCTTTGGACCCAAGGGAACAGCATGAAGCTACATCAAGGATGGTTCTTCACCAAGAAAAGGTTCTTCACCAGAGGGCAGTGGACATGGAACAGGCTCCCCAGGGCAGTGATCACAGCTGCAAGCTACTGGAGTTCAAGAAGAGTTTGGACAATGCTCTGAGATATAGGCTTTGAATTTTGGATGGTCCTGCGTGAAGCCAGGAGCTGAACTCAATGACCCTTGTAAGCCCCTTCCAACTCAGGATATTCTATGATTCTATGAATTTCCCTCTCCAGCTCAAATACTTAAAAGCAGCTGCTGTTGAGATTAAACATTTCATTGACATAAATAGAGGAAGAATATGTGTTGCTCCTTCCTATCTATGGTTGCTCCCTATTTTGTACAGATAAGTGAAAGTATGCAATGCTACTGCTAAACACAAAGTAAAACATTCTGCTCCACCTGGAAAACTATCGTGTGAGAAGTATCTCTACATGCTTTCCTTCCTCTTACATCCTGCCTTAGGCAACCAGTAATGACTTCTCTCATGGATACAGTACTGAGATAAGGTGACTTCCAGTCTAATGTAGTACATCTCTTCTCACAGAGACCAGAGCAGGCTGGTCATTTTAGTGGAAAAAAAAAAAAATCTTAAATTAAAGTTAAAATTATAAGGAGATTTATTTGTATGGAAAGCATTTGAGCTGTAAACTCAGCTCAAGAAATGAAAAGATCAATATGAAGAGCAGGTCTCACCAAAATGTTTTCTGAGTCCTCAGGACATATCTGCTAGCTTATGGTCCAGAAACTCCTTACCCCAGGAGCTCATTGTGTCGTATGTTCCTTTTGGCATTTCACTCCCTGTCTCGGTGATCAAAATTAACTTCTGAAAGTGGTAACTGATATTTTCTGGTGAATATTCCATGCGTCCTCTCAGTAGAGTCCATCAGGAAAACAATGAGCTACTATCAAGTCCACAAGTTTCCTGTTCCCTAATATTATCTAAAAAATTAGAATGACCCTTCCCATCTCTCTACCCCTCATTTACCTACACTGATTACAGGCATTCTTCTTCAAGGGACTATGGAGCATATGCAGCATGTGAAGGATTCCCCAGCTGCAAGGTATTCTTGTAAATGCAATCAATACTTCAGTCAAGTGACCATCTTATGACAGTACAACACTTCTTCAAGAGCTTATATATTCAGGATAACTAAAAGAAAATTCAATCCAACCATGGTCATTCTTTGCAACAGGGGCACATATTAGTTTGGCATGAAAGTACAATGACTTTCTTCATGGGGTTAAAATTCTTTTAAAAAGAAGGAAAGACACCAGCTCTTTTGGAAGCTTCTCAAGTGTTGGCAAGAAAATATCTTTCAATGATACTTTACTGTCTGACTGCCCTGCACTAAGAGAAGCAAAATGCAGTATTCCAAATTCTCATGATTTGTTTTTGGGGTTTTGCATGGTCTTACTCAATAATTTTGGGTACCATAAGTGTGATAACATTTTAGTTTTCTTGTTTCCTACTGAGGAAGGGAGAGGAGAGGAGAGGAGAGGAGAGGAGAGGAGAGGAGAGGAGAGGAGAGGAGAGGAGAGGAGAGGAGAGGAGAGGAGAGGAGAGGAGAGGAGAGGAGAGGAGAGGAGAGGAGAGGAGAGGAGAGGAGAGGAGAGGAGAGGAGAGGAGAGGAGAGGAGAGGAGAGGAGAGGAGAGGAGAGGAGAAAATCCCCATTGCTTTGTTTAACAGATTTTTAAGAGTAATCAAGGTTTGAAATAATATAGTTAGAGAACATTTTTTTTCTCCTATGGCACGGTAAGACTGGTTTCCCTCTTGATTAGAGGTCATCTATTTCAGCTTTCTTTTCAGTAGAAACCCGTAATATTGATAATGTTATGTCTGCACTCTTACAATGTAATGCTAAGAGTATGTTAATCCTTATAATTATTGTTAGAAGGGATGCAGGCTGGATCGTAATTATCTGTATGTCATGTAATCATCTAAAATTCATGACATTTTGGTTCCACTGATTGATGGCTCATTTTGGCATAGGCTATTGATACTGTAATACTCTCTCTTTGTGGTTATCTAGAATGATATGAGGTACTTCCACCTTGAATATGAGGCCAAATTTTCAGCTGACAAATGTCAACAGAATTTCATCTAGGTTAAGGCAACTGCCAAGTCATAGGTGGATGTCTGCTGGTAGCATGTGTTTTTTGCTACTTCTTTCCCAAACACAGAAAACATTACAAAGTACTGGGAAAGACAGTCAAAAACAGATAAACTGTGGGAAAATGTGAGAGTGCTGCATTTCCTCTTTACATATTTGATGGTTTTTGACATGAGAATATTCAGTGTGCCCAGTGTTAAGAGGGGGCTGGGCACATGTGTGTATCTGTGTCTCCTTTTGCTTCTGGAAGTTGGTACCACGTGAATCTTACCAACGTTCTAGTCAAAAGATATCACCTTGAATAAACTCACATTTCCTGAATAAGTTTGAGTGAGAAACATCTGGGATGATCTCTGTTATTTCTCTCTATACAGATTAATGGAAATCTTCTATTGGCAGTTATTGAGGATAATGAAAGAAAAAGAAAAAGGAAAAGGAAAAGGAAAAGGAAAAGGAAAAGGAAAAGGAAAAGGAAAAGGAAAAGGAAAAGGAAAAGGAAAAGGAAAAAAGAGGTTTCTGAAAATAGATTCCCCTCAGAAAGGAAGCAAGGGACTCCTGATGAAACTGAGATGCAGCAAATGCAAACCAAATTACCAAACATGAATGATCTATAGAGGCTGAGGGCCAGGGTGACAGGACATGAAATTGCGTGGATTTAGGCTATCTCTGTGTATCACACTGGGTACTGCTTGTACCTATGTCATAGGAGAAGATAGGAAATTTGCAGGTTCTCCCCTTGCCTTTATCCCATTTATGTCAAAACTGTTCTCATCCCTTCCAAAGGTATAATTAATCCTTAAAACCCATTGGAGCAGGAAATTACATAAATTAATTTTAAGTTGGAAAAAGGATTAAGAATTGAGAGGAGAAGAAGTAAAGAACTAAAATCTTGGTCTTGCACACTATATTTCTTACTTTGTTTCAGACATAAAGGCATACAGGCTTTCAAGCAAGAGATACCGATCTGTGAAGATAATGCTTCCATGTGGGATTTTTTTAGATTAATCTAGGTCTCCTAAACAGTAACAGCAAATATTCTCTTGTCCTTTTTCTTGAACTACTCTTTTATGCCATGGAATTCTGGGATTTCCTTAAATAACTTTAAGATATGAGATAATTTGCATCTTGTTTAAAAATGAATGTCTCATTGGTGAGGTGAGGATGTTTCTACTTCCTCAGTGCATACCCTGGAAGTAGTGCCTCCTCTGACAACTTCCACTATGCTGCCAAGGTTAAAATCATAGCAGTATTAGAAATTGCATGGCTAGTCTCTGGGAAGTCCAGAAGGCAATTTCTTTATGGGAAAGATCTCTTACTCTGAATGTAAATGGTATGAACAGTGGATAATTACATTACATGTTTCCTTCTTTCTTTCAGTGATTTTTTTTTTTTTTTTTTTAATACCTACTGGTGGTACAGTCTGTGGGCTGAAATTTATATAATTTTTTCCTGTCTCCTTTTTCCTTCCTCCTGGTCTGGCAATTTCTGTGCTTACGCTTATCTTTGGTTTTTAGGAACAAAAAACTTATCTGTTTTGTTTGTGGCTTCCAAGCCTGTTCACAGATTGCTCTATTCCCCTGCCTGTAGTTATCATGCCACGTATGCACTTTTTTCTTGCGTTACTGAACCCCACCTGTCACTTGCATGTATTAACAAGGTTTCCTATAACAAGCAATGGATTGCAGTGGAAGACACAGGTATTACCTCCTTTCACTTTGTTCTTCCTCCTAACTGCTCAAATCAGGTAGAACACTCGTCCTGGCTACTTGTATCCTAAATTTTCTTCTAACAAATCAAAGTACGTCCATCTGTAGAACCAAAGTAGAATTTGCGCTGGTGGATTGCAATGAGATTAACCTGCCTTCAACACATGTGGCTGTGTATCACCTTGTTGCTCCCAATGTCCCTTTTAACCCTTTCACATCCCAAATATGATCATTTGCTTTTGAGTAGTGGAGAGAAGAAAGAGAAAAAAGGAAAAAAAATAAGAGTGGTTGAACACCATCTTACTGAACAGGATAACTCCTTTTCACATCTGTGTTTAGATGAAGTAACAAACATTTAAACATTCACGTGCTGTTCTTCAGGGAAATTTGAGAGGCAGCCATTATGCCATTCATTTGGCTCTCTGTTCAGATCTCTAATCTCCCTTTAGTGGAATGGCTTCCTCTAGAAGAAGCAGTCTTTCCTGAATGTATCAGGCCAAGCCACTCAGAAAGTTTGCTCTAAACTGCTCAGTGCTGTCAGGAGCTCTCCACTGTGGTGTATTTACAATCTGGGTTCCTTTATTAAGAGATTACTTGAGTTGACTTCTATATTTCCACAAAGCTGAAATCTCCAATGTCATTATCCATTTTGGTTGATATGACAAGCATCAAAAATTTAGGGTTTTGGAAATCTGAAGAAGTCACAACCAGTCAAAATGGTTTATCTGCTCAGGAGATGGCTTATAATTTTTTTTTCTTGCTGTTCATAATTTTGAATATTTTAATTTATTTGTATTCAGCTTCTGGTGTTCTAGTTGGGAAGGGAGTCACAACTTGCATAGAGGAAAATGGCTAAGGGTGGGTTTATATAAGTCACTCTGAACTTTCTCATCTCCATCACACAGGAAGCAGTGCCTGCCTCTGCAGCTTATACTTGTGATTCAGGTCAAATGTAATTTGAATTTAGATCTACTTACCTTATGATTATGTAAGATGATGCTCTCCTCCCAACTTATGTTTCTCCCCATCTTCAGTCTGTTTCTGGTTATAAGATGTTCACTTGAAAGAGGAAAATTATTCCCGGAAGCTTCCTTTGCATGTGCATTTGTGAAATATCAAGGAAATAATCTTAGGAATCAGAAGGAGGGAAATATGAGCAAGAGTCATTATAGTTGGGTTTATCCCTGAAAGGGTGGTGGCCATTTGAAGAACATAAAATGAAGATTCCTGGTAATGATCTTCTGAATAACACTTATTTTCTGTTTCCTAGCTTCTGCACTTTTAGTTCTCACCCTATTTCATCTTCTTTTTCACAGTTTAAAACTCTCCAGTTGTTTCTGTTTCTCACCACATCACTGCTGATTGAGTTTTCTATTATTTCTATTCCATTTTCCTTACTCCACTTTTGTCTTCTTCAATTGCCTTTGGCGGTTTTAGCTGCCAGTCTAGTTTTCATTGTGTGCTCAAGCACACAACCACAGGCTTACAAACACACACATCTGCCCTCACACACATTGACTTTCTCCCACATCATCTCCAACGCCACCAGTTCCTCTCTTGGCTCCCTTATGATTACATGAGTGATTCATGCAAAGTCCAGGAGTTCAATTTGACATTGCTGTCTTTCATTTTGTCCTCCTTAACTGTAATTGTGTCCTCTGGGGGCTTTTGGTTCTGTTCTCACTTTCTTCAGCTGAAGCTGATTTTTCTCCATTTTCCTCTCAGATTTTCTATTTGTTATTTCATTAAATTGCATAAAATGAGAGTTGTTTTAATGGGCCACTGAAGAACGTGGATGGTGTAGGAGGGGTGTAAAGGAACATTGTTGCTCTGAAATTGCAGGTCAGCACTCATTCTCTCATTCTCACTGCAGCTGAGGGTGAGCAGGTGGGAGATGCAGAAAAAGACGTGCCTGCTTACTCACTTGCTCTCCTCTCACATGCCATAGCTCACTATTATGTCTATGCCACTGGAAAGAGGAGGGGGAACCTTGTATCTGTAAACTGCTAGGAGTGTGATTACTTCTAAATAACCATGGCTGTGTCATACCTGATTGCTCAAATAATCCTGGTGCTTGAGTTTCCTCATCGCTTTACAACTGTGGATGCTATCTTGGATTAAGCCTCGAAGGAATGTAGGTCTGTTCCACAGTCTAGACAGGCTAACTCTTCATATAAAGAGTAGGATTGGATTGGATTTTTATACATATATATATATATATACGTTCACACAGAGACACATTATAGATGTATACATATACGTATGCACTAAACCTTTTGGCAACCAGTGCAGTTCTTCAGCAGATTACGAAGTACTTGGCTGGAAGGCTATCCCAAAAGCCCAGAATTGCAATGCTATTATTTCTCCAAGCTACGTACTTACTGAGTGTTCTCCTGTTTCCACAAAAGATTAGAAAACCTCCTCTGCTTTACACAGTTCTCCCCCACTGCCTCCCTTCCAAAAGAAACTGTGTGCATTATTGTGCTTTCTGGCTGGGTGACTTCAGTAATAGAAGATGTCCTTAGGAAATGGTTTAGATAGTATACTTGTGTGAAATTCTTATGCAAAAATGTGGAGGGCTGTAGGGCTGGCTGACCTGGTTCACTAGGCTGGTTCTGTTACTGTACTAAGGGCAGAATGGAAGGCCATATGTTTTCATGCTACTTCAGTAAAGTATATTTTATTGCTCAGTGTTATCTTCTTATTACGCATTTATAAAGCTCTTTGGGTGACTAAGTTGTTTGCATAACGCGTTATATTTTTGGCAATAATTCTTCCTGCAGAAGGGATGTGTATGAAAATGTGCTTGCTGCTGCCAGTAGACTATAGCATACGTGTATTCTTCAGTCACAAACAGAATGAGTTGGCCAGGTGAACGTTTTCATGATTTTTTTCTCTCCTGGCCATTGTTCTTCACATGGGTGAGCTGCTAGGAGACTGTGCAGCGTCTCTGCAACCCCAGAGCAGGCTGTGTGGTGCTGGAGGCTGCAGGAGTACGGCAACTGTATCCAAGGGCTTTAGCAAACAGCACTGAAAACAGCATAAATTCCTCATCAAATGAAGCAAAATCCCAACTCCTCCCTGAAGCATAGCGCCTGCTGGATCAGGAATCTTGTTAGGTTTGTAGCTTTTGGATTAGCAAGGCCCTTTATTAAGTGGGGCCAAAAAACTTCTCTGAATGACTAAATCCTGAATTACTGAGCCTTATTCTCCTGGTCTCCAGGAAAGGTCACTGGTGTAGGCCTCCTTGCATCTTTGGTGTAAAAATGTGTCACTGTGGGTGGTCACTCTCTCAGCCACTGTGCATGGGCTTTGTGGAAGTCATGGCCTATTGACACTGAGAACGTCTCTACCTTCCCTTTGTAGATTTCAGAACATAAGCAGTGTGGTATTTGAATAGACAGCTAACTGTTTAACTGGTTATTAACACTGTAGGGTGAATTAAGTTTAAAATTAGGGAATTTGTAGGGAATGCTCTAAAATACATTTACATGAGAAAGGGCTGTGGAGGTTACATGTCTTTAATTTCTCTGTATTTATATATTTGTTAAATAAGCACACGGAAAATAACAGATGTAAAACCTGGACATTCTCATCACAATAGCAATATTTCCTCATATAAGTAGACTGATGGCGGTATGTGACTACATTACATCACTTCACATCTTTTTTTATGGTTAGATAAATGAAAGTGTTTAATTCCACTTTTATATACATATATAATTAACCTTGTAAGACAGGTAAACAGGCAGCAATTTGTGTTTCAGAAGTGGACACAAATGACATACTCTCTTTATACCTCAACAAGAAAAGAAGATAAGCATCAACAAGAAGACATTCAGAATCATAGAATTTCACTTTAAAAACACTTAGTTTCAGGTCACCTGAAATTAGGCTCTGCCCTACAAAATTTGACTCTGCTGAAACATCCATACAGCAGATATTGTTTTATTCATTCCAGAATAAAACCATGTTTTGTGGAAAGGCTGGTGAATGCAAAACTGGGATTTAAAAAACGGCCATGTTTGCATTTTTCTTTTTTTATGTACTATTGGCAAGAGCAGACAATTCAGGGTATGTGGAATAAAGTAAACTTGGGGTGAACACAAGGGATTTGGATCAGCATTCTTCCTGCAGCTATGCATGCAAGCTGTGTACTACATGCTGCTACTTTAAGGCACAAGGCACAGAGGAGTCCTGTGTGATGCGCAACTTCATCCAGGAATCACTGGCTGGATCTAATGTGGTACACTGAAAAGAGCATTAATAAACTAGAGGATTTGTCTTCATGACCTTGATTTGGCAATGGCAGAAGAACCACAACATCTCATTGACATGCTCTTTATTTCTCTGTCATCAGAGCTTGAAATGTTTTCTTTTTATTGTTGTCTGCATCCAGTTTATGCACATGACTGTGCTGTGAAGCAAACTTCTGCTAGCTGTGCTCTCCCTGGTGATGCATACATCTTTTTTGAAACTTAAATTGATGAAGAACTACTGAAGGTGTGTACAGAGTCCCCTGAGGTCTGCAGGTTTTGCAGGGAATCAGCAGAACATAAGGAGGTGGAAAATTGCAGTGTGACAGCGTGCATGCATTCTGGCACACATATTAACGTGCAGACCATAACAGCCCTCCTGACACTGCAAATAGTCGGAGACACTGTTTAACTCAGGAGTTCAGTGAGAGGGTTGCTTTGGGAAACCAGGGACTGAAGTGATATGTTACAGATCACCGCAGTCACTTGTCTCGACGGAGACAAAGGTCTGCGAGGTGCATGAATGGACCATGGGGATGTGATGTGCTAACAGGAAGACATGTTGCTCATACCTGCTATGGCAATGGTTGCCTGTTTCTTCCAAATATCAGCCTCCTTCTTGTTTTCATCTCTGATCCCTTCTGATATTCTTTCTCCTTCTCCATCCTGCTCCCTTTTTTGCCTTTCGTGGCACTATGTTCCTTCCCCCTCCTACCCTTGCTCTTTGTTCGCTGGATTTCCTATTATTCTGCAAATGCATGCAAACATCCAGGGACTTTGAGAAGATTCAGGCTGGTATCTCTGTCTAGCCCCAGAACCAAGCTGAGTTTTGTGTATTCTCTTCCACTTTATTCTGGTTTATTGTATCTCTTCCTTCTTCATTGCTTTAAATTGTGCTCTGAGGAATTCCAACTCTTTATTTAATAATTTAGCAGAGACACTCTCTGAACTCACAATAAATTTCACTGAGCATCTGTTTGTGGGTTTGAATTTTGTCTTGCTCTGAATTCTTTTACTTGCAGTGCATGGTTTTATAGCACTCTTAGATTCATTTAATCTTGTGTAACACATGAATGATCCCACTCATTCTAAAGGCCACATGCTTGATTTGGTAATTACTATGGGTCTGTCTCTGACTAGTTTGTTTTTGTCTCTTTGTTCCTTGTCTGTTGCTTAATAATTTCATGAGATCTTGCTGCACCTTGTCCCTCATCTCCAGTTTATACTTTTTTTTTTTTTTTTTTACTGCTCTCTTCTTTTAAACCAGAAGTTTAAAATTAAGTTCTGCTTTAAGTGTTATTTTCTAATGTCCAACTCACACTTCGTTTATCAGTTTGGTCCTTAAGAGGGCATAAAACACATTATCACTTCCCTTTCATACATAATGTCCTATTCTTTTAAGATCTTCTTTAGTATCCAGTAGCCAGGTGATTTTGTAAAAGCTCAGTGTCTTGGCAACGCCCAGGTAAGTGTTAGACAAGCTAGTTAGCAAGCTTTGAGAAAGTATTGATTTTGCTAAGTCCAGTTCTTCAGAAATCTTTTCTTCAAGCTCCCTCTTCTTTATAAAAATATATACATAACCTTCATTCTGTGATTGTCTTCAACATCTCTTGAACAATTTTTTGGGGGGTGTGTGAATGTATGTGTGCATGTATATGTTGAAATAAGTTAGGATAGCCGCTCTACAGCACATAGGCCTGAAATACAGGGCCATCTCCATGTGTCCTGAATTCCCTTCTGTGTTTCAGCCCCTGGCAACAGAGAAAGCTAAATGTTTCTGAAAAGTGATTCAGAAGGTCTAAGCAGGGTCTGCTTTGAGACCTGTGTGTATGTGAAATTGTATCTGGGAATAAAGTGCTTTTTCTTATTTTCTTTCTTTTTTTAATTCTTTCCTTTCTCCCTTCCCTTCCCTTCCCTTCCCTTCCCTTCCCTTCCCTTCCCTTCCCTTCCCTTCCCTTCCCTTCCCCCCCCTCCCCCCCCTCCCTCCCTCCCTCCCTCCCCCCTTCCTTCCTTCCTTCCTTCCTTCCTTCCTTCCTTCCTTCCTTCCTTCCTTCCTTCCTTCCTTCCTTCCTTCCTTCCTTCCTTCCTTCCTTCCTTCCTTCCTTCCTTCCTTCCTTCCTTCCTTCCTTCCTTCCTTCCTTCCTTCTCTCCTCTCCTTTCCTCCCTCACACTCCTCTTTTCCCAGTGAAATCTGATATCTGCAAGTGCTCTAGCTATGTCAGAAATCCTGGCTTTCAGAAGAGTTGTCTATATGTCCAGAGTGGTGATAAATTTTTTGAGATGACAACAGTGTATTGGTGGAAATGCAGAACAGATTTTGTTAACAAACTTGCAGATCTAATCAGGATTGCAGAGGCACTGTAATATTCCTAAAGAGCTCATTCTGAGACAAACTCCACCTCTCGGAGATTCTTTCCTGATTTCTGGGCTACTCTGCCTTACATCTCTGCTGTGCATGTCAAGGTATGTGAAATTCAGGGCAGTGAAACAGACTATCATTTCTAAGAGATGAAATGTCTTCTGTGGCAGAACCAGTGTTACAGTCCTGAGCATGTAATTTTGTCTTGAGCAAAGTGATCTTTAAAATGTACAAGCATAGCACAGCTTATATGACAAGTAGGAAAAAAAAAGCCCTATTCCGGAAATGAAAACACTCTTCATCCAGAGGCCATGAGAGAGTTTTAAGTTTGTGATATGACCATTCAGGTGCAACTGAGTAACTGGACCATCTTCTAACAAAGACCCTAATTTGAGATATGTACAGTTACCAAAATTAAGACCAGAAGACAAATATCAGAAAATCTTGGCTGTCAAGTGTTTTTAACAAACTGACAGCCTCTCATTTTTCTGAGAATAGTTTGTGTAATTTTTTGATACATTTAATGAAATGATTTGAAGTAAAAAATATTTCTCAATTCAAAATAAAATAGAACTGTAAGGAAAATAATTAGGTTTCATGTATTTTTTCTTATTTCTTCCATCCCTGTCCTCCTTCCTTGGCTGAGGAGATAAACAGGAAGACTGAATGGTATTTATTTTAATTACTTCTGATTTGAAAGGAAGTGAATATTGTTTCCAACTCATGAGAAATACTTTTTTAGCATGAATCATTTAATTGAAAAAAAAAATCAGTACATTAAAATATTAACATATTTGCATATTTTCATATGCAGATTTTGCCATTGAATATCTTTTGAATATCTTTCAGCAGCCCTGCTCATATTCTATCTTCTTGAATGTCCTCATAAATATAGGAGGGTTTTGGTTTTCATCTGTAACAACTACCAGCTCCATTATCGCATATTCTAAAGAAGAGGTTAAGGTGTTTCTCTAGCTTTCAAATCTGTGTAAAACAAGTTTCCCAGAATTGAATCTAAAAAGGTTTTCTAACTGCCAGGTGATGAAGTAGTTGCTCAGATCACAGCAAATCAATGAACTGCTGAGATGCAGAAGCAGCTTGCCCCAGAAAAACAGCAAGATCTCCCACCACTCATTCTCTCACTGCACAGTCTTCTGTCTGCTTTTCCTTGTGACCTATCTGAAAATTAAACTTGTGATGATGGCTTGGCTGCTTGGTGGGTTGAGATATATATGATAAAGCATGACAGCGAGTATGTGCTGAGACAAACACTTTTAGCAGGCAAACTCCTTGCCAAGGCTGCATTCAGGGATGCTAGCAGTGGTTTTAACAAATTATCCTAACCAGTACACTTTCACATAAAAATAGAAGGGGAAGAAAGATCCTTTATGAAACTAGCTATCTTGAATGGAGCTTTTCTTGCTTATGATGATCTCGTTCTTCAGAGTAGTAATACTGAAGGGCTTCAGTTTGTCCCATGGTCTGCATCAGAATTTGGGAAGTTTCAAGGCACTGCCAGCTCAAGTTATGGTTGGTCTGAGTGTTCCTGTTCTTCTGTCCAAAGCTACTACTCAAACACTAAAATAGCTTTTAATGTCTCTCTTAAGTATTCATCTCCAGAAATAGTTATGAAGAAAGCATGAAATATCCCTTGCCATGGCTTTAAAACCATGCTAGGAGTCCCTGGGGTAGGTAGGAAAGAAGATATGTAGGGATTGTATTTAAGATTCATCTTCCTTCTGTATCTGCTTTACTACTTTTGTTGCCCTTTGCATGTAGCCAAATGCTGATATCTAGAAGAAAATCCCTATATTCTCTTTGTTGTTAGCTGTGTGTGGAAATTCCTCTAAGTGTATTTTCCTAAAGAGGCTGCCAGGCAACGTGAGAGGAGAGAACAAGCCCAGATCCCCCATCCTGCACTCTTACCTCACTTCAGGTCATGTGAGACACTTCCCTCTAGCAGTACATCATGCACTTGGAGAATACAAGTCCTCAGCTTCTCAAGGTCACTGTTATTGTTTTGTGTCTTGCATAGGCAGCTTGTTCTTGCAACCAGACTTCCTTGATGTCCTTCTCTCAGTGAGGGAATCACAGAACTCCATTTGTGAGAAGCTGACAAGCCCTGGCATACTTGGAGAGACTGAACAAAGGTTAGTGTGGGTGGATATCATGAGTCATTTCTATGACTAAGAGACTGGTATAAACTACCCCTTCCTGGTAATGCAAATGTATTAAGGTCATAGGCCACCTAATGAATCAGTGAGTCTAAATGAATCCAAGCATGAGGCCTATGATGTTAAACACACCAAAAGAAAAAAAAAAAAAGAAAAAAAAAAGTCAGGTGAAAGTAAAGATTTAGCTGTCTATGATCTAATTAAAGATGGGGCCTTTATTCTGCATGTGCTATCAAAATGTGGTTAGCTGGTACTGCTGACTTGGTGCTTCTGTTTCCTGCTATTTCCTGTTATTGATGCTGGACTTCAACAGTCAGCATTCATTAGAAGCCACTAAAAGGCCTTGTAAGTTCTTGAAAAGACTCTTCTGGCCAAAGGTACAGTGAAGGAGATTCCTTCATTTTCTTAGTTCAAAAGAGCTTGAACTCACGAACCCCTGAACTACTCTTGAGCTGTTTCTCTCCTTCCTAGTAGCATTTTAAATAACACCAGGGAATCTAGAAAGTGGTTTAACTTCAAAGGCTGTGCATTAGTTGTGAGCAATGAAAGTTGTAAATGAATGCAAAATAAAGCTTCACACTCAAAATATCATCTGGTGCCAAGCACTGGTGCTGTGGACACAGCTTGTACTTACGAGACTGCAAATTCTGAATCCTTAGTTCAAGCGAAATGTCTTTAAGAGTTGATGACTTTGTTGGTAACTGATGTGGGAGCACCTACAAAGTATGTCTTACCAGAGCCTCCTCTGTATTGCTGCCCAGGTCACAGCTCAGTCCTGACCTCCTACAGTCTCCTTAAAATGTTAGCTGAACATAGTCTCACCTCTGAAATGTTAAACTTACTGTTGGGCAGTATCCAGGATTCAAGAGCATTTTTGTCCTTGCCTAGATTTTTTTTTTTTTTTTTTTCCCTTGGCAATCAGGTGATGTAATACACTTCAACCATGAATATTCACTAAATGAAGTCAACTGCTCATTTAGGGAAAAAAACTGCTGCCTCTGAAGCATTTGTGTGAGGAACAGCAGAGCCTGCAGCAGCACCCCATACTCATTCAGTTATCAAGTGGGAGTGGTGGAGCTGGCCTTTTGGGAGTCACATGAGAGCCCTTTTGTAGAAGATGAAAAACATCTTGTTCTGAGCGTCTGGCATCCAAAAGAGGAAATGAACTTGGGTTTATGACACTAGTAGCAAAACAATGGGAGGTCGACTTGGACATGCCTTTTAAGTGATGTTTGTTCTCTTGTAACTTTCATAGTAGCAGATAAATCTTCCTCTAGAAGGAAAGAACTGAGCAACTTAGCAGAGGGCACCATAGTTTCTCACCTACCTCCCACTGGTAGTGAGGAATAAGTCTTGGGCAACAGGCTACAGACCTGGCCTTTTAATAAGGTGAAGTATTGACTGCTTTCCAGAAGCCAGCTTCAGACTCTCAGAAGAGACAATGTTTTCAGATACATGAGAAAGATGTTTGGTTTTTTGCTTTTTGGGTTTTGTTTTTTTATGTTTTTGTTTTGTTTTGTTTTGGTTTTTTTTGTTTTTTGTTTGTTTTTTGTTTTTTGCTTTTGGTAGAAAGAGGTTCATGTAAAGGATTTGAAAGCATGCAATAAAAAACACATAAACAATAACATACTATATAACAACCTCATCTGTTGTGTTCATGACAATCTTTTCTTCGTATGTGCATGGTACCGTTCTATCTATTGCGATAATGAGGCTGGGCTCACGTTCATGAAGGTCTGCTTTGGTTGATACCATTGTTGCTAGTCCGTAGAATGCAACTCTGAATAGCTTAAATATCCATTCTACCTGGTACAATTTTACATGTTGTATACATTATCGGGCAGAATATTTATTTCTGTTGGCTTGCTTACAATGGCAAGTGCTCTTCTTTCCAGGGTCACCACCAATGCTTTTACATTCTGATTGCTTCAGTGGAGTGCCTTGCTGCTGGCACAGCTCATTGTGACTTCATGTCTGAGGATGTATGCCCTGTTAGGCATGATGAAAAGATGTTTCATTATTGCTATGGAACAGAGTACTCTCAGGTTATCTCTGATTGAAACAAGAAGGTAGTTTTGAAATGACTTCCTCCTTTTTTTTTTTCCTATCAGCAGATCTCCCTTTCTGTATGTTTAAGAGTGTGTGTAAGTTTGTGTGCACATTTGTCTAACACTCATCAAATTCCAAGGAATGGTACACTCCTGCTTTCAATATATAAACATCATTCTGCTCTGGAAAACTGGTGACCATAGAGATTTTCAGCTTAGAGGTGAGAATTTGTAAGATTAGAAGTGAGATTTTCTCCATTTGAGGCACTCTTCCTAGCATGTCTTTAAACAGGTGCAACACACAACAACAGCAACAACAACAAAAGTGGGAGTTGAATCTAGGTACCTTGTTTGTCAGTGCCTTTGCTGTTGAAACATTTGTGACATGTATTTATATATGTGCATGTGCCATACAGCAAGACCGGACAGTGCTAATTCTAACTGGACATCTGGTCTGAACTGGTCTACCTCCAGTTTCTGACTTTAAGTGTTTTATTCTGAGGTCCTGAAAACTTTCCTATGTTAGCTGCTAATCATAAGTTTGCAGCATGTCTATCCTGACACTGAAGGATCACCCTTGACATTCTCACTGAGTGGGTTTGGATGCCAATGTGCTACCCAAATGTTCAAAAGAACTTGCAGTCTGAGATTGGGTGGTGACTGTATGTCATGTATGGTGATTTAAAGAGTTGCTTGTCTAGGGTATTTGCCTGTCTGATTTGCATTTGACAGCTGGATCACTCTTAAACTTGTGACATATACATGGGGTGGTGAGATACATTTGAAGTAAAAGGACAGAATTTGTGCCATCTCATATTTTCATACAAAAATCTTAATCTGTAGTCACTGAATCAATTTTACGAACCTCAGTCAGACCAGGCAACACAAAACCAGCAAAGAGGATGAAAAAAAGCTCCAAAGTAGCTCTGTAGCCATTGTGTTTTCACCTGATAACATGGAGTAGGGAAGTCCAAGCCAAACATCCTCAGCAGTGAGTTGATGACTGCTTGGTGATAGTCTGACTTCACAGATAAGAGAATGTAGTGATAGAATTACCAAGCTATATTTTAAAACAAACATCAATCAATAAGCACCTATTTACAACAACTCTAAAATCATCTAGCCAGCAAACTGGCTGCAAAGAATCCTGACAACAGATAGAGCAGAAATAAAAATACTGTTGGGCAACACCAAAATGTTGACCACAAGGGTCCCTCCAGTGCAAAATGTTCTGGGATACCAATAAAAATAAATATATCTTTCCAGGGAGCCAACTTAAATATCCCTTGACATAAAGAATTTAGATTAACTATTTTTAAACACTGAAGAAAAAATTATCACTTGTGCAATGTTGTTACAAGATTTCTCCCACAGCCCTTAGCTCAGGCATATTTTATACTCTGCATTAATACCTAAGCAATCACACAGAGTGGTTTATATTTAATAAGAAAACATGAATAGAAAATTATAATATGTGCAGAATAAAGGAGGATTGAATTTTTGGGGGGCCATCAGACATTAAAATTTTCTGTGTCCATGGTGGCTTGCCAGAATTCTTCCTGGCTCCAACGGCAGACAATGAACTAGATTGTGACTCCGTGGAGCTGAATTCCTCCAAAGCAAATAGCTGGGATGGATAACATGCCATGCCCCAACTCCTGAGTAGCAGTACTTGTTACTCAGAATTTCCTAGCAGTGGTAGACTGCTAAGGTTGAGTCACACATACCTTGTTTTGTGGCATACAGGTATACAGAGGTTTTAGATAAATCCACACCCTAGATAAATGCATTTTGTGTCAGGAAAGGCACAAAGAAAGATAGACATCACTGCAATACAGTGCAGTGAAGTAGAAGTGTATAGAAATCATAAACAGGCAAACAGATATTTCATATCTGCGTCTGCTGTATGCTGATGGGAATTAATGCTTGGAAGGACCTGCTCTCCACTATGGAGAAGGACAAGACTGATAGAGTAGCAGTGACAGAGAGAAGTTAACCTACTGTTATGTGCATCATCCTAGCAAGAACCTCCAAAAGGTGCAGCAGTGTCTCCTGCTGCCCTGCAGGTGAGTGGCAAAAGCCTGAGAGAAGGCTGCCACCACTGAAGCATTCTCTGCAGAGAATGGAGATCTCTCAGAGTTTGATAAAAACTTTGTTTGTTCAGTGAAAGCACTTGTAAGAGATGATGGAATTCAACTGCCCTGCTGGCACAGTGTTCAATCTACTGGCTGTCATCTGAATGTCTCTAGTGCTGCAGAAACAGACTTTAGCTGCAACAGGAAGTACTGAGACATTGAAATCTTGATCCCAGTGCATCAGCAAGGTCACACAAAGAGTGTTACCACCCATCAGGCCAGATCTCCTCTTTCTGCTGTGTATCCAACATGCCTGAATGTCAGATGTCATGCATATCCTCCTTTTTTTTTTCTGGGAACTCAGAAGAGTTTGTCAGCAACATAGAGGACAGATCACAGGCCTTCCACTGAAGAAGTTCATCATCTTCTCCAGAAAAATGTTCAAAACAATTTCATTTTCTTTAGTGCTGTTGTTTTCCATGTAGCTGTAGTGTTTGACAGCAATTCTCAGGGAGTGGAATGCTGATTACTTGCAATGAGGAACCAGTCAGAAAAGCAATAAACAATCAGGGATTAAATTTCTCTTTATGGCTAGTGACTGACTACACTAATTTGGGAACATTTTTTGGCATGTCTAAAGATTAACCAGATACCAGTCAGACTCTGACATCAATGTCAGGAACAGCTGTTCCTTCGTATTATAGCTGTGCAAGTCATGCCATGAAGAAGTGACAAAGATGTTGCCTTGTGCTGCTGGTATCTGCTAAAGATGTACAGCCTGCTGTCAGCTGGGCATGCATTCATGCTCCCCACTGATCTTTTTTGATATCTAGACTGAATCAATAAGCTGAACTTCAAGCAGAAGTTTCTGGTCCTCCAAGTTTCTCTGGTGGCTAAGCACTGAAGGTTGGCAGTCTCCAAGAGCAGCACAAGGCACAGAAGCAAACCTGAGATGACTGGATACCAAGGAAGGCATCCATGTAAATGTTCTGTCACAGCAGGAGACTCAGCTCACTGCCTTAGGGCTGATCCAGCCCTCCTGGAATGAATGCGAAGGTGCCCATGCATTTAGCGAGGGTTATGTGGGGGAAGTCTGAGACAAAGGAAGCGCTAATTAGGACACGGATATGAGATAAATGCTGGAGGCTTCAGGGTGAATGGAAGGGAACAATGACTTCTATAAAGCGCTAGTGAAGTAAACACAGGGGATAACAGATGGGCTGGACTTTGTTCTCCAAGCTTGTGCAGCTCCATCCAACTCCCACATGCACACAGGAGACGGTGGGAAGTACACAGCCCTGAGGAGAACAAGGACATAGATGAAGAGCACACATGTTGCATGGGCCTGTCATGATCAGCAGGTAGAGGCTGCTGGGAGGAGTGGGAAATAGCAGTCTGCTGCTGCCTGGCTCCTTGCTACCCTTGGCAGGTGTGCAGAGGTCCTACCACATGGCCAAACAGTCTGGGCCGGTTCTCCGTACACAACTGTTGGGAACTCCTCGCTATTTTCCATTTGCAAAGTTCCAGGACAAGCCACTGCAGCAGTGTGCTTTGGGTACTGCTTTCGTTTTTATTGACATCTCTTATTCTAAGACTTGGTCTGGCACCTGTTTGTGTGCCATCTTTGGACCCAGCAAGTAGGCAGGCAATAAGAAATAAAGCAGTGCCCAAAATAGACATGCTTTGTGTGTGTGTGTGTGTGCGTGTGTAATGTCTTAATATCATTCTAACAAGGTACCAATTTCTACTTACACATTTTGCAATAAGTCTACTGAAATAATGGCATTTCCTTCCTTACTGTATCTACAGGAAGATGTTTCAAGGTTGGATATTCGGTTGATTTTGCCTTATCATTGACTTAGGATGTTGCTGATTTTCAATAGCTGTAAGCATAGTTCAGACCTCTGCTATGCTAACCCAAACACTTGGGAAGGCTGGACTATTAGTGCAAACAGCTCACTCAGAGCAGCTTGAAAGGAGGGAATCACTGAGCTCCAAATCTTGCACTGTTATAAATTTGCAAATGTGGTGTCTGTCAGTGCAGCAGCCTCCAATTTCTGAAACATCAAATAGCAGAATAAAGGTTTATGAGAGAGAAACCCAGGTTTAGGCAATATTACATCTAATTAGCATCGGTTTCAGTGATGAAAACATCCAGAAACATGTGAAATTGAGATAATACAACATAAAAAATGTACAGAAGTCTGCAATGTAGCTTTGGGCCAAGTTTCCCCTGAAGATTCATGCCACAGGTGTTGAAATCTACAGGTGTTGTTCTGGCAATGGATCTCATCTGCCCTGCCACATGGATCACACTGCATCATAGGATGTTAGAGAGTTTGGCTCAAGCTCTTGGTCAGTTTTCAGCCAGTTACCATTTTCATAGCTGGAGTAGGATTTTATACATCTTTGTTGAGGAAGATTGCTTCGCGCTAGCTGCCAGGCTACCAGAAAAGCTCCTTAATTGCTCTCCACAGAATCTGCTGACTAGAGAGAGCTCTTGTTATCTTTAAGCAGTTGTGTTTGTGTTGAAGGATCAAAATCACACCACACAGGCACACACACACACACACACAAAAAAAAAAAACAAAAAAAAACCCAACCAGCTCCTCTCCCCTTTCCCCCATGATGTTTCCAATTATCCTGGATTGTTGTCTGTCTCATTGATAGTAGGTCATCCAAAAGCTAGGACATATGGAAATAGCCTGTTAGCTTCTTCCCTGGAGCGTCTCAAGGAATTTAGACTCCTCACATGAGGTCTGTAGAACAGATCATGCCAAGGGCTCACTGCACACATAGCAGGGAAATGCTATTCCTTTCATTCTTTTGGCCTTCTCCTCTGGCTGTCAGAAATGGGCAACAGACCACGGGGAGGACAAGGAGTGCCATTCCCAAAGAGAGGAGGCAGACTGGTGATTCTGCATGCGCTTCACTGGAGAGCACAGTTTCCACTTCAAAGCCAGCAGGGAGGGTGGCATATTGCTTCCGGATGAGGGAGAAGAGCTGTGACTTGCACAGGCAGCTCAGGTCTCCCATGTCTCTGGCTTGTAGTATGTCAGAAATCAGCTGAAAGTCATGGATAAAGAATTGCATCCTAGCACATATTGAAGTCTCTGTGGCTGCACCAACGCAAAAAAGCCCTGGGACTTTCCCCAGTAGCACACAGTGTGAGAGTGGTTTATCACAGATTAGAATCAGATCTCTCCTCCTAACCATAAGGCTTCACCACATCCTCTTATTTGCCACTGTTTGGCTGTGAATTGACAGGCACTGAAAGGAAATAGTGAAAAGAGATGTGGTTTTGCCACACCTGGCAAATGTCTGCAGAGGCAGAAATCTCTGTGAATGCTATATGTACTTATAAATGTATTTGAACGTATCATGATCCTCTTTGCATTCATGTGTGAAAAATCACGTGGCTCTTTGCTGCACACATTACTATGTGTGTTTTAATGATATGCCATTGTAAATAAAACACTACTCCAGTGCTTGTAAAAACCCAGAAGTCTTTCAAAACAAGCAAATTACTCCAACTTGTAATTTTGTCAAAAACACTGTAAAAATAGCTTCATATCCCAAGGAGGAAAAGGTGATGGAGATTTATACTTTCCCTTGAACACACAGATTTATAACAGTGTGTAATGTGCGTTCATTTCATCCATATTTATAACTGCATTGATGCAGAGTCTGGTATCCATTACTTTAATCTATGTAACTTGATCATCAGAAATTTAAACCATAATTTTTAACACATATCACCAAGAATTTCAGTTTGATTCGAAAAAGAAGAGCATATAAAAGTCTCAGCTGCAATTACTTATTAAAACCGAACTTCTTTACTTAAATACACGTGCTTGTTCACATAGACTCTTCCATTCTGACTTGCGCTCCGCGTTTTACTTCAGATTAATCCTGCAACAATACACTACAAAATACCTTGAGGGTCAAAGGGAAAAAATAATACAGTTAAGGATCATATTTGGGAGAATTCCTGTAAATAAATCTTTTACATCTTGGCAAAGTGAAATCAGAAATTGAAGAGTCACTGACAGCAGTAGCCTCTAGTCACTTAGAGTGAAGTGGAAAAAAAAATTCCAGGCCAAGATCAAAGGCTCCTATTGACAGACAGCAGAAATTAAACCCAGATACCGTTTCATAAACATGGAGCGACTGACGTTCTCCACATGGTTATCGTCCAGCACTGGAAAATAAAACATCTGTACTCCTCGAAGTCCTGAATGGATGACCCAGAATTGAAATTATTCAGTTGTCTGATGTTAAGAAAGTGTTCCACTAGTTTTCTTCTTTCATTTTTCTTTCATTCATTCAGTAGCATGAAAAGGTAAAACATATGGACTGTTAGAAAGTAGTCAATTTAAATGAATATCAGTTCATTTTGTAATAGAAAGCAACCTTCATTTTTTTCTCAGCTTTAGGACTACATTTTGTTACTCATGCTAGAGGTAGAAGGCAGTAATTCTACAAATTTCAATGGATTTAGTTTTATCATAACCAAGGCTGCAGTCTCTCTTGAAACCAATCCTTCCTATGAAACTGTCTAAATACATGAATCTTTAAATATATACGCTTCATGCTTTCTAAGAGATGTAAATGGCATTTATCAGAATAATTTTTCCTCCTGCTTTCCCCTTTGTTTTCCTCCTTTCAGTCCTATTGACTCACACAAACAAAAACAATGGAAATGAGGAGAGCATACGGGTAAAATAATGCTGCAAGGTGATTTTTTCATTAAAAGCTACAAAAATATGAAATTGATCACTGAAGAAGACAGATCATTTGACATTTGGAAAGTATTTTTGATTGAAAACTTTGATTAGTTCTGTCTTACTGTCTGAAGCCATCGTACAATTGAGTTATCACTTGAATAAGGTCTACATGATGTGCGTGCTGAGCAGGCTGCTAAATGATTTTCTGAAGGTAGGAAGGAGGAGAAATACAGAAGACTGTGTGACATGAGGACTTCCAAAAGAAAAGATAGAGCTGTGATGTAAAATAGTAATTTTGTTTGAATATTATTTATTGCTTTCATTACAGTGACTTCTATGCTTAATATGGTGTTAATAAATAGTTTAGTAATCAGAAGTGCAGGGAATTTCCTTTTTAGGATTTTTTTAATTTTCTTGCTGTAAGAAAAACATCTTGACCATCGGTGTGTTCAACAGCCACATTAGTCCTGTGGCATGAGGATTAAACTCAACTTGAATCTCTTCCGGGTATTTTGAGAATTAGAAGATACAGAAAAATCAGGCCTTTTCTGTTTAAATTTCAAAGCGTTTCCACTCCAGTTCTTTAAATGTATTAACTGGCTGGAATCAGAGCTAGTGGTGCCCCAAATAAGACCTCTGCTAAAGTCACGTTCTGTTTCAGATTTGTGTTCAACTGCAATGCAGTTGCCCTGCTTAGCTGCAGACGGAATAAAACAGCAGCAGGGAGGAAAGAGACTTGACTGCTCACTAAGAAGTGTGGGAGGTATGCTAGACCTCTAAAGAGTTCCCATTTGGTGTTTGCTTTGGACGAGTTCCAAGAAATTCAGTTACTCACCAGAAATCTACCTAAATCTTGAACTCAACGAAATTTAGCAGAACATCTCAAAACCACAGCATCACCAATGACTTTTCTCCTTTGTTTCTCCTGGAAAGATTGTGAAAACCGTTTCCATTCCAGAGCTAGAAAAGCTGTTTCAACAACAATAAGAAAAAGGAACGCACATTGCAGGGTTGTACCATGAATATTGGGGTTTTCTTTGCTTCCTGTATCTTCCACTTTCTAGCAGTATAGCTGCTAGAGAGCCCCAAATGCTTTCTATCTTAAGCTACCTCCCGTTGTACCCTACTGCTATAGTATTGTAGCAGCCCACACAGATTAGATTTAGCAGATGAACAAAGAAATCACTTGCACATTTCAGTACCTACAGAGACTTTCCTTTAGACGTTCTAGGAGTGGGCAGAGGTCCACAGATTCATTATGCTCTGAGCCAATTCAGTCCTCCCTAGCCAGTACACTTCAAGAGTTGTTACCATAACAGCTCATGTTGTCCATGTTGAACAATTGCTCGCACTGAAAACATGTAATGTGATAGCATTGCACCTCCACTGCACTGCATTTGCTGAAGAAGCCACTCACTGCATTATCCACACCTACATGGTGAAGTTAAGATACAGCTGCTGGGTTTTTAAAGACATCTAAATTTTTCTGCTGGTGAGAGGAACAGCAATTTTCTGTCAGTCATCATGTTTCCCACAGCTGCCATCACACCACTTGAAAACAGACCCCAGGTGACCTGAATCCCAGATCCCCTCAGCCCAGGCAATATGCGAGTTGCCATATGTCGCTATGGGTAATAGCTGACGCTGAACAGGTGTATGTCATCACAGTAGACCATCTGGAGGGCAGAAGATATTAAAAAAAAAAAAAAAAAAGAAAAAGAAAGAAAAGAAAGAAAAGAAAGAAAGAAAGAAAGAAAGAAAGAAAGAAAGAAAGAAAGAAAGAAAGAAAGAAAGAAAGAAAGAAAGAAAGAAAGAAAGAAAGAAAGAAAGAAAGAAAGAAAGAAAGAAAGAAAGAAAGAAAGAAAGAAAGAAAGAAAGAAAGAAAGAAAGAAAGAAAGAAAGAAAGAAAGAAAGAAAGAAAAGAAGAAAGAAAGGTACATTCCCAGCTTTCAAAGCTTTTGGATGACTTTTTCAAGTAAACCCAAGCATCTAATAGTTGTCTTTTTGTTTTCTTTTCTTTTTTTAATATACTTTCATAAAAGTACTTTTCAAGGACATTACCTAAAATGAAAGACAGCATTTCATACATTTTTACTCGATCTGGCTCTCCTTTTGTTTATTAATAGGTTACCTCAAATTTGATGAAAACTCCCTAATAATGATACTGAAAACTGCAAACAAGATTGGAATAGGGTTTCATCGCTTTAGATTCATTCTATTACCCTTAACAGTGGATGGAATCTAATAGCAGAGTGCCAGAAAACTGGCAATAGTTGACCTAGTGGTAATTGTGTTGAAGAGATGTTCTGAAACATCACCCACCATGAATACATAACTTTAGTAAGCAGAAATAGTCTGAGAAAGTTGTTAAAAGATATCCCAATCATACTACTTCACTGTCTGAGGTGAAGCAAAGCAATGGCATCTGTTCTGTAGTAACAAGGAAATACTGCATTTTGAATGGCTTTTAAACAAAATTTGAATGTAGACGGTCAAAATTATATCAGGTTGGGTTTTGCACCGTTATCTTTTTTTTCTTTCTGGTAAGGGCAGCAATCTAACATCAAGAAAGGTAAGAATCTCGATAGAACAAGCCCTTTGTAAGATCTGTAATGTGAAGTAGAACATAAGTCCTCTTTCAGTTCAGTGTATAATATAAAGAGAAAACTGGCGGTGACAAGCTTTGATTTGTCTACACAATACTAAATCTGAAATGTGAAGGACTCCCATTTAGAACTCATTGCTACTAGCATCTAAAGGTGTCTTCTAAAGCTACAATACCTCCAAAGGCTGCGTTGTTCAGATTTCTTATTCTGCCTGAGGCTGTACTATAAAATTTGGATATATCCAGAATCTTCTCCAAAAATACTTTCTAATCCAAGATTTATTTATACTCCATACACAGTAGAACTTTGGTTCATTAAAAATAAATCAATTTTACAATTAAAAGCTGGATGTCACTATTGACATATGTTTTTAAACTTCGGGGTAACTGGCGCATTTTTACTACTTTAGAATAATCCAGTTGTTAGTGTTTTGATCTTTTTTGTCATTTGTTTGCTTGTTTTTACAAAATAAAGCTAACCAAATCAGCTAACTGACTTTAATACCTATTTCATTCTCATTTGTGTTAACTTTTTTTTTTTTTTTGACAATTTACAGTATTAATGTCTTTTGCATTCTGACCATTAGACTTTAGCTAATTCTTGATCCAAAGGTTGCAGGATTCAGCAATAGCTATTCTCCTGCCCTTTTTGGGCTTTTTTGCTCTTTTAGAGATTAATAAATCAATACAATTTTCCAAGCTAATATTTCTTGTTTGTGAAATGAAAATAATTTCTAATATTTAATGTAGCTTTTTGTTTTTAACAAAAGAGAATACAATACCTTTGATTCTTAGAATGAAGAAATTTCACTCTTGTTCTTATTACCATGGTTTCCAAATGAATGAGACAAAGTGTGGCTTCAGATCTTATGAGCAAAACAATGAATTCCTGGTATAACTCCATTGAATTTAACAGAGTTTACATCAGGGAGTAATTTTGCCCAGCAGGATTAGACAACTCATTTACATAAAATTGGTACTGTACATCATGTGTCAAGTTGATGAATTTGCTGAGAGATTGACTTTATAACAGTGGGTTTGCATCACACGTTATAATTATTTGTATCATCCTTAGCTTCTTATTGTGATGTGCATTACACATCCCAAAGGATTCTGATAAAGGACATGCAATACAACAACATGCCACTGAAACATGCGGCAGCTGGAAAAACAACACATAGACTTTCTCTTTGGAGACTGCAAATATATCTGGAAGTATTATTTTTACAAAAGGGAGGAAATTAGGTGGAGTGAATGGTTTGATTGAAAAACACATTTAATCTCTTTTCTCATGGTTTTTGTTTGACGTTTTTTATTTACTTTAAATTAACTCAACATTTGGTAGTAGCACAGAGCACCTTGAACCCTAAGACAAGTAGTATAGAACCTTAAAAATGATTAAGCATTATTATTTTCACTGTTTTATCTGGTTTTATTGCAGATCCAAAGATTGTCCATAAAGGCAAACAAACAAAAGACGTAAGACTAATCTGATTGTGGGAAATAAAGAAATGTAAATATAGTGCTATCTAAAGTGAAAAAATACTTGCAGACAACACCAGCTATGTTCCCTTGTATCCATAGCAAAGGCTCAGAAGATGATGAATGGCATGTAGAGGAAATCAGGTGAGAATAAATAGATCCATTGTTTTGAAGAGCAAACCTGTCCTGCATGGGCTTCCTGTGTTTCGACAGAGGTCTTTACACAGCTTTAGTAGGAGCTTTATGAAAAAAAAGTCTGAAGCTCTGTGGACAGGTGGCAAGAGACTGCACAAGTAGAAGGAAGGAAGAAAAAAGAAACCCAACAGATTTGTAGGTGGAGAAAGGAGGGTCTATAGCTTGTCTCACAGCAATTTTCAAAGGAGATTCAAGGGTTTCAAAGTCTCCACCAACCTGAATTCCTAGGTTTCAAGCGCTTTTTTTGCTAGATGACCTCAGAAACAGTGTAGTTTGAACTCTTTCTTTGTCCAGAACACAGTAATATCATTTCATACACATAGCTCTGCTCAAAAGGGATCAAGTTTCACTATAAATCTTCAGAGTCATTTGGTCCTGAACTCTCCTGAGAGAACTCAATATCTGAGCAGCCATCTCAGGTACTGCAATAGAGAGGTTTGTTGCTTGTATTACAGTTGTGCAGTGGAAATTGTTCCTCTATTTTTTTAGACACCACTTCAGCCAGCAAGGATCCTCCCAAAAATAATCCTACTGTGGAGATCCCCAAGGCTCTCAGGGAGGCCACCCTCTTGGTACACAGGCTACACAGACATCCATTAGCTGTCAGGGCTCCCATATGCTGGGACAGTAGAACATTTAGCTTTCAGATAAAACTGGGGACTGTGACTGTTGCCTTGCCTAGAATCTGCAAGTCGTACACAGTGTTCCTAGTGGTGGGCAAATCAGGGAGTAAGAAACAATTTGTCGTTTGCTTCTTCTCATATGGCTGTTTAGGAAAATACATGGAGCTTCCTGAAAGCACTTTCATATTTGACTTTATGCTAACTCGGGATGCTACCCTTGCTGTTTTTCTTGTTCCAGTCCAAAATAAGTAAATACATGTACACACGTATATAGGTTAGGACAACTAATTTTCCATCCAGCCTGTTTTCAAGGTGACCTTCAAAATCAGCAGGCAAAAGGGTACTGATGTGAGGAATAATTCCTGTGAGTTCTAAACATACTCCTCAATATCGGGACTACAATTCTAGCAACAACTTTGCCAAAAAAAAAAAAAAAAAAAAAAGCAAACAAAACAAAAAATGCCACCATCCCGCACCTATTTCATGCTTTCTCTACAGTTCTTTGTAGCTATTCAGGGCAAGAATGCAATGATGTGCTGTCACAGAATATTTACAAGAATGGACTATAGGTACTGCAAAGTGAATGCTTTCTTTTGCAAAATACCTCAACATGATCATAGCACGTCAAGAGTCATGCTAAGACAGCTGCAGTTATAGTGTCCAAAGGGAAGTGAATTTGGACACAGTGCTGTTAAGACTGCAGCAAGCCATTCAAGGATGATGCCTAGGTAATTCATAAGTCTTTATTTTAGGATCTGACTTCTTTCATTGTCTCTAAATCCAGAAGAGAACAAGAGCTGCCTAAAGACAGGTGTATTTTTTTATCTGTATGTGCTACATTGCCTCATATCTAATCAATATATGGAAGGCAACTTCAGATGTACTGCAAAATAGATGTGCTTTAGCTGAAAGAATAATGGTAGATGAGCTCAATAAATCTTCAGCGTGGGAATGGCCTTTCATGAAGGCAGAATAAACATGTAAATAGAACCAAAGCAAATACAAAAAGGAGCAATCACAGTGTTACCAAAAGTCACAGAGAGGCTTCTGGGAAACAGTTGCATGCACAGTGTTGTATTTTATTGTACATTTTAGATAAAAAGGGAGGTATGTATTCACCATCATGAACACCCTCAAGATGTTACTGAGGTTACCAAGTTCCATGTAAACACACTCACTGGCAGAGGGATCGATTTGTCGGAATAACCAAGGATTAAGCATCCTAATCTCAAAAATACAGCCCTAGATTATTTGAATATTACCTGAATTGCTAACTCTAAAGGAATTTTTCTGACAGACTTTAACACAGTTAACAGCCACGTTCGTCTGAACTTGTTTGACTCACAGGCCTTAAGAAGTCCCTTTCTACTTTCTCAGGTGAGCTGGGGCATAGAATGCCAGAGCTATCTGCCAGAAGTCTTCTTAGATCTGTGAGGGAATCAGTTCCGAGAAGACCCAAATGCACCAACATCTTTTTCAGGTAACCCAGCTGCAGAGTAGGCAAACACATGGCTCTCCTGAAGACATCTGAAGCAGAGGGTGGTGGATACAATACAAGCTGGGATAGCTTTTGAACCTGTGGTCATGACTGCAGGTGATGTTTTGAAGTTGGAATGCTATAGAAGCCTTAGTGGCCTGCAGTAAGTACCAACTCAAACTGAACTGGGGTTAATTCACTGTACTGTGTATTCTACACAGCGAACAACTACTTGTATTCAGCATTCATTATGTTTAAAGTAACAAGATCATTGTGTGGTAAAATGCATGAAATGATATGTGTTGAAAGTGTGCTTCTCCCTCCTTTCTCACTTGCCCCATGTTAACACTGAATCTTTGAGGACTTTGCCAGTCTGTAATAAGTCTGATTTCCTTTTGTTACATAATCAAGCTCTGGAAAGACTGAAATCAATCTTAGGCAACAACTATGAAACCCTTTATGCTGACATCTCTCCAGCTGGAAAACTGGGTAAGAAGTATAGTCTCACTTGCAGTCAGAATCACAGAATCACAGCATGGCTGAAGACAAAGGCATTTCTGGACTTTGTCTAGCCAATCCATTATTCTAAGCAGTGTCAATAAAGGCAGATTTCTCAGAACCTTGTTCAGTATGGTTTTGGATATCTCCAAGTAAGAGAGCTTCGTATGCCTTCTAGTCAACCTGTCCCAGTGTTCTGCTACTCTCTCTGTAATAAAGTAAATATATATGTTATAATTTATCTTGTCCTTTCATAATGTGACATGACAAGAGGCTGGCCCTGTCTTCTTTACAACTCCTAGTTAGTTATAAATGCACATTGATGAGATCCCTGTGGGCCTTTTCTTCTTTGGTGTGAACGTTACCAGCTCTCTTAGCCTCTTCCCATAGAAGAGGTGCTCCACTCTTGTTATCATCTTCATTACTTTTTGCTGGACTCTCTTCATTATTTGCATATGTATGTTGTCCTGTGGAGTACAGAGCTGGATGCAGCACTTCAGATGTCTGTTCCTGGGGCTAAGTAGAGGGGAAGGATCATCTGCTTTTACAATCTGGCAATGTCCTCCGAAAGTGGCTCAGAATCTCAGTGACGTTATTTTGTCACAAAACCACATTACTGACCCACTAAAACCTCCAGATCCTTCTCAGCTGGTTAGTCTGTGGCATATAAGGATATTATTCTTGCCAGGTGCAGGACTTCATTCTTCCCTTTGTTGAACATAATGAAATTCCTTTTAGTTCATTTCTCCATCCTGTAAAGTTTTCTCTGAATGGCAGCACAACTTTCTGATGTGTCATCTACTCATCCCAGTTTTATATGATCAGCAGACTTGGTGAGAGTTCTCTCTGCTCCATCATCCAGGTCATTAATGAAGATAATATACAGTAATTTTCCCAGGATAAACCTATGGGGTGCACAACTGGTGGCAGGCCTACAGCTGCATTTCACAGCATTGATCACAGACCTCTCAATCTAGCTGCTCAGCCAGTGTTCAATCCACCTTATGGTCTACTTATCTATCCAGCACTTCATCAGTTTCTATATGACGACGTTACTGGAGACAATTCTGGAAGCCTTATAAAAATTAAGATAAACATCTGCCACTCTGACCTCATCCACTGAGCCACTCATATCACTGCACGGCTATCAGGCATAATTTCCCCTTCATGTATCCTTGCTACCCACTCCCAATGCCCTTTTTGTCCCTATTATGCTTGGAAACAATTTAGAAGAAGATTTGCTCCATTGCCTTTCCATTGATTGAACTGAGATGGACTAGCCTGCCATTCCCAAGGTCTTCCTTCTTGTTCTTGGTGGCAGGAGTAACATTCAAATTATTGCAGTCCTCAGGAACCTCCCCTGATCTCCATGACCTGTCCGAGATAATCTTGAGTGGCCTCACAATGACACTGATCAACTCATTCTTCACTTGTGTGTCCATCAGATCCTATGGACTTGCGCACATAAAATATGTTTAAACATTTTCCAACCTAAACCTCTTTTCTTGAGAATAAGAGTTTATTGCTGCAGAGTTTCTCACCATAAAAGTCAGATAAAATGGTTAATGTGAGCTTTCTTCAGCAAAGACATTACAGGAGAAAAAATGGAGTAGGTACATTTGTCTTTCAATATGAATGGAAAGACATCCCTCAAGGTCTTGCATTAAGACACTTGCCCAGTTGATTTAAGGTTCTCCCAAATTTAAAAGAAACAAAATAGCAAGAAGGCTGCAGTGAGTATATGTTATGGTCAGGGTTTCAATACAATTAGGACCAAAAAACAGCTCTCCAAAACAGTAATGTTTATACAAGGAATTTAGCAGGCTTTGATAGGTAGCAAATAACAGGCAAAACTCCTGAAAATCAGGATAATGGTGTAGCGTTCCACCTATGATCCAAGGAACCTAATGTTAAATCCTTTTCATTAGTCACTTTTTCCAAGTTTGACACTGTAAATCAACATCAAGCAAATACAGCATGAAGTAACCTGCTAAATATTAAATATCTAAACTACAAATTACAAAGGAATAAAATAAGAAGTAATTTCATGATTATGAAATCTATGTGCTAAGATGCGTGACTGAAGCATGAGTGTGTGTGCATTGTACATAGTAGTGATGTAGTTTAGTGATGTTGCATTAACCTTGATAACGCTGATCTAGGCTAATGTTTGGTAAGCTTTTTACTTGTGGGTTCATTTGCAAAAGGTTTTCCTGACTACACTTTAATTCTGATCCTGCTTCAGAGAGAAGTATGTCACAATTTCAACAGTTGTTAGCCACTATAAGAAGTAAGAAGTGCGTGTCTAACAATTTTTCCTTTTAAAGCTGTCACAGAGTGTTAATGTGATAAAATCTGGTGTTGCGGATATTATGAAGAGAAATAATTTACCACTCGTGATTTGCTGAACCACTTCAGCGAGTGCTGAAGCACTTGTGAATTGTTCTGCATACTCCAGAGTGTCCAAAAGAGTTGGACATGGCTAATGCATTGTAACAGTAGTATTGTGTTATGCACTCAGTAACTGCAGTGAAAGAAACAATTGCTGTGTCATCAGAAACACCCTTGATAGGACGTCCTAGATAGGTTACTTGTTACCTTGATTTATTGATGAAAACTGTTGTTTTTGCAATTATAATGGAGCAGTTGCCAAGCCCAGGAATCTCACTAGGCTTATTGATCTTGAGGTGTAGAGAGCTGTTGGCACAAGCAACTAACTTGAATGTCTGAGCTCCAGAAAAGACTTCAGCCATTATCTTTGATCTGTCAAAATCCAAATGAGCCCACTGTCAAGCTCTTGGAGATGACCCAACTTAGGTTTCCAAAGTCACAGCAACAACACTTAAGACGTTGTTTGCATCATGCTTGCTAGACTAAGAAGCTGCTTCCTGCTCAAGCAAGAGAACAGACCCAGCCCAGCCCAGGTACAGGACAGGAAAGTAGGGATCCTGATTTATATTTCATTCCCACTTGTAATGTTCTATGCTTCTTCAGCTGCTTGCGTGGAATTTCTTCAGTTATTTTCAACAATAATTTTTGGTTTCTTTCATAATCTATATCACTGTGAATGTCAGACCCTTTACTAAGTTCTGCTCAGTTTGAATCCCTCCTGGCACACTTGCATTTGCAAGACTTCTCACTGCCTTCCCACTGTCCCAACACCACAACTAGTATTCTGCATGACAGAATAAGCTATGTACCATTATTTTTCTGAAGTTGTTGCTGATGGGTGTTCTCTGATAGCAATCCTGATTTTGGATAGAGCCTACTGTGATACAGCTATGTCCTGGAATCTGTTTGTTAACAAAATTGGGTATTCTTGTTAGCTCGGTGTGCTCTGAAGACGTTTCTGAGACAGACACTGATGGGGTAAGCTCATTTGGCGGGCTGAATGCATCTGCTGAAGCAGGAATGCCAAGCAAGAAGAAAAGGGTTCAGTTGTTCAGGATGGGGAGAAAATGTTGGAGCAGATAAATGATGAGATGGCATCTGTATGGAAGCAGCTGAAGATGGGAGAACCCAAGAGGATAATTAATGTGCTGAAATGGGAGCCAGATGTCAATAGAGTCAGCTTCCCTGGTCATTTGAATGCTGATTCTGTAGTCTGTGTTGATGGGGAAGACTTGTCAGGCAGCCTGTTTGTGAAGTTCAGTATTGCCCATCTTAATCGCTTGTTAGGGGTACTTGACACTTTCCACTGCAGGTACTGTCAGCTGAACAAAAAATAAAATTTGAGAATGGGTTGGAATGAGCCAAAGTTCCTTTTTTTTTTTTTTTTTTTCCCTCCTTTTCTTTTTTTTTTCCCTCCTTTTCTTCTCTTTTCTTCTCTTTTCTTCTCTTTTCTTTTCTTTCTTTTCTTTTCTTTTCTTTTCTTTTCTTTTCTTTTCTTTCTTTTCTTTCTTTTCTTTTCTTTTCTTTTCTTTTCTTTTCTTTTCTTTTCTTTTCTTTTCTTTTCTTTTCTTTTCTTTTCTTTTCTTTTCTTTTCTTTTCTTTTCTTTTCTTTTCTTTTCTTTTCTTTTCTTTTCTTTTCTTTTCTTTTCTTTTCTTTTCTTTTCTTTTCTTTTCTTTTCTTTTCTTTTCTTCCATGGAGAGCCCTATGGCTGAACAGTATCCTATCTGAAATGAAACAATCTGCCAAAAACATCTAGATCCCCTGCCTTAAAGCAAATGTGCACAGCTGGAGCCCTGCATAGGTGTCTGGGACTCCACTCCACTCCCGAAGCCCACAGAGCAAGGCAGGCTGTTGTCAGGTCTTATGCTGAGCTTGCTCAGTGCCCTGTGAAGCGAGTGGGCTCATTTCAGGTGAAAGGAACAAGAGTGCATGCAATTATTTACTCACACATGTTCTGGACCAGGCAGAATCAGAGATCACCTGAAAACATCTGAGCCCACCTTCTACGTTCTCTTATTGCAAATCAACCCCCCAGCTCACCAGAAAGCTGGTCTGAAGAAAGACAAGGGTGTTTGCTCTTTGTGCCACTCATGACCTGTCCATCCATGGTGGCAACTCCTCCTACCCTGCTGCCTCCTGCCCTACTGCCGCCTGCACAACCCCATGGGATATAAGTCCTCTGCCATTTTCCACACACCTTTTCTGTACTCCTGCCCTGGTGAGCAGAAACTGGTTCAGCCTCTGTCAGAAATGAACAGAGTTGCAAGCAGATCTGAAGCTCCCGTTTCCATGAAGTCATGATCAAAATAAGTAACTCTCTGCTAAGCTCTAGACATCAAAGTGAAGGAAGCTTTGACAGGCAAGGTGCTACACATGCCGCTTCTATTTTAGAAAGCTCTTAAGGACACTGAGAAAGCTGCTTGTTTGCCATTCCTGTATCATCCTTGTTTTTATCTAACATCGTCTGCAATTATTAAATATCATCCCATCAATAAATAAGGTGCCACCCAACAGCCCTGGTAAGACAGAGCAGATGTAAGGGACTGCAGGATCATCCTCTGTGCCTCACTTCACTACTTGTAAGACAAGCACAAAAGGCAAAGGCATAACTTTTGCACCTATTGGGCATTTATTAAGTTTGCAATAGTAAGTAGTTATATATGCATTAAAGGAGGAGGGACTAATGGTTCAGGACAAGTGTTTTTTTAAAGGCATGAAATCAAACAGGAAGTGCTATTGTGAGTTTCTATCCTATGCAATGGGTTGCTTTACATGCCTCTACCCCTCTTCCCTCTGTAGGGCATGCCTCTTCCACACATTTTGCCCCTGGCTCTGAAAGTTGAATCTCCAAGAGCCAAGACGCTTCATCATTTAAATGGGACTTACCACTTCCTTCAGAAGGACTGGGGAACAAGCACTTATTTCAGAAGTACTGTCATGAATTTAGACCACAAAAGATCCTAGTTTAATGTGAATTTGTGCTGGTAGTAGTAACATCAGAGATGTCTAACGAGATAGTTTTTATGACTCACAGCCGCAGTGGATGTAAATCAGGATAGCTCCATAGAAGTTGATAAAGCTTTTTTTACATCTGCTAAAGACCTGACCACACAAGCTAGCAGCTTTTTGCCAGTTTGCACTGATGTTCACTTCAGCTTTGTTTTGTATCAAGAATGTACATACTTGCTGATTCTTGCTGCTACTATTTTAGTAATATTTGATTAATTTACTCAAAATTTTCAATTTTATTATGATGTTTTCTGCGTACCACTGCTGTACATGGAAAAAATGCCCCACTTACCCATCCTCAAGGACCAAAACAGTCCTTTTCCTCTTGCAATGTGGCAGTGTGAAAAAGACTTAGAGCTGCCCACACTGATCCTTCATTTGGGCAATCACATTCCCAAGCTGCTCAGTTCGCTCTGAGGAGAGCTGGAACAGTGCATGTAGCATGGCAGTTTCTGAAGGTGATGTCCACATGAGAGAAGACAACCAACTAGCAGGGGAGGAAAAGTCATCCTTACTGAGCTTCAGGATGGTATCTGAGAAAATTGTTCCAACCCTACCTGCGTGTCACAACAGGCATCAGGACCTGAATGGCACACGGTGCTTCTGGTCCTTTAAGTGTGTCATGGCAGTGTGCCCGCTGTGCTTGTGCAAAGACCAAGATGATGACAGTTCTCTGGTGTTCTACCTTTCATAACAGCCTGGACTGTAGCAGTACAGCATATATAGCAGAGCTTGCTGGAAAATAAGCAAGAGTCTCAGCCAGCCTTAAGTGGCAATGCTTTGCCTTCAGGAAAGCTGAGGAGGATTTATTTCCTTCAAGAACTGGAACCATCAATTAGATGCTCCTGTGGTAGCAGACAGTGACTCCCAGCTGAGGTATGCCTCAAGTATTTCTGCCCAAGTCAGGCAAAGAAGCATGCCTTTTCTGGCTGGCTTGTTCAATCTAAGATCACTTGGGAAGATGGAGATGTGCCCACTTCCACTGTAGAATCAGGGAGAACACAGCTGGGATGCATGCAGCCAACCCAAGACAGGTGAGCTGTAGACCTAAGTTATCTTTGCAAAGGCTTTCAAAGAGTCAGCAGAGCCAGTTCTCAGAGATTCCTTAAAAATCTCTGAAATATAGAGGAATGACTGGTCCTGTATGACTTTCTGAAAGATGGAACAGGGAGAGCACTAGTGAGGAGGAAATGTAGAACAGTGTTTTTTAATGCACTGAAATTGATGTTCTTTCTTAGAAAAAGGAGCTGTGTCATCAGCTGCGCTAAAAATGAAGTTCTCTGTGTATGCATCAGTATATTTAAGAGTGTTTTCTATTTTTAAACTATCACCAGTATATTTATTTAAAATATACGTGGTATAATCTGTTGATACATTATTTAACTGTTCCTTGATTAGCGGAATCTTCATGGAATTCACTCATTGTCATGTAGGTTACAGGACTACAAGAATAGTATTACATCTGTGTGAAGTAATAAGTTCTGAACCATGGCTGTTTGGCCCACTACCCAAATGCAACATGCATCTTACTGCAAGAGAGGGATTTGAAGTCACATTTCACAGATTCTCTCAGGCATTTTGTCATCCTTAAGAGGTGCCAACGATAAAGAATACCCCTCATTGAACCTCTGTCAGTGAATAACACTTGATGCTTCAGAAGAAGTCATGACCCTCCTGTAACAATTCATGTCTGCAATTTATAAGGACTTCCAAGAAAGTGCCTGAAGTTGTGCAATTAACAAGAAATTACTCCTGTGGGAATTCCGTTCCTCATCTTAGCTGGTGTTCGACTTGTCTATGAAAATACACACACTTTATTATTTTTATCTTAATTTGGTCTGAGAATAGTTATAATTCCTGAGACTGAAGAGGTGTATATATCTATTTCAAGCCTCCACACAATGAGAAGGCAGACATGTGGTGTGCTATCTGGCAAGACACTTCAACTGTCTGTGTCTTCCTTTCCCTCTAGTCTTCCTTTCCCTTTAGTCCTTTCCCTTTAGTGTGAGTGCTCCAAGTCCCAGTGTGTGTGCGCTGCCCTAGAACAATGGGATTTCAGTGTTGGCTGGGTCCTACAGGCCCTATTAGAATACAAATTGCTAATCATTAGTGAGAAGATTAATGTGCTAAGAGTGTTTTTGAGCCACAGTGTGTATAGTTAGGGTCCAGTTGCTAATCCCCGAGGTAATATTAATTTTAAAAAATCTTAACGTGCAGCATTGTTGGCACTAGCGATTTTATCACAAGTCTCCTGGTATTTGGTGTTTCTTGTCAAGATCCACTTCCTGGAAACCCGAGCATCTTGGCTTGCATTTTGAAGCAGGCAACATTTTAGCTCCTACTGTAACAGTGAGGCTGGAAAACATTTCCCAAGTATGCTCTGGAGACTCAGAAAGGCAAAGAAAAAGACCTTAAAACATGTTAATTAAAAAGAAAAACAAGGATTCTGCAAGAAATCTCTTTTATAAAATTTTTCTGTGATTCGTATGGCTTGCATTGTGTTAATGGTGCAAAAATATGTGTCTTGGAGTGTGATAAGAAACCTCCAGTGGTTCTGAGGGAAAAAAAAAGATAAAACTGAACTGATTTTAATACCACAGCTACAGTGAGGTTGCTACTGTCCTTCTAATTGTAACCATTTTGTACAGTATTTCTTCATGGTTTATTTTTAACACTCTGAAATTTCATATTTTTTCTCCTTGTAGTTCTCTTCCTTAGTATCCTTGGGGTTTACTTTTTCCTTCACTTTGTTCCTGCCCTCACTTGGTTTATTTTTTTCTTCAGTCTTGATGATGTCCTCAGACTTGATCCAGGTTGAATTTACATCAAGGAAAAGCATGAAAGGCATGAAACAGACATAAATGGTACAGAAAGCAGTTTTCTTTTGCTGCTATCTGCTGTGATGTAAAAAAAGAGCCTGGAATAGTTAAGAAAATGTCCTGGACTTATTTACACTCTGCTGCAGTGTCACCCGTTGAAGATTTCCCGTTTGTTGAAGGGAGATATTCCACAGGCCACCGTGCTGTTTTAGTGACTAATCTACTTCAATACTTCTTATGTAGACAGGCCAACAAATTTCCAAACAATTGGAAAGCTTTGGCAAATGATGTTGAAAGCAGAGTACTGGACTTACACAGAACAGTCTGCAGCACGCCAGCACGTTCTTGCAGGGCTGGTCTCTGATAATCAGGTCAACTGACTGCTGCAGCAAGGTTTGTCAAGACAAGATAGCTACTTGTCTGGGGGGGGGAGGAGGAGCCTCAATGGGGTCTGGAAGCAGGGAAGGCTCTCCAGGAAGGCTGGAAGCTTGTTCAGCATAATCTGTGAGTGTTACATGTTCTCTAACATCAAAAGACTTTGAAGTGATTTACAGAAGTGAATATAAGCTGCATTTTACAGAGAGAAAACCAAGGTCAAAAAATGTATCTTGCTCTGCTCAGGGTCACTGCAGTCCTGCTCTGCTGCTCTTCTCTACTTGGCCACAAAGCTTGCTGGTGGATGGAGGGGTGGGGAGCACGTCGTGTGGGCTGACAACATGGTATGCCACTAGGGATGCGGCAAAGGAGAGAGGCCAGTAAGGGAAAAGGGAAGGAAGGTACGCCAGCAGTCACCAAAGACATCCAGGAGATGGGGAGGTACACTGCATGTGTGGGAGATGGGGCTGGGCTATCTTCATGGACCATGTGGGCCATAGCTGAGGCAGGAGGAACAGTACGTGTGGTGTAATGCAGAGGGCCCCTCTGTTCTCAGCCGTTCGTGCACATTCCACTGGTGCTTGAGGATGTTTTCTCAAGCACTGGTGGGAATGCTGGGTGGAAATACTCTGATGTATTGACTTGGAGCACCATTTCTTTATTCTCAAAGCCATGCCTTTGAAGAAAGAAAACTTCTGTGTTTGGTAGGATATCATTTATTTCCCCCTAACTTTGCTAGCATTTTTCTTGCTTCATTGTTTCTTACCTTTCTTTTTTTTCTTTCTTTCTTTATTTTCTTCCTTTTTTTTTTTTCTTCTTAAGCATGTTCTCCTTCTAATGCCAAACCTTTCAAAAGGAAAGCATGCTCTGCATTTAGTATCTTGTTCTTCTGCTCTAGATAACTTATCATTTCAGCCTGCCTGGAAATCTGGAAATCCTTATGCTTGGAACCTTATCATAGACATTTCCACTGCAGGAAGAGTGATCAGAACAACAACAGCATCTTGAAATCAAGGCAGAGGAAATAGATGACTGCATAGCTTGCTTTTGCTGTTTAGATATTCTGCACTTAATGGCTTGATTCTCATCTATGTGTCAGATTCTTGGACAAGAACCACAAACTGCACTGAGAACTTCTCATTACATTTTGTGCTATCTGATCTGTCTGCTGCCTGCTCCTTTTTAGCCCTGTGGAAAAGAAACATGCTCAAGGTCTCTTCCAGTAAGGAAGAGGTAGAGTTTTTGTTTGGATTTTTTTTTTTTTTTTTAACACTGTCAGTCCTTGTGTGGGACAAAACAGTCATAGGCACCAGAGCAATTTGCCTTCTGGTTTGCACGCTACCTGAGCTTCAAGTGACCAAACCAGTGCTTTGCAAATGCATGGTCATCAGCAGTCACAGATGCACAGTGGTGACTGAGTAGGAGATGTTTGCTTGTGTTATGAAATGTGGTGGAGTGAGAGTACACACTGGGGATTTGTTCATTTTAGCAAACCTGGCAGAACCTTCCTGTGACCTAAATAGAATACCTTGCTCTACATAAAGCATGCATCAGGATATTTCCTGATTTATTCATGAAAGGTTTGCCTTACAAAGGCATTTGGAACTGTGTAATCTCAGAATACATGATACATATAGCTGGCTGCTCAGCTGGCATTTGCACAAATTGCTTTGATATATGGCTGTAACGTATGAAAGCACAGTGAGGCCAATTTAAATACTTGATACTGGAGTAAACTGGTTAAAAGAGTAAATTAGATCTAACCTAGAGATTTTCCTGCTACTGCATATAGAAGGCTGCTTTCCAGAATGAATAATTGATAAAGGGATGGGAGACTACACTCTAGTAAGCAATAAAATCCTCCAATATTAAATGGGCAGGGTTAAGGGCAGATCCATCAGTGATGTTCACTGGTGTTGTGTCTTTCACTTTAAGGGCCCTTGGCCATTTTACATCAAATCAGAATCCTACATATCATGTTACCCAGATCACTTAACTGAAGAACTCTGCTGCCTTCTACTTGGGACAATTTGTGCTTCTGCTTGCTCACTCCCAGTCGCAGAAAATACAGTCTAAGCTAATTCTTCATCAGGTCTATGCATTTATTAAGGAATGTTCAGTAAACACCTTTAACAATTTGTCTATAAATTGTCTGTACATGTTTTCTGCTGTAATATATTCAGCAGCAAAGTAGATAGGGCTGGTTGCTTGCAAGCAAGCCTTATTTTGGAGCTTTGGAAGAAATTGGGGTTAATTTACAATAGAATGAAAGTGACATTTGTAAAGATGGTAAGAGGAGAATGCCAGAATCCATTACACTGATGATCCTACAAATGCACTGGCATTCTCCATTGGTGAGTTAATATTCAAATCCTATCAGCATTACTTGCTGAACTTATTGCAACTTAATGGCAAATTTCCAGATTTTTGTCATGCCAAGCATCTTATAATAGACAGAACTGCACAAATTTTGGGGGAAAATTTTTCTGAGTTAAGCTCACTGCTTTAACACTGTAGAAATTTAACTCATTTTGTATAATAGTGATTGTAGCATGAGCAAATCCATCTTCCATGTTTTCCTTAATGAGACTTAGGAAAAGCCTATAGTGACCAAACTTTGGTGGTCAACAAGATGCTTTCTGCCTTTTTTTTTTTTTTTTTTTTGGTGCTAAGCAGCACACTATGCTATGTCTTCAGTGTACTGTGGTATTAGTTTAAAAAAAAAAAGAAACAAAACAAAAAAGGTATATCCTTACCAAAAGAAGGTACAGAAATGATTGTTTCTGATGATCCCTTGTAGAGAATTCTGAGAACTCTCAATGTATGCTACAGTCACAAGGACAAAAACCACAGTGCAGAATCCTGCAAGTTTTGTTGTATTCTCCAGAACTTACAGATGTGCTAGATGATCACGTGGATGATAGGGGAACATCACATAAATGTTAAGTAATCTGTCTGGAACACCAAAGAAGAAAGTACAATTAATGTTAGTAAGTCTCCCATGAAATGAACTTTCCCATTTCTCAGCTTTGTAGTCTTTCTACTTTATGAAGAGACTTAGTCTTCCATGGCTTTGGAAGCACGCTGGACTTGTCTGTTTCCAATTCTTATGAAAACAAAGCACCACCACAACAACAGCAACAGCAAATATATATATATATGGTTTCCTAAGAGGGTACCTGACTAAGCAGCCATTTATATTTAATATAAGCCACTTGCATTTTTCAGTGTTCACCTGGCAAACTCAAGGGGCAGTAGAAGCCATTGTTCTCCATCCTCCAGGTAGTGAAAAAGCAATTTCTAAAGCCTTGCTACTGACACCGTTGGCTGCCCAGAACAATAGGGAACTGTACTTCATGTCTTTTCATATGGCATACTATGCAATATTGAGTGATGTTTCATCTGTAAGTGCAGAAGACATCAAATGAAGCACAATTCCTTCCATATTTTTACTCTTAATTTTCTTCATCATTTCCAAGACGTAATCAATTCAAGGTCTCTCTTCTCTTTTCCACTCCTCCCCTCTTCTCCTTTTTCCACATTCTTGACTGAAGGGATCTGTTTCTCCAGTAGCTTTGGAAATCTGGGCATTTTAGAGTTAATCAGGACCTGAAAAGAGCAGGATGACATGAGGTTTGCATTAAAGAGTGGTATGTGGACAAGTGGCAAAGGCATGGATTATGTGGTAATAAAAACACACTGGGTGATATTTTTGTCAGAGGGCCTCACTTCGCTGCCTCCAAAATGCTAAAGTGCTAAAGCATCAGGAACTCAGACTGCTGTCTCTGAGCCATGATTGCAGAAGCAGATTAGCGTGCACCTTACTCCCAACTCACTGAATAGTGCTTAGCTTTCTTCTGTCATTATCAACAACTGCCCAGGTGCAATGCTGAGTATGAAAAAATGGGGTTCAGTGTTGCTTCCACATTCACAGAGAGCCCCTAATGTGAAGCCAAGATTTTCATTAAGGAAAGTGGTTTGGCTTAATGGTGGTTTGGCTTGCCAAAACAGAGAGAAAATACTGGTACTCAGTCAGTCAGGTTTCATGGAAAGATTTGTTTTCTCTGTGCTTACTGTTACTGCTTTCTATTCTGTTGATTCAAATCCTGTAAAACCTCGTAAAACTCTCCAAGGTGGAGAACCAGCTGACATGAAACAATGCGTGCCCACTGAGGTTAACGTTCTTGGGCAGCAGGGTGAAGATCCAGTCGTTCAGGCCACCAGTTTTCAAAGTCAGGAGATCTTGCTGCAATCCCCTCAGCTGATCTCCTGTGTAACACAGGGCCCATGCACAGCACTGCTTGCTCATGGCAGCGGTAGGGACTGCCTGACTCCCCTTGTACTCCCTTGCTCTGTCCCCAGCCCTCTGCAGTGGGAAAAGAGTGTCTCTTTGACCCATCCATCCAATTAATGCCAGTTGTTGACAGTAGCCTTTCTTTTCTTTTTTTTGGAGACAATGTGATTTTATCATGCTGACACTGAACTCTGCTTCCCTTGTCTGAAGCTGGAACTGGATGCAGAAGAGTCAAAGAGCAAGAGATGAGTAGAAGAGAGACAGTGTAATGACAGAATGTTTCACATGCCTTTGAATTTCTAAGGGGATTAGGCGCTCCCCTGGTGCTTTGACATGGAGCCTATGGCAGCTGCTTTGGCAAAGCCTGCCAGCAGTTACACAAATATGTTATTTTCCACTCATTTTCCCAAGGTGCAGAGGACACAACAATCTCTGTTATGGAGCAGCAACAAAGAGAGTTTGGAGCTGTCAGAATCTGTACAGTTGTGCTCCACAGTCCCTCAGCTCCTGCTTGCGTGCGGGAGTACCTCTGAGAGCTTGCGTATCCATTTATGTTGTATTCAGACACCTACCTCTTCCCTCGTCGAAGCATTAATTCTGCAGTGCTCACTGAAATAAGTGCCAGGATCACACAAGTCAGTCCTCACTCTGTGTCTACACCTCCTCTAAGAGCTTCTCTGGATCAACTCTTTTCCCAAGCATCAGCTGAAACAAGATCCTCTAAGTTGTGGTAACCCTATCTGCCCCACATACTCCAGAGACTTCGTTGCACAGCAGAAGTCCTTTTCCTGAAAGCAGGACAGGGACAGCAGGTGTTCTGCTGGTGTCCCTTCAGTGGAATCTGATTACCGGTTGAGTTGCTTTTCCCTGTCTATTTGATATGGTTACTTAGGAAGCCATGGCTGATGGTACGATTTTAAGTCAAGGACTGACAGAAATCAGGTGCCTTCACTTTATAAAGGAAACATTAACCCGCTGGTTGAAATCTGCCTGCAGCATCATTGGCAAAGATGAAACTCAAGCTTCTCACAAGATGACTGGAGTTCTTTTCTCATATTTATGAATGTTTCAGATAGAAGCAGGAAACATTTAACAATCACACTAGTGGAGGTGTAGCAAAGAAAGGATTCCCCGAGTAGGAAAGAACAGGAGGTAGGAGAAGAGAAGGTGGTTCCCTGAGGTTGTAGGAAGGGGCAAGGAAAATTACCACAAGGGAGAAGCATCAGTATTCATAGCTGCAGTGAAAGTTGAAATGATGGTCAGGGCCTGTCAGTCCCAATCCCACATCCCTGAGTCACAAGCGCTGATTCAGACGTTAATTTGGACCTCAGATGTGTGCATCTGACTTCCAGTGAGCCCTCCTGGAGGGCAGAGTGTGGTCTGCTGGGTACAGTGGGTGAGGCTATAAAGACCCAGAAAGAGTGTGCTCAACACAGCTGTAAATGCAAAATCTGCCTCATTGGCATCTGCAGGAGGCAACAGCATTTGTAGCTTTGGACAGTACTTGGCCTACTGATCTCAGTGCAAGCCACACACGTTCCTGCGCATGCACACACACACGCACACACACACTGCACAGGCAGGTTCAGACTACCACCAGAACGCTGTTAAAATGAGCACCCTCATGGCCAGAGTGATTGTGGGCTTTTTTCCTTCTTTTATTTCTTTTCTTCTTTCTCCTCTCTTCCCCCCACTTTCTGAAACAACCAGCCAATTTAAAAGCACAGTTCGGAGGGAGGGATTTCTTGTTATGCTCATGAATCTCAAAGATTTCCTAAAGGAAGAACAAAGAGAGAGGCAGAAAGACAGAGAGAGCTGGAAAACCAGGAGCAGGCAGCAGACTTGGAAAGAAATGTCCTCCTTCTCCCCAGCCCAGGAATGCAAACAGGAAGCCGCGAGCAGAATGTTTGGAGTGTGTGCAGCTGCAGTTGGGTCTGAAGACACTGAAAGCTGTGCCGAAAGTATTCAGCTTGCCTCTTACAATGGAGGGGAAACACTTGCTTTGACACTGCATTTGATAACCATTTTGTGGCAGGAGTGCAGACCCTTTCATTTGCAGGGAAAGGAAAGACAGCTGTGGCTGTCTTCAGCGAAACTTGCTATTCTATATGTGAGAGAGTGTGCTTGTTAGAGGAGGACAAAAGGGTGCTTACTGAAGTTCTGCAGGTGGCTTTTGGTTATTAACCAGAGGAGCTCAGCTAGTCCAGAATGTGTTGGGCTGCCTAATTCCCCTCTAAAGGAATCTCAGTTGTTGCTTGGGATAAACAGTGCCTTTTGGGAGACTGCACTGCGTATCGCCTGAAACACTGAGCTACTCCCTTGGAAACAGAAGTTTCATATCTGCTAGATCATTCTTCCATAGCACATGTTTTCCATGTGTGAGTTCCAATTTGGGGAGTTTTGGGGAGAAAATTACGTGTAACTGTATCTTCTAATTCATATGTAGATCAACCTCTTCAAGGTACCAGGGAAAAAACACTTGTATTATGTAAATTGGGATAATTTCTTCTAAATTACTGTTTAAACAGGTTGGATCTGTGTCTTAATTCAAACAGCTTTAAAATTATCTCACCTAGTTTTCCTCCATTGTTCTTGATCAGCAATTGACCTTGAGCTGACTTCATTCTCAAAATAGATCAAATAAATGTATCGCTCTTTTTCATTATAATATGGGTTCTGTTTTAAAAAAAAGGCTTGCCGAAATGAGTCTTGCAGGTTCTTCAGTTGCTAGCATTTTATTAATACACTTTGAAGCTGACTGAGATTGTGCATGTGGCAGAAAATCCATATTCCTAACTAACCGATTGTTTTAACATGGATTTCTGAAAGAGCTGTGTATTGGTACCTGGATATTGGTTACATGCATTAATTTGTCTTTTTATGGAGCTGATGATCTGGATTATCTCTTCGTGCTCTTATCTTCTGTTGGGTCAGACTCTGAAGTTTGCACCTGCAACACTTCCAGGGAGTTCGCTGAAGGAAAGATGGTGGTTACAAGAAGCTTTTGTAAACCAACACTGGAGGACAGTGTTAACTTTGCTGGGATTAATTGCACTATGTGTTTCTTTATGTCTAACATACCTGAATTTTAATAAATGAAAAATCATTGCTCTTGGTTAAGCAAGTAGGTAGAGGAGCTAAATATAGAGGAAGTCAAACTGGGGGAGAGGAGAGGAGGGAATCAGGAAGCTCCAGTTCCAATGACTGGAGATGAAGAACATGCAACCGCAGCTCTGTAGAAAGCGCACCTCAGTTATTCTTCATCACCCGCCACCTCTACCTCCATCATGCTCCTGCTGGAGCCCTGCAACTCATCCTACCAGCTGCCCAGATCCAGGTGTTGCTCTCGTGCTCATGATGCCCTGGAATTTGTCCGTTCAGCAGGAGGCCCCACTCCTGCCAAGGCTTGGGCTGAGTAGAGGCTCCCACATCTGGAACTGAGCTTCTGGGGCTTGACCCACGAGATCATCTTTCCTCCCAGAGAGGAAGCAGTTAGGAGGGGATGGCTGAAACTCTGAATGTGCAGGAAGGGCATGGCCTCCAAGTTCACCTCAGCCCTTCCTCTCTTCCAGAAAGCCATTTGTTCCTCGCTGCATGGTGAGTGTCATATTGGAGGCTTGTCACCACAGTGTTTATGGAGAGAACCAGGTACAGGTTTAATGCCTTGACGATTCATGGCAGTTTCCTTCCAAGCACTCATACGTGTTTCAAAAACAGGAATGAGCTAATACCAGTTATTCCTTTGTGCAATAGGTTAGCAACCTCAGATTAAGGCAGGGGTCTGCCAAAGAGGCTAAGTCATCCCTCTGATATCACGTCGGAAGCTGGGGCTGGAAACCAGCTTCTGTGATGCCCAGTCAGGATCTAGGAGTGTGAGGTCACCCTTTTCACCAAGAATGGTATCAAATTCAAAGGCAGACCTGCAGTGCAAACCGTTAAAAATGGGAAGAAATCCTGGAGTTCTGCATGTGGGGAGAAGGATGGAAGTCAGAAAAGGAGGAGAAAGTGGAGGATCTGAAAGAGATTGCATTTTTAATCAACCTTTAGGGGAGGTTAGTAGGGAAGGCTACTGGACACACAGAATGAGACAAGACTACTAAACACCTTGATAAGAGAAGAAAGCCCTGTGTCAGCACAGTTGCCCACAAGGCAAGAGCTGTCAAATCACTGTTTTCTGACACCTTCTGTCTCTTCAACACCTTTTGTGCTGTTTTTCCCTTCTCATCAGAGTTTGGCTGACAGGGTGAAAAAAAAAGGTTTTCAGAGCAAATCACAGCCTGAGGAGCTTCCCCAGTTGCAGATTGTTACCCAAGGGAACTCCAGACCTAGATCTCAACCCATTCCTCAGTAAACAGCAAGGGTCTCGTGAGATAGAGATTGCCATTGCCACATCTTATGCAACAGCACAGATGTTGATTCATAGCTCCTATCTGTGCTTCAGTGCAAAGCTCACCCGTCAGCAGCTAGATGTTTGGAGAAGGGAATTGTCTGGGGCTCTCAGCAACCACAGCCATGAGTATCACCACAGCAAACACAGATTAAGGAAGAAGTGCTTGCAGTTAATGCAAGGAAAATGGCAAACTTGACCAGCTTGGGAGGTGAACTGAGAAAGGTGATTAAGGAGTTTTAACACTTTAATTTTTGAGACCTTTTGAAGGTTTTGGAAACAAAGAGTACCTTGTTCTGTAACACTAATGAAATCTGCCTTATTCTTTGTCTCATCTGTGTGATCAACCTGCAATTTTTCCTTGTAGGGGCACACATCTGGGTCTGTCTTTTACCTCGTGACCTATTTTCTTTAAACGTGAAAGAATGTAATATCTGTGAAACCTTTACCCCTCCCCCTGACAATGTGATTGAAATCGATTGACTGATTCAAAAGCAATTAGGTGGGGCTGACAGACAGACAACACACAAGCGTTCTCCTGTAGGAAACTAGGCAAAAAAACTCCATGGCCCTTTGAGATATCCTAAGGCCAGTATCAATAAAATTGTATCTCAGATGTGAAGAAGGGCTTGCATGTCTGATACCTTGCCCTTTTTATCCCCCAAATCTATCAGGTGGTCTAGTAAAAGATATTGCCTCTTCCTACAAACCCTTTCTCTCTCTATAAAATAGGGCATACAAAACCACTTGTCCCCTGGGAGAATTTAGGGCATGTATCCCTATGTTCTGCAAGGGAAGTTTTACAGTCCTCTCATTTAGTGCAGTGCCTTGCTGCCCCTGAGCACTGGAACCACCAGTGCTATACCAAACCAGCCATGTGCTTTTTGTTATTCTCAAGCGTCATCAACAGCACTGTATTCCCCACAAGGTGGTGGGCAACACTGGATTTTCTCTGGGGGGATCGTTTGCTTTGTTTCTTCTCCTTATAGACAAATATAATCTAGGATCCTGACTTGCTGTTTTGGAAGTTTTCCAGAGTAAGGTGATGTGCACGGTTTTTTTTACAGGATAAGCATGTTTCACTGGTCAACAGCAATTGCAACAGCAGAATCAGAAACAGAAGGCCAGAATAATTCCCTTCATGGCAGGAGTCACTGGGTGATATTCTCTGACCTGTGTTATGCAGTAAGTCAGACTGGATGATCAGAGCAGTCCCTTCTGGCCTTGAAATCTATGTTCTGATTACACATCTGAGAATGAGCAACCAAAGTTGAAAGTGGTGATTTATTGAATGCTAGCTACAGGCAGCTTCTTGTTTCTGAATAAGGAGCTGCTTTTAAAAGGGTCCCTGTAGCTCAGTGGGGTACAGACAGCTGTCAGCTCTTTTGGGGAAAGTACTTGCCAGTCTATTTCTGTAAAGAGCATTTTAAATTTACAGTTCTGTGTAAGTGATGTTTTATAATGTGGATTGACCCTTTCTAGAGATGGCTGTGTGTCTGATTTATAGATAAATCTCCAGTAAAACTACTTTGGGAGGAGGCCAGGGTGGGTGAGATCCATCTTTTCTCTCCTGGCTTGTGGAGAAACTCATATATGAAAGCATCTTGGTTTGGCGGAGTGAGCTTTGCTGTTGCATCCTGCTGCGTAGTATTTGAACCTCAGTGAAACAGACGATGTGTCAACAGCTCTTATGAGGCTTGTCTTTGGCCTGTTGTTTCATTTGCTTCCAAAGACGTCACATGCAGAGCAGAAGATGCCTGCAGCTGCTGTGAATCATGAGCTCCAGCATCTCAGAGTGACTGAGTCCTAGTAATGCCCTCATACTACTGGAAGGAGTGTGATGTGTCTCAGATGGTCTCTGGGAGCTCTGGTCCTTGAAGGTAGAACAGAAAAGAGTCTGGTGGGCCAATGCTGGGCCAATGGTGGTACAAAAGGCAGGGAGACTGGGAACAGTGGCCCAGTGGACACTCAGAGTTTTGGCTTTAGAATGCTCTGATGATTTAAAGCAGCATCTGTTGTTCATGTAATTGACTACAAAGAGGCGGAAGAAGTATCAGCTAGATTTGGAGCAACAAACACCATTTAAAGCCTTTGTGAAACCAATATTGAAGTGAGGAAGTAATACTAATAGTACTTTTATCTATCAAATAGGGAGTATATGATAATATACTGCTTTTAATGGCAGAAACCTGGGACTGAATTAGGCAACGTCATCTCTAAAATAGGCAAATTTTCAGTTGGAAAACATCATTGACCAAAGAGATCTGCATATTCAAGAGCGTAGGCCTCAGTTTTGGAAAGTTCACTTCAATCAATTATAGCATTACTTCTCTTGATTAAAATGGTTAAATCTACCCTAACAATGAAACTGTCACCTTGAATTAGATGAGCGACCCATTAAATTCTAAAACATGTAAATATTAAGGGAAGCATATCTCTAGGTATATACATTATCTTTATTTACAGTACTCCCTTAATTGAATAGCTTGACTGGGAAAAAATCCCACTCTAAACTATTCCACAATTATTAAAATGCATGTTTACATTTGCCTAAATTGTACAAAAGTAATTTAGAAGATGAATTTTAAGAAATATTCAGAAAATATGCATACAAAGAACATAATCGTTATTGATATTTGCATACCTTCCCTTTCTACTTTCATGCACTATTACAAACCACACAGAACATGACTGAAGAAAAGATTGGAGAGGCTGCTGTAAGTACAAATATGGATTCATCAATAAATGTTCAGGCTTCCAGGTGAAAAAAAAAAAAAAGAAAAAAGAAAAGAAAACACACCATGGCTGTGGAGAAGAAATATTTTATTTTATTTAGATAGTTATTTGGAATGAGATCTGCACAGATAAATCCATACTCAGAATATAGTGGTCTGTTGTGACAAAGATTAATGTTGTTGAAAAGAACAAGTGAAATACAGACTAAACTTTAAGTGCCAATTTAAGCCAGTATGATGGGGAGCAGGTTCACTGGGTAGAAGTACTTCAGGTAGGGGGGGGGGAAATGACCAACAGTGAGATAATCTTTCCCTCCAGCTCTGATCAAGGTGCTTGCATATCAGTATTAAGCACAATAGAAGTAGACTTCCAGTTCAACAGCAAAAAAAAAAAAAAAAAAAAAAAAAAAAAAAAAAAAAAAAAACAAAGGAATCTTCTTCCTTGCTTGAAAACAGGAGGCCCCCGTTGTTACCTACCAGCCTACACAAATCCTAACACACAACCTTGTGTCTTCTACAGCCAAACAACTGCTCTGCATTACAGTGAAAAACAGACTCCAGCTTCTATCCAAGGTCAGGTGCAACATGGAATGTTGTGCATTTCTGAAGGAAAACAAAAAAGGAAAATTGTGAGCTAGTAGTGACATGAACCAAAACTAAGATGAAAAAAAAAAAAAAATGACAGTCCAGTGGAATGTTCACGCCATATTTGAGCTTCTAGTGAGTGATTAGTAGTTGAATTGCCCTTCACTTGTGTAAATCAGGGCCATTTAAAAGATTCTTTGAGAGGCCATCTAAATTCAGCAGATGCTTTTGAGAACCTTGGCCAATATATTCCTACCAGAGCTGCAAGAAAGAGCTGAGAATCCCCCAAGACCTTGCAGTGAAGTTGATATGGGCCCATGAACAGGGAAGGATCACGCGTGCGTCTGTTTATATTTATGTGCTGTATCTAGCGAGACAAGCAATAGAATAGAGGAGTCTTGTCAAGATTATCTGTCACAAGATAGGAGAAACCCATGTATCACTCATCCTGAAGGCTGTGTACCAAGGAGCAAAAGAACCTCGTGCTCCCCTGACAATGAAAATAATGAAGTCAGATTATCCAAGGAAACTGTGATTTGCCTTACCCACAAACCTCAGCCCCAGGGAGTGAAGAAGAATTATCAGAAAGGTCATTCTGAGCAGTCAGAGTCAAGGACAGAGCTGAACAGCCACAGAAACCCATAAGGAGCAAACGTAGAGCCCAACGAGGAAGGAGAAAGCAATGAGAGTTCAAGGGAAATAAATAACAACATGAAAAATTGTAACACTACCAAGGAAACACAGGAGATGTTTCTCTCCATGTTGTGAAGACCTACAATGGCATGCTGATAGGATCCCCAGAGAGAGCACATCATCTATAACTATGCAGCGCTGCACATGCTGGTACTACTAATAAAAGAGAACGGTTCAGATCACAGAAATTAATTAGTTTAGAACTGCAACCACCAGGAAGAGAGCATGCACACAGCAGCATCCCAAAGTGTGCTCATATTAACGATTCTCTGTCTGGTGTGCTGTTGACAGAATCCTGTCTGTCTCAACAAAACTCTGGAAGCAGCTTTAAACTTCAGGCCCCCATCAAACAGCAAGCGGTCTGCCGGCAGCGTGCCTGCATGGAAGCTAGTAAATCCAGCAAATAAGGACTCGACAGCATCTCCTGCTGTCATGAAGAAAACTGTAGCTGCTGTACTGGAAATGTCCCTTCTCCTCAGGGGGCCATCTCATTGCATGCACTTACCATGCCTGGAAAGCAGAGCTGTGCTGCTAGTTCTCCAGGCGCCAGGGAGTCCTGCTCCTAACCAAATCCGCCTGTGAGGGGAAAGGGGCAGAACTCAAGGGAGCCTTCTTTAGCACCCTGCAGGACGGAGCCAAGCCCGTGGCAGTCTTTCTGATGGTGGAGAGTGTTTTTGTGTGTGTGTGTGCACGCGCGCGCGTGTGTGTGCCAGGAGGTAGAATGAAGGCTTGTGTGTATTTTTCCCACTTACCCCTTATGCAAGAGGGGGCTCACCACTCTGGAGTCCGGAGCTCATTTAGAGGCACCTTGGCAGTTCAGAGTTCCCATGTCCGTTACTTCATCAGCCACAATTTACTGCAGTGCGATGTGATATACAACAGGGCCATTTCGTCTCCCAGAACTTTAGAGAGGGGGTCTGTGTTTTAGCATCTACCAGTTTTATCTCTGCCATCTGAATCTCATTTCCAGGATAACCAAAGGTCCTTCTAATTACTGCTCTGTTGAATGTATGTTGCTCCAAGTCCCTGTGATTTGGCTGAAATCTGGGGAAATGGAAACCGATGTCATTAGTTATTTCTTTGGGGGAAACCCACTGAAACCCAGTGAAAAATGATAATAAAGTTGTATCAATCTGACTACCTATCAGGCTACCTTGTAAAAATGCAATGTTTGAACAATATGCCTATATTTTATAGACCTTTGAGCACAATAAGCCACACTCTAAGACTTAGATGATGGTTGGCAGTACATTCTTATTCAGATACCAGAAAGGACAACAGTATTTTTTTATGGCTACCCGTGGCTTGTTTCTATGCCAGCACACACATTACAGGCCTTTGATGCTCCCAATATTTGCAGCTGTAGTTCAGTGACCACAAAACACCGGGGGTCTGCTCCCAGTCTCATTGGTGATTTGCTGTGAGACTTTGGGCACATTGTGTCTCCTACCTCGGTTTCCACATCTAACATAACATTTTCAAATCAATTATCCATGACAATCAGATGAGAAAGAACACCACATCGATTTTTTTCCCCCCTCTCCCCATTGGACGTGAGGATTGTGATTTATCTATTACATTGGAGTACATATCTATGCAGCACTCAGTGTCTTGTGAACACTCATTAATGGTCCTTGGAAAGCCCCCTTGAGGTTGGTAAGCAATATCACTCTCATTTTGCATGTGAATCACGGCAATAAGAAAGACAAAAGGACACATTTTAAAAGCAATCTTTTATCATTTTATCTACTTTTATTTCCATCAACCTGTTCTTTTAAAAGCTGGAAAAACAGAGATTCCACAACCTCCATGAACAATACTCCCTAGTTCTTAAATATTCTTGCCATCAGAAAGTTGATGTCTGCCTGATCTAAATCTTCCTTGCAGTATTTTAAGCATTTGTCTTCTCCACAAAAGCTCGGTTTTTATTTATTTATTTATTTATTTATTTGCTGTAAGGATTACCTTCATGACTCACCACATTTTTCTTTTTTCAGAACAATTCTATCTCATTTGGTATTTTCTCCTTAGTCATGTTTCTCAGATTTCCAATCATGTTGTAATCCAGAATTTCTGCAGGTGTCCACGTCTCTTTTCAAGTGCAGTGTCCACAGCCAGACACAGCATTCTGTTTGAGGGGATGTACAGAGAAGAATTACCTCGTGTATCTGCTAGATGACACTCGTATTCATGCATGTGGGAATGGTGTCAGTAGTGTGACACTGTTGACTCATCTTCAGCTTGTGACTGACAGTCACCCCCAGAGATTTTTATACACAGTTGCTGCTGAGCCACTTGCTCCTCCATTGTGTATCTGTGCAGTTGGCTATCCCAGCCCAGTCTTTGAATTGTATCCTGCCAATTTCCTATCCATTCTATAAGCTGCCAAAATAACTTTTCATCTCATCAGCACACTTGCAGCACTTCCCACCTCAGTGCTCTCTGCAGATGTAAATGTGTTTCCATTTGTCATCTAAGTCATTAATGAAAATGGTGAATAGTACTGCTCTAGAGACAGAACCCTGCAGAATTCCCTGTGAAACACCCTTAGATTTTGACAGGGAACCACTGATTATTACTACCTAATCATTATTTACAACCACGATATTCCTGTATTATTTCAGTTTTATTTAGATATTCTTAGCTTGTTTCTGAAAATGTCTTCTGGAACAAAGTCAAAAGCCTTAAAAAGTGGAGAGAGATGAGACCTAATATCTCCATCCGCACAAGGTCTGCTCCTCTGTCAAAGAAAGAAATTAGGTTACTTTGACATGATTTGCTCTCCACAGCCCCAAACTGACTGCTGCTCATCTTCTGTTTTCCTCTCAGTGCTTACAGATATGTTTACTGGGACAAGTGGTCCAAATACTAGCACAGCATCTAACAGAAATGGAGGTTAAACTGGCTATCTTACAGCTCCAGCTCCTTCTTCTTATTTTGAGAAGCTACATGTGGTTTTTGCTCTTTTCCAGTTTTTAGGACATAACCCTTTCTCCTGGCTTCTCAGAGAAAAACCACTAACAGCTCTGAAATTGCTTCAGTCTGTTCTTTTAAGTACTGCAGGATAAAGTTCATCAGGTGGAGCTGATTTGATAACATAAACTTATCGGAGTGTTCTCTCACACATTCTTTTCCTTTTTGGGCCTGACATTACCTCTTTGTTGCTGGCTCTCATTGGATTAGCCACCTGGTTGCAGTTGACCTCTCTACTAAAGAGTGAAGCAAAAAGACATCAAATACTTCTGTCAGTGTCTTTCTTTCCCCATTGAGCAGCAGGCTTTTTTTTTTTTTTTTTTTTTTTTTTAATGGGATAGTTTGGCTTTTTTTTTTTTTCTTTTGTCACATTGGCATCACTTCTTTGTGTTTTGTGAATTTTGGTCCTGTGTGTTTCTGCTACTTTGTGTTTATCTTTGCAACTGGACCTACTTTTCACCTCCAGCATTCTTTTCTTTCGTATTCTTCAGAAAAATACAGTGGTTGTGATACAGACAGATTTGTCTTTCATGCATTTTGTCTCCCTCTTTAGTTTTAGGATAAGTGTTCTTGCATTGCTAGCACTGTTCCTGTATGTTTGTCACCCATGGACCCTCTGAGTTTATTGATGTTTGTCTTCTTGAATTCCTGTGGGGTTTGTTTGGTGTTCTCTGCGCCCTTTCTCAGGGTTACAATTTATTTCACTTGAATTCTTCCCTGTTAGTGGAGAATGAAATGTATTGTTTTTAACAGTGAGACTATATCATTGTTGAAAAAACTGACTCTTGATCAGAATTTTCTGTTGTTCTGAAAGCAATGTTTTAATGGAATGATGTAGACCAAATGTAGAAAATACTTTGTAGTGCCCCCTTGCCTTCAAAACTCTATATCTGTGAAAAGTTTATACAGGAATCTACCAGGTGTTTCACAAGAAACCTACAGCAGAACCAGCAGTAGAATGCACACACCTGGGGCCTGTTGCAGTGTCAAAACCATGGATTCATCCATCACTGCTCTTTAAATGGCATTTTTAACACTTAGAGAATTTAGGCTTCCTTGATTTGGAGGAAGTTGCTGATTCCCAAAACAATCACTGGAAAGCCCAAGCAGTCCACAGACTGAACAAGCAGTTTGAATGTCTGATGTGTAGAGTTTCTCCTTTGCAAGCTGATGCAGGCAAAATCCATTAAAGGTAATTCAGAAGTCACTTTAACATTTGCAGGTAAAGCATGACTTTTGAAGTGAGATGGATTTCTGAAGATTGTTTAAAATGTTTATGAAGAACACAGATGATGGTTTGCTAAATCTGTACTGTATGTTTAATGTATCTGTTCTTTTGTTTGAGTAGAGAAAAGCCACGTGCTTCTCTATATGATGCTGTATGGATCCATGTCTTTGTTTTAACTCTCCGATCTTTATTAAAATCAAAACAGACGGCACTAATCCCTCAAATAAATGATAATTTATTTCTTTGTGTTCAAATATGAGGGTTCCATAGTTGCTCTTATGCTAATCAATTCAACAATTTTAATTAAAAGTAGAATGGCTTAAACACAAGTCATGATTAAATAGATGCCTGCTATAGCTACCACATTGGTATGCTCCCTTTTGCTGCTTTGAGTACACATTTCCTCTACTGAAGTCAGTTTCTACCCATACAAATTGATTTCTACACCTCTTCCTACATTCTGTGAGTGTCTGCAGAATCTGGGCCTTTTTCCCCTTTCTGATCTCATGCTGATGTAATTCTGCTGATTTTCAATGGAATTACATCGGTGTTAAATCGCCGGCTTTATTTGGGTTGTTCACTGAGATCCATGTAGAATGGGTCATTTAAAAGGTCATGCATTCTTCTTGTATGAAAACAGCGAGTGCTCCTGGGCAAAGAATGTCTTTTTTCTTCCACATTTTATTGGTCTAACACCTAGTTTGTAGGTACTAACACAATATAAATATTATTACTGATGAGAACAGCTACTAGATATACTAAATTCCTTCTGAGCATTCTTGAAACACTTGTGTTACTAGGACTTGCTCCCAATTAGAGGAGAAGATGTGAGATAACTGAAGAAGAGAGAACTTTTCAAAGTGCTCATCTCTAACCTTGATCTTCTCTTCTTGAAGTGAAGATGGGGGTACATGTGGAACCTGATAGGCTGTGCTTCCATTTCTAATTATTGAGACTTATTGTGGACCGTGCATTAATGTTGCAATTGATTATATACAACAGCTTGTTCATTTGTAGACTTCTCTCGATGAGAGCAAGTTGGACTATTCTATTGACATTGTGCTGCTGCAGCCATTCTGTGATGGTAGTGGTAGCTGGTACCTATTTAGCTTAGCACTGATTTTTCCTAAAGGGACCTGCACCATGTTAAACATGTTTTATATCTGTGGTGCTGTATTTTTCTGTGAAGTACTGCTGGTGTGATTGTATCAGTGCCATAGTCCTAAGTAAATATAGGAGCTTTGCTGTATCTGAGCTCTCTGGAAATGACACCATGATAAAATCTGAGAGGCACAATTCTGAACTGAAAGTACTGTTAAGAGTTAATGTTCACTCTCCCATGTTATTGTAAAACAATGGCATTTTGTCAGTTCTTCTAAGCCTAGGAATGGCAGGGCAGAATGCTCTGCCTTCTAACTCCTCCTTACAGAAGCACATCTCAGAACCAAAACCCTATTTCCTATACTTTTATTACTACTCTTGTTGATTTACCTCTACTCTTAAAATAGAGCTTCATTATTTTTTTTTTCCTGCACTTTTCCTTCTTACTTTCCCAGTTCTGGGTCAGATTTGGCAGAATGGGCAGACTTAGTCTAAACAAGCCCACACCAACAATAAAAATCACAACAAAACCCAACCCAAGAAGGTCCACAGAGAAACAAATGATATCTGCATCACCTTCATAGCAAGGACTTGAACATAGGCAAAGGTTATACTGCAGTGGGCTGAGGCAGCACAACACTTGTTTCCTCTTTTTACTACATTCTATCCTTGCTGCAGATGGCCAGAATAAGGACAATCTGCTCAGATCAGGAAACTTCAGCTCTCTGATGTAGTTACGTTTCCTTTGGGTTGTAATTACAAGCTACTGTCACTGAAACTAGGGGATTCTGTTATATTGCATTAGGGACAGATATAAACAGTGAATAGCTCAGACTGGAGCAAGCAGAAAGAGAACAATTGGTTTCAGCGCAGTTAAAGCATCACTCAGTGAGTTTGTTTAGTTGTTGGTGGACACAGTTAACTGAAATATATCCTGCAAGTGTCTGCAGATCATTTGTCCCTTCCTATTTATACTTACAGATTTGTGGTTGGCTGGTTGGTTGGTCTTACTGCTGCTGATCTCACATTGAAAGTGGACAGGCAGGACAGGGTAGAAGACTACCACTTTCTGATGGAAATAAAACCCAAAGGAGAGTAAAGCCTTGTCATACTTCGGCAAAATTGTTTGACAGTCTACCTCACAAAAGGACTTCTCTTGGAAATGTGGACTGCACCTAGAAGCATGGCTTGGTTCCCTCTTGAAGGGTGTTTGTCTGACATAGCTTGCAGATTTGTGGAGCATCTTCAGCTGATGAACCTCTGAAAGTGAGGAGAAGCTCTGGTTGTGAGAGCAGAATGTCTGGCTGATCAGACACAAAGGTTAGTTTACAGGTGAGGTAGCAACTCTGTGTCCTCGACAGTGGCCCAATCAGATCAAGAAGTGCTGAAACGCAGCCATGCCCTTCTTGGTTTAGCAAGCTTGTTGGTGTCTCATGCATGTTTCAAAAAGATCATCTGCTTCTCAGTTTTACTGTTTGGTGAATGATTGCTTCCTGATGTAGAGGGCATTCAAACTCTTTATGATGATCAAAGGATCAAAGGCTAATTTGGGCTGAAATGGTTTTTAGGAGGTCATCTAGTCTAAACTCCTGCTCTGAAGTCCCCGAAAGCTGATCTAAGAGAATAATACCATGTTTCTAAATCCAAGAAGACAATTTAGTCCTCTGCAGGTAAATTTAAGGTTCACAGAATTAGCTAAAGATTTTCTAATGTACCTATTGTCATGATACTTAAAGTATCTTGAAGGGCTTTCATCTTTTTTTTTTTTTTTTTAACTTCAAAATACCCCCTAAAAAGAAATTTTGCAGTTAAAATTCTTTGCAGTGAAAAATCAAATTTGCTAATTCTGGAGCTGCCTGCCACTCCCTGCCATACTTTACTGCTTTTAGAAGCTGCTGTGTCGTGGTGTCTCTGCATCAATGAGCTGACTGTAGTCTTACTCCTTCTGAACTAAATAAAACTATGTAGGTGCGTTCTTTGTGTTGCTTCAGCTGTTCCTCTGAAATGTTTAGATAGCTTCAAGGTAAGTAAGTAAGAGTCATTTTACATATGAATGCCTCACGCAAGAAGACCACGATGAAACTTTTTTGATTAAGACAGCAAGGAATTTCTCTGGCATATGTACATAATTTGGATTTTACTCTTGGATGATTTTTTTTTCCGCTGAACTTGAAAGTTCATTAGAGCAAAGACTGTCTCTTTCAACTATATTAGCAGTGAAGCCATGCTTTACGGATGGAAATAGACATGTGGTCTTACGTGGCACACCCCAGTAAGATACTTGTCAGTACATCTGATTGCATGGAGGTTGCTTGTTGGATTGATGATCTGATCATGAAGACATGAAGGATTGTGATATCGATATCTGTGATGAATTTTATTATTTTTTTCTTCTTCTTAAGTATATCTGAGCTACTCAGAGAGGTTTAGAATTAGGTAACAATGTTGACTTTAATCAGTTCCCTCTCTGCCTCTCTGAAGATGTGCCATAATGCTCCTAAAATTCACCCTGTTTTAGAGAAATGCTGCCTTCAGTAGTTTCATACTGCAATCTTGACTGTTCTGATTCTTTGATATGAAAGAATGTGATACAATTGCTAAATTGCTTCTTCTCTTCTTCCTCATGCTTTTTGTTGGTTTTTGTTTGTTTGTTTGTTTGTTTTTGGTCTTGAATTTCATTTTCTCTCTTGATTAAACTTGATGTTTTCTGCTTATGCTCATTTTGTGACCTCTCCTAGCTTCTGATCATGTCCCTGCTGAGTGTATCCCTCTATTATCATACTGTCTACAATGCTGTGGACACCTGCTAAGTCAGAAAAAAGCACCATTTTCAGCTGAAACAATTCTCTAGCAGACTGTGATTCCAAGAGTTAAGCCGTGGAATTTGAATTTTTCCCACTGGGTGTTTAAAGTGCTCAGCACAAGTAACTTGCTGTCTAAGCTAACCTGTCAATACTGAGGCGTATGAGCTGACATTTGAGCAATTTTATCTCCAACTGGTTTGTTAGGTTTAAAATAATGCTGTCTTTCTTCAGAGTTGTAGGATACAAGCAGTACCACACTTGATCATACTTCTTGTTAACTTTCTAAAATGTGAACCTGGTATTTCTCTCACTAGAGGCTGGGTGGACATTTGTTGGAAATGATTTAAATGTGGTGAAAATATGAGTGTTTGGAAATATGTCTGCAACTCAACTGCAATTTCAACTTCAAAATGGAAAAACAGAAACACGGTCATGCTTCATGCTTTGTAGTCTATAACCTGAGAAAAGAAACAAACAAAAAAACCCAACAAACAAGAATAAAACAGATTCTGTGTCTAGAAGGGTGTCCATTAGTTTCTCACGTCATATATATTTATCAAGTACATTGTGCAATAAGTATGTCCTGTTGAACTAGTTCATTGGTTCTCCTTGATGGTTCTTTCTCAATGGGACAGCTGAATTTGTGTACACTGCAAATGTGACCAGTGTTTGCTCTAGATGTTCTTATGACATTTGCCATGATAAGTGTAATGAAGTGGAAAGGAAAAACGGAGAAATTGAAATAACCGTATTAGCTTACATTATTGTGTATTTATAAAATGGTGTGTTTTCCAGCCTACATGTTTTGTCATGTATTCCAGCCCCTGAAAGTGTTTGTATGCAGTGAAATCAAAATAGAAGATTTCCAGGATTTAATTTCCTAGTAAGTACTGTGAGAGCCTATTGATACTGTTGCAGCATAATGACTTCATCATATTTTGATATCAAAAGATAGATTTACTTCCTAGAAATAGGAAGTGTCTGGAAGGTCAGCTGTCCTTTCTTCCATCCCTTAAACAGTTTGGAATTACTATCGACTGCCAGGTTCAACACAATATTATTTTTATTTATTGTTTAGAATTCAGTTAATTTAATTATCACTACCTTTGGGGAAAGCATTTCATAGTGTTGAATGGCCAACAGATTTGAATTAAAAAGAGAAAAGTCATCAATTAAACGATACGATATGGAGCAAAATTATAACTAAGTATTGTAGGATCCTTATCTCAAAGGCAGGGAACACTGAATGTAACTACTATGTTCCTCTGTTTACGTGACTTTATTCCCACTTGTGTTTTCTCTTAACCCATTGAAACATGATTAGCTGCTGACTTGTAAATAGTGATGGCTTACAATGGTTTAAATTTGGTAAAAGGGGGGGGACATGACAGACTGACTTTAAATAACCTGCTGCAAAAACTCAGTAGTTGAAATATATAGAAGCAGGTGGCAGATTTGTTAGTACATCCAGACAAAAAAAATATGATATTACTTCTTTCTGCTTTAAAAGATCTGTTTACCCAAATAATGCCATTTTCTGATGTTAAGTCTCTAAACAGTTTCTCCATCACTTAGAATCATGAATTACATCATTTTTAATTGGATAATATTATCACTAATTTGAAATCGTAATTCAACAGTGTGCCTTTAGATCTAACCTAAAACATTTGGAGTCCATATGAGAGAGTTGTGTTACTGCACAGTGCTGTATAAAAGCCAACACAAGCCTTCACAAGCAGAATCACTAAAGTCTGGGGAAGTAACTCACCATTTTCATCCCTTGGAGCTAGTTGTCATACAACAAAGGCACTGCACTATTCCTACCCATGTTAGCCTGTCTTTTGCTGACTTGAAGTGTCATCTCTGCCTACGTTAACTATTACTAGCCACAAAAGATGTATTAGCTAAGGATGGTAACTATACATTGATTGAATAAGGCTGAGTGTTCTGCATATCATCTTGTCCTCTAGACCCACTTTTTTTTGCGTGGTATAACATTATTTGGTATTTTTCTTCACAAATATGGGCTTCCAACAAAATAAAGCTGACATAAATATCTGGATTTTGTGGAAAATACCTTCTTTATAAAATCATGACAACTACATTGAAAAACAAAACAAAACAAAAACCCTGTAATTTATATATATATTCCTATTCTTTTTTCAAAAAGAAAAAAAAAAAGAAGCATATTTCATAATCCATAACTTTGGAGTGAAAATTCAAAAGAAATTTAAACATGCAATTTTGCATAAAATTTTTCTTTGGGATCTTACATTTGGCTTTAGATAGGCAACTGTACTTCTCTTACAAGACAAAATATTGACCTCCTCTCCACAATTAATTTCAGTTTGCCACATTGATAGTCAATAGAATCAAAAACAAAGAAGTCATCTGCACAGCTGCAATATGACATAAAGAAAGTTGGTAAGTAAAATTTGTTGGTTTCGGCTCCACATCTTGTATGAACTTTGCTTCTTTTATGGGCTGTGTCTACAAAGTTAGAAGAAAAGTCTGTCATTCTGACATAGAATCATACAATAACCAAGGCTGGAAAAGACCTCCAAGATCATCTAGTCCAACTGTCCACCTATCACCAATATTTTCCCACTAAACCATGTTTCTTAGTACAACATCCACCTGACTCTTGAACACCTCCAGGGTTGGTGACTCAACTACCTCCCTAGACAGCCCCTTCCAGCTCCTGATCACTCTTTTGAAGAAGAAATCCTAATATCCAATCTGAACTTACCTTGACAAAACTTGAGGCCATTACCCCTGGCTCAACCACTACTTACATGGGAGAAGAGACCAACCCCCACCTTGCCAATACCACATGTTGTCATTTTTACGATCACTTTGCACTACTGCTGGTAACGGTGTGTACACAGCAACTGGGAATCATGACTGGGTGATCTCTTTATGTTTTGCTGAAATATCAGAGTGGATGGACATGTTAAAATAAAACACATTTTTAGATTAGACCTGCTTGTAGCATAAGCCCCATCATAAGGCCCAATCCTGCAGTTGCTGCATTCCAGGAAGATGTTGCTTTAGCAGTCTCTCATAAAATGTAAATCATTATTTTATGTCTTCTCATCGCTGGCTGTATTTTCACTTTCCATACTTCTCTTGCTCCTCAGACAACTTGTGGGCCCAATACACATGGTAGCATTTCAACTAAACAGCCTGATCTGATAGTCCATGGAGCACCACTTGATATTATGACTGGATATTATTCCCAACCTCCTGCATTCTCTAGCTGGAGATGAAAAAGAATATTTCATACAACTCACTGGAATTTCACCAGGGACACATTTGCCCAAGCAAACTGTGGGTTTAATGACATCCAAACCCTCTGATCTGCAGGCTTCCCTCTGGATGAATCTTGTTCTCTGGATTGGCAATTTTCCTTCTTTGGAAGGAAGAGCCAGCATATGGGATTCACTATCATGCTGATAATTCAGTAAACAGCAAAATTAAATCTTCTGACAGTCTCCTACAGGAATTTCATTAACTGCAGGCCCAATTATGGAATTTCATTGCAACTACAGCACAGGGATCCTATTTAGCTGCCTTACAGAAAATACATTCTTCACCTCCTTTGCTAGGTAGATAATCTGCTCTCCATAGATTTGACATGTACTTTGCTTCTCTTGGGAGGATGTTTGTTTTTTCTCCTGGAGCTTTGAACTCATAAGTTCTTTTGAACAGATAGTAAGACTTGAGTATTTATCCTCCACATACAGGGTAGAAGGATACAGTTCACCATCATCATACACTGAAGTGTATGCAGGAAGTCCAGATGATACTTGACTGTTTGATATTAAAGTCATGTTTGGCAAGGACTACCTGTATGATAGAAGTGAAAAGGTTGTAGAAGCTCTAGATATACTAAGAAGAAAAGTCCAGCTACAGGGAATCACTTGAACATGTTATCAATAAAAGGAGAAAAAATAAATAAATAGAAAAGAAGAAAACGGGACAAGTCAGGACTGAGTTTCACAGTGCTACCAAAACACTTCAGAATCTTGGGCAGCCTCTATAATCATAAATTTGATAAGCCCTGTACTGTGAGTCCATCTGTACTGAGGTGTCACTGGCCTACAGAAAAATCAGTGGCTGGGAGAGAGATGTGTTCTATCTGTGTTATCCTTGGGCTGCAAGCTCTATGCAATAGCTCTAAGCCACAGTTGTGTCAAAGTCCAATATAAGAAGAGCGTGGAAGGCACGGATGCTCCGTGCATGGGATTGCCTCGTCATCAGCACCTTTCAGGAATACCATATAGGGGCAAGTGGTTAAATCCTTATAAATGTTGGTCTATCATTTCTGTCTAGTGGGGAAATAGCTTTGGAAAAGATACTAAAATGGGTGAGTTTGTAAGACAATCAAATAACCAAAGAATGGATAATTCTTATGTCCTGGAAATGCAGAGGATTGTCAGTGGTAGTTTTGGAGAGGCTGCATTTCATATGACAGCAAAATAATCAGGAAATGTTCTGAGTCATATTCTGACATTGGAGAAAAGAGAGCAATCAATGTGGTTAAGCTGGGAATGATGCACATGGAGTCTGTGGTTTAAAATATGGAAATTGCCAAGAATAAGTATATAGGATCTGAAATCCATGGCAGTGAAGAAAGTGTCCTCACCTCTGAGAGTCTGTATAATATGGAGTGCATCTTTAAGAAGATGAGAAAAGGCAGGAGTGAGCAGTGTAATAATCATTTATGATATCACTAATTATTGCACTAGAGAATTCGAGAAAACAGTAAATGAGATTCTTGCTAGACTGAGGGATAAGAAGAATAAAACAGACGTATTAGGAGAAGATTTGCTTAGAGGTGAAGACATATCAAGGAAAATAAAAACTGAGAGAAGGCACTTTGTACTTTGGAGAAAAAGAAAGTAATATCAAATATTATAAATAGGTGATAATTTCCCATTTTAAAGTCATTTGCAGAAACCAGCAGCGATTGCAACACATTTCCTTCAGGCCTGTAGATTAATGCCTTCTCAGTATCCTTTTGTTGTGGTTCTTCAGCCTGATACTGCTTTGATCACTCTGGCTGCAGTTAGTTGTGTATTTTCCTCTTATAGTCACTACTTTCAAAGACCAGTAAGGTCTAAGAGGCAAGAGCTGAGCAGAGACAAGCTGCTCTATGCAGCAGCCTTTCCACCTCATCTCTCCCATGGAATGAATGAATGAGACATCTGATCATTCCCTGTTATGGGATCTTACTAAGCAGAACTTTGGTGAAGCACTAGAGGGCTTTGAATTTCATCTCATCACAGGGATATGGTACATTATGATAGTTTGCAAGTCAGTTTGATGTCTTTCAAAGTGAGAGGCCTCCAGTTACCCCCTCACTTCAAGATGACAATGATACCAAGAAAAATATTGCATGTGAAAGATGAAAAAGTAATTGTGTACATAAGCAATGAGAGGGGTGGCCACTTGTTTAAGGCGTTTTTGTACAGGTCCAGAGGCATGAAACTAAGCCTTACTATAGGGTTATGTTGGGGACTTCTCTGAACTGACTCAGCTGCAAATAAATACATGCTTATTCCAATTGTAGAGTCAAAGGCAGATAAAAATGATTCTGATCATATCAGTCTCTTCTGGGCTTTGAGCCTGGAAAACCTTTAACCATGTTGGTTGAGTGGGCCAAGGATGTTCTAGAGAGCCTTTGATACCTCTGCTTCCCACAGTCTCCAAGCACAATGTCATCAAGGAATAGGTAGGTAAAACATCTTGTGTGTGGCACAGTTTGTTTTCATGACTACACCCTGGAGCTATTGCTCTGTGCTGGACTTGTTTCTGTGCCAGTGCTGTTTGTTGACCTGGATTCACCAAGTACTTTGCAACTGAGACTACTGGATTATGCCAGAGGAACAAAGTAACAGGCATTCTGTTTTTAACATAGCAGGACCAGTCTGCAAAGATTATCAGAGAGACTGACCAATTTCTTTCTCATTTTTCCCTACAGAATCGGCATTATGCCCTCCCAGCCTTCTTGGAAGACAGATCTCCTGGATGAAGTGACCTGAAATTCAGAGTTAAAGAAGCTTTGTATTCCAAAGTCCAAATCAAATCAATTGTATTAAAAACAAAACAAAAAACAAAACAAAACAAAACAAAACAAAAAAACCACACCAACCAACCAACCGAACAAGCAAAACCCAAAAATAAACAGAGAACAACAAAATCACCATAAATAAATACATTTTAAAAGCCCTCTGACTTCTGAGAGGTTTGTACAGGTTCACATTATATGCCTGGAACTAGATTTTGGTGTTTGTACCAATCTGTTTACTTGAAATTTATTATTCAGTTATTAACTTTCTCTGTGGGCTTTGTAAAATTTGAAGCTGTGTGTGGTCCCTGGTACATATGGGAGACAGAGCTGGAACACAAACTGTGTTTGTAGCTGCATTTACTGTCTTCAGTGGACATTTGCATTACACTACCGCTATCACAGGCCTTTTCCCAGTCCTGCTACACCTAGCTGTATGTGTCATGAAAAAAGACTGTGGCTAGTCAGTTGCAGAAGTATTCACACAAACTGACAGAGCTCAACTTGTTGATTTCTCTTTCTCCTTCCTAGCCTTCTGTATCGAGTTAATCTGTAGCAGATTAACTCCTGGCTCATAAATGGAGACTGGATTTGAATCAGATGTCACACGGTATCCATCAAAGATTTAAGGTTATCTTTCATAAATTTCTTGTATTCTTGTATTCTTGTATTAAGAAAGATTTTGCCTAGATGGTGCTTGCTGCTGCTTTCCAAAGCTCCTAGATGGTCATTTTATAAATCGTGGATTGTCAATAACGCCTGAAACATTTCCACTTGTCTGCATGATCTGCTTTTTTACAGACTGCTCAAGCAAATTGGAAGCATCAATCTAGACAGTTATTAATTATTTCTTGGTCCTTTCTGTCATTTTGTTCAGGGAAGTTATAAAACTCCTGATTCTTGGAATAGCAAGGGCACAGATACAACTACTTCCTTTCTTTTCTTTTCTTTCTTTTTTTTTTCCTTGTAATATTCCAATGCTTTCCTAGTATTTAGAATCAGGGATCAGCATATATTAAATATCATGTTTCCAGGAAAAGCGTCCTTGCTAAAGTAGTTTCTCTTCCTATACAGACCTACTTTCTCAGTTGCTGTTAAATTCCATTCCAAAGGTTCCGTAAACTTTGTGGATGATGATACCATGTTTCTTGGTGACCTACTGAAACAAGGGAAGTTTGCATGCACTGGCAAGCTTTGTATCATGCAGGATATTGCTGCAAGTATGACGATAAATTGGTAATATTTTGTGGTAATAAATTATTATGGTACACTAGTTGCTGCAGTGTGATAAGCTACAGCTTCACAGGTACCTGAAGGGTTGAAGGGTCAACACTAGACACTTATGCAGCAAATTCTGCCTATTGAAAAACAAACAAACAAACAAACAAACAAAAAAGGCAGGAATTTCTGGGATGCCTCAGCTTTTTGTTCGCTAGACTTCACTTAAAAGTGACTAACTTTCACCTTTCTGTTTAGGAACCCTATTGTCATAAAGTACTGCCCAATACGTGCTTGATAACAATGTAGTGAGGAGCCAATGCAAAGGAGATAACCAAAAAGGAAGAAAAAGGAAAAAAAAATCTGCTTTTACAGTCAGTGTTCCTCCATTCTGAAATGTTTTGATGGTAGATAGCTTAAGAAGAAGGCAAGAAGCCAACTGTTGACTTACAGTACTTAGCAACAAGTTAGTGCTTGGAGGGAATGTGTCCTGCCTTTGGAGCAGCTGACTTAGTTGGGAGTTTCTGAAAAGTGTGCCTGTATTATAGCTAGACCTTGGGTACTTGGCAGTGACAGTATGATGAAACTGTTGGCATCCTTTGTGACTTACGTATATTCTATGACTTGACTTTTTAAACTTCACTCTATGAGGGGGCTGTAAGGATAAAAGGGGGCAGTGAATAGGTACATGTATGGAAGGGAACCTGTCAGGGCACTACGATGCTTGCTGTGGAAGGAGTGGGAAAATTGCTGCTCTCTGCAGGAAGATCATTAGCCTCTGGAAATGTGCTTTTAGTCTCTCTCAGTGCTCCTGGTTTCAGGAAAAGGTTTAGGTTTCTCTATAGTTGGTGACTAAGAAAGCACTGCAGAAGTAGCTGCTTGGCAAAATGTAAAGGCCTGCTTCCTTTCTGGCTCTCCAAGAATTTGGCTGTTCTAGAGTTATGATATCAGATTGTCTGTGATGGTGAGTATATGCTTCTACCACTTAAACTGTGGAGATACAGAAGTTCTTCCTTAACATCATTTTACTGTTAACCTTCTCAGCTGTGACTGTGGCAGGCAACCCAACAGTTCCTATTTAGAAAAAATATAAAAGCCTGTGGTAAGCAGGGCAGTTACTTATGAAAGTGGAATATTCTGTTTGTTTTTTGTTGATTACTCACTTCAAGCTTTTTTAGGATATACTTTTTATTCTGAATTTATCCAGGTTGTCAAAAGGTTACTCAAACACATGGCTGCCAAAATGTAGAATGACCCTTTAGACATGGCCACACAACCATGTCTGGAACTTAGCATATGATAGAATCTACAGCACTGAAACTGTTTGTAAATCATGAAAATAGAAATCGGAGGCTGCAGAAATATACAAAAGAATCCCCTCTCCACACTCAAAGGCTTTAGTGAGGATGTGTTAAAATACTATCTCAAGTCAGTATTTACACAACACTCGGAGTTCTTATAGGATCCTCCGCCAGGGACTCAAAAACAGTTAGTACCTAGTGTCAATAAACGTCCACTCAAACCCCAATCTGGGCAAGGTATTCTGTACCCTTCACAAGCCACAGAGGCTCTTGTGCTGATGTGATTGATGTTAAGGTATCTTTCAAAAACCTGTTGGGGAGTGTCCTATTGGATCTGATATACCAGGACACTCTCTACTTCGGAAAAGAGGCACCAGAAGAGCTGCCAGCATCTGGATCAACTGCCAGCACCTGGCAGCTGGTGGGACAGGGTGGCAGGCAGAGGCAGAGGTAAGCATGCAATGACAGCAAGAAGCGTGCTGCTGCAAAACAACACATGCAATGGTCAGCCCGCTTCTGCTCTGGGATATTTCTGCAATTTTCTTGGCTTGCAGAGAAGCTTCTCTGAGTCTGTAAAGTCTCTTGAGTCCCAGCTTTTGTTAGTATTCCTCCTTTTCCAAGCATCTTCAGCCAGACTTGTTAGTCCCTGTAATGCCTTGAATCTCCATACATTTCAGTGAAGCAGCCTCAAAATTAGCTCCATTCAGATACCATTAGATATGGGAAAAATTTAAGCTGATTCCTTTGTCTAACTGTGCTTTGAAACTGTTAGCAGATTCAGGACTCTAGCCTGCTGTCCTTCTCAGAACAAGACAATGAATGAAGAACTGAGAAAAGTCTGAGTATTTTGGTTCATCATTTTTATAATGAAACACTTTGGGTAGTGTTGCACTTCAGCACGTACTCAAGCTTAAGTTTCTGAAGCAGAAACTTCAACTTACCCCTAACTTCATATACGTGATCCTGAATGATATTCTGCAGACAACCAGACCTCTTGGAAGAGTAGAGAACAGAGGAGGAGGAAGGTTTTTGAAGTAAACAAAGGACATAAGCATGGCTATTACAAGGGAAGGAAAGGGAAAGTAATGCTGGATGTTTCTGATCTCTAGATGTAACTCTGTCTGATGATGGCTGCTGGTTTTTGAGCAGCTTTTTTTAGGATCCTTTGAGTGTAGCTTTTGACTTGTCCATGCTTATCTACATTTGGAAGAGAACTGGCATTACCTCCCTTCAATCTGCTGCTGGAAAATGGTACAGCAAAGCCCTGTATCACACCACAAGACAGCTGCAGACAGATATGGAACAATATCACTGAGGCATCATTTTTCTCTTTGACCACTGGCCACATGTCATCCGTGGGCAACACTGACTTTGAAAGCATTTAGCTGCACAGCTCTTGTGACATCCCCTTGAGGCAATGTATTCAAGTCCCTCACAGCATGCCCATATCTTTGTTAACCTGGTGAGCTATCATATTCACCAGTCCTTCAGAGTCTTATAGGAGAAGCTTGTTGAAGTTTCAGATAAATGTGAGGCCTTTACTGTGAAAGCTTTGCTGCAGTGTCTGCAATATGGAGAGTTATCCTATTTGGCGCTACTAGGGCTCTCACTGTGATATACTTTAGATTAATGAGACATCGATTCTCAGTCAAGAGGCTATTTAAAAAACACTCCTAATTCGATGGGTTGTGCAGATGAATTAGTTCATTCAATGTAACTTTTGCCAATTATGCTGGTGGTGGGATGGGTGATGTGCCTGCCGTCTTTGAGATTCTCCCCTTTTTTGTGCACATGCTTTTAACCTTGCCTAGAAATAACTGGCATGGTGGTCTTCTTCTTCTTCTTTTTTTTTTTTTTTTAAATATTATTATTTTTTTAATCAGCTGAGCTCCAGAATTGAGAATCAAGCAGCATGGGTGAATACTCACAGAAGAGGGGTGAAGCAGTGTTTTGTAAATAAATGATTGGATAAGCATAAAACATCGTTTGTTCCAGAAATATCAGGTGCCTTTGCCTCTACCTGGAATGACAGAGAGCTAAAACCTCTCATGTTCAGGTGGTGCAAGTAGATGATAGCTTTATCACTGACCCTGGTGCCCTAAGGTTTTTTTCTGTGTGGAAGATTTTCCCCTCACTACTACTCTACCTGACTGTGCAGGGAAAAATGTTCTGGTCATTGATTTTGCAGAAAAAGACAGAGGTACTACCTGGACCCCGGCTGATGGTCTGGATAACCCATTGCAGCAGAGGCTCTGTACACCCCAAATCCTGAACTCTTCCAGGAACAGAAATGTAACTGCTTGGGAGACAGCAGGCATTTTTGTTCCTATATGAGGCAGTGCAGTTGTCTGTGTAAAATATAAATGTGATGGCCATCATCCAGGTCTGGATCAAAAAGTGTCCACATCAGAGCCCCACTTTGCAGCAGCTGATAGCTTCCCTAGAGATACCAGTAACTGAATGGGTAAGGAGAGAGAGACCATATCTGGAACTGCAGGAGGACTCTGATGAGAAGTGGTCACAGTTACTGCCAAGTTGTATCTGCTCTGCCTGAAAGAAGGCTTTCATCTCTGCAGCTAGTGGTCAGAAAAGAAAGAGCTTCATTGCTATTAAAGCCAGCAGGATCACCTGCTGTGGTCCCCTGTGTGAAACAGGTGGTAGATGTAAGACAGCTTTTATTGTTTACTTTGACAAAATAAATTCCTTTAAGTGGGTTACTTTGGTATGTTTTAATTTTGTAAGCAGTTCTCCATCTCAGTGTCCTACGTGCATTTGTAGCCATTGATGAATGAATAAAAGTCTCTCAATTATGTGCATGGCAAATTAAATTCAAGTGTGTTTTACTAAATTTTCCTGTATGCAAGGATTGTGTGACTGTGTGGTGGTATTCAAATGATAGGGATTTTAAGCCATACTGGAGACTTTAAAAGCCTGGGAATTTAGTTAGGCGTTGTGAGAGTCTCTGAAATAGTACAAATTATTGAGTTAAATGGGATGAGAATTTGAGAAAGAGAAGAAGTGCATTTAAATGGGTGCATTTAGATGAACCATTGTATTTTGCAGTGAGAACTGAAGGTGTGCAAGCAAGACCCCTTGGGAAGTGTACAAACACTCCAAACATACAGAGGTCATGAAGTTGGGTTCAGAAGAGATTAGGAATTCAAATTACAGAGTGAGAGAACTATCTCTGTTCTTCCATTTGCTTTGTCTGGGAATTCCTTGGACGGGGTTGATTACAAGACAGTCTCTAAAGAATCCCTAGGGGTCAAGACCAGAAAAGATGAGATCTTCTGAAGAAGCCTAAGGCTGCTATAGAGTCAGCAAGTGTGGCAGCAGAACAGACAGGTGGAGCATTTTGTAGGCAACATGTTCCACTGGAGAAGAAGATTAACTACCACCTAGCTAAGTGATTCTCCAAAGGGATATATGGAGTGACTCTTGATGTAATTTCTGGAACAAAAGTATTGTCATTCTGTGTCCAGACTGGTGGATGTTCAGACATGCAGAGATGTCCTGTTCTTGTAATTCCGTTCAGGGCTCTACTCTTGATCTTGGTCATGCATGGTCTTCTTAAGCAACTTGGGCTTAGAAAGTCAAACATCACCTTTGGTTCTATGGTACTTCATTTCTGAGTCCTTGTAGTTGGACATAGTGAAAAAAAAAAAGGAAAAATCCATCCATAGATGGCCTGAAAAACATCTGAAAACTCTGATCTTAGTATATTAATATGGAGCTGTGAATTTGGAAGCATCCTGGTTATCAAACCAACACTGAAACAGTGGCTTTGGTGTGGGAAGGCCTCATTTTTTTCTGCCTGGAGTGGTCAAAATGACAACTGTGAACTTCTGTGGGACTCTGAGTTCTGCACAGGAAAATGGAGATGCAGAACGAAGGCTGTTCTGCTGCAAAATTCATATTATGCTTTCGTTCCACCTAGGCCCCTGGGAGCACTAGGGAGTTCACACTGTTCTGTCATGAGTCTACGACTCAGTGAACAACAACAGCTGGACATGTTGAGGCTGATGTCAGTTTCTGGATCCTCTCCGATGACACTCTGAGTCATTGCTCGTGATTTGATCCCGTGCAACATGTGGGTGGAGTACAGGACACTCAGGACTGCAAGGTAAAATTACTCATAGATGATCCTGATTCTGTATCCGAGAAGACCTTGCTGCTATGTCAAGATCCTCCTCCTGTCTAGGTGGTAACCATCTCAACCATCATTTATATCTACAGCTTATCAATATGCCATATCCCATCACTCCGTTAGCTCCACAGATAGCACCAATCATTACAGATTTCAATCCACCTTCAGATTTGGCTCCTTGCCAACCACAGGAAGGGGAAAATAAAAAAGTATAGCGTGGGTATAGCGTGAAATAGGTGGTTTATTTGAGACCCAGAAGGACACTTCTGGCTGGGCTGGGGCCAAGACTGTAGTCTTGGCCTCTGGCATGCAAGTTGATGAATTGCTTTTGTTTTCCAGATGAAGGTGGACCACACTAAAAGCACCCACTGTACAAGTGCTAGGACTTCTTTCTGATGAGAAAGGTGCTAGGCTATTGTTGATATTTCTGCATGCCATAACCTTGCAGTCCCTAGTGTATGCCATGTATGGAATTGCAAGCTGCTCTGTTCAGTTTATACTCAACATTAAAGAAGAGCTTCATCTAAACTGCCTAGTGAACACATTTGCTACTTGGTTTTAGTTGTGAGATTCAAAAGGGTCCCCCAAAGCTACTCACAAAAAAGGAATGAGCTTAGGAGAAATTTGGATGGGTACTGTGGCTCAGCAGAGGTTCAAAAGGCTTTGTGTAGTCTCATCATATGCAGGTCTGAAGCAGACTCTCCTCTCCCACCAGAAGTGCAATGGACCAACAGCTGTAGTAGGCAGTGCCAGCTGGTATGTGCGCAGGCTGTAAAAACATCTTTAAAGCATCTCACTCTTTGCCATTAAAAAAATAGTATGAAATGAAATGAAATGAAATAAAATAAAATAAAATAAAATAAAATAATAAAAAAAATCTTCTTGATAGACAGGGACTTCTGGAAAATTATATGAACCCTGAAAATACAAGGCTGAAGAAAACTCAAAGGAGGACATGGCAAAAAGGTGCATTAAAATACAGTTCAGCTGTGAGATAAGGGAGTTATTGCGCACTTGAAAAGAAGGACCGTGGTCAGTAAAGAACAAGAAGAACAAGATGTGACATCTTTATCACTGCGGGAAAGTTGTTTTCTCCTGTCCTTTCACTAAAAATCTTCCTTCTAATACTAAAAATATTAAAAAAAAAAAAAAAAAAAGAGGAAACAAACAAAATCAACAAAGCACTTGGGTTTCTGCAGAGTGCTTTGCCTCCACAAGTCTGAGCACCTGAGATTCAAAAAGCCCTGCATTTTGAGAAAGACCCTCAGCTAGTATTTATGTACCATGTAAAATTGGTAAAAGGCTTTCTCTGCCCCCCATCTCCCCCCCGCCACCTCCCTCCCCTTCTTTTTTTCCCCCCTGTAGCATACATTGTGTATCAATTGGTTTTTCTTCTTACCTTTTCCTTTTCCCTCATATTTTATTGGGGGGGGGGGGGGGGGGGGGGGGGAAGAGGGGGGCTGTGATGAAGGAGTGGGAATTGTTGCTTTTGTTGTAAGGAAAATTCTGGAATCTCCGAACACAAAGTAATAGTATTTTAAATAATGAGAAAAGATTCCACATGGAAAGCTCATCTGGCTGTGGCAGTTTGTGACTGAATGAGAGAAAAGTGCCCTAGAAGCTATTCATTAGGAATTCACTGGAAGCTCTCAAACAAGCCTGGCAGAAGCTGAAATTGAAGTGGTCTCTGACCTAATTTTCTTCTGCATGAAACATCTGCATCAAGGCACTCTTTGATGTATTCCACTTGGCTCTGTCTACAGTATTGTATCACATGGCTTCAGCGTTGCTTCAGTTTTAAAAGACATTTCCAGCCTGTAGAAGGTAATGTGATGTTACTGTTACCCAAACTAATCACTCAATGTGCTCCCGAAATAGAAACAATAGAGGTTCAGACAACGATGTCTGCTTTGCAGTCGTTGTTGCTGCCTAAGCTCACGGTTTAAAAAACCCAGATCTGTGATATTCATCTCATGTAATTCATCAACACCAGGAAGGGGAGGGAGAGGGGGGAACTGTGAGCCTTCTGTGTAATAGTATGTCAGAGGACACAATGCTTTACATGTGTGAGCTTTGCATTCCTTGCCGCTCCAGACATACAGTTAGTTTAGCGCATTAAAAACAAAAACAGGGAAATGTTGGAGGACATTATCATAAAACCTCAACAGAAGGAGCTCCTGGTTTTCATTTTGCTGTTTGTTCTCTGCTGATTGACACCCAAAGCTCACGGTGAAAGAAATGCGAGCATGTTTGTGTAGATGCGTGGATGATGTGTGATGTATTTTGAATTTATATTTATATATTTCCCCCCTTCTTTTCTTTCCTACACCACAGTACGCATTTCAGATCCTCTCTCAAGCTCTCCTCAAAGTGGGGTAGAAAACCTAGCTATACAACGATCTCTCTTTAAATGTACATGCACACTCTCGCATAGGCACACAGTTAAATGCATAAATAAGAAATGATTATGGTCACTTCTTTACTCTGAATGAATAGATCTTAGCCTTCTCCAGAAAGGCTTTCTGCTCAGTCTTACCTAATGGCATGCTGCTGTTTCCCCAACCTTGCTTGTATTATGTGAATAACTGTGGCGTCTTTTGTATTCCACCCCCTGAAGAAGAATCCTTTGAAATTCTAAATGACTGTGCTGCGGATTTTAATGTCTGTCTCTTAGAAATAGCCAAGCAATACCCACTCATGGAGCAAGATGCAGCAAGCCTTTTGAAAGTTATTCAGCCTGCTTCCTCAGCCTCATGAGCGTGTGCATGTGTGTCTACATGTGCGGTTTAATTCTCTGAATGTATGGCAGGAATATATTATTTCCCTATGAATCACTTTCTCTCTCCTCCTGTCCATCTACTCCACCCCCCAAATCTCTCCTACTCTTATTGGCACAGGAAAAATAGAGCTGACTGGCTGGGGATCTCGTGTAAGTCTTGTGGATGCAGCATGAGATGAGTTGGTGGCGTCTCAGTACGTTTCCTCGCAGAGATCACAAAGAAAAGGCATCAACCCTTCTGCTGCTAATTAAATGCCCCTGGGATAATCACAGCAGAAAAGTCATGGCCCAGGAGTCTCAAAATAACCTGCTCCCCGGGGTCATTTTCCCAGTTTAGGCTGAAACACATTGCGTAGGCAGAATGAAGGGAAACAGACTTACTCCTGTCTGACTGCAGGTACCTGTGTCCTCTTTTGTTCCTAACCTCCTCTCTCTGGTGCTTCTCCTTTGTGCTTATGTTTCCTTCCTTCAGTGATTAGTGTAGGACTTATATCTGGTGGAGATGGTGGAGTTAATTCCTTATGCAAGCAGTTGCTGTATCCCCTGTTGAGGTTGCTCATAGTGCTGTGCTAGGAGTTGAATGCATTTTGAGAGGCACTCCTAGTTCTGGAGAACTTCCTTCGAAGTGCATGGTCTTGTGAAATCTGGGGTATGAAGGGCAAGGTGAAGATACACAGCCAAAGTCATGCAGCCAGGAGCCAGGAAGCAAACTTCACCTCATCTTCTGATGACCAAAACGCAGCACTTTGCAGTGGGAACACCCTGTCTCATCTTCTGCAGACAAGCACTAGGCCTGCCCTCGGTGCCTGTCGCCAGCAATAAATCTCCTTGAACTAATTTTGTAAAGGACAAAGCCAATGCTGTACAAAAACAAAAAAGTCCCATAGCTTCTTGGCACCTCTGTTGTTTCTGGAAGGGCAGTGAGGATCAGGGAACCCCTCTCTCGCTGCATTCACAGATAACAGCCCCAAAGAGTTATTTCAGAGAGCATATTTAAATAAGAAAAGGCAAGGTCTCCCAGCGAGCACTGTGGCTGATTTACACTTCTGCATGGACGTGGTTGGCTGAGGATGGTGCCTGGCAGAAGCTTATCATGCCCACTCTAAAAATAACCATCTCCAATGGGCAAGATCTGCTCACTCAGCCCCAGCCTTGGTTTGCAAACAGTGACATGACATTCAAAAGTGGCAGAGAGACTCTTTGGCAGATCTGCAATGCTTAAAAATCCAGACAGGTCACAGCAGCAGGGCTTAAAACAAGTGGCTTCTGCCTAGGCAGAATCCAGTCTGCACCCCAAGAGTGGGAGGTGCTGAGGGCTGAAGTGTATGTTCCCTGGTTTTGTTTTTTGTTTTCCCCATAAATGGCACTGTTCCTCCCTCCTCCCTGCCCCTGCTTCACTCTGTGTTTTATGGTGGTTGTGCAGACCTGCCCGGAATGGGGGAGGTCATGGCACCAAACGTTCCCCACTTAGCCCCAAGTGCTTGCGTAAATTAAAGCTGTTTTGTTTCTTACTGGTTGTCCCAAGCTCTGGAGACCCCTGTTTTGCAGTGCAGCATGCTCCAGCCTCTTCACCATTGTGATGTTTCCTCCTTATCCACCCCCTTACATCTGAACCCTGGAAGACAAGCTGGGTTTTGTCTATTCATCTGGCAGATGGTTAGGTTCAGATCTTACAGGAACATAATGTTAGAAATGGAGCACGTGTGTTTGTGTTGTGTGTGGTGGGGAAGGGATCCCAGATCGTTTTCTTCCTCTGTGGTCCTATAACAGCTAGCAGTTTCATGCAAACTCCTGTAGGTAACAGGAATAAAAAAAAAAAAATCTTTTCTTTTTCTCCCCCCCCTCCCCCCCCCATTTTTTTCTTCTCCCCCAAGTCTGTGTTGTATATACCAGCAGTGTGGTCTAGGCCAATGCTGAACATTTGTGCCTTGGACAATAGCACAGCCTGGACTGACTATTATCAGCTGCTGTTTTCTGGTTAGCTTTCCTTTTATTCAAGTGCACAATGCAAGCCTTTATCACCCTTCAGTCATAGTGACTCTTGAGGAATACATCTGGTTTTCTCTTTCAGCAGCTCTGAAAAGGTCAGTCTGTTCATTTCTTATTCGCAGGACACCACATTTTTTTCTGAGCTGGAAAGACAGGCCTACACCTTTTCATTCCATCTTGTACGTAATTAGACATGGTGTCGCTCTAGAAACCTACCCTTGAAATCCTCCCGAGTAACTCTTTCAGAGACGGGGGAGAAGCGGAGAGGGAGAGGGAGCGCGGGGGACCACTTCCATCCGGTCTTAAATCTCATTGTGTGGCCACAAAAGCACTTCCCCCAGCGTTGCTAGTGTGCTTTTTTCCCCCTTCTCCTTCTTTTCCCCCCTTTTTCTCTCCTGATGCTGGAGATTGCTTTACTGACACGCTGCACATGATAGAAGCTCTCGCATAAAGAAGTCCACAGATTATTTGTGCAAACGCGATTGTAATCATTTTCACTTCAGCGACGTCCCACATTCTTCACGCAGGCTGTAACATAATAACAAGTGTGCCCATGAGGAAAGAGCTCGCAGCAGCTGGTGTCTGACAAATTATCCCGTTCCAGACAGGCAAATGGTGACTTGAGCTCCAGCAGTCAAATGGACGTGTGTTTGGTGTGCCCCTGTGCGCCGGGCAGGGTGGGCTAAATCCTCTGCTGGAGGAAATCGTCACGGTCCCCCTGCAGCCCGGCGCTTTCACCTCCGCTGAAGGTCACTTTTCCTCCCCAGCTGCTGCTGGCCAGGTTCAACCTGAGAGGCACTGCACAGAGCTGCAGTGGCTGTCCCAGCACTGAGGGGAGAGCTGCGAGCCTGGAGGGCCTGAGGTGCTCCTCAGAAATGAGTGCCAGTAGTGTCTGAGGGAAAGAAAGGGGAGGATGCTCCATGAAATGAGCCACTGGCCAGTATGAAGCAAACTAGGAGTGTCTACTTAATTTCTGCCAGGCAGACGAGGTTAGAGCTGTTAAGACTCAGTCAAGGGACAGTTGGATAAAAACTGCTGGTTTATTACGTTACCCTGCCAAGACTGCTAATATGTTGGAGTATGATCCTTGAGCTCTTGAAATGTACCCAGATCACAGAGCTGCTAGTTGGTGTTCTTCCCCTATTTCAGTTTTACCTTTTTGTGTGTGTCATTTTCATCGCATGGCAGGAAGCCCTGGTGCAGGCTAGAAACTGAGAGCAAACTATCTGGTTTTCTTTGCGTCCACCACATTTCTCCAAGTGCTCATAGCAATGTGGTTGTGGTCTGTCAGGGCTTCTTTCCTGGGATGAAATCCATTCCTCTTTTGTGCTTTGGAATGTTACCACAGGATCTGAGTACATGGTGCAGGGCCTTTTCCCATGTGGGGGCAGTCCTTACAGTTGAAATCTCATGACGTTAACCCTGAACTTTTAGAGATAAATCACAGTCACTAGGATTATTTTTCCCTGTTAGCAATTTCCAGCTCTAGGCTAAATATGTGTATACCTCGTGTGCCCAGCACTAGCACCTTGCTTTGCTGCCCAGATGGAAGCCAGCAGAGTAGAAGAAATACATTGTGAGAGAGCAATATCAAAATGGCTGACTCAAGTGAGATCAAAGACCTCCCATTTATGCTCCAGCCCCTTCCAGAGAGCTCGTAGGTTTCTTCCTGCACAGTGGAGACCAGAAGCATTGGCTTATCCAAGGAGCTCACAGCAGAGTGGGAGGAGAAAAATGAGCTTAAAGAGGCAAATAAATTTGCCATCACACTACACCACACCACAAGCTTTCTGTGAGACTAGGAACAGATCTTCCTCCTGCGCCTATTTAATGAGTTACTGGACCGTATCTTCTCTAATGGGTAGCCCTTCTTCCTTGCTTTTGATAGAAGACTTGATCCACTTCCTCCGCTATGGCAGAAGCATTTAAACAGCCAAGATTCCTATTTACGTTTTGTATTTTAAAGCAAAGGATTGGCTAAGTCAGGGAATTTAGTTTCTGGTATCAAATTTCTTGATTGGTTTAAAGCTATATATACTCTCTTCACATAAATACATATATATACACACTATATATATATTTCAAATGAACGACTTCTGAGACATTTTGTGATTTACCATCCTTTAGCAGTGAATAATTGCTTTAGGACACAGAAAGAACGCTTGAAATCTTTGATAAATCATCCACATGATAGCACTCCTAGAAATACTGTCAGACATAGGGGTTTATCAGAGTTTCTATCAAGGACCCTGATTTTCACTGGTTGAGAGCAATGTGGTCTTAAAATCTGCCCATACTGGGCTTACAGTAAATTGGAATAGAAATTAGAAAAGCATAGAAGAGTTATGTGGATTTTTATTACCTCTTGTAGAAAGACATAAAAGTCCAGAATCTTGGCATGCTGCAAAAGATACTGTTCCTTTCATTCCAGCATTGCATATCTGACAATTTATGCTTTTTTTTCATGGTGCTCATGATGCTGAATTATCACCACCTTGTCTCACACAATTTGCCTGCACACAAGATGCCACAACATGAAAAGAAAAATCTGGACTCAGGCTGAAAGCTTGATGTATAGTCATCCTCCCTATGTTCTTACATCCTGGGTAAGGATGGAAAGTAGATCTTCCTTGAAAACAAGAAATATAATAAATGACAAGTATAAGACACATCAGTAGAAGCTGATTTAATTACTGATTGTTAAAATAAACCTGTCTCACAATAGACTCTAAATATGTCAATTAATAATTGACTCAATTGTGTGAAATATATATATATATATATATATATGATGATTATTTTGCTTTTGTTTCCTATTGAGAAGATGCTACTGTGACAAACCTGAAATACTTAATTAACATTTTTGAGAAAAATCAGCTTCTTTTATAGTGGTAAAAGCTGTAAGGCCAGAAACATTCCTATGCAGAGGAATAGTTTCACCACAGCTGTGATAGTCTCAAGACGTAAGCAAGAGAAAGTTTGTAGTTTCCAATGAATGTTTGTTTCTGTCGGAGGTAGTCTAACAGATACATATCTGATTTGGCTCAGAGAAGTTGTTTTCAGCTTTGAAATATTTCAAACATGAAGAGAAGTTTTTGAGAGAGGAAATCTGTTCTACTTTTTCCAGCTACACCTGGTTTGTGTGCTTAAACATATGACCTCAGCTGGCAAATGTTGTCTTACCTTTCAGCAAGGTCATTTTGACATTTCTGGAATATTTTTATTTTAAAAACTTCATTTCATAGGTAATTTCAAGGTTTCATTACAGTTGGTAAGTGAGTGATGTTAAATCTACAAGCATTTCTCAGCAGATGAAAAGTTCTGCTTTTTGAGCAGGTCTTCTACAAAGACGAACAAATTTATTCAGAAATAGGCATTGTATGAGGCTGCTTTGAAAATAATGCCTCCTATTTTACTATACTGGCCCATGACATCAGAGATGGATGTTGGTGGTATGGCAGTAGAGGTTGAACCTTCCCACCAATATCCCATTACATTTTGTTGCTATGTGACAGTTGGCAACAGAAGGGCAGTCTGAGAGAACAGCATCTGACACTGAAGTACATATGGAGAAAAGGTGTGGAACTGAATATCTCCATGTGGAAAAAAAGCACAGAATCATAGAATGGCTTAAATTGGAAGGGATCTCTCCAAAAAAAGTTATTTCCCTCTTCTTCATGAGTACTCTTTAAGTATTGGAAGGTCACAATGAGGATTTCCTCATTGTGCCTTTTCTCCAGGCTGAACAAGTCCAGCTTCCTCAGCCTTTCTTCACAGGAGAGGTGCTCCAACTCTCTGAGCATCTTTGTTGCATTGCTCCAGACCCGCTTCTAAAGCTGCACATCTTTCCCAGACCTGGACACAGTATTCCACACAGGACATCACAAGGGCAGAGTAGAGGGAGACAATCCCCTTCCTCTCCTGCTGGCCACCACTCTCATGATGCAGCCCAGGATATAGTTGGCCTGCCGGGCTGCAAGTGCCTATTGCTGGCTCATGTTAAGTTTTCCATCTACCAGAAGCCCCAAGTCCTTGCCAGAGGACTCTCTTGATGAGTTCTACTCCCAGTCTGTACACATATCTCCAGTTCCCCCAACACAAGTGCAACATCTTGCACTTCAACTTGTTGAACCTCAATAGGTTTACATGGGCCCACTTTCTGAGCTTGTTCAGGTTGCTGTAGTTGTCATCTGTTCCGTCTGTCATATGAGCATCACTCAGCTCACTGATAAAGTGCAAAGTGCTGCACTTGGGCCAGAGCAGTCCCCGGTGTTCGTACAAATTGGGAGAAGAACACCTTGAGTGCAGCGCTGTGGAGAAGGACTTGGAGTCCTTGTGGACGAGAAGCTGGACATGACCCAGCGGTGCACTCTTGCAGCCTGAAAATCCAATTGTGTTCTGGGCTGCATTATAAGAGGGGTGGCCACAGAGAGAGGGAGATGATTGTCCCCCTCTACTCTACTCCTGTGAGGCCCCATCTGCAGTACATCTGCATCCAGGCCTGGGGCCTCCAGTACAGGAAGGACATGGAGCTCTTAGAGCAGGTTCAGAGGAGGGCCACTAAGATGATCAGAGGGCTGGAAAACCTCTCCTATGAGGAAAAGTTGAGGGAACTGGGCTTGTTTATCTTGAAGAGAAGGTTCCAGAGAGACCTCATTGCGGCCTTGCAGTATTTAAAGGGAGCGTATAAACAGGAGGGGGTATGGTTGTTTATGAGGGTAGATAGTGATAGGACAAGGGTGAATGCTTTTAAACTGAGACAGGGGAGGTTTAGGTTAGATATTAGGAGGAACTTTTTCACACAGAGGGTGGTGATGCTCTGGAACAGGTTGCTCAAGGAGGTTGTGGCTGCCCCATCCCTGGAGGCATTCGAGGCCAGGCTGGATGTGGCTCTGGGCAGCCTGGTCTGGTGGCTGGCAACCCTGCACACAGCAGGGGGGTTGAAACTTGATGAACATTGTGGTCCTTTTCACCCCAGGCCATTCTATGTTTCCCTGATTCTATGATAAAGATGTTGAAGATCACTGAACCCAAGACAGACTCCTGGGGGGCACCATTCATCACTGGTCTCCACTTGGTCATATAGCCATTGACCACAACCCTCTAGCTGCAACCTTCTAACCAATTCCATATCCACTGAACAATTTACCCTTTGAATCCATATCTTTCCAATTTGTGGAAAAGGATGTGTTGTGGTACCATATCAAAGGCTTTGCAGAAGTCCAGGCAGACATTAGTTGCTCTTCCTTTATCCAGCGATGCCATCACTCCATCAAGGAAGGCCACCAGGTTGGTCAGGCACAACCTGTTGGTGAAGCCATGCTGGCATGTCTTCCTGGAGGATCTGCTCCATGATCTTCCCAGGTACAGACATAAGGCTCTTCAGTCTGTAGTTCCCCGTGTCTTCCTTTCTCCCTGTCTTACAAATGGGAGTAATGTTTTCCTTCTTCTAGTCACCAAGAACTTCACCTGGCAGCCGCAGTTTTTGACAGAGTGTGACAGAGTGTAGCTTGGCAACAATATCAGCCAGCTTCTTCAGGACTCTGGAATGTGTGTCATCTGGCCCCATAGACTTATGCACATCCATTGACATGCAGTGATGTTTGCTGAATGTTTATGGAAGTCAAACTGTGCATGTGAGCACAGTGAAACAGTGGGTGGTGCATTTCAGCAGTGCTGGGAGTGACATGAAAGACAAGTCAAGTTCCAGATAGCCATGCACAGTTGTCACACCACAGAATGAAGAGCATCTTGATCAGCTCACCCATGCAAATTGGTGAATTATAACCAGAGAACTGTGTACAGAGCTGAATATCATCTTCAGTGTGTTGGAAACAACAGTGGCAATGTTGGAATATCACAAACTTTGCACCAAGTGAGTTCCATAAATGCTCACACAGGGTATACAAGCTTTTATACAGGATGGGGTATACAGGTTTGTCAGGGCCTGCTGAACCAATTTGTGGCTGCAAGTATCAGTTTTCTGGATTGCATCATTACCAGTGATAAGATGTGGTCTATGAGCTGGAGTCAAGACAGCTGTCCATGGAATGGCAACATATGAATTCTGATATTCCCTAAATTCAAGATGCAGCCCTGAGTGTAAAGTGATATGCACTGTCTTTTGGGATAGGAAAGGGAGAATTCTTTTGAGTTTCCTGGAACCTGAAGCCATCAAGTCTGACCGCTACATCACGATGCTGACTGAGCTGAAGGCTTGAACTTCCGGAGTCATGCCAGAGAAGACAACCTTTCTCTTGCAACACAATAACGCCAGGCCCCATACCAGTTTGAAGGCCATGGAGCACATTGCCAATTTTGGCTGGACTGTCCTACTACATCCACCATATAGTCTGGATTTGGTGCTTTCTGACTTCCATCTGTTCATGTTGATGGAAGATGGACAGTGTAGGCAACATTCTCCTAGAAGTGACACCATCATAGCAGCTGTGAGACAGTGGGTCACCTCCGCTGGTGAAGATTTTTACGAGTGCAGCATGCAGGCTCTGGTTCATCACTGGTGAAAATGCATAGCTAGTGGTGGTAGCAAAGTTGAAAAATAGATTTTGTAGCTGAGAATTTGTCAAATAATGTTACAGAGCTCTTTTGTATCTGTTGTAGTTTCAATGAAAACAAGTAGGAGGCATTACTTTCAGAGTGACCTGCATTCTTCATCCAAAAATCTTAAAAGTTGCAAGCACTTCTGGCTTTGGAAGTGCTTAAGAAATTTCATTACTGAGTAAGTAGCCACAGTTACATGCCATTGATGCACACATTCCTGCAGAACTCTCCAGATTTCAGAGCATACTGTCTTTTTATGAACTGCCTCAGAAAAATCTTTGCGCTTAGCTTTTTGGGGGTTAGAAAAGTCAGAAGTCCTCAAATGGGAAGTCATTGTCTGTCTCTATATATAGCTATGTGCATGCTTGTGCTAGAAAAATGCATATGAAGGTAAGCACCTGCATTTACATGTGTTTAATGTATGTTCACTCTGTCTGCAGTACGTAAATATGACAGCCACTGTCTAGTGAGGCACCCTTTTTCCTCTGTAGGCTGACGTCAAGCCATACTGGGGAAATGCTTTCTTTGCTAGAAACCAAACAGATCTTTTGTTTCTATGATTGGTGAGCTATCCACTTCCACATTTCTCAGCAGAATTCCAGAGTTAGACCTTTCACTTCCAGTGTGTCTTTCCCTTCACATGAACGTGTGCATGGACATGTGAAAGGAGGTTACAGGACACATACAGTCTACCACCTGTAAATTCCAACACTTCCTATAGCATGAAAGCATCATAAAACATTTCAGTTGTTGTAATATTTTTAATGATTCTGAAATAATTTCTTTCCTTTTCCCTTCCCTTCCATAGTTATTTATGTATGTTACCATTGTAAATGTCTTGTGTAGCTGCTCAGGTAACATTTAGAGCTAAAATGATTGACACTGATATCAATTTTTTTAGTTGTCTGAAACAAGTGAAGGAAAAATGCATTGCTTCATCATTTTTAAGTGTGTTCCAAATCAAGTTTATTTATTGGTAATTTGGTTTATAGAAAATGGGAAAAAACCCCCCACAACATTATCTGTAGAGTGGCTATCAATAATTCATCATTCCATAAATATGCAAAGACATCAACTATGTTTAGGAATATAATTTTTATTGGAAACCATGCGTATGTTTAAATGTTTGCCCCCTCAGCTAAGCCTATCTACATATGTTTGCTGTTCCACTTAGATGACCAGGTGAAGTTCAAGGTACACCTAAACATGACATTTTAGAAAAAGTACTGTTTCCTCTGTCTGCCAATGGCTATGAATTTCAATGTGCCACAAAACCATAATACAACCTGATTATTCTTCGAGTGCAAAATATTAGGCTCAGTTCTGAGATGAATCGAAATGTTTTGTATTGCCCAGTTAAATGGGTCAGCAGAGATTATGCTTTGGTATAACATCAGCAGAACCATTCTGTATTTCAGGGCCAAACCTCATGGACCCCTGTTTCATATGGGGTCCATATGAATGTATGTTTCATAATATCATAGAATCATAGAAATATTTGAGTTGGAAGGGAGCTTAAAGCCCACCCAGTCCCAACCCAGTGCCATGGGCAGGGCTGCCCCCCACCAGCTCAGTCTGCCCAGGGCCCCATCCAACCTGGCCTTGAGCACCTCCAGGAATGGGGCACCACTGCTTCTCTGGGCAGCTGTGCCAGTAAATAATTTCCTCTTAAAATCTGATCTAAATATTCTTTCTTATAGTTTAAAATCACTACTCTTTGCATTATCACTGGTAAAGAGTCCCCATATTTCTTTCCAAAGCCTCCTGTAAATATTGCTAAGCTGCAAAGAGGTCTCCCCAGAGCCTTCGCTTCTCCAGGCTGAAAGAGTCCAAATCCCTCAGCCTGTCTTCATAGAAGAGGTGCTCCAGCCCTCTGATCATCTTCACGGTCGTTCCTGGGCCCACTCTAACAAGCCCATAACTTTCTTTTGCTGGGGCCCCAAAACTGGATGCAGTACTCCAGGTGAGTTCTCACAAAAGTGGTATTGAAGGTGAGAATCACCGCCTACAGCCTGCTGACGCTATTCATTTCTATGAAGCCCAGGATATCATTGGATTTCCAGGCTGCAAGTACACATTGCTGGCTTCTGTTACTCACAGGTCACTGTGATAGGACATGAAGGACCAATCTCAGATATAGATATGGACTCTCATCAATATTCATGACTCAAAAACCCCGAAGTTAGTGGGCAGTGAAAATCCAAGCTCAACTATAGATAGGACACCTCTGATACCTGAAAAGTCCCAGGATGACACTGAAACTTCTGTTACCTTGGCAGCATTTCTACAAGGTGCAGGTAGCAATTCTGAAGTCTGTGAAAATCTCGGCAAGCAGTATTTCCATACTCTTTTAGTATAAATTAAGTACTTACTGTTCCATCTTTGCAGTTTCTTTTGTGTTAATCTGGCCATACACTATCTGTCTATGAGGAGGCCACTCACTTTCCTAGCACTCAGCGTCATTTGTTTTCCTTATTCCTTGTTCCTGTCAGAGGGCAAACACTATTGCTGTCACTTAGAAAAATAGGATTTTGCCTGCTGTGCTTGAGAAATCTTCAGCACCAGGCTGATTGTATAGGTTCCAGGAACTCCTGTTGTAAGGCTGGGATTCAGATGACTGATCTATAGCTGCAAAGGTTCACTGCTTTACTGCACCAGCATAAAATGGAAATGTTGTAACATTCCCATCTGTGAAAGACTTGCCAAAACAGTTTAGTGTTTCAAAAGCTGTGTACTGAACGAAGACAAGATCTCACTACAAGCAGTGGGAGCTGGGAGAGTTTATGAAGCAGAAAGTATGGGCTAAGGGAGAGATCAGACCAGTGATAGTTTACTGGCCTTGCAATTCTTTTAAGAGGCACTAATGGTAGTGGACTGCTACAGTGGAAGTAGACCCAGACTCATTTAAGGCGGTAGCATGAAATTGGTTGCAATAAAATTATGCATTAAATGTGCATTATGTTTAATAAGACTGTATTGCACTCCCAATGTTTACTCTGTGCCCACTGATGCTGATCCAATTTTCTAAAGTTCTCCAATTGGTTCGCTATCAGGTTTTCAGCCAGAAGGTCAAATTTCACTTGCTGTTAGTACATGTCTCCATTACTTTGCTAAGGCATTTACACTCCATATTCATTACCACTTCTTCTTCTTTTTTATCTATCTTCTGTAACTTGGCTGCTCCAAAACACTCCCTGTAGGTGGCATGTTTGACATAAATGAGTTCAGTCTTTAATAGATGTCAACTCAAGAACATATACATGTGCAAACGCACACTCACACAACACGCAAAGAGAAAGAGGGGGAAGGCTATTTTCAGACCCACATCGGAGGTAATTTTATGTTGCTGCACTCAAGGTGTATAAATGACCTTTGTGAAATCATGGGTTTCAGATATGAAACTGGGAACGTAAGTAGAGAGGCTGGAATATATGTTTAGAACAGTATGTGATCATGACTATACCAAACTGGGAGCTGGATTGTTTTAATCAGAGGCAATGATAGTTTTAGTGTTCCAAAAACACACTATTTCCCAACATCTCTACAAACTCTGTCAGCACTGAGCTCAATGTGGGTAACACAGGCAAGGAACCAGCAGGCGTACTTTCTTAGGGCTTTCTGTTTCTTCATGAAAGCACTAGCAGGAAAATACCAGCCTGCTTGTATTCTGTTCTCTTCTGTTAGGAGATCATGTTGAGAGAATTCAGCTTGTCTAACAAGTTTCAGCCAATAACATAGCATTCATCACTTCAAAATGGACTGTCCCTGTTAGCAAAACTGGCTGGGTTACCCAGAAGGAGCCATTATCCAGGACACTTGGTACTCTGCCTTGGCAGTGAGGTCTATGCTGAGCCTTCAGCTTGATTAATTAGGGAAAATGCAGTGGAGGCCCTAAAAAGTCTTGCCAGTGCTTCATAATGAAGTGTTTGAATTAGCTAGCTGCAAGGTATGTCCACCCTGCTGTCACTTCTCTGTCTCCAGGCTGATGTAGATGTACTCATGTTTGCTTTAAAGCTATATCCTGGCTGATATATCCTGCTGACTGTATGCACCCAAAACCTGCCCAATGCAAAGAAGCCAGCCCGACTTCTTAGGAGCTGCCCTTAGCTCATCCATGCCAACCTGCCAAAGGCACTGCTGCCTGCAGCAGGTCTTCATGTTCAGTGTTGTCCAGCTTCAGAGTTTCCTGGGGTCTCCTAGTGCTGATTAGGTCTTCTCTAGTGGATATGAATCTGCTAAGCGTTTGGCAGTCATCCGCTGAAAGATGCAGGGCAAAATGCTTGGGCTGGAAGAGCAAGAAGGTAGCAGGTCCATCCAAGGACCTGGCTGGAGGTCCTGTGAAACTATTTTATCCATGGCAGATTGTGTCCCTGGCCTCACCTGGAGTGATTGCTACTTCTGCCCTTGGCGGGTTGTGCTGCTCTCACACCCCATCAGGCAGCACCCTCCTGCTTATGTATGTGACATACCATCATGGCCCCAGTTTCACTTTAGAGCTCAGTATCTGGTGTAATTTTCTCATATGACAATTCTCCTCCTGCAACTTTCCAGTTGTTGGTCTTTGCCAGCCTTCAAGTGGTGTCATCGGCTTTTAAGCAGTGTCTCGTTGCATTGCTTCAGTGTAAGCTATGGTGTCTTTTTTTTTTTTTTTTTTTGGAGAACTAGAGCAAGCCATTCCTACCTCCCTAAACCAGCTGGAGACCTTTTTTCTCTTATGTCCACAGCTTGAACAAAGGATCATAGGACTTTTTCTGGTAGTTCTTGAGGAAGGAGCAGGCTTAACTGAGGCGTAAGCTGTCATTTAAATATTTTAGTCTGAGAATAAGTTGTGCTGCTTCATATGGGTGCTGGAACTGGGCAGTGAAAGTGAGGAGCAACCTTCAGAGTGGAGCTCTGCTGAAGGAAGTGCTGAATCATCTCAAAACACAGAGAGGTTGTGGCAAAGCTCACAGCATTTCTCATTCGTTACACAGCCAGCCTTCTCTACCTCTTTTGTCCCCGCATGTACAGACTGTGCTATAATTTTTGCTGCTTGTTTGTGGAGAGAGCCATGTGTTGGTACTGTATTTCTACCACTTCTGCCTCTTTTGTTCCTGAATGTAAAGGCTGTGAATTAATTTGTGCTACTCATGCACTGACACAAGTTTTGACGTTACTCTTCTGCACGTCATGTCATTACTGTGTGGAAGTAGCAGTCTGTGGATTCAGAAAGGTGACTTAACTGTTGAGGAAACACTTTTACTCATTTTTGAACTTACAGTGTGTCATTTTCATAAGATGTTAAGCATCTGACCTATTTTATAGAAGCGCTTTGGGTGTTGTGAGCTGGATTCCAAAACCTGTGGTCCCCCAAAGTCATTACTTCAAAAATCCTCAGAGAAATTTTGTTACCGACCTCTAACAGTGAATAATATATTTCTTGAACACCATCTTTTTTTATGCACATGCAACAATCCATTAGCTTTTTTATAAAAGTTTATATGCATGGCTTTGTGTGTCCACCACCCACAATGCTCTTCACCTGGATCTCTAGGTGCTATGTGCAGACAGAGAAGACCAAGAGGTTGAGCAGGGAGTGTACCTGCTCCTGAACTGCTTCACCTCCATGGAGTCCTTATGGGACAAGAGCAGGTTCCCATCACCTTTAGAAGGCCCAAAATATCCTTTGGCAGGATACTGAGGCAAACAGCTGAGGCAACGGCTGCCTTAACTAACCCAGCTAAATCTATCCACAGCCATGAGTCAGAGTCCTAATTCTATGTGTAACCAGTCCCCACCTGCTTTGCACTTGTCCTTTCATTTTTTCCTCATAGAGTGAGTAGTGGACCTAGGTTTTTCTGAGTGTCTGTCCAGGCCCTCATTCAGTATTTGTCTTGACTGGTGTGTTATATTGCTGCAGAAGATAGTGTTGCTGTTAACTGACCTCTGATTATGTCCAAAAGGTCCCAAAGGGAGGAACAGGATCAGAATAAAGACAGAACACAGAAAAGGCAGAGCTGTCCCTTTTGCTGCATGGAGAATCTTAGTTGAGAATCATTGTGTTAAGGCTTCATCTCACAAAAGCCTTCCTGTAATCCGTTGGCCAACCTGGGCACGGGGCTTAGACATCACCTAGATTTCTTCAATTGGCACTACAATTCAGGCATGTGTAGTCATCATTCAGTAGGCTGGTTTTGTATTCATATGTAATTATTTTGCTTGGGTTTTTTTTTTTTTCTTGGGTTGTGGCTTTCTACTTCATCCCAGCTGTTTGCATTTGCTACAGCTAACTTGAGGCCAAGAGCTTGAGAAGGGACTAAATTTCGTTGCTGCCTGCTAGTGAAGACATACAAAAAAGGGGTATAGTTTTGATTTGAGTAAATTAGATTAAATTGCTGAGAACAACAAAAGCAAACAGCCTTGGCTATCTGGTTTCCATACATAGGAAAGAAGGACCTAATTCATTTCCCACTGAAACCAGTGGAAGGGGTTTCACTGAGCTCACTCGGTATCATATCAGACCACAAGTAAATACTCCTTAGCCTAGCTTTAATTTTTTTTAATTATTATTTTTGCAAGCTTGATTTCTTTCTTTCTTCTTCTTCTTTTTCTTCTTCTTCTTCTTCTTTTTTTTTCCTCATTTGCTTTGGCTTCATTGTGTTCTACTAGAAAAGGGGGCAGAAGAACTTGTTTGTATGATGATAGATGGCTTGTGCTACTATATTCCATGATGTCTTGTGCTACTGTATAATTACATAATTCACATGTAATTGGTAGAAGGCCAGCTCAGTCATGGAAGCACAAACAGATAAATACTTTTGTTCAAAACTCACTTGTTAAACTCACACACAAAAAAGTAAAAAATGCTATTCGGTTTTATATAAAATAAGAACTTCTGTAAAAGTATGTTTTTTGTTGTGTTTTCTTCTTTTTTTTTTTTTTTAATAGTATTACAGAGAAATGTCCATCCTACTCAACCTTGATTTTTTCCATTCTTCTGTGTAGATGAAAATGCATTTTAACTACATAGCAGTGCATGGAAAAAGTCATCTTGACTTGCAAGAAGTCAGACTTCTAGGAACCCAAAATGTCCTTCACTGGAACCATTAAAGCAAAGAGAAGACGTTAGACTTCAGTTTGAATGACAATAAAGACCCTGTTTCAGCACAACACAAGCACAGTCATTTCGACCTGCCTTAGATGTAAGGCTGTAATCCAGGAAGGTGCTTATACACATGCCTGCCTGTAAACAAATGCTTAATCCCATTGGAATCAATTGGGCCTCAGCTCAGCTTGAGTTTTCTTTGCTGTGATGAATTTAAACATCTGCATTGAAGAGAAAATTGCTCACAGCACTCTAATCTTTAACAAGTATGATGGAAAAAGTTTGCACTGAAATCAGCAGGACTTCAGGCAATGTGATTAAGTGCCTTTCTGAATCCAGCCTTGTCCAGGCCAATGGACTCTATTCAAAACCTTCCGAGAGCAATGGGTGCTGGATCAAGCTATAGGTGCAACTGGATTTTTTCACACTTCTTAAAACAAAACAAAACAAAAAAAGCTGAAAAGATTTGAGAAGGAAAGAAAAGGAAATCAAGGGTGCATTTTATTGTTTTGCCACCTTTCAGAAAAAAAAGCTGGTGAATGAAATGAGTGAGGTTATGAGAAAGTAGCTGGTTCCTAACAGATACTTTGATTTCCCTCTTCCAAATGTCCTGCAGACTGCTAGTTTTGGTTTCCACACTCCCAGGAATAACTGAGATCAGCAGTGCATGGATCACATGAAGAACAGAGATTATCCAGGAATAAGCTGTTCTCTCATTCCTTCCAGCCCTGCTCTTTTGTATGTTCCCTGTCAGCATTCAAGGTTCCATCTCTTTGTGTTTCAGAGGTTTGTCTGATTAAAACTAAATCAAAGCTGGAGGACTAGATGATGCCTCATGCCCATATTTCCTATAAACTGCTGGCAAGCATGTGAAAAGTTCTCCAAATTGACAGTGCACACAATGTCCAAATCTAATTTGAACTGCATGGTGCAGCTTCAGCTTTCAATCACACAGCACTTCCCCTAAAACAGTGACTGCAGCTACATTTCCAAATTGGGACATTTGAGAAATTGCTCATCACACAGCTCCCTCAATAGACCAACATATGTTTCAGCAGAATCAACAGGCTGACAAACTCCAGGCCACTGAGAATTTTATGTATTGGAGAGCGTGTGTCGTACATGAATCAAGTGTGTGTCATGCTTCAGAACTTGGTATGTGAATATCTGCAAACATTTTCCAGTATGGTTATTAATTATAGGAATGCTGTAAACAAGTCAACCTTCCTCACACATCTCATTTCAGTTCTATGCAGCGGCAGAGAGCCTAGGCCAAATGACATCGCCAGTCCACAAAGGCTCACCCACCTGCTTTTTTGCAAGCACTGTGAATGATCTTGTTGTGCTTGGTAGAATATGACTGTTAATCTTAAGCACATGCTTTAGTTCTATAGGATTGACACATAAAATGCTTGAAGAAGAATGGAGGAAGCATAAGGAAGACTCGTCTTCTGCGTGGGGTAATGGAAAGAAGTTCCAAAGGTCTGGAGATGTTTGGGCCTGTGGACTTTGCTTGGTCTCTCAGAAATGAGAACGTTACAGGTGATGGACCTCCATGGGGTGCTGTGAAAGTTAAGTCCTCCATGCTTGGGAAGTGTTCAGAGAAAATTGTGATGAATGCCGTAGGAAAAACAATAAATAGTAGATAAAAGCTTTCCTTATGCTGACTAATATGTGCTGTCCTTCAACTTTTACGGGGTCAGAACTACTCAATTTAACTTCTACAAAGAAATTCTGAGGTAAAAAATGAGTTTTACCCAGTGCAGGTTTGGGGGAAAGTATGTTGTGAGCAAAGAGCTGATGAAAAGTAGATCTGTGTAATGGAGACCATTTCTGAGATGGAAACCTACACTTTCTACTACATCACTGATGTGACAGAAACATTTTTTATGAAGCAGGTTGGTTTTCTTCAGAACAGTTTATTTTTTGGTTTCCCCTCACAGACACACATATTTTTTTCTTTTTTTTTTTTCTTTCTGTCAACAGTGTCTCCCTGATCAAGTGGCAGGTAGTAGGGATGGTGAGTTTGCATTTTACATTCTCTCACAGGAACCCCAATAGAAGACTGACAAATGTCCATCAAAATAGCAGTTCTGGGCCATCAAAAACCAAATCCTGCAGAACTTCACCTCTGTCTTAGACTTTCTGTGTGATATCTGGCATTAAGCTGAATGTTTTATTGTCCCCCACACTAAAGAAAAATAAGTTTATTGATATAAGAGGGTGTATTTGAAGAGTGAATTGAAAGAGCTAATTGTGCTTTGATGGGCTCTACCAGTGTCTGCACAGATGTACGCTAGCTTTGACTTACAAGTGACTTTTATTCTTTGCGTGGTGCAAGCAATGGTTGAGTTTGGTTTTTTTGCTGCTCAAATTTCAAGAAGTTTGCTAAACTCAGAGATCTGAGTTTCTGTCATTAAATGGAATTTCTGCTGCTATAGCTTAACTTTGCTATTGATTGATGGACGTTCCTTTTGTGATTTTGATTGTATAGTTGTTCATGCAAGCTGGGAAATACAGAACAGAGAAGGCATAAACTAGGAATCTCAAGTATTTCTCTGGATTCTGTGATGTCTTACCAGACAAGCCACAGCTACATCATGAAACTATTCCTTTCAGCAGAGTTATTGGACTTTGTAATCTGAGTGTGAACATCAGTGGCCACGTATGTGGCCATGTGCATGTAAAAGTAGTTTGCCTGGGGGGAGACAAAACTTCACTGAAAGTTTTTACAACTTTCTTTTCCCATTTATGTAATGCCATGCTCCTTAGGAAGTGTATGTTATCTTTCAGTAACTCTATTTCCCTCTTTGTAAAATTGTACTGCTTACATTTTTCTCCCACAATAGAGAGATTAAAGTAGTGCCCATGAAAATGCTGCTCTAGAGTAGCTATTATGCATGTGTGTGCATATATATGTGTATACATGTGTATATTACACATATAACAGATAAACAGAAAATTAGTGTGACACGCTTGAAGATGTTGCTTAATCTACTGGCATGCATATATTGATATGCCAACCTTGATATCTCTCAAGTATTTGCTGATCTGACTTTTATTTCCAGAAATCATCTTTCTGTTGTTCACCTCTGCCATTCCAGAGCTAGAGCTCATCAGATGGGGCATTTACTCAATGTCTTTGTTCCATCATCTTTTTGATTAGGAATATTTTTGAGCTGCCTCTCTTTGGATAGGCTCTTAAAATTTGTGTTATTTGGCACATTATCTCAGGTCAGCTGCAGCAATGTTACTGGCATGATGGAGCTGGGTGTAAAGAAGTGTTTCTAACACTAGAAAACTAAATGTCTATTAAGACAAACAGTTGTTGGTTTCCTTTTTCTTCCTAGAGGAACCTGATGGTGTCTTGAACTTTGAGTCTTTGTGAAGTGACTTTGAGTCTTAGAGTTTTGGTTTGGGGAACCTAGCTGGGGTTTGGCTTCCCCAGTGTTCCAGTTGGCACAGTCATACAACTGCGTAGGGGAATTTGTACCCAGCACGCAGTCCTACACATAATGGATATAAATATGATTCTTGGAATTTACCGAACAATAGACAAGAACAGTATTCCCAACAGGCTGGAGGGGAGCAGTTAAGTATGAAGGAAACACCTGCAGAAGTGGGTATCCATTGTTTCCTTTTGATGTTTATCACTGTGCCTAAATCTGGAAAGAATAGGATCTTCTGGCCTTCAAAAATGATTTCCTTCCTAGCCTTTATTGCTTGGAGGAATCTGTCCAAGGATCCCTGTTTTTGAGACAGTGAAAATTATCTCTGTGCCTGGGTGAAATTTCATCCCTGGCTCCTCTAAAGACTGAGCAGGTAACTTTTGCAGATCAGGTCATTTAAAATGAAGGACTTTAGTGAGCCACACTTGTGATGTGCTTCTCACAGTGGCATATTCTGATACGCTGGGAAAACATCACAGTGTTGGTACTAAAAGAGAGGAGCAGAGGTGGATGAAGTCTGGGACCTGATTGAAGCTGCTATGTGAAGATTTCCAGACCGGGGGCCTGACAGGCACCATTCTGTCCTCCAGCATTTCTCCAGCACTCTGACAGATGAAAACTGCTAGAAAATGAAGAGACAGCCCAGTCCTCATGCATTTTTGATCAGTGGAAGAGCCTGACCCCTGTGCAGTGAGGGGTCGTGAGCAGGCCCTCCCTTTGCCTTGTCACCTTTGGAGACAGAAAGCACGTCTCTAAAGCCAGACACTTCTGCAAGCCTCTAAATGCTCTCATAGCTTTAGGAATCCAGCTCTGAATATTATCCCTTCTGGCCAATCCTACTGCTGTTCTGACTGCCTGAGATTTGTCTTCTCTTTATAGCACCTTTTATTATTCTTCTGACAAGCCCTGAATAGTGACGATGAGGAGGCAGGGGCAGGCGTCCAGTGCTCCCAGTGGTGCTGTTTAATTGTATGGTTGTTTTTCTCAAGCTGCCAGCTGGTCCTGACATTCTGCTTGTTTTCTCCCCCCTCAGGAGGCATTCTTTTGGTGGAAGTTACCTCACTGACATTTAACTAGAGCAAGTGCTGCTGAGCTGCTTCTCCACTTCAAGAGGAGCTGTGTGGCCAGCTTTCTCTTTGACTGTTCCCCACAGCATCTCACCCAATTTCCCTGCATTCAGAGATCCAGAGGCTTTCAGCTTTCCTCCTCTTTCCTTCCTCCTCCAAAATCTTTCTTCCTTCAGCTGAGTCTTTTCCTCAGACTTCCTAATGTTTAGAAGGAAAATACTTGATTTTCTTTTTCCTTTGTGCTGACCAGGAGTAATGCAACAAAGAGCTGTGAATTATGCCGGATAACTCAGCAAGGCTTTGCATGTGGCTATAGTCTTCCTAATTCTGCACTTCCATCCCCCTGTCAGATTTGTTCAGACTTCCTGAGACCACAGAAGATGACAACCATATGCACAGTGCATGGCTGGCTCAGTGCTCAGAATTAGCAGTCTGAGAGCACACCCCATTATAACGTCTGGCAATTTTTGCCTGGCAGTGTGACCCCAACAAGGCTTATTATTTTGAGCATGGTACTATGTTCATGCCTTCTTATGGCTCATTGTCTTCACAAAGGATTGGTACTGCAAGCTTACAGGTACCTGCAATGTACTTTGTGGTTATGCCTGAAATTATGTCTTTATCCAGGCAAGGATCATCAGGGTCCAAAGGTTTGGTAGTCATCCAGCTCCCACTGACAAACATTGCACTTAGTTAACCCCTTGCCAAAAATCCTCCCATGTTACAGTTTAACACAGTAGAAACTTCTACATCATTTAGATGCTTGGGAAGGCACCTACTGATCAAGAATGACAGTCTGAGAGGAGGAGGTGGAGGTGAGGATGGGGATAGGGATGGGGAGGGGATGGGGATAGGAGGCATGGGCAGGGAATCATGTCAGCAGTGTATCAGTTGGGTGGTAAATGCCAAGTTGCTGCTATTGCATTTTCCTCTAGCCCTCTCTGCTGGTCCCCCACCTCAGTGTTGAACAGTTTCCTCCAGTACCTGTAATTATGTTTGTTGGATAAATTCAAACCAGAAGAATGAAAAAAGCTTTCAGACTCTTTCAAGATCATTAGTTACAATGAATATGTATGGCATTCACATACTATAATGAATTATGCATAACATTATGTTAAATATATTTTTTATTATGTATTGGAATATATTTTATATGTAATATGTTTTGGTTCTTTTTTTCCCCTTCATGTTCTGGCCCCTATTACCTCTGAGTAAATGCAGTATGATGACATTGGTTATACCAGTGTCACCTTTGTTTAACATAGGTTAACGGACATCAGAAAGAACCAGCCAGACCAGGCCAAAATGTGCCTCACTCCTCCAGGTTTATTTACTGTATCAGTACAAACAATCCATACAAGACAGCATGAGACTGTCATCTCATTCAGACTGTTGCAACCACCTGAAAACTAAATCCAACTTCCCGCTGCTGTAGCAAATCAGTTTGAGAAACCTTTGAGTCTCTCCCTCTTCATCAGGACATCAAGAATGTATTCATGCAGCTACACTTGAGTTTGCAATGCACAGCAAGGTAACAAGGAAAATGCAATGTACTGTCACACCTGGAAGAACAAATTGGTCTACAACACACTTCTGTAAGTATTCTGGATTGACTCTAAATTATATGCAACTTTTCCTCACTGTTTGTCATCTCTACCTCATATGACTTGAGGAATAAATACCAGCACAGAGCTGTGCCATTTGTACATTTACACAGTCAGCAAAATTGGGGTCCATGATAGTTTCAACCTCTGGACTTTTAAATACATACTCATTATTGCCTAAAGATCCTGTGGTATGCTATGGCTTGTTCTTGTATCCCTTCACCATTATTTATATCACAGAATCATGAGGAGACCTCAGCCACAGTTTATTCCCACTGAATTCAGTTCTAGGTCTTCCTGTAAGAGATAATCCAGCACCAAGACATCAGCAGGGAAAGTTACTAAGGTGCTCCTTTAGCCTTGGTTCTTCATTTAAAGTTTACCAAGGAGCATGGAGTTCCCCCAGAACACTGAAGTGATAGTTTTTGATCTCTAAACATTTTTCTTGGAGTTGTAGTTTGTAGATGTTTTGCCACTGTCTTTCCTTTTAGCTGTCGCTCTGACACTTCTGAAATGAACATTAAGTCACCATTCACTGCAGCTATGGCCATGCTTTGCAGTTGTGTAGATCAGAAGGACTTATCCAGAGGATAATACTTCCAGTATTAAAGCTGTGTAAAGTAATGCAGGCACAGTCTGAGCATGGCCTTCTTCATTTATAGCACTGAATTAAAACACTTGGGATACAATAACCTGAAAGGGAAGATGACACACTTCAGTAGTTGTTTTGGAAGCTATTTTTGTGGTCATCCTTTAGCCAGATCTAGGGAGCCCAACTCAGTTCTCATTATACTTTACTCTCCAGTAGGCTCGCTATTTCTAGAGGATAAAATCCTCTTGGCCATACACCTTTTGATTTGGTTGAGGTCCATACTCTACTTAAAGATACTACTTGTGAAGAGAGCAAGGGACATAGGAATTGCTACAGGCTCTCTTGACATACAGAGAGAATTTAACCACGATCAGGATTATGAGCTATTTGATGCAAGCAGCGTAAAATAACTCAACAGCTCTTATTTAGTGTATTTCATCTGAAACTTATTACCTAACTTGGCTCATTCTCTTTCACCACTCCTGCGTATACACCTCATCTGCTCTACAGCATTTCAACAGATAAATTCTCACTCTTTCATTCCTACCATTATTCCAGAAAACCTCCAAAATGGATAGAGCCATGCTGACAGTGAACAGCTTTTGTTGGCTTAGCCCACATGCTTTGAAGAAGTAGTGTAACGACACTAACGGGAAAACTCTTCCTGTTGCTGTCTGTGTTTGGAAGTGACTATAGCACAGGGTCTGTAGCACTGAAGAATTCTTACTGCTGCACATCCTAGTGATCAGAAATGAGGTACTGCTCAAACCAGTCACGTGGAGAAAGTCACACTGCATCAGGTGAGCACCATTTCTAAGCTACAGATGCAAAAGTCATCAGACACCATTGGTTTTTATGCTGTTTATAGGTTAAGTTTCTATTTGTCTCTAATCATAGTTTCACCTTTCTACCTAGAGGAGGTTAGATGGTTCTAGGACTTATCCTTTGCGATTTTTGATCATCACAACACTTTTAGGGAATTCAGTCTTAATTTCTTAATGTTCACTGACCCTTTTACCTCACTACCCCTCTGTTCACTCTTTTTGAAGAAAATTAGTCTTTTCATTCAACCCATTTTTCATGGCCAGAGAAACAGCAATGATTTTTTTTTTTTTTTTCACAATAGATGTTAATGAATGTGTAAAAAGCTCTTTATTAGTCTAGATTAATCCATCAGTTAGGCAGTTCAAAGCAAGTCTCAGCTGGCTACATAATGATTACAATGAAACTACATATCTCACAAATGACATAAGAGTTGCAGGTAGGGTTCTTGAGAGGTACAAAATTATAATCCTCCATTGGCTTCTTGGGTAGTTCACCAGATTTATTGGGCTTTATGATCATATAAGCAAGATGTAATTATGCTTTTCAAAAATAAATTAAAGGAATTAAAATTCAGAATGTTTTAAATGCTGGAAATAAATAGTAAAAACGATGAATGTTCTGGCTGAGCTTACAGCAAGCACTTTGGTTTTACTTCTACCTCTTAAGCAGTGCAGAGTTTAGAAATCTGTATGAATCTTACATGTCTCTGTCTCCCACTTTACAACAAAATGATACTTGGCCATATTCCAGATTTCAGAGAGCTCAGCGATTTTGTGTAGGATATGTCAAGTTAAGGGAAATTTGGTTGGGGCTGAAAGCTGTATAGGAAGGGAGATGACAGTTGCTGAGCCTCTCTTAAATTGTAAAGCACAATACGCATACGCATATATACAACACTGTGGAAAATCAGTTTTTCAACCAGATGACTGTATTTATAGAGTGCTTTAGCTTTGGCTTATCAAAGGATATTAGGACTTGTTAACTATCTCCAGCCAGAAGAACAGTGCTGAAAAAACTGAGAACCTGGGTGGACCTGTTGGCAGCAAGCTCCGTGGCTTGGCTCACTGTTAAGTTCAGAGGAGGTTACAAATCCTCAGAATGTCCCAAGCAAGAAATTAGCAGTGCATGAGGTTCAAGTCCTGCAGATCCGTCTGTATGAGCAGCCTGGAACAGGCAGTCCTGGCTTTCCCTCACAGTGACAAAGCTGTGTTGACTCCTGGAACACTATGACTGAGCCTACCATCACAGAGTGGCATGACCACATGGCACAAAGAATGATCCTGGCAGCACTTCGATGTAGGGCCAGACTCACTGATGCTTGCTAGCAAGCTCCAGAAGTGTGCCATGCTGTTCATGATTGCTGTTCATGATACACCCCGTACTTCTGGGATTCATTCAGAGGAAAAGGAGGATTTACATGGAATGCTGCTTTTTCTCAGCATCTCTGAATTCCATCTAAGATTGTAGTAGGTGGCTTGCTGCAAAATGACAAAAGAGCCAGAGTCACGAGATGTTCCTCACAATGCCAAGTGGAGGTTTCTAGAACAGGGTTGGCTTGGAAGAACCATCCTACCTGCTGTATGAATGTGCCTAGAGGCAACCATCCACAGCTATTTTGGAGTTTCTTAAACCCTTAGAATTTAACAGTGAAATGATTTTTTTGTGTTTTACTCTCTTGTTGTGGTGACTTTTGTAGGTTATGGCAAAATAGGAACACATATTAATGGAAACAAAGAACTTTCACTTTTTTTTAACATAGATTTTCTTTTCCCCCAGGCAGCAGTTTCTACTTGATTACAGTATTCACCAGTTTTTCAGTATTTCATTAATAAAAAAAACTTTTTCAAAAGTTGTTTTAACTGAGCTTTTTAAACTTTACTGCTCAATGAAACTGAGTTTACAAGGTATGTGACTTGGAGTCATTTTTTAAATCCCAATTAAAATATACATATAGCTTGGTATTTTTTAATTACCTAAATTTAAAACAAAATGGAGAGTTTATAAGTTTCAGATGGTTTCTTGAGGCTTTATGACTTTGATCTAAAGATGAAATTGCCCTCCTTACAATTTTTTAAAAACAAAAAGTATCCAACCAAAAACAAGGGAAATGTTGTGATTTAAAAACTGATTACAGCAGGTATGCAATAAATTATGTCCACACTTTTTATAAGGATTTTTGTTGGCATGAATCCTAGCCGTGGCACCACATCAAAATCTATAATCAGTCCACAGGTGCCAATCCATTCTCCTGCTCACACTATACTCTGAAGACTTGTGGTAGTCTGTGGCTTCCGGGGCTGTGCTCTGCTGTCATGCCCAATGGTGCAAATCTACAGACAGTTTAATTAAAACCTACAGCTAATTTCTTCTGCCAAGAAACAAAAGCAGGCAAAACCACTCTCATTGCTTTCCCTCAGATGCATGTTTTGCTTCCAAGGTGAAACAAGTTCTGGTGACACAGCAGGACACAAGGAGCTCCATGTTCTTTATCTCTTCATTGGAAAATGATAGAAAACAGCACTTGAAAGCAGAGGTTCACCTTCCACTAAATACCACAGGTAAAGCTGCATTCACAACTGAGCATCAAATGCATGCAAAGCAGTGATGACTTTGGGACTAAGCCAGAGCAATGTGGCTGAGAGAGGAGGAAAAGGAAAAGCTGTATGCTGGTCCAAGCTTAGGCTTCCCAGCAGACAAGAGGTGACCATCAGGAGGAAACTCAGTTTGCTGGAGAGTTTTTAATAGCCAGTTCCCAAACTGGCTGTAATTTTAGCAGCCAGTTTAGCTAGACTGGACTGAGATTTTTCCAAATTAGCCCTGTTCAAAGAGAGTTTAAGAAATCCCCCTGGCTGCTGCTGAAGACCACATGAGAAGCACATCTCTTAAAGAAGCTTTTCAACAAGGCAAATGAGACCCAATACTATAATTACTGTCACAAGTTCACTAGGTATCCTTCCATTCATAGCATGCGTTTTCCCAACCTCCTAATTTTCTGTATCTGAGATATGCCCTTACATAGCACATTCAGCAGTTTTAATTTTCTACCTGATAGCATGTCTTTCAGGATGGAATTTTGGAGAATTAAGTAAAAAGTTCAGTCAAGGCTTGACTATCACAAACAAATACTTTCCCATTTTGGAGGGGCTACAGCCTTGCACTGTAACCCCATTTGGCCTGGAAAGTAGACCGATTTCTCCAAGCCTTGCTGGGACTAAACCAGAATCTTCTGAGCATTGCTTAGAATTTTGGCTCCAAAGGTCTAAGAGCAGCCCCTTGAGTGCTAGACTTCTCACTCCTTATTCATAAAATCATAGAATCATAGAATATCCTGAGTTGGAAGGGACCCATAAGAACCATCAAGTCCAACCCCTGGCTCCACACAGAACCACTCAAAATCCAAATCCTATGTCTGAGAGCAGTGTCCAAATGCTCCTTGAACTCCAGCACTGGGGCTGTGCCCGCTGCCCTGTGCATCCCGTTCCATGCCCACCGCCCTCTGGTGCAGCCCCTTTCCCTGATCCCCAGCTGCCCCTCCCCTGACACAGCTCTATGCCATTCCCTCGGGCCCCATCGCTGTTACAGAGACCAGAGCTCAGAGCTGCCTTACACTCCCTGTGAGGAGCTGCAGGCACCACGAGGGCACCCCTCAGCTCCTCTGCTATGTGCTGAGCACACTGAGGGACTGCAGCTGTTCCTCATATGTCTTGCCTTCAGGATCCTTCATCATCTTCATAGCCCTTTTTTGGATGCTCTCTAATAGGGCACCCTACACTGTGGCACCCAATCTGCATGCAGTGTTGGAGGTGAGGCCACACAGCACATACCACAGGGGACAGTCCCTCCCCTCACCTGGTGGCAGCACTGGGCCTGCTGCACCCCAAGGTACACTTGGCCCTTTGGGCTCCAGGGCATACTGCTGCCTCATGTCCTGCTTGCTGTCAGACAGAACCCCATGATCCCTTTTAGCATGGCAGCTCTCCAGTGTCCTGTATATAAATCCAGGATTGCTCAGTCCCAGGTGCAGAATACAGCATTTACTCTGGTTGAACTTCATGCAATTGGTGATTACCTAGCCATCAAATTTGTCAAAATCTCTTTGCAAGGCATCTCTACTCATTCACATGAGTTTGTACACTCATTTACGTCAAGGGAACTTACAAGTGAGTAGGTGATTTGCATTTTGGTTTCATCTTTACTGTAGACCTGTAGCAGCTTTGTAGAGATTATTGTCTACAGTTGGTTTAATAGAAGGATTCTGGATGTCTCTTCTCCATCTGAGCCTGGGGTATAGACATCTGACACTAAGGTCACATCTTCTGATGGTCCTCATCTTTGTGATCAATCTCATGATCTCAGAAGTAAGATTTCAGTTCTTTAGAATATGACTTGGCTTCTCAGCAGGTCTAAACCTAGAGCCATACCCTACATCTAAATCCCCATGCCAAATCTCTTTGGCCTATGTCTAAAATAAACACTTCCAACCGCATGTTTAAATAATGTCAGGGTCTTAGTACAGACTGATAAGAGCCAGAGAATTCAGCCTAAAGGTGAATGACCCTGTTCTCTGTAACGTGTTATCCTCCTCCTCCTCTTTTTCTCACAACAGCCAAGTGTTAGCACATTACATCATCAAGCCTTTGAATTTCTGTGCTCTTGTGATGTTTAAACTCGATTGTCTAACACTCGCCTTTTACATGTTGCCTCTAAGCTCTTTGCAGTCAGCAAACCTACTGCTGACAGATGGTGGGGAAAAGTGGGTTGAGCTGGATTTCTTCCAAAAACTATGTCTAGCCACATGATATGTAAAACACAACTCTCATTTAAAATCTGGTCCATTTTTGTTTTTGTTGATCCTTTAGAACTATTTTTATTTCAGGGAGGGTTATTTTCTGTTGAGGATCTTTGTTTGTTTGTTTGGGCCAATGGCAGCAGCGTTCTTCTGGCTTCTACGCCCTGCTTTTGGCAGTTTCTGAACTACCAGACAGGAAATTCTCCAAAGTATTGCAGCTGAGAATTGGCCCATTTTCTTGGAACAGAGATAAAATGGAATAGTTTTGTCAGGTTCTTCTCTTCATCTGTAGTAACCCATACTAATGCATATGTAAAAGTCTTCAGCTCAGAAATCCTCAGTAAGGGCTACTGACTGATGAAATCTCTGTCAGCAGATGATTTGACCATTGTGAAGGCAGCATCTAGAGTTGTAGCTTTCTAGTTTTTAATTTTTCTAAATATTTTCCTTTGAATTGTGCAATGCATCAAACAGTTTTCAGTGAAACCTCTGAAAGGGACTATTACTTCAGCAGAAGGATATGATATTCTATCAAACCTAGAAAAACACCGAGAGATGTTTTTTGCATTTATTTACTTATTTTTTAGGAAACATTTTTTTTCTTTTACAAGTTAGAATTAATTCATGTATCATGAAATGTCACATCTCATTTTCTTGGAGGACTTAAGGCTAGGAAGGAATGTAAGCATAGTGAACATTATATTTGCTACATTTTCATATTTTTAAAAGATCTTCTGTACACTTAAGATGAACATATAAAAGAACAAAAAAGAATACACTGCTAATAGAGGATGCTGGAGATAATCTACGATCCTTTAACATCTTCTCAGCCAAATTTGTTTTCCATTTGGAGCAAGATGTAAAAAGGAGAATCCCACTTTGTTTCTTCATATGTATCTAATTATTCAGTTGGATTGCCTGAATATGAATGGAAACTATAGGTGAATGCATGTGTTGGAAACCAACACAAAGAATAGACTGATTCCTGAACTAAACAGTAATGGGCAAGGCAGATGATTTTACATTTGTTAGCTCAGTAATCATTGTGCTACATAGAAGATCTAACTTATTAAAAAAATACACACCTAGTATTGGATTTTGTGCTGCTGTACACTTAAAAGGTATCAGGACATAAAACATATTGCCATGACTGGTAATAATCAAACCTAACAGATAACACTAATTTTATGGTTCTTTCTAAAACAGCTGTTTGTCGGATGATGAAAACAATATGTGAGAGTTGGGGCGCTGAAAGAATCACAGCTAGAGATGATTGGAAAATAGAATAATAGAATCATAAAATATCCCAAGTTGAGAGGGACCCATGAGAATCATTGAGTTCAACTTCTGATTCCACACAGGACCACTCAAAAACAGATCATATGTGTCAGGATGTTGTCCAGACACTTCTTGAACTCCATCAGCTTGGAACCATGACCACTGTCCTGGGAAGGCTGTTTCATGTCCACCATCCTCTGATGAAAAATCTTTTCCTAACTCCCATCTGACCCACTCCTGATGCAGCTCCCATTCCAGTGGGAATGGCGTGTTCTTACGTTGTGATGTCCAAAGCTGTACACAGCACTCAAGGTGAGGCCGCACCAGTGCAGTGTAGAGTGAAGCAATCACTTCCCTTGACAGGCAAGCAATGCTGTGCTTCATGAATCTCAGTGCCTTCTGGCTGCCAGGGCATGCTGCTGATTCATGTTTAACTTGCTGTCGACCAGAACCCCCAAATTTCTTTCAGTGGGGCTGCTTTCCAGCATCTCATCCCCCAGTCCATAAGTATAGCCAGGAAATACAGATCGGGCAAAACTCTCCCAAACGTCTGTCTATCTGGGGAATGCCTCTCAATGCTCACAATACATACAAGAAAGACCAGTTGTGGAAGATATGGATGTGGGGAAACAGATGGCAGAAGCATGAACATCTGATGGTCTGCCTGGCTAGGGCTGTCTTCAGACGAGGTTGTTTGTCACTGAGCAAGTGTGCCTCTCTATCTACAGGACTTATATCAAATTTGCTGGTCTTCAGTGCTAATACTCATGAACGAGATGGTCTTTGGGTCAGAGCAGTGACCCCAGCGCTGAGGCTTTGGTGGTTGGTTAGTCCTCTAGTAATATAGGTATTGCTTTCTGGAAGTATTATCTTTGTATGGGATAGGCCATGGATATAAAAAGTAAGTGCATCTGGCAAATGTAAAGACCATTACCATGGGTAATGGGCAGCTACATTCATGGGGAAGTTCAGCATCTTTTATGGCAAGTCTGATGTCTGAGTCTGATCCTGAAACACATGAAAAATAACTAGTACTGTACTGTATTTGTTTGATCTTTATTTTAGTGGACAGTATAGGCCTGGTAGAGACTAGGATTCCACTGCATGATGCATTGTACACCAAGAACGTGGTCTTGGGAACTTCTGTGCAGTACAAAAGTAGTAAGAGCATAATTATGAAGTAAGTAGATCAGATAAAAGCAAAAGCTAATAAGGACATAATAAAAATACTTGCAAAAAAATTGTTTCTTTGTTTTCTTTTTTTCTTTTTTTCCATTTGAATGGTTGGAATGGTGTCATTTTACCATTCACAAATAATGTCCAATGAATAAAGAGTTTATTAACATGTTTCCCTGAAAAGAACTCAAAACACCAAGTGTTTTAGAGTAGTTTTTATTGTCTGTGATAGAAAAAAAAATCAAGCTAACAATTAGTATATTTTTCAAAACTTTTTCTACCATGTGTTGAAAACAAAGATGAAAATCTTAAGAAGTTTGGAAATGCATTCTAGAAATATTTTCAGTATTCTCTAAGCCTGGTTGGGTGCCCAAATTGCCTGCTTTGTGATTGAATAATAGTTTTATTACATTCTCCAGCTTCTACTGCTATATATGCAAAAGCGTGTTATAAAAAACATGCATTTTTTTCAGTTTAAATATGTGTAGAACTGTGCTGTGTATGCTCACATTATTAAGGCCTTATTTGTTCTGGGCTGGATCCTGAGAAAAAAAATGAAATTGAGAGAGAACTACTTACCATGGCATTTCCAAACATAAAAGAAAAAATTAGGAAAGATGTAACACATTGAAGCTGCTTCTAAATTGATACTTTAAATACAGACATAGTAGAGGTGAAGTTACATGGCTGGATATGTATCCTCTGTGTGGCAATAAGGTCCATGTGTTAATTTATAGAGCTGTACAATAGTAGAACGTATTCAGGACATGAATATGCAAACTGGCACAGACATTTTAAAATGTTTTTAAAATCTCAGGGTTTGGGGTTTTTTTGTTTTTCTTCTGGAGCATTTTTGGTTTATTTTTCCATCTTGGCTTCAAAAAAATGCATATATATATATATATATATATGCATAAAAATTGCTTCAAAGCCCCTGACTGTTCCTCTTGCATAGTTCCTCTCACACAGCTGGGTTAACTTAAATGAAGATGCAATATGTAGGAAGTAGAACTGTGACCTCCATTGCAAAGAACCGTATACACAGCTAAGAGAAAATGGAAGAAGAAAAATCACTTTCTGGCTTGTCTCAAGAGATGGCTTACTACACAGCTTCTAGTACCTAATTTACCAGAAGCCAAGATGGTTTCTCTTTCCCAGATTGTGTTACTGCAAGGTAAGCAGAAGAGAAGAGGCTTCTCACCTTTCTGGTTGCATTGTGCCATGACACAGAAATGCTTGGCTGTGAATAAGATACAGGGCTTGTGTAAATCAAGGAAGGTCCATAAAGATCTATCTGACTGCAGAATAGAATCTTCACCTTTTTTTTATTTCCGCCTTCAGTTCTTTTTTTGAGTTAATGCGATGCCATGGTCTGGCAGGATGTCTCTTGTGCAAACAATCAGTTAGGAGCCTTTTTGTCTATTCAGCTGTGCTGTTCAGTCTTAGCAACCACAGAACGCCATGAGGAGCTTGCTCCTGTGGCTGCAGAAATCAGCGTGATGGTTGGACTTAACCTTAAGGATGATTGCTTTAGCAGTTCTTTTGGTGTTGGAATAGCACCTCTCCTGATGATATTTTCATCTGATGATGACAAGCTACCATACACAGTTCTACTATAGAGTTGGGAGATCAGAGCAAGAGAAGAAAGACTGATTTGGGACAAAAGACGGAAGATCTTTATTTATTCTTTTCCTCCTTTCTTCCATCATGTCTTTAGATACCTCAGAAGTCATCCAGACCTTTATAGTGGCCACTAGCACTCTGAAGCAGATCAGCAGCAATGTCTGACAGTCACATGTGCTGCTGAGTGAAACCATCTATTTTCTTTGTGCTCCACTTAAACATCATGGGATTCTTGCTGAACTGTGACCTTGCTATGCATGAGCTATGCTTTGCAAAGGCTGTGAAATACAGAGGAGGGAGAAAAGGTAAAAGAGCAGTCAGTGAGTAACCGGAGCAAGAAATGATCCTATGAGAATGCAGAACAGAAAATACAAGGATAAGGGTGAGGATCAGACAAAGAAATGTCACAGGGAGCATGTGTGTATTCCTCTTTATTTTCACAGGCATCTGCCATAGGATATCAAATCCTAGAACCCTAGAATCCTAGAACAGTTTGGTTGGAAGGGACCTTAAAGATCATCTAGTTTCAACTCCCCTGCCATAGGTAGGGAGAGCTCCCACTAGAACAGGTAGCTCAAAACCCCATCCATCCTGGTCTTGTACACCTCCAGGGAGGGAGCATTGTCAGCCCCTCTGGGAAACCTATTCCAGTGTCATACCACCCTCACAGTAAAGAATGTCATCCTAATATCTAGTTTAAATCTATCCTCTTCCAATTTAGAGCCATTTCGCCTTGTTCTGTCACTACATACCTTTATAAAAAGTTCCCTTCAGGTATTGGAAGGCTGTTATAAGGTCCCCTCAAGTCTTCTCTTCTCCGGGCTGAACAGACCCAACTCTCTAAGCCTGTTCTCTCAGGAGAGGTACGTCAGCCTTCTGATCATCTTTGTGGTCCTCCTCTGGACTCGCTCCAACAGCTCCATGTCCTTCTTGTTTTGCGGGCCCCAAAACAGGATGCAGTACTCAAGGTGAGCTCTCAAGAGCAGAGTAGAGGGGCAGAATCATCTCCCTCATCCTGCTGGCCATGTTTCTCTTGATGCAACCCAAGATATAGTTGGCCTTCTGAGCTGCAAGTGCACATCGCTGACTCACGTTGAGTCTTTCATCAACCAACAGCCCCAAATCCTTCTCCTTGGGGCTACTCTCAAGCCATTCTGTGCCCAACCTCTATTTGTGCTTGCGATTGCCTTGACACAGGTGCAGGACCTTGCACTTGGCCTTGTTGAGCTTCATGAGGTTGGCATGGGCCCACCTCTCAAGCCTGTCCAGGTCCTTTGGTCCCACTATCTATGTTGCCTACAGAAATGCATCAGCCCCAGGACCAATCCCTGAGGAACACCACTAATCACTTGTCTCCACTTGGATATTCAGCTGTTGAGCACAAATCTCTGAGTGCAACCATCCAGCCAACTCCTTATTCAGTGAATGGTTCAACCATTATATTTCTTTTTCTCCAGTTTGGCAACCAGGATGTCATGTGGGATGTTGCCAAATACTTTGTACAGGTCCAGGTAGATGACATCAGTTGCTTTTCCTTCATCAGCTGACCCTGTAACTCCATCATAAAAGGCCACCAAGTTTGTCAGGCACAATTTGCCCTTGGTGAAGTCATGCTGGTTCCCACCAATCACCTCATCTTTTAATCTTTTAGTGCCTTAGTAGGGCCTTCAGGAGGATCTGCTCCATGATCTTACCAGGCACAGAGGTGAGACTGACTGGCCTGTAGTTCCCTTCATCTACTTTTTTTTCCATTCTTGAAAATGGTGGTTATGTTTTCCCTTTTCTAGTCCTTTCACAAGTCATTTTGACTATCTATGACTCTGTATGCCTCCTCTATCTTAACTGTGCAAACTGTAAATGCCTTCAAGCATGGGCAACTGCTTACTCGGGGTCTACTCAGAGACAACATAACCCTGATGTGAATCTGTTCCCTAAATGCACTTGGTCATATGGCTGGATATCCTGTCCCATAGTGATGAAACACCAGGCTGTGGAAGCCCACACATGTATGAAGAAAGATATGGGGACACTTTCCACCATTTTCACAGCTTTCTGTGCTTTCATCCCATCACCTGTAAGGGTTCGGTGACAGAGGAGCTGGACCAAGAGGACAAGCCTGTGTTGTTCAAAGCAGACCCTAACACTGGAACAAATCTTTTCACCCATGCAAAGTTGCTTCTCCTCAACTAAGCAGCAGCAAAGACCCTCCCTGAGGGTCCCTTTACAGCAAAGGTTGTAAAGCCTGCTCTCATTGTATATTTGTACAAGGAATTTAGACCTGAAGATCCAAGAGCAGTGTGACTCAAGGCAGAAAAAAAGAGAAAATCAGCAAAGAAAAGGCATCTGAGACCTAATAAATAAGTTAGGGGTCTGAGAATGAGGGCTAGCTGAGGAAAAGTAGGACCTGATCCAACAACACTCTTAAGTCCATAAAAGCGTATGAGGAGGCAAGTTCTCAGGAGATAAGAGTTTTGCTGGAGCAGGGTCTTCATGCACAAAAGGACAACTATGTCTTCAACATAATGTAGTATGTGTTTTTAGTGTGGGGAGAGTTTAGCCCTGAAGTTTTCCATCCTATTATTTCCTCATCTGTCTGGTTTTGGGGCTTTGTTTGGCTGTGCTGAGGGTGGTGCTTGAAGGAATACTCTCCAGCAGAAAGCAGGGGAAGTTCCAGCAGGATCAGAGGTCAGTGGCAGGAGAACAGTGGGCGAGAAGACTCACCAGGTCATACCAGTCAGGCTTCAGCTTTTAGCGATGCCAGCAGAAGCCCTGCCAGCCCTCATTCTCTGAGGGAGGACAAATCCAGATTGCTGCACAACAGACGTGGTGTCCCATTACACAGGGACAGAAAACGCAGATTCTTCAAACGGCCTTGCAATTCCTGCAGTAGGCTTTTTGGCTTCACAGACTATGGTTCCAGCTCTTTGGCGGCACATTCAGATCAATAATATTTCATGGGAAGCAAGCAGAAACAAATAACACTCTCGTCTAGTGACTCTGACTGCCAGTGAAACAGCATCTCCCGCTGCTTGCCAGCCATGTCCCTGGTGTGCCTGTGGGCGGCTATATTGCTTGAGGAAACAGACAAAGAGGAAGGCAGGGAGGAGGATCCTCCTTGGTATAGTTTACAGTGATGCATGGTTATGAAACTTTTCCTCCAGTGCCAGAAAATCGACTCAAGCTGGCCCCGTTGGTTACTGAAATGTTGGCAGGGCAGCCCTGCTCCCATTGAGACTGAAAAGAGTTTTGCCATAGGCGTGGGGAGAAAGAGAATAGACCCTTCATATAGAAAGACATAGCCATAACTTAGATACATTTTTTGGAAAACTCCTCTAGATGAAGTGTGGTTCTTTTTCCTCCAGGCTAGTGTTTACATGGGGATTGGCTTCTGTAAATGAGAGTAGCTGCCATCCCCTGCATCCTTGAGTACACAGATATCAGAATATGGGAAATCTTCAGCTCACAGCAAGACGCCTAAAATCTGGGGAACCACACTGGCTACTAAACCTTGTCAAATAATGGGTGAAAAATTGGAGGGGGAAAAATTTGGTTGAAATCCAGCAGCTTTTTCTGAGACCTTGTTTTTCTTCTGCTAGACAGCAAACAGGGAAGCAAACTTCAAACTGCTCCAACCCCAAATGCTTGACTTGCCTTGAAAAAAAGGGTTTTTACCTAACTTTTTGGATCACAGAAATCCTCCTTCTTTTTAATTTAGGTCAATGTTTCAGGTGATGTTTATGTCTTCAGAACAAAAGATCCACCAGCTTCTTCTTTCTGGACTGTCAAAACAAAATATTTCAGTCTGTCTGAAGAAAAAGAAATAAAAAAGTGAAAAAAAAAAAAAGGAAAAAAAGCTCCACATACAAATTGCTGGAACATAGCATCACAGTACAAAACTCTCAAAAGAAATTACAACCATATCCTCCCTCACCCCCTTTCCCTGCCAAAATTATTTATCTGAATGTATGTTCTTTTCACCTAAACTGTTAATATTTATAGTCACCTGAAAACTCCCAGTCTGGAGGGTAAAACCGCTGCTGGCTTGGAGCTCCTGTCTCTGCTACACTCTTGTTTTTATCTATCATTTGTCCTGTGTGCATTTTACAGGGAGGGTGGACACTGACTCTCAGGAGGAGGTGCTGTGTGGTGGCATGTGGGACGGTGCTTGCACTGCTGTGCCATGGCAGGACTTCTGCCCTGTGATCGGAGCCTGAAAGGCTTGGGCACAGCACGGCCTGCCTTGTTCCCACCCTGGGACAAGCCGGCTCTCCAGGCTGGCAGAAGTGGTGGGAAATGAGCTGTGGAGAGTAAGGAGTTGCCAGCACCATTAAAAGGCAGGAAGAATTGGCTGATAACTGAGGAGAGGCAGGCTTGGGCAGCTGTTGAAAGAGGTCTTCATCTCCTTCTCGGCTTATACCTGTGGAGATTAGGGAGAAAGCAGAGAGGAGGGAAAAAGTGTTTTCTTAGGCTGTGAGAATAGTAAGCGAGGGCATCAAAGCAACAGGGGAGTGAGAGCCAAATTTTCTTGGCAATCATCCCTCAGCTTTAAATTTGCTGAGAATTCTCATCCTCAGCATTCGTCAGATTATTAATAGTTGTGCTATAGTAGGATTTAAATCTACATCCTAGCTTGTCAAGTCTGAATTAAAGAACCAAGTGGAAGAGGAGGAATGGCTCACAATGGGCCCTGAGCCAGAGAAGAGGGGTGCTGGTGGGAGGCTTCATTGCCTCTAATGTGAGCTGGATCCGAGCATCTGCCGAGAGTCAAATGGATTGGGCTTGGGATGTCTCTGTCTAAAAATAGCTGTCAATGAGCAGTTCATATCAGGGAAACTGATCTTTGCCGAATTCTGTGTACATCTGAATTTCCTTCTTGTTTTATTTATTCATCAACAATATCTGGTCACATTTCAACATGCTGCTGGCACAGAGAGCAGGCAACGAATCATCTTGGATATTTTTATATGTAATAGCAGATATTTTTTCTTACATGCCATCACTACTCTTACCTATGTATCATCATTCAAATCAAATACCCTGTGCTGTGAAACAAAGTGCCTCCTTACGATTACTTCCTATTTCACAGTAGAAAGACATACAGGAATATGTTTCTTAACCATCCAAGAAGTTGTCCATTGCCTGAATCTGGCACTTTCAAACTGCCCTATTCAATCCAGACTGTGGCATTTGCTGCTGACGCGATAGCAGCAGAACTCTTTGTCTCTTGAATCTTCTAGGCAAGGAGAAGGCTAATGAGCTGGACTTAACCCTGCCAGTGGTGTCAGGAGAGGCATGCAAAGAGTTCACGCTGAAAGACAGAAACAGTTCACTCACTCACAAGCTGGCTCTAGGTTAAAAACTATACTTTATCTCTGATGCAGGGGTTGTGCCAAAGCCTTTCTCAGAGGTGTCTGCAAAAGCCTTGGAAAGCTTGTAACGTAGTGCTCTTCAGACTGTGACTTCTGGTTGTGGTTATGGGGAGAAAAGAAAGGCCACTTAATTGCTAAGGCTCATTTCTTTCGTTGATAGATTAACAAAAAACAAACTCACTTATGAGTTAACACCTTTACAAGAAGGAAAGAGTCACACAACACAATCAAATGCTTTTTACTACATTGAGAGAAAAGGCAAAGTTTCCTTCCTGTCTGGCTGCGTTCAGGGTAAAATTACAAAGCACTGATCCTACTAAAGGGATGATCCTGCTATGGAAACCAATGGAGGGAATGCCCACTGAATGAAGTGAATAACTAATAGAACTACATTACTTTCTAATCACAGCTGAGTTTCTTTGGAAGCCAAAAATTTTTACTATGTTTGTGTGATAGCACTGCAGGTTTGGTCATTCCAGATGCATTTTGGTTAATTCAAAGCCACAGACTGCCAGGATTCTACTTCAGCTTTTTGTTAGTCTGCTCTAACACAGGTGGGTGTCAGATCTGACCTGAGTGATGTTCACTGAGCCAATAATTTTCACTCTGTGCCTGCACGGAGTGACAGGACCTGGAGGAGTTCAGGGCAGGCAGGCTTGCTGAGCATAGAGTAGCATATCTGTTTGATAACATAGCTGCCTTTCAGTAACTCAAGAGAAAAAAAAAAAAAAAAAAGAAAGAAAAAAAACTTTCCTCCAGGTTGAATGAAACATTTCATTCAATCCAAAACATTTTACTGGAATTTTGGGGTTTCTGTCACATTTTCCAAGCCTGGAAATGGTTGCTTAATTGTTTTCACTCTAAGTCTTTGGTTTTTTTTAAGAGGCTTTCTTAGACTCAAGAGACCAAATGGAGGAGCTAGTTAATGCCCCTACTCTGTCCTGCAAATCTCTGGGAGAACAGTCTACCCACAGAGCTACTGGGTGTTTGAGGTGGATCTCTCTGATATGATAGTTTGATGGATGAACTTTTATTTCAACAGAAATACTGGCTTAACTCATACCCACCTTTCTGTGGCTCTGTTCTTCCTCCTAGCTGCTTTCCCAGTCATCCTATTAAAATTGTTTTTGGGTTAGGGATTAACAAAAAAAAAAAAAAAAAAAGGCTTTTTTAACTGAGACAATTTTCCTCATTCTGTTCAGCTGCAACAAACTTGAGCTGGTACGACTGAGTGGGCAGAAGTGAGAGGTAAAGGACAAACTATGAACAAGTTGTCCTTTTTGATAGAAAGGAGCGCTCATCAAATTACGGCCTTGTGTTTTTTTTTTCTTCTGTTGAAGCTGTTCAGCTTTCTGCAAATAGCTTGAAATGTATGGAGACAAAAAGAGGGAACAGCTTTGCAAGCTGGTGAGCAGGAAAAAGAAAAGAGGTGCATTAAAGCCTTTTACTTGGCAAACCAGGAAAGCAGGCACTTGAGTGCAGTGGTCTATTTCTGAGGATGAGAGCAATGATCTGGGATTCCTTGCCCTCTCCTCCGTACCCAAGGAAGAGAGAAATTTACCTTGAGTAAAAAAATAAATGTATTGATAAAGATAATGGTATGGTAGCACAGAAGGAAGGCAGCATCATGATAGGTTCAGCCATGCACACAAAGCAGAAAGGCAAGCCTGCAAGTCTGACACTATCCACCAGTTTCTGATCATTTCTTTTACATTATAGTGAAGTCAGACAGCAACACTGAGTGTGTGGGACATTAGGGGACTTGATGACATTAGGGGAAGGGCACTAGCTGAATGACTGTTCTGGGAAGTCATTATTTTCTTCTTTCCAAAAAAAAATGTAGGCTACAGTTCAAGTTATCTGTTTTGTGGGGAAATTCCACAGGTGATCCTTGAATCACCTTATAGAAAACAAACAAACAAACAAAAAAACCCAGATGACTGTACTTGTCTTTATATGCTTTAACATCCATAAAAACCTCCGCAAACAGATCAGAAATTGTTGAAAAAAAAAAAGATGATGAAGAAAATACTTCAGTTTTGGCAGTGCTTTCCCCTAAAGCTCTGATCACATGTTTTTCGATTATATTTGATAGCAGCAATGGAAATTCCCGGACAAGCTTATGCCCATGGTATTGGGACCTGCTTTGTTCCCGTATGCACTGCAGTTCCTCCCTCCCTGTTACACTGAAGAGAGCCTTATTGCCAAACCTCCAGAAAGGAAGTTGTTTTTTTCTGTGTTTGAGTGGCTAAGGAGGACCAAAGGGAACAAGAAAACATGTCAGAGGGCACTCATGAAAGGTGTGTTACTCAGTGTGTCCAGAGGATAATTACTGGATAGATCTTCTTAACAGAACAGTTTGTAGGGGAACAGTTTGAAAAAACCTTCAAACATGATTACTGAGACTAGAAAACAGAACTAGACAAGGCCAGTGTGGGTGAGTTATATTTTAAAACATATGACAATTTATATAAGCTCGGTGATAGTACTGATATGAAATGTCTTATTTTAGTGGTCCTTGCTCAGAATGCAACATTGCAAGGATAATGTTTTAAGCATCTACACAGTATCAAATGCAAAAACAAAGAGAAGAAGCTGCCTTTGTGCGTCACCAGGGATTCGTTTATGAAGAACTGCATTTCCCCCCCACAAAAAATACATTGACAAATGTACATTTCACTCTCATCTTAGAGTTTGTTTGTTTGTCCTCAGATGGCATAGATAGATGAAGTGAGAGCCCTAGTTTCAGTTTTGAATTACTTGAAGCATATTTTTATATTCTCTTTGGCATTTCTGGTGAATAAGATAAATATGAAGCATAACATAAAAGTGTACGTATACTGTTGGCACAGTAACAGGAAACCTAACAGTGGAAAATGTAAAATGGCCATTAAAATGGTCTGTGATTATAACTAATTATTAGTTACATGATCACATCAGTAAGGTTCTGTGACTCACTGACTATGGTAACTGGTGGAATTAGTTTAAGATGTCCACAGTGTGTGAAGAGCAGGCAGAAGTATCTACAGATAAATGGAGAGACCAATTGTGAGGCCAACCCATGTGGGATATTTAGCTTCTTGTACCTGCATAACTGAAATAGCTGCATGTTAGACAGAACTCCTTTCACATAATGACAGATTTTTTAGGGAAGCTGATGCATAAGCTGTGGGAGAAAGCATCCTGTCTGTGAAACTTTTGTGCCTCGCAGTGTCTTCTATCTGCAGTACAGGTCCTTCCCACCTGAAGGGGAAAACTTATGTAATTTGTCAAGGTCCAAATGTACTGAAGGGTCAGACTGGGAATTTTGATTGATTTTTTTTAGGGCTCTGAAACAACACAGCTTCTTTGTTTTTGAGCTGCAGACAAGAGGTCTCACTAGAAGGAGAGTAGCTCAATGAGAGTGACCATTTGCTCTCTCCCCATTCAGATAGCATAGTTCAGGGATTTGTGTCCCATGTGTCATGGAACTAGGTGAAAAAACGTGGTGGCACTGTTAGAAATGGTTTCAAAGTGGATTAAACAACTATGAAAGTGAGTGCTTATTTGAAGAAAAGAGTCTTTGCAAGTAGTTGACTTGGAATGGTTGCACGAACAAAAGCTTCTAATCATCTGAGAACAGCGGGGAGAACAGCCACTGATAGATCAACTTATTCAATCAGAAAACTCTTCTTCTTTCACCAAAATCAAAGAACTGGGGTATCGTGACTAGCCGTCCACTTCCTACCCACTTACCCACACCACTTTGAGAAAGAATGAACCTCAAATATTCGTTTGCAAGTATTTTTCACAGAAAAACAGTACGTCTTCCTATGTGAGACTAAATTACTCCAAAGATGGAGTCCTGCTTCAAACTGTAGTGTATACACCTAAAAATCAACAGCTGACTGCGGCCAGAATTATTTCCTCTCCCCAGTGGCAACAACACTAACAGATCCATCAGCCATTTCTTGCACACATCAGTAACATCACAGTGAAGACAAAGAACACTTCAGAGCCATTCTCCCATAAAAACCATTGCAGGCTATACATTCAGCATGACTTATTTGCTATGTACAAGGATAGAAGGTAGCTGTTGTTGGTAGTATAATTCTTACATTTACTCTCAGCAAATCTGAACTGAAAATAATTGGAAAAAATATAAATAGTTCCATGCTCAGGACAGAGGATTGTCAGCTTTGAGATTTTCTTTGATGATAAACAACCTAGCCAAGTCAAATGGCTTGTTTCTGTAGACTTTCATGGGCTTTGCTTAGGACACCTCTGAACAAATACATCATTACCAAGGGAAACTGTATCCATATGATATATAATGCCATCCTTCTAATATGTGATATTAACCTATTCTGTTGTAAATAATACCAACAAACTGGAAATCTCTGCTGCTGGGAATTGTTAATGAAACAGTGCCTGCAGACTGATTAACTCTATGAAAAAATTGAAATCGTGCATAATCAGGGAATTTGCCTGCTGAAAACACCAAGAGATATAACTTGAGCATGAGGAACATAACTCTGAAGGCACCCCTGGAGTCCACTTGAAACAAACGATCTCTTGAGGCACTGTTGGGTTTTTCCCCTGGTCTCTGGTAAATAGTTTTGAGGTAAAGAGAAGGGAGTTCATCTAATGCAAAAATTGATCTAACTGTTTAAAATGTTGAGTTATCAAAACAATGTACTCCTTTCATCTTGTATATTAAAAAATCTCTAGGAATCCAAGCCCATGTGGAGTTAATCAAACCAAATGAAAGAAATCCAATATATACTGCATGGTTCAGCCCATAAAGATCACCAATTTTAACAGTAGGGAGTGGGGAGGAGGACGCTTTTATTTTAATTTTTGGGAGAGGGCTTTGATTTGAAGATGAAGGAAGCGTTAATAAACCTTGGTATAAATGATTTATTGGCTGAAGCCAGCGTGGAAACCATTAGGGCTTTTCTTTCAAACTTTGTGTGTGAAGTCACTTGAGCTTCATTTCCCTTAAGTCATAGTATATCTGTCTGATCTTACAGGTGAATATTCTTGTGCATGGAGCATTAGAGGGGGCTGGCACACCAGACTGCGAATGAAAAGGGTTGTGGGTTCCTGTTCCTGCTGCGAACACTACAGGACCAAGAGCAGGGCTGGTGATATGGTGGAAAGTCTCAGCACGGGGTGGAGGCTCTGCCATTGCTGAATGTAGCTTTCCAATACTCTGCTGCAGCAGAGAAGGCAGCTCTGTGCAGCCTGATGTCAAGTGGAGAAGAAGAGTCAACAACTCTTTGCCTGTATGCTCAAGGGATGGAAAGCAGGGGAAGCACCAACAACTTTGCCTTTATTTGGTTTATAGAGACAGCCACAAAGAACAGTAGTAGTTCTTCTGAGTAAATTCTTATATCTGTGCTTCATGTCTTTGTGATTTACCTTAGTTTCTTGTCTCATCTCTCTCTCTAGAGGTGGAGGTAAATCATCCTGGAGATTCTAAATGGCCCTTTTAAACTGAGCAACCAGCCCCATCCTCTCCTGCTTCAAGATAGGTCATTCTTAATCCATTCTAACCTCATCCGAATGACTTTGTTTCACAGACTCACAATAATGCAAACACAACTCTTCCACAGTACTGCATTATTTCAGCTAAGGCTTGGTGTCACCACACAGGAATCACCTTGACCCTCTGACATTGTAGAATGACTGGCTCATTATGGGAGGCAGTTTGGCATCCATTGTAAGATAAGATTTGCAAAGCAGCCTAAGGAAATTTGGCGCCCCATCCCTATTGAATTACAATGGAACCTGGGCATTGAATTTCCTCAGTTAGTCCTTTTAAACTTCCCCTTCTTTTTAAAGAACTAAAGGTGGGGTTTTAATAAGGACTCCGTGTTGGCTTAACTTTGCTTCCTTTGAAGTTGCTGGATGTTTTACTACTGATCTCAATGAGATCATCATTTGGCCAGTGCTAAGCAATTTTGAAAAACCCACCATGGTGAATTTGAATTACTTCCTCTAAAATTTATGGCGTAAGAGTTTATCCAAAAGATTAATTTAGGAAAAATAAGAAGAGAAGAAGATGAAGAAGGAGAAGAAGAAGTAGTACAAGAAGAAGAAGAGGAAGAAGAAGGAAGGAGAATTCAAGGGAGGAACAGAGCACAGAAGAGTGAAGTGAACTTAATGGAATTTAATAAGTAAATTCCAAGGTACTCTCCATATGCAGCTTGATTATCTCAGTCTCTAAAAGGCTTGAAAGCTCTAATATTTATTTAACTATGGGAGATATGAAGGGGTTTTCAAGAAAGTTTCCAGCCATGTTGTGCCAGTAAACTGAAAAAAAAAATCAGCTTTGAAGACTGTGAGCCAATTAACTTTCTTCAAGATGCTTTATCAGCTTTATCTAAGTATTTGTCAAAATTCTCTTAAACTACCTGTATAGATTATTAGCTATTAATTTAATTATGTGGCCTATGGTCAATTCAGAAAGCCTTCTCTGAAATCAAATGTGACCAGAGACTACTGGCACAGTTGCACATTTGGAAATAGGTTGAACTTCTTTTTAATTCTTCTTGATATTACAGGACTTTGTTTGGCAGACTGGAAGCTTGGCTTTGAAAGTAGGCAGTTATCCCTCCTGGCCATGTTTTTACCACCATTTTGAGCTGCAATTGCACAGGAGGGTGACACATGGTTAACAATGGGAGATCATTAAGTCAAGCATCTTCCATTTATGTGAAAGCATCAGTAGTGCAATAGGATGGCTGAGCCCATTAGTCCATGCTGAAGGCAGGCTCCTGGCAGTGGAATTTTCCTGGAGCCAGAACAAAGAATCAAGGTGTCAGTAAAGCTTTCTATAAAGTATAAGGGATGAGAAGCTGGAGAAGAGGCTCCAAGATGAGGACCCCTAAGCATGACATAGTAACTTCGAAGGTGTATTTTTTTTTACTTGTAGGATCAGCCAAGAGAGAAGGAGGGTGACTGAACTGCAGAGAATCTGCTGTGCAATTCAGAGGAGGACTCTTGTGGAGGAAAGAACATCCTGAACTCCTTAATGGATGCCTACAGCCAAAAAAGGAAGAATGGTGAGGCAACCAAGCAGAACAGTGTTTGATTTGGCCTGAAGCTGTATTTTCCTTGTATGAGCTAAAGCGCTGGAACAGTGGCTGGTAGCTTTCAGAAAGCAGGTGTATCTCTTTGCCCTCAGCTATCTCCGGTTCTAAACAGTGCAAAGTGCTGAGAAGTCAGGATGGTCAGCATTGCTTCAGGGCTCCTGGCTGGCTGGATTGTATCTCCCATTCTTATGGAGAAGTGACATATGGGGAGCTTTGGCATTATGCCACAAGGGCTGGAGGAGGATGTTGTAGCTTAGACCACTGGAATTTTATGAGACCAAAGTCTATCCATGCTGTGAGCCCCAGACAAGCAGCTTAATAAAGCAAGCAGTCTTAAATGTGTTGTGTAATCTTCCTTGTTTTTTTTTTTTTTCTTTCATAATGATCAGAAAGTGATCTTGATATCTAATATTTAAATCAACTCTCCCATGTCTTTTAGTTACTTTATCTGCATCAGCAGTGATTAACATCAAAATTAACGAAGGCTCACAACACGTCTTCCATTCTGTGTTCCTTCACACGTTGTATCCAAAAGTTATAGCAATTAACAGACTTTCCCATCGCTTCAGTGTACTGTGGCCCTAGTACTATCAGCAGATTGGATTTTCAGTACAACTAGTGTTTGGAAACAGGACCAAAGCAGGAAATAATCTACTTCCAGAATATGTAGTAACTCTTCTTTGCAGGGAGAAACTAATAAAATGTACAGGAGGAATGTTGTGTAGCAAGAAAACAAAACATCAACGTAACCATAATCTGCAGAAATATTCTCCAGATAAAGCTGAGCCAAAAGGATAAGTCTTGATGAGTTGATGGAGGAAACACTTCTGCAAGGGGTGTGAGAGAAAGCAGTAGAATAAGTTCTAAATTTATACTTTCCCTTTCATTAATTCCATGAAGAAGAGAAATACGAGAAATAAAAAATCCTCCTATAATTTTTTACAACTTAAGCTCAGCAATTCTCTTCAAGACAATTCCTATTAGCATTTATTATTGCAAAAAGATAGCCATGTGTGAATGTATCCAGAAGAAAAGGACTTCTCACCTTCTGGCTGCCCTCTATGAACAGAATTTTGTTTGTTAGCCTTAGAAGCATATATTTTTATCTTCTGTTTCAAGACAGTTTCAGAAAAGAGTTTGCATGCACAGAGAAACTGCAATTCAAGTGGGTAACTCTCATTTGGCACTAATGAACTCTGTTCTCTCTGTAGCTAGCAGTGAGGCACGTATCTACTGAATGTACAATACTGCAGGTTAACAGTATGTATTCTTCTGGACAGTGCTGGCTGGAGATGTTACTAAAATTATGGCAGACTGCTAGAGCAAATAGGACCCAAGTTCTGACACGGGTTATCTCCTCACTGGTTCAAGATGTTCTCCTCTATATTTCATGCAGGTTTAATAGCTTGATGCATCTGACTGTGGACACAGCAAACTAATTTTCTTAGAGTCTTCCTAATGTGAGAGGTAAAAACAACTGACAGCTTAAATAATTCCAGCTACACTGACAGTTTATTGTAAGAGTTCTTGCTGTGGACCACTGAATTCAAATAAAAGTCTCCCCACATTCACTTCTCTGAGGGTAGAAAATGGCCAGAGATGGTTAGACACTTAAACCAACACTTATCAGTAAGGTACTATACAAGTAAGACCTTTAGAATATGGATAGGAAGGTCAGTTAATTTCTGGATGTATTCAGAAGCCCTCTATCTTTTCCATCAGTAGAATTTTTATAGTCCTGGCAACCTGATTCAGTATTTCAGGATGAAAACAAGAGTGCTTTGTGAGGTCATCAAGAGAAGGCTCTGGAGTGACTTTACAGCACTTTAAGGGAGTGTACAGGAAAGATGGGCAATGCCTCTTCATCAAGGAGTGTAGCAAAAGGACAAGGGTAATGGTTTTAAACTAAAAGAGGGGAGATTTGATTTAGACATCAAAAAGAAATTGTTTACAACAAAGATGGGGAAGAACTGGTACAGGTCTAGTTGGAGGCCTCCCTACCAATAGCAGAGGGATAGGAACAAGATTGTGTTTAATGCACCTCCTAACACAAACCATTCTAATATTCTATGATAATTTACTAGTATTTTGCTTCTCTCAGTGAATTCACAATATGCTAATAGGGTCATATCTTCACTTTATTTGCCTTATTTCCCCTCCCATCTCTTTATTGTCAGTCCACTGCTACAAAATATTTGTGTGCAGGCAGGTGTAGTTCCTCCTCCATGCCTAGTGAAGAGACATTCTGTTCCTAATTGGTATTTCCAGGCTCCTCTCCTATGCAAATAATTCTGAGAAGATGTCATAACAAGTATCTTTTGCATATGCTTTACCTTTCAGAACTCTTCCATGAGTTACCTTACTCAGTCTTATTTTTGTGTCATCTTTGGGAGAGAAAATTAAGAAAGGGCATTATTAAAGTTTTTTAGCCCTTCGGAGAGGGTATAGAGAGGACAGAGCCGGTCCTGTTTGAGTTGCGCAGCAATCAAGTGAAAGGCAATGGATGCAAATGCAAGAAGTGAGGTTCTTAATAGAAGGAAAAAATGTCCCAGTGAGAGTAATCAAACACTGTATTTCCAGAGTTGATGTGGGTCCTCTACTCTTGATCTTAAAAATTCAGCTGGTCAAGATCTGGAGCAAACTGACGTGACTGAACGTGCTCTGAATAGGTCATTGAATGGTGGTTCAATGAAGGTGAACTCCAGAGATCTCTTCCAACACAAATTACTGTGTTATTGTATGTCTACTTATTATCTTACGTATTTAGGTTGCTAGGGTTTTGCAGAAGGTAATGATATTAAAAAAATGACAACAGACTGTACAAATGAATAAATAAACAGCCTTTTCTGCTTTCTTGGCGCTAATGAAGTTTCTTCTAAAGCTGAATGACACTAATTCCATTTTATAAAAAATGCAGGCTGATAAGAGTCAGTGTCACTTTTCTACCAGCTGTACTCAGGAAAGGTCTTCTGCAGTTTCATTTTTTCCAAATAGAAACACGGAGGTGTTAGCTCTTTTTATCTTGACTATACCACATTTCATGATGGTACACTATGAAACAAGCCCAACCATTAAAATCAAAGGAAGCCCTTTTTCTTGTCATCTGTGATTTTTAGATCAAAATTTTTGGTCGTTGTTCTCAATGGCTATTGAACATCTTTGGTGCTTCTTTTTTGCCTAGCTTTTAAAAAATGCATACAGAATGGAAATGGCCACAGTAAATTAAAAGCTTTTGCCATAATTTTCCATATATCTTTCTTTCCCTTGGAAAGTGTAGTGTAAATGGAAGATTGCCCTGAAATGATGAGGAGGGGCAGGATTTTAAAGACCCTAGAACATGTGTTTGCTATCTTAACTTCCCTTTTACGTCTTTGCTGATTTTGCTTTCTCTGGTTAATTTTCCTATAACCTGTACTTCAAAGATATGAAATATGCTAATTAATTAACTTTATGCTTTAATTCTTGAAATAGAAACTCAGTCATCATTGTCTCTGAAAATGATTTTCCCTGCATTTACAATGGCAAAATACTGAATGGTTTTATTATTATTATCATTATTATTGTTGATTTTCATGGTGAAACTGAATTTTGACAGAATGATGCTAGGTAATTTTACAGAATTTTCTTTCTTTTTCTCCCCCCCAGGTTGTGGCATAATAAACCCTCAACTTGCATATACTGTGAAATTGTTTGGATGTTAACAGATTTTCTGATTATTATTTTATTGTCTTTAATGGGGAGGAATGGGAATATTATAGCTGCTGGAGATCTCATTAAAGCCCTGGAAATCAGAGGAGGGACACTGATCTCGGGGCTCCTTGAGAAATAACAACAGTATTGTCTTTGAATTTATCTTTGTGTTTCATTTTCTTTTAATCCAGAAATTCCTAAAAGTTCATACAAACAAACTGTTCAAATGTTCCTTCTGTCTTAAAAGATTTTGTTTACATCTCTCTTTGAATAGAACAGCAAAAAACTTTATCAAATAAATAAAACAAATAATTTATAACATTCCATCAGAAGAACAGGGAGGTTAACTTTCATAAAATGCATGAAGCTGACCGCCTGGTTCCCCAAGACATCTTTGTTCACAATTTGATAAAAACTGTGTAAAATTAAACTAGATTCCCTCAGCAATTCTGTGAGAAGCCACTATTCTGGCTTTGGAGAGTTCACAGAAGAATAAGCAGCCTACAGACCCCGTCAGACCAAACTCACAGACAAATCCCTAGAGAACAGCTTTTTCATTCAGGCAAGCTAGAGGCAGAAGTATTTAAATGAAAGCCAATTTACTTTGCTGGTATCTGTTTTGTTTATTAATACCACCAAAGACACAAGTGCTTCATTTCTCACAGCTCAGGTTTCCTTTCAGCCTGACCTTCTGTCACATGACTCGAATAGTATAATATTGCAATGTGTTACCATGGAAATGATAGTGATGATGGCATGTGTTCAGCATAGTCAAATTTGAACCTAATGAGAGCAGATGTGACTTTGAGCTTTCATCCCTAAAGAGCAGATCTGGTTATAGCTTCATGTCTTTTCCGAGGAATCATGGAGAAAGCTCTTACACACTACCCTGTGACTGTATTAGCTGTGAACACCAATATGAGTGCATGCAAATAATAATTTCTACTAGCTGTGAACATCTTTTTATGAAGTCAAACATACACACATCAGGAAAGCTATGAAAGAGGACAAGCTATGAGGAAAACAAGAACTCTTAACCATCTGCAGTTCCCATTGCTGATGAGCATTATCTTCTACAAACATAAGCAGATTTCTGTACGTCACTGTGTGTTATCAGTTTTGGTCTCTGCACTTTCCTAGGAAAATAACTACTTCCAGTTGCTGCAGGCCAGTATGACATTCTATGCAAAGCTGCATAGCACCATGAATAAATTATGGCTGTCACCAACTTCTCTGTCTGAAAAAGACTTATAAAAATAAATTAGCACTACCCTTGAGCACTACTATGAGTGAACATCTCATGCGTGACTTTGCTAACTAAAAGAATCAGACCTCAATTTCAACACGGTGAAGCCTACACAAGCAAAGCATTCTACATGTGAGAGAACAGCCATTGTGCTAAACAACCACAAAGAGAGAAAAGGTCCCAACACAAGAAAGGAGCATTCAAACCAAATATTTTAGAGCCAGTTCCAGCCCTGTTAACTTGGAGCAGGATCAAGAACTCAGCTGGATCAAGATCAGCAGAGAAGTCTAAGGCTCCTTCATAATTACACAAGATAATGCCTTCTCTGTAGCCTGCTGGGGAGAGACCGAACCTCTGTGAATCCCCGCCACCCTCAGTGTGTTGTCAGATAGGGATGCCTGAAATTAAATAGCTGTGAATTTCATCCATCACTGTGCGTGAACTGTGTTATATTGCAAGTATTGTGGCTTTCTATCTGGCTGTATAAAAATGAAGACCAACTTTGGCTTCAGCAACAGTACTTGAAAAAAATTATCTACAGACACTGTCTGCAAACTGAGATGGAATAAATCATCCTACCTTTGTGCATGGAATCTTCCTGTCTGCACTTCTATTTTTCTTTCTTGTTGAGGTTTCCAAAATTTTGGGTTCTAAGCCCAAAATTTGGGCTTAGATGAAAATGGGCTTAGATGAAAAAAAAGATGAAAATACATACTGCTGTTTCTGTGAGAACTCTCTAGAGAAACTCTCAAATGTACTTTCAAGCTATGGAAAGCCACCATTCAGAGGTTATTTATGATACTTGTTTCATCCTCTTGGTATCACAAAAGTGGACCAAAGCTAATTATTAGGGCAAAACTAGAATTTGCTCATAAAAACTAAAGCAGAAACACTCCATCCGTCTTTATAACCAGGGGAAGGAGACAGGCTTAAAGCAGGAAGGAGTACCATACCATTGTCTGCTCCTTGTTATCCCCATGTGACTGAAGATTTGCCTTCTAAAAAGTTATGGCTGACTCAGAAGGCAACCAGAGCCTATCCTGTCCTTCCAAGTGCTTGGTATTGCTTCTCCTAGTCTCCTTGCTGCTCCTATCCCCTTCTCCCTTCTTAAGAAATTCATTATAAGCTTAAACCAGCTCCTGTTTCCAGACTCCAAACTTAAAATCCAAAGTGACTGGGCTCAGCACCGAGGAAGAGCAGGGAAGTTGCCCTTTCCTTTTGAAGCTTTGCCCCTCACTCTGATTTTACTGTTCTCACAGCTCTGCTCCTCCTGCGGAGAAGCCCTCTGAAGCTGCTAGGAGCCCCTGAGAGCAAACCTCCCAGTGTCCCCACATGCATCCAGAAGAGAAGAGTGGCACTGGCTCTGGCCAGCACCCAGGCCTTGGGTGGGGGGAGCAGGGCATGCTCCTGCGGGCCACTTGACATCGGCAGCATCAGTGAGGATAAAAGGCAAGGCCTTTGGGAGATGCTTTATGTCAACATTCTGCGAAGCTCACCATCACCCTTCCATGGCCAACACCATCACAATTACATCTCTCCTGTACATGCAGTTTTACATCAGTCAGGTGGGTTATACCACAAAGTTCAGGGTGACTGTGCTCTTTGCCTGGCTTTGGCATCCCAGTGCCATGGTGAGAGTTGAACAGTGATGGATGATGACTGCAGCTAGCAGCTACGGGACTGCAGCAGGCTGTGTATCACCAGCTACAACTGAAACATTAGGTGGAAGCTGGGTGGTAGGAGTCTGTTTAACAGGTGTGCTAGGAGTCTGGCACAGAGACTTGGGCTGGGGCCAGTACCACTGAATGTTTGCTGTGTTGATTCACTGGCTGGCTAGAGTTACCACAGGGTGCAGGGAACTAGTGCAAATGTCTCTTCACCTACAGAAGCTTCTCACTTGCTAGAAAATTCCCTCAGTGTTCCTGAGTCGTCTACTGTCCAGGAGCTGTGACACTTTTTCTCTTGGTTTACTTTTTCCTCCAAGAACTCATGCAGTGTTCTTTGCCAGGGATTGTTTCTCTTCAGTCCCAGTTTAAAAGCTGAAAACAGAGCAGTGGGAAGCAACCATCCTGAGGACTGACTAGTTCAGCGTAGACATCGAAATCTGTTAGACCTGTCCATGACTAGTAACAACTGGCAGAGCAATGTCTGTTTGTTGCTGAGATAACTAATGTAGCAGACCTCGCTCTGCTCTGTAGTTACTCTCAAAATTGCAAGAACTACCTTAGTCCTAGCTAGAAAATTATGCCAATTTTTAGATTGTACTTTCAAGCTGCCAAGTCAACCTTCTCACCACACTACTAACAGGTAATGATTGGAAGAGATCTGAGTATGTTGGACTTGATGGCTTGGGACAGTTTTAGATAGCAAGCTGAGTAAGAGTTTTCTGAGCCAAAGCAGAATCCTCTGCAACCTCGTGACTTCAGCCACATGTCAGCCAATCCTAATGTGTGAATGTTTGACTGCAAGCCAGAAGGCTTCTTGGTGACTTCACTGGGGGCTCTGAGTGCATGGGACCAGGTGACAAAAGGACTGGAAATGCTTCATTTGGTTTGTTGCTTTCAAATATTCCTTTATAAAAGCTTGTCTTTGTATGTCTGAAATCAGGAGGAGCTTTGCTTCTGATCTCAGTGTTGGTTCTTTTGGTATTACATTTAATATTCTGTGTTCCATCCACCAATTATAACCACAGAAGAAACCTTTTACTGAGTGCTAATGCTACATAGGACAAATAAAGAGAGAAGATACAAAAGAATGTGTGGTTGCCTCCGGAAAGAAGCAGGACAGCAAGTACCCCAGTATGAACAAGTTTACTTGACTGTGATTCCTGCAGAATGAAAGATTCCATCCACTGAAAATCTCTGCAGGGCCAGAGCCATAGTCTGTCTGTTCAACACTCAGTGCTCTGACTCTCATTATTATTATCCTACTTCTTGACTGATTGGTCACTGAGAGTAACAGAATATGTCCAAGAGTTGTTCAAATTGAATAGAAATTTTCAGCACCTGAGAATAAGAACAAACTGAACTAGAAACATAGGTTATACAGGTAAATGGTCCTAAATGAGACTCATTTCTTAATTTTTTGAAACAGCAAGCATGCAATCAGGTCAGGGAGAATTGCTAACCTGAAACAATAATTATGATTTGCCTTTTGTGATTTAGCAATTAATTAGCATATGACTAGTGAACATTAAGCTTATGTAAGATTGCAAAACTGTAGTCCCAACCCCAGCTGGAGGCTCTGTTAGACTACACTACTGACATAAGTCTTAATAAGTGGATTGGTAATCTCTGTTATGGGCTTCTCTCCTGTTCAGAGGGTAAGAAACATCCCATTTCTCTAGGTCTGAAGCAGGATTAATTGATTGGTCTCATATGAACCTGAAAGCCATTAAGAGCACGAAGGATGAAAAGCAACTCAAACTGCTTTATTACCATTTTCTAGTAAAGTACCAGTTTAGACTCTGGACCTACTGTGAAGCAGCAGGTTTCCAGATATTGACTGTGCTGGCATGTGCTTCTGGAAAAGAGGAAACAACTGATTCCTAAAAGCAGAAACATCTGCTCAAGTCATGAACACGCTTTCTGGCTGAGGCCAGACAGTGGGATTGCTAAAGAAGTCCATGTGCTGCCAGCTGCACTGGCTGGAATCACAGCTAAATGGGTGGTGAACAGTGAACCACACTGGCTCCTCCACTCTCAGCCCACCATGAGATAAAAAATGATGTTACAGAGCTGTCATAGTCCTTTCCGTGATGGCTTTTGCAAGGAAGGCAAACAGGATCATGTTTTCCCCCTGGTATGGATGAATTTCAGAGAGGGAAAATTGACCTCCTGGATGCCACTGGAGGTGCTGCACTAGGGGAGTCTGCATCTTTGCTTAGTGTTCTCCTACCTATTGCATTTTCATCTTCTTGGCTGTTTGATCCCATTGATCAGTGTCAGTAAACTCTAATGAACTTTTATTGGTGGGGGAGAGTATTAGAACTAGAAGGGAATCAGACCCAGTGAATAGAATTTTGATACCATGACCCCATTAGAAATACTTTATTTTTCAGATGTCAGTGTGGAGAACTTAGCAAGAAAACTCTCCTCCCTAAATTAGGAGGGCAGATTTTATCTTGCATTAGAAGGAAAACTTGAGCAAAATCAAAAGAATGAAAGAAAATTCTTAAGGAAAGAAAGTAGATGGTGAAATTCAAACCTGTATCTATGACCAGTGTGTGTAGATTTATATTCTGCAAAACTGAGTATGGGCTGAACTTTGACTTCTGGTTATCCTTCCAAGTGAAGTCCTTAGTTACTGACTGTAAGCATTTGCTGAAGTCTTTGCAGAAAGAGGACCACAGGGTTGAATACAGCTCACACCGGAGGAAGGTGCATTGTCAATCTGTGGGACATATTTTGTAGTTCCTAGTGCACCTTCCCTTACAAATTAATTTTTCTTGTTCTCTGCTTCACAGCATTATACGGACATTTCCTCCTTCAGAACTAATACAGCCTTTGATCTTGCAGTGAGTCCTGAAAGTGAGACCTACAGTAAGGACTCCTTCTTCTTCCTGCTTCCAGCACTCATGAAACCGCTTCTCCATCCGCACTTCAGCGGTGCACTCAAGCATGTGCTTAACATTAAGGTCATGCAGGACTTATGTATGTGATTAAAATTAAGCGTGCATTTAAATGCTTTGTGGAAGTGGGACCTCAGTGAGGATGGCTGTTGGATCAACCTGCTATGACCTCTGCTGAGCTGATTATAACTCAGCCTTTGTAGCACTCTATTTTTCCCCAAAAGTCATAGTTTATTCAATATGTCTTTTAACAGAAATTGAAATGGTCCTTTTTCCCTTTTTTTTTCTATAACAGTATTGCAAATTAATATTGATTTTTCTAGCTTTGTAAGCATTTGCCATCATCTCGTGATGGCAAACATTTCCTGCACTGCCTCACCACCAAACAAATTCTGTAGCACCTTTTGTACTTTAAGAAGGCATGTGAAGTATAAAAATACTTCAAATATTTCTAATGTTCACATAAAAGCAAAAAAAAAAAAAAATCAATTTCTGTATGAATGTCAAGTTTGCACAAATCAGGTTTAAGAGAAAAAAAAGGGGAAGTTGGATTTGTGTCTGCACCAGGACGAAGAAGAATGCCTAATGAGAGACACCACACAGACTCTTGCATTGTCCACTTTTTGGCCACTGAAACATCCAGAGACAGATTTGTTTCACTCTCTCTTCAGAAAGAACATTCCTTCCTTACTAAAAGCTCAGAGAGAACTCCGAATAAGCCTGAGGGATTGAGAAGCAGAAGGAGATTTTTAATTTTTGTTCTGCAGATTCAGATCTATGGATTATGCTTGTCTATTACCCTAAAGAAAAACAAAACAAAACAAAACAAAACAAAAAAAAAACAAAACGAATGAGATGATCTGCATCACTGCTGTAAACAGATTAGCCCCATGTCATGTGAAAACTCCTTACCACACAGCTGACATTTAACATACGAGGACTCACTCTTTGCCATGTGGCCCTGCATGTCCATTCATTCTCACGTTCCAACTGCAAAGTATTTGTAATAGTGATTCTCCAATTTACCTATCATCCATATTATGAACAGAGACAGTTGATCTTCCTTCTGATTTTTAATCCTTCCCCTTTCTGTCCAGAAGGACTGCTTAACCTAAAACCTTAATCCTTAAGCTTGAAAAGTCTGTAGTCACTTGCCTTCATAACCATGTTAGCTTTATCACTGTATCATCAGAAGTACTATTTTTTTAACAGAAAAGTCAATGTGCTAAGCCTCTCCTGCAGCACTGCAGCCTTCTGATATTTCAGCCTGAGATAATGCCAGTGTCTTTGACCAGATTCATGGCTGGGACCCTTTTAATTTTAGATTATCTTAATTCATCCCCAGATAGCTGGGAAATCTTGGCTAATCGAGAGCCAAAAGGCTACTAAACATTTAATATCTTACCCTTTTGGAAAAGAGGTCCAGAGCTGCTTTCCTTAAAAAGACAGTTAAAAATTGGGATGAAATTCCAACACGGTAAAGTCAGTGAAATCTTTGTCATTGAGATCTGTGTACCATAATTTTGCTTGGGATGTTTTATTTATTTCTAGGGTGTTCCTAGTTATACTCTTCTTCCATGAGCTTTACTGTAATTTCAACCTCTTTTTCTAGCAAGAAGCCATTCAGAAAGTCAAGTGTGTATGATATTTTCCTTGTCTATGCATAAGAGATAGGAAAAATATATGAAAGATGCTGAAAACAAAAATTCATTACTTCTGCCACTCGTGGAGAACTTTTTTCTTCGCTAAGGCAAGTATGTTGAAGGCACAAGAGATCTTGAAAAGCATTTTCCTTCCCGTTCAGACTTCTGCTCTTATATCCTTTTACCATTCCATCCAACTATTTATCCACCTACAGCACTTGCAATTCATTTCTTGATCTTTCCATTATGTATCTCACCAACTCAACTCTATTCAGCAATGATTCTTTTCAAGATATGCAGAACTTTTATACAATACATGACATATCTCTATTTATAGACGACACACAAATATAAACCACACATTTTTTTTATACTTTAGTATCAAATTAGGTGACACGAGATTAAATCAAATGGGAGGCACAGGGGTATTCTTATTTAGCTCCCTGGTATTCATGCTAATAAAAAGCTGAAATCACTTTTTATCTTGAATGTTTACATTCCAAAACTTAACCATGTTTATAGTGTAGCACTTCATAATTTTGTTTCTTTCACTCAGGAAAAATGCAATCACAGACAATATATTCTGCCTGTTTTGTAAAATGCTAACCTTTCATTTTAAAAAAGAGAGCTAATAAAGGCTGACAAGTTTAAATTTCAGTGGTTACCTCTTGTGAAGAATTTCATTCTGAAAAATTTCACCCTGTACAATTTCCTTTTTTTTCTTAAATTAAAAACTTACAGGAGAGAATGATGCTGCTGTAAATTAATACAAAAATTGTCAAAAATTGAGGAAGGGCCTAACAGAGAAGAAAAACAGTTAGACCCTCAGTTTATAACTTCATGCCTAACCAATAGGGAAGGCATGAAAACATGGCATTCATTACACAGAAATTTCTAGAATTACAAGTTATCACATATGCTGACATAAATGTCTGAATTCCAGCAGTGGACCAGACACTCCATTACTGACTGCATTTAACTCAGTTCTGCTGAAGCCAGTGTCACCACACTGATACCTGCTGGTGGCCAAGGATGTGGGAATACGTAATCTGTGTACTCTTAGTCCATGCAGCACTGCTGGTATGCCCACAACAAACCTAGGTGGCTTGTGTTTCCATCACAAGAATGCCTCAAATTCCTTCTCTGAAGGATGCCTGCTTTGTTAGCTGCCTGGTAAAATGAAAGCATGAGTCTCCCTCCCATAACCAGTATCTAAGCCTTGCCCAAAGGAACAAAATGTCAACTTAACTCAATGTTAAGAATTTATGAAAGAGGAATTTCATCCGAAACATGATGTGACTTTGATTTAAAAAAATAACAGCATCAGAAAACTTGTACAACTTCTTAGAAACTAAGGCCTGCAATGGCTTAAGTTAGTGAATTAATGAGATATGTTTGTCAACTGTATTCCTAAAGCAGAAAGCTATGTTGTAGAGATGTTGAAGTGCCAAGATTCTGGGATTTATTACATTCTCTTTCTTTCTTTAGTAATACTATAATACTATTTATTTTAACAGCATAAGGCAAGATCAAGACTCCATCTTATTTTGAACATTTACCTGAAAACTCAAGGGGAAAAAAAAAAAAAAAGGAGGGTAAGAAAAAGAAAAAAAGAAGATACAAATTTACCAAGGGTATGTAAGGTTTGTCAGTTTATAGAATCATAGAATCACTGAATATTCTAAGCTGGAAGGTTCCCATAAAGATCATCAAATCCAACGCCTGGCTCCACAAAGGGCCATCCAAAATTCAAACCCTGTGTCGTAGAGCAGTGTCCAAACACTCCTTGAGCTCCAGCAGCTCAGGGCTGTGCCAACTGCGCTGTGCAGCCCATTCCATTTCCACTACCCTCTGGTGCAGACCCTTTCCCTGACCCCCAGCTGCCCCTCCCCTGACACAGCTCCATACTGTTCCCTCAGATCCTGTCACTGTCCCCGCAGACCAGAGCTCAGCGCTGCCCCTCCTCTCCCCCTTGAATTAAATTGTGTAGTTATGTCCATATGCACAATGTCATACATGATTGGTTAGAAGGGGCTTCCAGTCAGTTTATTCCAGCCTTGCACTTTCAACAACATCTGACTAATAGAACCATAACTCCAACAAAACGTATCTGACCTGCTGTACTGCAGAGCAGAGTTATCAAACTGAAGTCTTTGAATATGGTAACAGAGAATCATAACTTGTCAAGTCATTCACTTCTATTTAAACATAGCTCGAATCTGCAACTTTGCCCAGGCTCATTATATTGATCTCAAGACTGAATAACACTCCACCCCTTCACCCTCTCAAATAGACTTAATTGGGAAAGAGATAAAAAATACATATTAGCAGCAGAAGTGAAAAACACATGGGATCAGACTAGCCAAAGTGAAGGGGAAGATCTAAATGCAGAGGAATCTGAGGGCCTCTGCAGGAGTTAACACTGTGGGAATAGCAGTTACTCTTAAACTGAAGTGTCACTAATACCCAGCCCTGCAAACTATTTGGCCAAAATAGAACAGGCAATCCCTTCATTTCTGTAGAACAATCCACACTATACTGAGCTTGGATTGAGGAGCCTAAGGCTTGCCAAAACTTTGACTTTATCAAATGTTCTTTAGTAGCCCAGCCAAAATCAACTTACTTCAACTGGTTGAAGAGCTTTCTGTTCTTTTCTGCTTGGGGTTCTTATAGCAGGCTCATCACTTGGGCTTCTGCATATTTCCAGTAGGCATTAAGCAAGCCAGCTGAGGTCTGTTGCATGTCTGCTCTCTTACACAATTACAGTGGGTCATCTGGAATTTAGGTATACTGCTTACAGAGTTGCATGTGTTTGCATGTACATCACCATCGCGTATACATGCTTGTGGGAATATATTTGCACAAGACGAAGAAATGTCAAAGAAATACACTTTCCTTTTTAAACAGCCCTGTAGTTTGCATCCATCCTAATAAGGCCATTTCTTAGCACTGATGCAAGCCCTGACAAGGTGCTGTGTTCTGTTCAGCATGTGCAGTGGTGTGAGGAGCCACTTTGCAGCAGGAACAAAGGACACTTCTTATTTTGGAAAGCAGCAGATTAGCTCCCCATGGGACATTGTTCCCCAGGAGAACAAAGAGGGAACCCTTCTGAACTGAAGGATTGATGTATTCTTCTACAAATGAGCAAAGTACAAGTATTCCTGGTAGGAAAGCGGATGTTTCTCTGGTTTGGAAGGATGGCAAAAAGGAACTAATTATTTTGAAGGAAAAAAAAATGCAAAAAAATAGAAATTAAAAATTTCACAGCTCCGACAAGTGACTATGACAGACAACCCATAAGCTTGGCTTATCCTGCTGCCTTGTGTTCTGAAGTGTTGTGTGGCTTGCCTGAAAGAAGAGATGAGAAAAAACTTCATGGAGGAAGGGAGAGACATCGTGCTTCTGCTTGTAAAGTTAAGACCGAAGACAAACATACTGAAAAACAGCAAGAATGCTCTTCCCTCTCCACTTCCCTTCTGAAGCACACAATACTTCCAGACTATGTGGCTGAAAAAGCAAAGAGAGTGTCTGTGCTGAGGAAGAGATAGAATACAGGGCTAAGATGATGGGACTACAGTCAAACTAAAGCATCTTGCAGTGTGAGAAAAAGTAGATGCATCAGCCTTAAGGTTTGAGTCAAACTCCAGGGACGTTGATGGAAAGCTTTCCATTCATGTGAGTGGAATAAATGAATGATTCATGACATACATTGTTTAGATGGTGGTGAGTGAGCAGTTCCCCAAGACAAGAATGAATTAGAAAGGTGAAGGCTCATAATGTGCATGAAGTCTTTCTTAGATACAGTTCACGCAACAGGAAACCTTTGATCTTCAAAATAAATATTACCTTACCTTCAACAATGTAAAGTACATGCACAATCTGTTGGATACGTACACTGTAAGCCCTAGTCTCTGTTGTTATTTTGGTTTCACGTGAAACACAAAAATAAGATGGACAAAAGGGCAGGATTGAAAAATGCAGGGTGAAAGTCAGGACACTGCTTATGAAACATTGCTCTTCTGGCTTCTGCAATAACCAGATTGGTTTAGAATTTTTTTTTTTTCTTCACATTTTTCCCCCTACATTGGGCAATTCAATGCATCCTGTAACCAATCCAACAAATAGCCGAAGGACAGGACTTCTAGGCATTTGAATGCATGGGACTCATCAGGACTGCTCACATGTCAGAGGTAACAGCAAGTACTGATGCTTTGAAATCCTGTGCAGAAAACAAAGCAACTATTAGCAGTGCCAGGATGGTTTGTGGCTCTCATTGCTACACATAGTAAAAGTAAAGTGCTTACAGCTGCCAGAGGTAGCATAATTAGTGATTATTCCTTTCCTCCTTCGTCGACTTACACAGCCAAATCCACCTATGCCTCAAATTGGGTACAGACACTGTTTTACTGATAACTGCATGTTTCCTCAGGCAATGTTGGTATTGAAAGGTTCCGTTTAGCTTTTGTGTTGTTGCACTCTTATTATAAGTCTACTTCATGGTGATCATTCAAACTTTGATTTGTTCACTTCCTTGTTTTACTCCTCTAATTATTTTGAATATACCATAAGAAAGCCAGTTTTCAAAAAACTTGGGAGACTTTAGCTTGAGTATTAGTCTTCAGTATCTACAGTGCCTACGCACTTTTAAAAGATGCTTATTTTATTTTTATACTCAAGTTATTTATGTAACCACAATACAAATACTTCTATCAAATTTACCACAGCCAATGAAATACAAATTCCACTTGAATTATTCTGTAAATCTCAACTACTGAGGTTGAATGTGTGTGGATGAATGTTTAATAAACTGACATGTTAATATCTTTTAAATTTTTATTGTGAAAGTGATATGAAAATGCCCAGACCATCTTGTAGAAGTCCTTATATTCCAATTTCTGTATTCAAGAATTTATATTTTAAAAAAATTGAAGAAATTTTAGTGCTAGTCTTCTACATTTAAACTTCTTTTTGGAGAAAACCGTTTAAAAATAACAAAATAAAACAAAACAACCTGTGTGTGACTACCAGGAAGTTGTTGGGATCCCATTTACATAACACTAATGATTTATTTTTTAAATTGGATCTCCTGGAATTAGTTAATCATTTACTGCTAGATACATGTATAGATGCATACAAGAACTATTTAGATTACTTTTGAGTTAACAGTTTTTGTTGGAAAACGCAGTTTTACCAAAATGCCATAATAGGATTTTGGTTATTTTTAGTCAGAAAATGAATCATTAAAAAGAAATCTGTTGAAATATTCACTAAAAAGAAAGAATAAATTAAAAAAAAAAAAAAAAAGTCAACCTGTCCTGACTCAGACAAAAATCAATTTCAAAATTTCCAAACTCTCATGAAATTGAAAGTGTGTTTTCCGGCCATCCTTAATTATTTTTTTTAAACATACCCAGATAAGAAATGAAACCTAAAATAAGAAATGTCCAGATTCACTGGTGGTCTTCTATGGTGTGCTTTTTAAGGTCTTTAGGGTAGGCTTAATTGGGTTTCACTGAATGGCTGAAGTGACCCAATATACTCATTGTTCTTGGGAAGATCAATTTAAAACCATTGCATCTTGTTCTTTAGAAGGAAAGGAGAGAGTAGAGGATGATTTATGTTCCCCAGACCATGGAGAAGAGAATCATTCTGCCAGTGGCAGGGAAGGGGATTAATTGGACTGCTGGCCTCAGCTGCAAAAGTACTTCTTAATAAACCAAATAGAATAATCAACAGTATTCAAGTTTGAATCTTCTTCTACTTTTCATATATACTTTTTGAGATAGGAAAATGTTAGATTGACCTCTAGACATACAGTTCCTCATCTTTACAGCATTTGGTCTCAACTCTTTCTCCAGGTCAATTCTTTGGTTTTCAACACCCTTGCCAGTCCCGACCTCAACTGTGAATACTCTCTGGAGAAAACTGAGATTCCAGAGTAGCTGGTAGTGCAGAATGAAGGATATGTTCAGAAGCAGGGAGATACCGCTGCCTGGACTACAAAAGGAGAATATGTGGGACCCTCTTAAGACATGAGGCTATCCAGAGCTATTTAAAACTGATCCTTCTGAAGGACAAGTCACTAATTCATGTGTTTTCCAAAGGCTGAATGTAAATGAGATTAGGAAGACAGAGCTGGCAAACTTGAACCAGATGGCAGCCAGTGGTGGATTTTAGGAGACCTTGGATATCCAGTGCAATTCCCTAACAATAGTATGGCTTTGCATCACTCGATAGAAACAAGCCTGAAATTGTGAGGAAACTATCCTGGACTTTGATCTTTATGTAGTGATGACTTTTTTTCCTCTGGTGAAGGGTCAAGCTGGCAGGCTATCAGAGCTACCACACGTATTTTCTGAGAGCATTTGAGCAGTGGGTTCCTTTGCACTGCTGAGTTTAACATAATGAGAGAAAGAATAACCGTTATACAGTGGAACTCATATGTCTGTTGCAGTCTGCTTTCTATAATGCATAACTACAATGCAAAATTCTCCATTAAGCTTACTGCTGTTATTCTATCTGGGACTCTAAGAGAAAGGCAAGCAAATAAAAGAATACAGTGCAAGGCTAATTAAAACTGAGGATTACACTAAGGCAATAAAAATTAAAAATCCACCTACCCTGCGGTGTGTACTTGCATTTAGGTGCCTTCATAAGACATATCTGCCTGCATCACTGCAAATCTGTTAGGTATTTTGGTGTTTTCTTCATATAATTTAATAATGTGATGTGGAAAATAACTTAAAGCAAAAGTAGTGAGAGGTAGAAAACCATGAAATAAAAGGTCTAGAAGAAAGAATGGCATCTTTGCCTCCTCTTTTTACAGTGGCAAGTTGATGAAATCAGTGTCTAGCGTTCAACCTATGAAAAGGATTGAAAAAGAATGACAGAGTTTCTTGATTCCATCAGGTAGCATTTAAAGACACTGCAGTATATTGGTGTTTTTATATCTCAGGAGCAGGGACCTCCACAACCATGTGTGTGAAAATTAGCAAAAGGGAAAAAGAATAGAGCCATTCAACTTCAGAGGAGCATTCTGGCCTCAAGCTGACCATTGCTTGATTTGTTCATGTTTGAGCAAGGATAGATATCCATAGACAGCAGAACAGAGAAAGATTTTAAGCTTGGCAGAAAAAATAAATAAATAAAAAATAAGCTGGTGTGTGTGGCTTGGCTGAAGAGTACTGGCTGATTGGCAAAAGATCTGGAATTAGATGGGTTCCAGGGTTGAAATGGCAGGAAACCTTGAGTGAAATGAAAATGTTTGGCAGTGGAGTCAAAATCAAAATTATGTTCCAAGGTTTCTGCAACTGGATTTTTGCAAGTGGGGCCGTGGGTCAGACAAGAAGATTAGCCTAAGATCTTGTGTTCATGGGAAATGGACTGCTTGTGCTGAAATTATGATACAGCTATATTTTGGCTGCTCTTTTTTGCAATGTAAACAAATCCTTAGAAAGGCAAAGAAATCATTATAAGAGAGAAAGACACAAGTTTGGCTGGGCTTATCAATCAGACTGGACTATGGTTGTCTTGGAGCTAGTTAGTCTGAAGATGGCTTTCAGTCCTGCTTGTTGGGATAGACCAAGGAAAACGACTTCTGACAGATGGACACGTTAGTGAGGAAATGAGTCCATCTGGCCTGTGAACACTGAGGCAAAAGCTGCACATTTCACAGGAATGGCAGTGGACATCTTCTATGACTCACACTTCCTCTCCCTGTGCTCTTAAGTACTCATGCCCAGGGGACAAAGAACAAATGAAGAATTTAACTTAAGGAAAGAGAAGGATGTCTGAATAAACCTGTAGAATACTAAAGCATTGTGAATCAATGTTTGGTCACGGCAATTACATAATTTATGTAAAAAAACTGGTTAACATCAGCCCCATAATCTAGGGAGTGTCAAACCAAGTTTGAGAAGGACATTTAGACCTCTACGCCTCCTCCCCAGCAAGCCACACCTCAGCTGGTATGTCAAAGGATTTTTGATATCACAAAATTACATAGCAGCTTGAATTTTTCATTGAAGGTACCTAAATCTGTGATGAACAAGCTATGAAGGCAATTAATCATTCAGTACATTAACCTCAGGAACAATTAAGTAGGTAGGCAAACTAATCAATTTATTGGAGTCCCTATGTATTTTTTCCAGTATGCCATGAGCTCTTGTGTAGGCAATTCCCACCTGCAGCTTGGAAGTTGTCAAGAGGGAAAATAGATATCATCACAGCCCTGGACTTTCTCACCTGGAGGGCACAAGAAACACTTTGAAATTAGGGAATAAAAACTTCAGAGTGATCCTGCTGAAATGATCAAAAGAGAAACAGTTCAAAATGTGGGGCAAGCTCTAAAGCTGATGATTAAGTTAGAAGGTGAAGAGTGACAATTTAAGAACTTATTGAGATGAATGAGAAGGTACAAACCTCTTGGAGCTGTTACTCTAGGCTCTCTGCAGGCACAGAGGAGGTACCTGCATCAGCTGGTGTTTGAGTTACATTTATCAGAATTACCTCTCTGAAGACTAGAAACACATTATGCAACATGCAGACTTGGACCTTGGAGTACAACTGGTCATCAGGGAGAAGCTTCCACAGGAGACAGCACCTGCAGCAAAAAACACCACCAGAGAACAGCACAGACAAGCAGCCACAATAATGATAAGCCAGTCTAGAGTCAGGGAGCAAATTTCAATGCAAATTAGGCTGAACTGGATCTAACTGCAGCACAGACCGGATTATGACCCTACATACATAATCCACCAACTTTTCTTTCCAAAGTGTTCCAAACTTCATGTTAACCTCAACTTTTTAATCCAGATATGATTACTGTTTATTTTCCTCAAACTGATTATTTTCTCTGTGTCTATGTTGCAAACATCTGGCTTGATTACCTTTGCTACAATCGCTGCTTTGCTGTATTTCCTGATATCCACAATTTCCACTTCAACCTTTCTCATATACTCTTCCTAAACATCAGCCTGCCATTCCAGCTATGGCTCAGTGTTTTCCCAAATCTCTCTGGTTGCTACTTAGGATCATATCAAATTCAAACTTCTATTTTTTTTTTCTTTTTCTCCCCAGCTCCTCTCCTTTGCCCTTCCTTCCTTTCTCCTTCCCTCCTGCCCTCTTCCCCCTTCCCTCTTCTCTTCCCCTTCCTCTCTAAACATCACTTTTCTTTTCTTCAGCACTTATATGCTTTCTCCCTACCCCTTCTTTATTTTTAAGGACCAGACACTGCTGAACTACTGCTCTTCCTTTCTGCTTTCAGCACATTACCAGGAAGACCAGATAAGTGGAACTAGATACTGTTGAACTAAGCAATATACTCCTGTCATAACAACCTCTTCTACTTGCCTATTTAAAATCAGAGCATTCTCCCTTCACATATTCTTCTGTTTTCTCTCCCAAGGCTTTCATTATGATACACTTTCCACAAGAAATTTTCTATCTTGTTAAGAATGTTTGTGCATGTGTATATGTAAAGATTTCAAGACCCAGAGCAAAAATCATGCTAACATAACATAACTAACATATCTGTTACATCTCTGCTCAATCATATCACTTCTCATTACATTCCATGTCAAGTTTTGATGCCTGGCGTGTTTTACTATTAAAATAGTAAGTACTAGCTTGATTGCAGTAATGTCTTTTGTAAGACTACACAGAAAAGAGTACCACCCACTTGCAGTTCTCAGATTTTCAGATAAATTAGTTCATTACTGAAGAAAAGACGGCTTTTTTTCCTACCATCTCCTTTTGAAATAATTCAAATATTAATATATTGATTGGACAGGTGGCATTTACACAGAGACTGATATGTATAAATAATTGTTACCTTTCTGAAGACAGAATGGGTTGCCTAAATGTTTTTGTAATTATAGGTAGGGAATTTTTCCAAGTATACTGGTACTATTTATGGGTTTCCTTTTGTGTTCTTTTTTTTTTTTTTTTTTTTTGGTGTGAATGTCTTACGCTCTCCCAGTTAACAGGATCCACCCAGTAGCCTTGAAGGCTAAAATATAGACTGGGTTTCCATAAAAGGTGCTTGAACGTTCTGATACTGAAATGGAGCTGTCTAAAAGGAATCAAAATGCACCCAGACATTTCCACAAATGAATGGGCAGACTTGGGAGAAATTAGAATGGCTGTAAGTTATGGAATATGTTTGAAGTCTACACGGTAGCATATCTTCCTATATATACAGTTAACTTTCATGACAAAAATGACTGCCCACTACTGACTAGATCATTACTTAGCATACAACATTGTAAACATGAATTCACATTACAAATGGAGTCTCTTCAATTTGTGAGAATGCTACAGCTAGCTGTAAAGATAAAACTGGAAACAATGTCTACTTTGTAAACGAACCGTATTAGTACAGATGCAATACTATCAAAGGAGAAAAGCTCCCTGGAAATATAGCGAGTTGAAATAAATGAATGCAGAGAGAAACTCAGTAAAATGCTTAAATTGTAGGAAGTCAAGGTGGGCACTAGGGAAATAGATAGCTCTAGAAAGTTGAAAGGAGTAGAAGAAAATAAATGTGAATATCAAAAATAGATTATCATTCTATGAAACATCAGCGTATCATAGTGAAAGTATAAATGGAGAGAAACACTTAATTTAAATAAATTACACCTAGAGGTAAACAAGAAGTACCTAAAGTAATTGGTACAGATTATTGATTAAATTAATTTCAAGAATGAGCCAGGCAGAGGGTTTGAATTAGCAGTATATCCACTGAAGTCAAAGAAGCCAACCAAAATTAGTTGAGGATTTGGCTGATCATGTGGAGATGTGGCATGGAAAAAAAAATGTGCCATAAATACAAAGAAGTAGAACAAATTCAATCATCTTTGAACAGACAGAAATAGAAAGCAGATGGTTGAGGAAGACCTTCATCTTCTCTTAGTCCCAAACTTAAGATCATGAGAAAAGTCTTCAACTGTTTTTAGTGAAACATTTCCAAATTAACAATAGCAATAACAAGCTCTCGAATAGGAAGGGTGTGCCCAACACAAATGCTGTGTTTAGTAGAACAAGATAGAGTGTTGGTATGTACTTCAACAGTGTTCAATTTTCTGCAGTGTGCATCCCCTATGCTCACAGGGAAAATGAATTGCAATTGACCCACACGTACAACTGGGACTTCAGCAAAATCTGAGGAAGAAACAACTTCATTAAGAAATAAACTGTAAGCTGGAGTAGCTCAAAAGTAGGAGATAAAATGTATTGTTTCCTTTCTATACCTTCAGAAGCATGCAAGATGGGAAATAATCTATGCCTGAAATGCTTCCATGGGAAATGAAAATACCAACTGGGCTTGCTTCAAAAAATGAAACTTGGGCTAAATTTGTAATGTATCAATAAAAATGTCATCAAACTGCATATCCCAGACAGATTATTCAGCACTACCAAGCACTTCCCTACAAAGCAAGAGATGGCCTTGCTCAATTTTATAGTGGGTCTACAAAAATTAGATATCGGAAATACTGTCTAGGAAGTGGAACTCTAATCTATTGCAAGCTGTATATTACACAAGTTGAATAGGACATATGGAATAAAAATTATTTGACTGGCACTTGAGAGCTGAAGTTTTAAATATATTGAAGTTTTAGAAAGAGAGATCAAGAGATGCAAGAGTTGTGTTTAGATCTTAAAAAGAAAATAAGAAAGAAGAAAAGGGAAAAGGAAAATCTGACATTTTCCAAGCATATGCAAGTAGGAATAGCTCTGTACTGAACTGCATACACCTAATAAAACAGGTAGGGAGTGCATTGAAAAGTGACCAGTAAACATAGCCAGAGACCATTTATACCTGATGGACAAATTCAAAACTATTTCACAAATCTTTCAGTCTCTATCTCTTCTGAAGACAAAAACTGTTTCTTTCCTGAAGTCTTCCCACCAGCAAGTGCAATATAATGTTGGGATATAATGTAGCTATCATAATCACCAGGCAGTTGTCATCCAGAAGGTCAGATGTGGTAAAGTGACTGCAGTTTCAATCTCATTGACTCCATCTAAAATCAAGCAGAAGTTGAATGAAATCCAGCTGTGTCTCTGGAAGGACCGAATTTCATAAAATTTAATCTGCATTTATAGCAAAGAATGTTTTGCATCGAAAGATTCCAAAAGTGCCAAGTGATATTACTTCACCTTCATCCTCATTTTATTTTATTTTTATCAAGTAAGAAATAAAATAGGTCAGAATACACCTTTAGTTTCTTAGAAAAGTTTAATCACTGTAATTATGGGAAAAAAAACTTACCCCAGATCAGTGTGTTGCCTGTTGTCGGGTGGTGTCCAGAACCCAATTCTGACTGACTGCATTTTATTCTTCTTCTGCTAGACCAAGTTGATCATTTCAAAGAGAATACACACCACCAAATTACTTACCAAACATCTGTGCCATTTGTGATTCATGTTTCAGTTGCTAAGGATGTGCTTTGTTTGGTTCCAAACCTTAATAATTTTTTTTTTTTTTTTTGCCAACTCTAATGGGAATTTGACTGGGCTCTGAACACAAGGATTTCTGCTGCCTGCACTCTTTAGACATGTTCTGAGGCTGAAGAAGCGATGTTCTGTAGTACTCAGCAAATTCACCTGGACGTTTACTGTAGCCATCCAGCACCATAAGCCCATCACTCTTGGCCCATGCCTAAATTAAAAGGTTTTGAAGCAAGACTGGTTCTCTTCGTAAAGCAACTTATTGGCACTTTGTCCTTGTGTAGAGTTATTTGAAGAAGCGGACAGTAAACACAAAAATATGTCCATGAATTTACACCTGACAACTGAATATTCTGTTTTCTCACAGGAGCAAAAATTTCTGCTGTTGCAGCCTACACATCTGTTAGATAATAAAGCGACTTCCAAAACCCACTGATATAAGTTCTCACCAGCACACTTCTCTGAAGTTTCCTGCCAACATAAAGGTCTATCTTTCTACAGGTCTGCAGCGTGCACTGTTTTCTGAGTTGGCCTTGCGGATAACAAAGTGATCTTATAATGAACAGCTTGCTCTTGGAGATTTCAGTCTGAGATCTGCCAAAAATAAAATGCTTCAAATTCTATTAGCAGGCTGAAAGCTTTAGGTTTTAATAGGAGAGCCTTCTGATGGGTTCGTGGTAGCTTGGATTTGGATTATTTGGCTGTAAACCCTCTCAAATGCACTGTCCTCTAAAAGACTGCTGGCTAAAAGAAAATTTGCTGAGTAGATATCTCTTGTCTTTCATAGATTGGAGTAGGATTTCTCTACTTCCAACCAAGCCGTTTCTCCTCGAAGTTCTTCACAATAAGGAAAACCTTAGAGGTTATAGAAGTAAGTGAGTTGCCAAGCTAAAGGTCAGAACAGCACATTTCTAATCTTCCTAGATAGGAAAGCAAAATTCTCTCAATAGTTGCAGAACATAATATTCTAGAGAGAGTGATATTCAGTTCTCCAGTGAGTTGATACAGTGCTCACTTCTTGCATAAGGACTGCCTTGCTCTGGTGGGGTAAAATAGCCATGAAGAAGTGAAGAATAAATAGGAAGTTCACTCAAACTTGTTGCAGGAAAAGGAAGAAAATCTTCCAAATCTGGGGAGAAAGAAAACAGCCACTTTCAGTTCTGTGAGAGGATATGAACAACAGTGCCTCACTGTTGATTATGTATAAAGAAGTGTCCTTTCAGAGTCTTATTTTCCACATTGCTTTCCTGATGTCTCCTGCTCACTGAGGCTGTGTTCACTGTCCATGCTAAATGTACCACTTCCCCACCCTGAGGAACTAATTAGAGCCTATGGATAAATGCGCTCTGAAAAAATAAATAATAATAAAAATAAATAAAAAGGAAAGCAGAAAGGCATCATCCAGAGGTCTGCTTGCCACTCTGCCAGCAGCCTTCCTGCTGCAGGGCAGCCCCATAGGCTTCCATTGCTGTGGAACTGAGATGAGGGTGTCGGTGCCAACGTGAACCCTTGGAAAGACCTGGCCTGGGGACGAAGCACTTGGACCCAGGTCGGTCAGATTTCCTGGGTAGACATGTGCAGTCCGAGAGGCTGGAAACCGCTTCCTCCCCTCCTTTCCCTGACCACACGGTGGAACATCATCTACCAACCCCAGGTCGGGGGAGGACAGGGGGACTTCATCGCTTTGTACTACTGTTGTTTCCCAGAACATGTCTTCCTGCGTCCTCAGCCAACACGGCACTGGGACATCAAGGCGGGCAGAGGCCGACATCCTCCCTCGCCCCCCCGCCCCGCCACGAGCTCCGTCCCGGCTTTCCCACCGCCTCCCGCAGCGGGAGCCACCGCCGCCTTTGTCCTCGCCCCGATGTCCCCCAGCCCCGCACGGCGTCACCGGCAGGGAGGCGAACCGTCCGCACGCCCCCGAGCGGGACTTCTGGTTCGCAAAGGCCATCAGGGCACCGGGGCGAGCCGAGGGTCTGCCGCCGCAGCTCAACCCCCGTCCGGCGAGGGTCCCGCGCCCCGGTACTTGCCCTCCCCACCGCTCCAAGACCCGGCGGTCAGTAGCCCGCAAAACCCAAAAGTCCGTGGGCGCGGGGGGGCTTCCCCGCTCTTTCCTCTTTTATTTTGGTGGGCTCTCCCAGCCTAAGCGTGTCCACCTCGGGCAGCGCTCGGAGCGCGGGGCGGGGGGAGGCAGAAAGTCGGCGGGAGGAAGTTATGGACCAGCAGACCCCTGGGGAGGAGCCCCCCGCCCCCTACTCCCCGCCGCTGCCCTCCGGCGCCGGGGTTCCTCTGGCCGCCGTGGCCTCCTCCCCAGCTCTCTCCCGCGTGGGTGGCCCCGGGTGGGCGCCCCGGCACCCGCGCTGCCCGCCGGGCACGGAGCTCCCAGCGGGACCGGCGCCGCGGGGGACCGGCCGCCGCCAAAGGACGGGGGGAGAGCGCAGGGTATCGTTTCCAAGCTACCTCCGCGAAGATACATTTATTTACCCATTACTTATTTATTTATTTATTTATTTTTATTCTTTGTTTTGTCTCTACCTTATTTCCTTTTATTCTCTTCCACTTTACGTTTCTTTTTATTTTATTTTATTTTTCATTTCATTTATTTATTTATTTATTTTTCTCCCAAGGTTTGATGCCCACTGTTCCCAAAGAATCCTCATTTTGAAATGAGATTGTTGTTTCCCTGGAGGGTGGCTGGTCAGAAGTCAGGTGTTTTGGGGTTTGTGGTTGTGGGGTTGTTCTATTTCCTTTTTTCTTTCTTCTTTTTTTCTTTTTTTTTTCTTTTTTTCTTTCTTTCCTTTTTTTTTTTTTTTAATTTAAAACGTAATGCAGGGAGACAAAGAGGTAAATTATCTGCCTCGGCGTTGATGGTACGTCAAAGATTGCAAAGCCCAGGCGCTTTCTTCCTGCGAAGACGATGATTTATAGAAAATTGCAGGCAGAACACATGCACATTCTGGCAGCCGTAAAGACAGTCCCTCCCTTTTCCTTAATGTTCTTTTATCAGCTTCTTAGGAGGTGTCCGCTTCATTTGTCTGCATGAAACCAGTAGTCTTACTAGGAATCTCCAGTTCTGATGTTTTTTCCCCTTTTCCTTAAGAAGGATTCTCTAAATCCAGCAGTGCTCCTTCTGCCCAGATATTATCCTTCCTCCCATTTCTCACAGCACTTGTTTGGGGCGAGGGGGGAGCGGGGGGAGCGGAAAGAGAGGAGGAGGGAGAAGATCTTTCTCGTGTTTAGTGATTAACTTGCACGGCTCAAAGAAAGAGAAGGTTTAATGGGAGAGATCCTGCTTGTGTGCTTTGTGCTCACGGCAGCCTTGTGGATGGAAAGATCGGAGAGAGCATGAGTTTAATGTTTGACTAGTACCTGGGCGACCGATTTTTGTTATTTTATTTTATTGCTATCGTTAGCTTTTCTGCATTTGGTCTTCAGCTGAGCTGGGAGAGTTCAGACAATGAAGTTCTAACATGCCTGACCTCTCCCAGAGCCAGTAAAATCTGGACTCCTTTAAGAAGATCATCTCGGCTTCACCACTCTCATAAAACTTCCTCGGAGCAGGGGAGGGATCTCCCCCTCCATCTGAACCGGAGCTCTGTGGTTCTAGTCTCTCTTCCACCCATGCAAATTGCAGTGCTTGAGGGCTCGAGAAATCCCAGTGATGTTCCAATACCAGCCATGCCCTTGCGCTCAAATTGATTCTGCCTCACTCCCGTGCATTGATTTTCTGAGTCTGCACATAACTCCTAATCCCCCCACCCCTCCACCCCCCTCCGTGCTAGGCATAACCCTAGAAAGAATCTGACCTGGTGTGGTGGAGCTTGGAGGGCTGGGGGGGAGGGGGGTCGCGCAAAAGAAGGAGCTAAGCGCAACGCTTAATAGAACGAGGCTAAATATAAATGCAGACTACAGCAGCTTTGTCTTTGCTGGCTTGCCTTCATCATCAAGATACCTTCCTTTGTGAGCCTTGATCGTTTCTTTCCTCGGCTTTAAATAATCTGTCACAAAAGAGCAGACAACTAGGTGTTGGAAGGCACAAAAGTTATTTTAAGTGGGATTATTTATTTTATTTTGCAGCCAGAAACGTCTCACCAATGTAGGAAGTGATTTTGGTGCTCGGTAGTACAAGCTCTCTTTTCTCCTAAATGCTTGTGAGAAATAAAAAACCTGGAGATGACTGTCTTTATTTCCGGGAGTAGACTTCAAAATACGTGCCAGAAATGGACAATTCGAGTCTCCTTTCTCCACATCAAATGCGAGCTGGAAGGGGGATTAAAAACCAACCACGTGGTAGATCTGGTTTTATACTTTGCAACCTCCAGCTCCATTTATGTTCTTTACCCTGCTCAGGGAAGATTAGTCTCTAGATGGATGTGTCTGAGGGATCACCTCAGGGGCAGATCTGCATGCAGAAACCGGTTTTTGCCATGGCTGGAAGAAAGCTATGACCCAGCAGAGCGCTCCATCCCAGCGGCTCCCCCAGCATCGCAGGAGCTGCTGAGCGCTCCTGGGCAGGAAGCTTTGTGAAGGCAACAGCTTGGAAGGGGAAGCTCTTCAGATCTTTCCCCCTCCTTCTCCTCCTCCCTGGCCCGTGAGTGATTCAGTGTCCCAAACCTTAACTTTTTGTTACCACCTTCCTCCTCTTAATCTCCTTCATCTTCAACACCGCCTCCTCTATCACTACCATCTTCTCCTCCATCTGTCTGCCTCCTGGATCTCTCTTGTTTGCTCGCTCTCCCCCCTCCTCTTCCACCTCCCTCCTTCTCTTTCTTCTTGCCTTTTCCTCCTCTCTTTTCTTCTCGTTTCTTTCTCCTTTTCCTCCTCTTCCCCTACACGTTGTTGTTGTTGTTAGAAAGGATTCTTGCACCCCCTGGTGCTCTTGCGTTTTGTGTGGTAGGAGAGGAGATTGTCTTCTTTCTCTCTCTCCCTCTGGTTGCTCATTATTCAGAGAGAGACACAGAGGGTGAGTGAGAGAGAGAGAGAGAGACGGATATCTCAGGTCATCTGCAGCTGCAGCAAACCAGTGAAGGAGAGAGAGAGAGGGAGAGAGAGGGGGGGAAAGCAGGGAAAGATGGCGATCCTCCATTGCTGAGACCTGGCAAGGAGCACATGAGACTCACAAAACAACTTCCACAACAATAACAAGAAGAAGAGCTAGGCAGAGAGGAAGAGGAGAGGAGACAGCAGCAAGAGCAGCAGTGCCGGGACGCTCCTGTAAGTTCTCGCAATTAAAACCCATCTCCGGTTTGGCATTGGAGAGATCATCTCTCATGTGTGTATCTATATACCTCTTTTTGTTTGGTCTTCTCTCTCTTTCTTTCTCTCCACCACCTTCCTCTGAAACCCATTCATTCGGCCAACGGAGGAAGGAGGAGGAAAGAAAGGAAGAAAAAAAAAGAGGAGAGGGAGCGAGAGAGCGGGGTGTTTTGTTTGAGAGAAGTCTCTTGCATGGAGGAGGAGAAGAGGAGGAGGTGCTGGTGGTGGTGGTGGTGGTGGTGGTGGGAGGAGGAGGAAGGCGGTTAATTAATTTTTTGTTGTTGCATTAAAGGGGGGGTACGGGGAGATAAGTGAGATATCAGTCGAGCTTTCGGGGCGGGGGGTGCCCGTGTGGATATGTGTGTGTGTGCGAGGTCTGGATGGTGCTGTGCGTGTGGACTTGGATCAGAGACGGGAGAGACACGGAGGAGAGAAAAGCTCCGTGCTGGCACGACCCAGGCAATCGGGTGACCTCTTTCTTCCTTTCTTTCTTTCTCTCCCTCTCTCTCCCTCTCCCTATCCCCGTCCCCTCGCTGCCCCCGTCTCGCCGCTGGTCCCTCACCGGCGGTGCTGCCCCCGCCGCCGCGCTCCTGGAGTTGGGATGCGGGGGTCCCCGGCGGCGCGGGGCTGGGGGGCTGCTGTGCCCGCAGGAGGCTGCTCGCAGGAGGACAGCGTTCGGCTGGAGAGCAGGAGCCATTACACACGCTTCTGCTCTCCTTTGAGAGAAAGAGAGCGAGAAGGGAAGAAAGGAATGGGAAGGAGCCCACTTCTTCTCGCTCAGTTCTCCGACGTCCCTACCTTTAAACCAGGCGAGGGAGAAGGAGCTTTCTCCCCTGCCCCTTTCTCCACCACCCGGAGCAGCTTTCTCCCTATCTCTCCCCCTCTTTCCCTTTCTTTATCTCCCTGTCCTCCATTTGCAAGCTGTCTGCTTTGGTTCCAGTCCAGGCTCCACAACACAAAGCTTCTCCTCGCTCTCGCTCACATGCACACACACAGTCCACAGGCTCTTTATGTCTTCTGGAGTAACCTTCTTCTTCCCCCCCCGCTCCTTCGTCCTCCTGGCTTTGTGGTTTCTATTCTCCACACAGAGAGATCCTCCTGGAGCTTCATGTGGTTGTGATCTGATAGGATTCCTCCCCCCCTCACATCCCTCTTTTGGGGGAGAAAAGGGAAAAGTTTCATCCGTTTTTCTGGTGTTTGGAAGGAGAAAGACCTTGAAGTTTGAGTGCTTTCTGCAGCTGCTTTTGTGTGTGTGTCTGTGGGGGTCTGTTTGTCTCATGAAGCTGCTTGCATGTCTAAGAGGAAGTGACTAGTTTGGCAGAGAGCTGTGATCTGAGTCAGGTAAGCCATGTCATGTTCTCTAGCTCCACCAGAAAATGGAGGAGAGAGAGAGTAGACAAAGCTGAGATGGGAACTGCTCCTAACATCGTGGATGCCTCTCCATGTTTTGAAGCTTTACTGGCAGAAGCTGGCTTAATCATGATTTTTTCCCCTAGGGTTTCTTCAGTTTTTTCAATGTACAACATTGTGATGGGTCTTCTCTCTGACTTCATGCTATCAGGAAATGAGGATTGGAGGAAATTGTTCAGATTCTCCTTCACACAGAGAAACACATCCTTAGGCTTTTTTCTGCTCTTACGCTTTCATGTGGAGGTCACCTTTCTAGACAATTTTCTTTGGTTAAAGACCACAGAATTTAGGAGGTTGATCGGTTGACCAAAGAAATCGTGTATATGTGCATATATTTATAGATTTTTGAAAGCATTTGGAGGTAAGTGCACGCAGCTTGAGGCTGCTCAGGTTCTTCCAGAGAATGCCATGAAATGTCATTTTTTTTTCTAGGTGATGCTGCTGATGCCTGATTTATGGGATTTTTAACTTCTGATTTTCAAGAGAATTCCTCCTTTTGGATGTATTTTAAGTTAAGATGGAATATTTCTCCCCACTCAGTAGGTTGCATTAGAATGATATTGGCAAGCTTTTAGTAGGTTCCTCAGAGCATCATAAAATACATAATTTCTCTTGGAAAATATGAAACAGTTTTCACAGCTGTCCTTTCTGGTGTCTTAGAATCTATTTTTTTTTTCCCCCGAAAAGCATTTTTGTTACGGTTTTAATGTAATTATGGAAACCTAAGATCTTTAAAGAGAGATAGCAATTGAAAAAGAATTTGTCTGATTTTCTTAAGCCACCTATTTAACTGAAATCATTTTGGGTAGTCTCAGACCAGGCCTCGCTCTCTTCCCAGCAGCCTCGATTTGCACAACAGTTGCATAGTAGATGCAGCTGCATGTAAAATTCAAACTACAATGCTGAAATGCATGAGGGTGATACCAGTATGAAGTGTGCTGAGTTTGAAGGCACAGCTCCATAGAAAGGTAACATTCATATGTAGAATGTCCTGATGCATTTAAGAAGGAATGTGCAACATAGAGGAGGTAAAAGTGACAGGACAGGAAAGTGGTGAATCTGAATCAAAACACACTCCAACAAGGGTACCGAGAATAGAAAGATTTGGTAATTGTTATGACTAGAGTTGGAGTTGGGATGCACCTCCCACAAGGTTAAAATCAATTATTTATTATTATTATTATTATTATTTGTGGAATAAATTCCTCAGTACATAATTTAATACATCTGAAAAGTATACTGCATTATCAGCTGCACATTGTGTTACTTCTGGTAGCTGATATGTCACCCGAACTACTGAGACACCATGATTTCTCCATCTTTCTGAAACACTTTCAGGAGTGGGCTGTGGAATATATTATTTCAAGTATGCTTCACCTTATACTTAAACAAAGTAAGGAGTTGGGTCAACTATTTATTTATTTTTCTCCTTGAGGTGATGTCCATTAATGCATTTTACAGTTTCTGCACAGGTCTAAATCAGCAGCCACCAAAGATAATGAGAAAGTCCTCACTGACCTCTGGTGGTCTGGTCAGAACCTAAGTATCCATCTCCTCTATTAGGGATACAACCTTCTTAGGTATCTGATTGTGTTACATAGTTCAAAACTGTGAATTCCCTCTAACTTGAGAGGTCTTCTCATTGTTTGCCTGCAGACACATTGTTCTTGGATGTGGCAATGCAAGAACAAGATTGAGATTTAAGTTGGGCATCTTCATGGGAAGGCATCTGTGCTCTCTCCTGCAGTGTCAGGGCACCCTACAGGAAGCCAAACGTCACTGCAGTGGTTTATGTTGGAGAGTGGCGTGACTTCTGTGGGAGTTTTCTTTATAATGAGACTGAAATGTCATTAGAGTATAATATCTTTTTAAATGATGGTCTTTGTTGCAGTCTTCCCAGACTGAAATTCACCTTGCTTTTAGAAGACCAATTGAGTGACTTCTTCTATTTTTCAAAATCAAATAAATGTATCAGTAAGAAGTAACTCTAGAAAAATAATTTTAATTCATGAGGTAGTGATGACTAGCATGTGTCTCGTCATAAGGCACAAATTTTCTTCTTTCAGTTAGTGGTATTCAGTTGCTTTTGATTTATGAGCAGTGAGCACCAAGACCTTGTCTATGATGCAGGCTCTAACAGAAACTGCATTCTTAGGTTGTTCTTAAGTATGTAGACTTGCTTTTCTTAATTGCTTTTCTTAACCCCATTAGATATAACCTATGGACTACTGCTTTAAAAATATTTAAACAACGAATCGATTTCCTTATACATTTTTATTAGGTTGATAAAGAACTACATTAAGGAAAAACCTAAAATATCATGTTTCTTTTTTTTTTTTTTTCCTCCTCCAATTTCCATTCCAAAAAATATTCCAGACATTATTGTGTTAAAACACACTTTTAGTTTGCCACTTGTATATGCTCAGGCAGTAAAGATATGAGTACACAGTTGGATGGTGGAGATGGAAAGTAGAGCAACTGCAAACACAAGTGGGGGGGAGGGGGGGGGAAAGATGGCCAATTTAATCCAGCAAAGTTTATAACCATTTTTGGAGAACTGTGATTGACTTTTATGAAGATGTGAGTAATTGAAAAGATAGTTGATAAGTATTGGAGGAGAACTATGTTCAACATAGATGTCTGGACATCTGGCAGATGTTACTCTGGGCCCCAAGGAATGGACAAGTTTAATTTTAGTCTTTGAAAGGAAATGGGAAGAACCGAAGTCTTATAATAGTAAGAGTTACAGTTTAAAGAAGGTTACTTCAAAAAAAAGCCCAAAGATGCCTCTTGAAATTTGGAACTCCCAGAAACAAATGTGAATGATTTTTTTTTCCTGTGAATTTTTGTGATAATTCCAAACAACATGTGGAGGTACAGTATAAACTGAGATTGCTGTAACAGTTTCTCTGCATGGTGTTGTGGATAATTACTTAAATTGAGCAGAAGAACATTGCTTTGTAGTAGGAAATTGCAGAAAAGGAACTTCTATCCATGAAATTAGTGAAAAGATATGTAGTATTCAGTAATTAACATTGCCTTGTTATGAAGTTATCACTAACCAAACCTAGTGACAAAAGTCATAGAAGGATAATTACCCAAAAACACCCAGTGAGATACTGAAATGAGTGATTGGAAGAAGCACGCTGGTAGAGGAAAGAGAGGTAGAGGTCTGTTCTTCTGACAGACCAGGAAAGGTGGTCCATGGTGACCCATCTCTGACCCTTTTCAGGTATTATACTTCTCTATATTTTGCTGAGTTTTCTGTGCACTGTAGTAGAAAACCATACCTGTGTGTGTGTGTATATATGTATGTGTGTATATATATATATATATATATGTATATATTTGTGGATATTTCTCTATTTTGAATTGTAATCATGTTTTTGTGAACTTGTTTCAGTTGAAAAAGGTCATCTTCTACTGTCAGGACTGTATGATATCCTTAAAACTTAAAGGATATGATCAAGCATTAATTTCTAATACGTAAAATGTCTTAACTTCATCAACATAAATGCTCACTGTCTTTTCAAACAGTTGATTCCTTCTAGAGTAGTAACTAATTGAGCAGTCCACCTGAAAGAGTTTGTTTAATGGAAATCCTTCAGGTAGCAGTAAAATACAATATGAACCAATAGGATGTGATCAGCAGTCACTGAAATAGGAATTGAGGAGGACGGCCACTCTACAAGGAGTGAGTAAGTAAATTTGAGGGGAGAGAGGAGAACAATAAGAATTAACATGGCTTAAATATCTGCTAAACTGTGGATACTTAAGTTCCTCACAGAGAGGAACTCAAAATTTTTAGTGAAAGAAGTGCTGGAGCAGGTGGTGTTGGTGCAAGTCTTCAGCTGCTGGCAGAGACACAGTTAACATTGTAAACGGTTGAACTTCAGCATGGCACTTCTCCAAATGAGTTGACTGTTGAAAATAAAATGTTCCAGAAGAACTGGGAGAACAGGAAAGAAGTTAAAATAGCATGGCTTGTATGCCAGTGCTGAAAGAAGAAAAGAGGGGAGGAAGGGAGATAGCTCAACTTATGATAATTATCTTGTTGGCTGTAGTGAAAAGGCTTTAGCAGAAGATTCCAAACAAGGGGACCAGATTTAATACAATCTCAATTAAGGTCCTGAGTTTTGGGAGTATTCTTCTATTTTCAGATTGTGTTTGGGAAATTGAATATACGGGTAAATTAAAAGTCACATGAGATTGTTTTGAGTTCTGTTCCATTTTGGTCTTTTTTTTCCTTCTTCCTTTTTTCCCTACTTTGGGAACAATGCAAAGATCTAAAGTGTGCCACTCATCTCTTGAGTTTCATGAAGCTGTGCCATATGTTGCAGCCCAAACACAGCTCTGGAGGGGTTTGAAAGAGGGGTTTTGAGATGGAAGAGGAATCTTTATTTCTGGTGGGTCTTATAGTTGAAATATGTGGGCTTATTTACAACATCTATTCTTTCTCCTGGGTTCTCTTCTGCTTTTCAACAGTTGCATATTGTTGTTCAGTTGCTTTGTTCAGCTTGACTCAGTCTCTGTTACTGCTCTCATCTTAAAATATCCTTGCTTAATTACTGCTTGAAGGAGCTTCCCTCCACCATTGGTTATGATTGCTTTGTAGTATTTTTTTGAGACACATTCGTTATCAGAACATCAGTCCTAGACTGAACAGCAATGCTGTGCCTTTTATTTCTGCTTCATCTTCACCTCCCTGTTTTCAGCTTAGTCTTTTTGATATAATTACAGACCTCCATAGCTGCTGTCTACAGTGCTTTTTTAGCTGTGGCTAGAAACAGTTTTCTGGGTAGAAGATGGTAAAGATCCCTCAAGAAAAACAATGCTTGTTTGGTAATATAAAGAAGATGGAAATGAGACATCTCAGGATCTGCTGTCATTGTTCTTGAGTGGAGTCAAATACTACAGTCTCTTTAAGAATACATGTTTAATAATGTCAGCATAGAGCTGTAGGCACAGCGTCAATGTCATGAGTGATTAGGAAGGACTTACTGAGGGCTTATCAGGGCAGCAATCATTGCAAGGCCACTGTGTTGAGGACAAATAATTCTGAGAAAGCTCTGTATTCACTGGACTACAGTTAGTTTTCAGTGGTTAAATTCAAGATTGTAGTTGAAGTGCATAGCTTGTTTTTTCGTGGTGGAAGGTAAAACAGTCTAACTGGGAATGTGCAGAAAAACTGAGGAGTTATTTTACATCTAGTCTCTTCTCTCCCAAAGATGCTTATGTTGTACGCCTGTGTTTTGCTTTCTTCCAATGCCAAGAAAATGTAATTAACAACGTGCTGTTCAGTTACATAATGGGTGGTCAGCAGCACTGGACAGTGTATTTGTGGCACTTCTTCTTTTTTTTTTTTTTTTAACAGGTACAGCCTCCATGCTGACCTGAAGATTAAGAAGTAAGATGTTCAGCACTGGCATTGTTGCTATTAAAAATCTCTGGAAAGGGGCCTGAGAACCCCAGCTGTTGCTGTGGTGGAGTAAGTTAGGCCTTCAAAGGATACAAGGATTAGAGTGTCAGGAAAAGTAAATGGTAGCATCAGCACAAGTAGAAAATAGGCATAGCTATTCAGCAAACAGAAAAGTAGGCTAAGGCATGCCATAATTATGTGTAGTGGAAACTTGCTGCTAATAGAGCAATTGCGTGGGGTAGAGAGGCAGGAGAATGATTTTTCAAGACAAAACAAAGCAGACATTGCAGAGAATGATATAGGAAGACTGAGGATTCAGTGTGCTCACGATAATGTGAAAGAGAAGACTCTGTTTTGAAAGATGCTAAAAATGGAATCTTCTGATGTACATGTGGTCACTGTTTCCGTGGCCTTGTAGGACAATAGGGGCTTCTTTGCACTGCCTGAATGAGCAAACTCTTCCTTCTCACTTTCAGCTTTTAAGGTTCAAACAGTGCTGCTTCAGGGTGGTACCATTAGTTACGGAAAGAAGGCATCACAGGATATTCCTTTTGGGAAGAAGATGGGTCATACTGGATTGGTTTGTTGTCATGCAAATATTTCAAAATAAAATAGCTACTTATCACAAGAACCAGGCAAACACACACCTCCACACGTTGTCCCTAGATCTCTCATTGCTGGCAAGGAAAAGAGAATAATGGGCGAATGCAACACCCAAAACCTATGCTCCAACAGCCCAAATGTGGAGTTTTCTCCCGCCCTACAAATAAAAAGAGTAGCTAACGACTACATGTGCAGGAAAATTAGGGTTCAACATGAGTTTAATGTGCAGGGCAGTGCATTTACCTTCTTAACAAACGTGATAGTTGGTTGACTTGCTGAAGACTTCAGTTTCTCTCTGGAAGAGGGATCATTACTAAAGCATTCACTGTAGTCCAAATGCCAGAAATCAGATGTCTTATGATACTAAAAAGCATTTTTTCCTCTCTATTTCCCTTTTGTTGATCTTAAAGTGACAGCTCAGATAATTCCACAATTCCTAGCTCAGATTGGGCACAACTTTTAGCAGGAGGTATCTTGCTTGTATCATTGGTAGTTAGCCAACAACTCCATTTTCCCCCTTTCCCCCTTTCCCCTTTTCCTCCACCTTTGGACTTAACAGGAATATTTGAAATTAAGACCTTGTTGAAATGTTGAATATGTTGAAACAAAATTTTATGTAGATAAGAAAAGGCTCCTTCTGGGAGTGGTTCTGGTGTGAGACTGGAGCAGATCTGCAAACACATGGAGAAGGCAATTGGAAATACCTTCCATTTTGCTACTGTGTCGCTGCTCTCGTTCTGACTGATCATTTTTTCTTAGGTATGTTGCTGCTTATGGTGAGTATGGAAGAAGAGATTAATTTATGTATGTATACAGTATCTACTTAGTTAAGTTGCTAATGCACTAAAGTCTGAGAAGGAAATGGACATAAGAAGTCAACACAGTTTCTTCTGTGTTGTATGACAAATAGTGTTGTCAGAAACATAAATAAATGTCAACATGAACAAATTGGAAACTATTTATCTTTTTATTTGATTGGAAGCTCTGATCATGCATTTCAGTTTTTCCCTTCCTTGTCTGCATCTGGATAGCTATGGCTGCAGCATACAGGACTTGCAGTGCTGGTAGGCCCTGAAACTGTGCTTCTATCGTGCCCAGCTAAATAACCTGACAAGTGTAAAAATGTTAACAAATGGCTGATGGAAAACTGAGAGCCGCCAGACAGCTTTCAGCCCTGATAATTAGCTTCCTGACTGCTGAATTGTCTCTGCCTTCTCATATGGCCATAGCATGCAGCCATACAAGAAAGGGTTTGGGTTCCTTGCCAGGAGTGCATCCTTAAAGTTGAATTCATGTAACTTTAAGTCAGTTCGGACTGGTTCTTTTTGGTCTAAATGACCTTTTATCTTCAGTGGGGGAGGGCAGTGCGGAGAAAGCATATCAGCTTTCAACTATGTCAGGTCGTATAGAGGTCAAGTTCTCTTGTCTGTGATCGAGCATATGGTGTAAAACAGCCCTGTGCACGATAGCACCAGGACCTGGGGAGAAGAGGAACTCATCAGACCTTCAAGAGTAAATTCAATTGAAGGCTGTTGTGTGAATCAGCATATATGACGGCTCTCTGCTTTGGGATTGCAAGATTCATATTTGTAGCTCTTTGGTGGTGCTGGCCAACGGTGGATTTCCACTGTTAAGCTGAGGAGAAGCAGTTGTTTCTCAAGAGCATGCATGTTTCTCCTGCCAGGTTATCCACACCCATGTAAGACTGTATGAAATCCTTGGCTCCAAGGGCATAACTGCGTTACCCACTGGAGCTCCTGAAAAAGTGAATCAATATATTTGGGTCTCCCAGCTGTGTGAACAAATGAGTAAACCTGAATTATATTTAAATGATCAGATTACAAAGGTGATAACATACTACCATGAATTTTCCATTCCACTCCACAAATACACTGCTTTCTTTCTGTGGTGGAGGAGGATGGAATGCAAGAACTTCTGTGTGTTATGCTCCTGAGGAACCACATAAAAAAAAAAAAAAACGCTGAAGTCACACTCAGAAAATGTCTTTGAGACCAAAAGTCTTGAGTCAGAAGTTGCTTGGCAGGGTGACAGGCAGGTTGACCAAAGGTTGCATGTGGTGTTCTCTTGCAAAACGAGCATGAAATGCTTGTTGCCGTCCATGGTTCTTCAGTGCTTCCACAGGTTCACCCATGTTACTCCAGTGGTGCACAGGAATATAATTTGCTTACTGGTGTTACAGCCTTATCTCTAAAGATATTTATTTAAAGAATTTATGTCTACATAGGTTTGTTAATACTGTACTGTAATATCAGATGGGCTGCTGAGACCTCAAGGGGGTGAGCAATCTATTTTTAGTGTGTTTGAAGGGTAGATGATGTTTCAGGTTGTGGAATGACTTTCTGGGGGGCCTGTTACCATGCACTGAAGTTTTGTATGTCATGGCAGTGGAGAGCAGTCATATGATGATGAGGTAGTAACTTAAATGGGATATTAAAGAAATCCTGCTCTTTGGGGAAATTTTAAAGATAGATGGAGCCAAAACGCTGCATAGCCTATTCTTACGCTTGTTTCCTTGATATACTGAAGACAGCTAATCCTCTTTACAGGTGAAATGAGCAGCCTGCTTATGAACTGAAGGCAATGCTTGCTGATCTGTTGAAATCCAGATTGGAGAGTTATTCCTGTCTAAGTAAGAATTTCAGTATTGAATGACCAAAATATTGTTTAGTTGCCCAAGTGGTGTGAAAGAAGATGGTTTGTCATCTCCTTCCACGTCAGAAGTTAGTGAAATGTAAGAAGTTCGATAGTAGTAGTGCTGCCCTATTTAAATGTATTTGTGATGCCAGCCCAACAGAGACTGGAGCCTTGGGTTGAGAAGACTGCCTCTGACAAATGCCGGCTCGCAGCAATCTGGGCAATAACTCCAGCTTTGGAAGAACTGCACTGTAGTGGTAGCCCTGGAGAACCAATTGTAATGATTTATTATGGTTAGATTTTATGTGAATTGGTTATTTTCTTTGGAAGGCAGTAAAACTGCAGCTTCTACAAGATTCTTCTTACGTTCCTGGAATTTTGTTTTGTGTGCAAGCATGTGCATTTTATTTATTTATTTATTTAATATCCTCACTACCATTATTAGGAACGCTAACAAAAGCTTTATTAATAGGTCAGACTTCATCTACCATTGCATTCTCTTGTTACTGCAGTACATTTGGCAGATAATAGAAGATGGGGGCTAAAGCCCTTTTCCCGTAATAGCCTATTCATTTGAATAGTGCCTGTGATCTGATTTTGAATTTCACTGCGGTTACTCCTATGAATAAACATCTGAAGATTGAATCTTCAGCCACATAGAATAATTCTTTCGGAGTTCCGAGGAAAGCATTTGGAAATTGCATCTTATACAGAAGATGCCCTCAGCTTTCAACAACTACCACCTACATAGACAAGATGTTCATTTATTGTTATTTGCGATGGCATGGTTGTAGCTGATTTGCAGGCACTAATGGGAGCTAATTCAGCAGGTAATTCTTTAACTTTCATTTATGTGCTCCTTTTCTTTCATTCTCACTTTTTAATATATTGGCGAGGAGAAAATTTGTCATAAAAACTTGTCTGACTTCAGCTAATGCTGCCATGTCCCTGAAGAATGCTTACATATGAAGTTGGGGGTGCTTTACCGAGAACAGTTGTGTTGCTGTGCTGCCTCTAGATGATCCTCAGGCATTCTGGATCCTCATCACTAACTCTGGTGTTTTTGGAAGCCATGACCTTTCACATATTTTTGCCATTAAGGGAATCATTTTAATAAATACTAATATGGTAATTGCTTGTTCAAGACAGAGGTGCTCTGGATCAGTGAAAATGTAACCTAGACCCTTTTACTATGACAGGAGTGGGTACATTTGCATATGCGTATATAATGCAAGTTGCTATCTATGTGGTTCATACTACTGTGGTACTTATCTGGCAGATTATTTAAATATTTACTCCAAAAGATCTTGTTCTCTGTTGGTTTGAAGCAGTGCTTCCAGTTATTTTTAGGTCATTTTCATCTTAGCAACCCTGCTGGAGATAAACCAGACACAAGTGCAATAAACTGTTCCTGCGTTTTGGTAGAAATTAATAAAATAAAGTTTAATGGTTTGGTCCCAAGGGAGGAACAGACCATCTGGTTAGCAGAAGGTTCAGCCAAGTAATACAGTACTGAGAGTGCCACAAACCAACCTAGAATATCTAGTAATGTGTCCAGTTGCTGCATGTATTAAGCATTGAAATGGTGCTTTCAGATCTGCAGAGCCAGCAGTTCTGTTACCACTGCTGTGACGCAGGAGATAATTCTGTTGGGCAAGCATCAGCATGGGGGTGGATCTACAGTACAGGATGTGTAATGTCAACATGAAGCATGGGAGCTGGCAGTAAGAAGGAAAGCAGCCATTTCATGCCAGTGCAGGAAACCTAAATAGATTTTTTTCCCTCTGCATCTTGTCCTTTTATGCTGTTTTCATACTTGGTGCTAAATGATTATCTTCTACTTTGTCATCTGAAAACTCCAGCCCAGCAGGGTTTCATTTCATTCTCTTTTTGAAGCTGTTTGTTGTTTGTTTGTTTATTTTAAACAAGTGAAATGCTCTCCAAAAGTATGTCTGATAGATTTTAAAAGGGGCTGGGGGGGGAGCTGAAGGACTAAGCAGATCTGGAGAAAAAGAAGAGTTCAATCATGTGAAAGTCCCAAGCTTCAGATGAAGTTTCATTGTAGATGAATGTAGAGTCTCTTGGCTCTAGTGCAGAGACAGTTTGTTCAAAAGCTGTAACCATTTAAGAACACCATACTGCAGCTGAGAAATGCACAAAGGTATGAAATACTGCAAGTGACAACGCATAGTCTTCAAAACAGCAATTACCAGGCAACTATAGAAATCTATTGTAATTGTTTCTGCTTTCTTTTTTAGCAGGAATATCTTATTAGAATTTCTTTTTCCCATTTGGTTAAAACTAGTGACAAATTACTGTGACACCATTTTTAAGTGCCAAACAGTTAAAGTACTGTCCAGGAAAAGAATTTCTAAATATGCTTGCCAGGCATTCTATGGACTTTTGAATCTTAAAAGTCTAGTGATTTGTCTTTGGTCAGCTCAGTCACAGATGGGTCTACTGTGGTTTTTCTCCTTGTTTGTTTTTGGTGGTGGTGGTTGTTGATGTTTTTGTGTCCCCCTACCCAAATGTTTGGAGACACCTTCCTGTAACCTGGCAAGCTCTAGAAGACCATAGCTTGCTTCCTGACAGGCATGGGATAGTTCATAATCAGAGCTCTCGTGCTTTCTACTGCCTGTTCAGCAGGATTTTCAAAGAATAATATTACAGCTCTCCTTGAATGAATCCTTGTCTGAGATGCTGTTCTGTGGTAGCCCTGCAAAGGTATTACTTTCTTCATATGTTCCTAAGAACTGGAGTGGGAGTCTGGGAGTAGTCAGCCCACAGGTATGTTTTCCCAGTTGCAATTTGGTGATGGGAGGAGGGGATGCATATAAAACATGTCTGGTGTGTGAAGACTGTTTGTTCTGTTATACAGTAACTTCATCCTTGAGTGGTATTCCTTGCTCCACTGGCCCCATTCAGCAGATTTTTTAGTTGAAGCTATAGAGGTCTAGCACTTCTCCATAGTGTTCTTGCAAGGAAATGCAACTGAAGAATTATGCAAAAGTTGAACGTCATTTCTTAGGCAGAACTTTTTCTTGATTGCATAGATAACTCCATGTTGTAGTAGCTCTTCAAACATCAGAAATATTGAAGTAATAAAATTCTTCAAGGATATAGTTGTTCTGTACATATAAATTCTCTTGCAGGTTTTTTCATTTTATCGAAACTGGAAATTATTTCGCTTCTCCAGTGATGTTGAACAATTTCTAGAGCATGCTGGAGAACGTTCATTAGAAGTGTTTTTGCACAGACAAAAGAACAATTCTGCTAAATTTTGTCTACACCTTTTCTCACTACAACTAGAACATCTCTATAGTGTAAATAAAATACAGTGTCCTTGACTTTTTCATACCCCAAAAGGTGCTACTTGCTGAAGATAGTTTATTATAAATAACTACTAAGATGATAATCTCACCACAGCATGCTTGGCAGTCTTCCACTGAGTTAGCCTGTTTCAGCAAGGAGCTGTCGCTGAAGATACAAAGCAATCTGCAGGGACATATGATCACACACACTGACTGTTTTTTCTGTCATCGTGGATGCCTCATCATTTCCTGTGTCTAATGACTAGGAAATGGAATTATCGTCTGATTCTAGCAAGCTCTAGCACCAGAAAGATGGATTTGAGTTCCTCCTCTCATAAATGTCATGTGACAGAGAAGTTTTCAATTTTGGAGACATTGATAGGAGAACACTTGTTGGACTTGGCTGTGGGTTTTTTCTTTTTTTTTCTTTTTCTTTTTCTTTGTTTCTGTGGTTTTGTTTTGTTTTTATTTGGTTTTTTTGGTGCCACAAGGATGGAGAAAAGCTTCTGGAGAAACTCTAGATTTAAAGATGTACACAACACATTTTCCTGTTAGAAGCGGTGGAGAAACATGCCTACAACAGCCAATGAAAATGGGTAGAGATGAGGTGGTTATTTTGGGCTTTGACTAACTGCCTTTAGAATCTCTATTTTATTTTTTTTAAAAAAACTCAAAGGCTATGGAGAAAGACATAACTCAATGTATTATCTCTGAGGGTATCAAAAGACTGATATTAATACCCTCAGAGGTTCAGTGTCAACATTTGACTGCAGTCATACAGCTTGATGGTAACTGATCTTGAGTTTAAAGAGTTGACAGTGCGTTGTGGTATGTGGGTGCGGACTTATAGCAAGAGCTGTTCAATGGGTATCACTGACTATTCTAAGCAAAAATCTTTTCAAGTAGAGTGCTAGCAATTTTTGTGTTTTATTTGTTTAGAAATAATTTGATCAGACCATCTTCAGCTTTGTTAATAGAACAGTATAAATCAGAACTTCATCTAACCTCCATATTGAGGTTACCCATGTTGTTGACACCTCATGCTTTTCAGAGGCCTAGCAACTTGTATCTCAGATCTGTGCCTCTTTGATTCTTCAAAGATGTAGAAATAAGTCTTTAGAAAAAAACTGGTAAGGCTGAGAGGGAACAAATGAAGGTACAATGACGGTAATTTTTTTCTCCTTGATTTGACAGATCATGTTAAATACTCTGTGTATTTCAACAAGAACAAGGAAAAAAACAGAACCTGAAGAACTTAGTTAGACGTTGACTTGCAAGCCTTAGTAATAGTCCTTTTTTTTGCAAAACTGATGTATGTTTGGATTTGACTCTCATATGAGAAGTACTTTGCTCTCCTCAGCTAAGAAAACATGGAAGAGGTGGAGAGATGTTACCATGCTTTATCTTATGGTGGTATTCCACCCCATAAACCCTACAAAGGCAAATTCCTGTGTTCTTTCTTGACATTATGGGAATGGATTAATGATGAGACAGATTCTGCTCATTCAGAAGATGAAGAAAGCACTGGAACTGATGTCCAGTGATGATGGAGTGTTCTTCATCTCTGAACATCTGACCTAGATAGCTGCCTTTATACTTAGAGATGGCTGTTCTGAATCTGTCATGTCCAGGAACTGCCTAACTTGGATGACCTTCTGACTTTAAAGAAAATCCTGTGGAACTGTTAGATGCAACCTTACTGAAGGACACATTCTGAAGAGCTAGCTCATTAAGCAAGCTTTGAAGGGTGTGCTCTGCAGAGCAGCTTCCTGTTATTTGGTTAATGGTTGACCTAGTTCTATTGCCATATGCTTCCTGGAACGCATTCTAATATAAAATATGTGCTAAAGCAAGACTGGGATAATAAAAGGAAAGTCAAAGCCTTTATGAAACAGAAATCATATAGTGCTGTTGGATTTTGGGTCATCGTAGTTAACAAAAATGGCAGTTGTATTGATGATGATCAACAGTATTGATACTGATTGCAAACGCAGCAGTGTTAATCAGACCTGTTTAGGTATTTTTTCAGATTTGTAAAGAAGGCTTGTATCAGTAATTCTCTTTGCTTTGTGTGTGAAGCTGAAGTTGGGGAGTGAAGGGAGTGAAACGCTTGGAGTGATATTACAGTTGTGAGAAAAGATTAGATGAGATTTAATTAAAGGCAGGAGGACTGCTTCCCCACGCCCCCCCCCCAACCCCCTTTTAATTGCAAACCACAGAATAACTTTTTCTTTTCCTGCTTAAATCCTAGCTAAAGGACAGAAATAGAGATTCAACCTTTTACTTCATGTATCAGACACCGTATAGCATCCATAGTTGCACTTATGCACAAATACAAGATTTGGATGTACTAGACAAAAGTTGAGCCTGTAACCTGACAAACTGACATCCTGAAAAATCTACAGGCAAAACCTTCTGATTTTATGCCCCAGGGGAAAAAAAAAAAAAAAAAAAAGTGTATGGTAACAATCGCATATGTAGTGTACATAATGGTAAAAGAGGGGGAAGGGAAAATTAAAGCCGCACTTTGTAACCTTTTGAGAGCTCATGACTGTATGAATAGATGTGGTGATTTATTATTCTTTGTCAGTCTGGGAATCTGAACTGCTTACCAGATGTATCGCTCTGAGTATTTATTTATATAACCTGACGGTGGCTAACCTGTGTCTCTTCAGTTGCAGATGGCTTGCAAGGAGTTCAGGTGTGAATTTCAGGCAAAGGTATGTCATGACAGTAGTGGGGGCTGTGGCCATGCCCAGTAAGCCAGTGTGGGAAGAATTAAAGTGTCAGAACCTGTAAAGGCAGCTGTTGCTTATCAGCATGGGAAGCATCAAACCTGCAGAGAAGTGGTGGGATGTCTCGGGATACATAATTGTCTTCTATGTCATTTTTAAGGACATAAATATTCTGGTTTATTAGATTAGGATATGTGGAGTGATAATGTTGCATAGCTTTCCTCCCTTAGTGTATAAGGCTGAGTGGTATTTTTGTAGAACCTACTGGATCTAGACAAAAACAAACCACAACATTTTTAGATGGACACAGTGTGCTGTGTGAGATGTAATCATACTGGTCATGAAAAAAATATCTGCTCTGGGGACTGACACAAGCGCAGCTATTTATGCAACCTGACCAGAACAAAGGATAATGCTTCTGCAAGATCAGACAGATCTGATGCTTCAGCAGGCTGAGCAAATGAATGGAGGGAGGTCTTCTCTTATCCATTGTCTCAAAGATGTGGGCTGGTAGGAAAGAAAGGGAGGTTGAATAGAGTTTCTGAAGGAATATGTTGCTTTGTGTTCCGTGGGAAGAGAGCAAGCAGGAGTTCTGGAAGTTCTCTGCACTGGCAGGCTGACAAGCTTGTAACAGTAAAGTGTGGCGATGGACTACTGGTATTGAAAATGTACTTTCTGTTTGGTAGCCTGCTTAGAAAATCCTAATCGTTATTAGGAAGCTGAGGAAATGTATCAGGCTCCAAATATGGGAACAAACCTAATGTGAAAGAAGCTCAGAATATGTAAAAGGCTAATTAATCCTGACCTGCTAGTAAAGAATGATAAAAGATATTTCCTGCATATGAAGGAATTCAGAGTTTTCTGTCATCTCCCTTCCCCTTTTTCTCTTTTCCTTCTCTCTCTTTCCATGAACAACTCATCTACATGTTCTGGAATACTTCAGTTGTGTTCCTGATGGGATTTTTATATAGGGAGAGCTTGGCTGATCAAATTAATGGGACAGTCAGAATCATCTTATGCTTGGAAGAATCCTTCTGCTTCTCTTGCTCCAGCTGTCAAGCTGTCATAGCCAAATTAGCCCAAGTTGGATTTTAGTACCAAGCTCCCATTTTAAAGGCATAATGAGGCCAAGGAAATGTGAGAAGAGAGGGAGCAGAACAGGGATTTTTGATAAGCTGAGTAGAATTGAGGGTTACATCATGTTCCAGAGCTACAATATTTGACTTCCAGTGTCGAGGGGGATTTCAGCTGAGAAATGAATCCTTTAAAGGGAGGAGTTACATCAGTGTTATTCCTATCAGTAGGAATTACATCAGTGTTATGATTAGATCTACGTGTGTTACCTTTTTGTTTGGTCACTGGGACTAGCAATTACTAGCAGTTATGTTTCTGGTTATTTAGAGATTTCATATGTAATAAGTTTTCTTTAAAACCAGGCTTTTCTTTATTCAGGGGCCCATAGCATTGTTTTTTTTAGCAAGCGTGCTATTTTTCTTTCCTTTAAGTTCATGGACCTGAGACTTGCATGAGTAATAACAGAATCTGTATTGGTGATTCATGAGATCTCTACCATCCTTTGTTCTTCAGCATACTGTCTAGGTTATATGAATTCTAAAGAGGTGTATACAGTCTGTCACTACTGTGCACTGTGGATGAAGATGATGCTTTACAAGCCTACTTAGAAAAGCACATCAGAAAGTCATCTGACCCCTTGAGAGGAAGCCTGTGTTGATATTTTTAAATATGTGATATCTAGGCCACAGTGATCACCTTGTATGGAATCCAAAAGCAGTTGTGAAGGTTCTCTCTTATTCTAAGTACCTAAATGCAGTCCCAGTGGATGAGCCATGATGGATTTGACCCAACATACAGTATGGGTTTCCAGCTGCTTTAATCTAGAGTTCCTGTTGAAGAGAGGAAGCGATGACACTCATTGCTCAGTGGCTGAGCTTGTATGCCTCTGTTATTCAGTCATTGCTACATCACATCTAAACTAAAGTGATGTTGGGCATGGTGACCAAGAATGGACGTTGTATGTTGGAAAAGAGTTAAATGAAGTTTCAAAAAATACCTGGGTGTGAGGACAAGAAAAAGAATTTCCTGGGTAGGCACACATCTCAACAAATCAAGGAGCATTCTCCCAAATGGGTCTGAAAGTGAGGACTTTCTGAACAGTGTCAGCTTGCTGCTAAGCAGAGACAAAAAACTGTCTTATTGATGAAGGCTGCAAAAGAATTTCTTATTATCTTCTTATCTCTCCAGACCTCTTTTTGACTATTTTCTTAACAATAGAATTCCTTAAGATACAAGGCAGTTGGACCATCAATGATTCCTAGAAAGTAAGGACACTATCCTAGTCATAATTATGGTAATGATTTCACAAAATATTATCTACATTATGACTTAGATAACAGAGCAGACATGAAGGGTGAACTGTATGGGACTTTGAACTGTGCAGTAGCAAGAACAATGCATCATCCATCACTTTAAGGAAGGCAGATCTCTTAAGTTCTCATTACCAAGTGGTGATTTTTGGAATGTATTTATTGTTCTTAAAAGACAACAGGAATTTTGGGGGGATTGTCCTCAAATATTTACATGGGAGTCAAGAGGTGAAATTATCAGAACATGTATTTGAACAAACATTACATTTTCAGTCTAATATCTTTTGTGTCCCTTGAAGTAAAATGGATTGAGAACTGAGTAATTTCCTCAGGGTTATCTAGACAGAAGTACCTGCTTTTGCATCTCTAGAAGGAGACAGTGGGATAAGAAAACCCCATGCAGATAGCACGAAGGTTGACCACTGGTTTTCCAGTGTATTTAAGAATAAGATATGGGAGGTTTTTTGTGAATGAAGTGAATACTGACCTTGCTTTAATGGATCAAACAGATAAAACTAGCATCATGCCTTTGAAGAGCTCTTGATCCCAGAGAGAAGAGAAAGAGTCCCCTTTTGTTGTCTCTTAGACCTATTCCACTGAAAACAAAAGCATCCCACAGGTGAGACAAGAAAAGTATGACAAGATTTAAAGAGAGTTTTCAGTTTTCCTTCTGTTCTCTACACTGGTAATAGGCTGGAAATCAGGAAAAGATTATTCAGAGAGAGGGTGGTCGGGCAGCTGAAACTTCCTCCCCAAGGAAGTGGGCATAGCCGAGACTGAGACTTCCAGAGTTCGAGAATCACCTGGACAATGCTCTCAGACTGACTTTTGGGTGGTCCCGTGTGGAGGCAGGAGTTGGACTTCATAATCATTATGGATCCCTTCCAATCTGGGATATTCTATGATGCTAATTTATATTTAAAAATAAAACAGACCCAAAATCTCCTAATTCAGTTTATATCTGTAATAGAAAATATGGAACAGAAATTGCTCCATGACTCACGTGAGAAATGTCTTGGCTTTGAAGCCACTGTGGGCTTCAGGAGTCTCATCCTCTTCTTGAATAATACCACAGCAATCTTGTAAAGTAAGAGATACCATTCAAAATGGTTAGAACAGTTAGCGAGACCACAGCAGCACTCCGATGCATACACAGGATATACTGTCATTCTGCTGCTGCTCTGTGCAAGCACTACTCCTGGAACACTAAATTCACTCCTGAAGTTGACATGTCTTTAAAAATAAGGGTGGAAATGCTGAGGATAGCAATGATTTGAAGTCTGGAAAATTGTTCTTTACAGCAATAACTTTCAGATAGTCCATTCTCTCCTTTCAGAGGTTTTCACAAGTGACATTTACAGGGCTAAAAGCAGCTAATTTGCCAGGCTATGCCCGTTATTATAGGAATCTGGACTCTGTACCAAACTGTAACAAGATGCAGAGGCTGGAATCTAAGACTAGAAAACGTTTGCTATATAAATAGTTCTTTATTTCTAATTTAATAGTGGAAAAAGATTAGGTGCTATTGGAATAACTAATGGTCTCAGTAGAAAGTCCAAAGGCGTCAAGCCTGTAGTCTCTCCAGATGCTGTGCTGAGAGACAAGCTTTAGACTGTTACCACTGAGTTGGATAGGAACAACTGTCTAGTTGTACAAGGTGAACTTTGAGCAAGACAACTGCCCTTATCTCATGCCAAGGCAGGGGTAAGTTGTCTTAAAGAACAGCTGATGAGAATTCTGGAACTTTGCTATGTAGCTCGTCTCAAAGTGTTCTGAGTTTTTCTGGAACATGCAGTGAGAATCTTTTCCACCCAGTGTAGCAGAGAAGCAAATAACCAAGTTAAGTGAATAATAAAGCAGACTGCAGGTCTGTTGTGTGCACTGATGCTTGGTTACCTCTCCCAGTTTTTCCTCCATTTCCCTGTGTTAGGCTTAAAAGTATGAATGAATTATTTGTGCTTAGTTCTCAAAGTGGGATCTGTGCACAAGGCTGGGGGCAGCTGCCTTGCTCTTACAAATTTTCCCGTTGTCTTGATAGAGGAAAAGAAGAAACAAAACAGCATTCTTGTAGTCCTTGACAGAGCTGCTACAGACTTGCACATTGTGGTTTCTAAGGGACAGTAAATCCCCCACACTAGAAGACCTCTTGTTTCCTCTGGACACTACAACCCAGCACTTTGGTCACCCAGAATTTTAGTCCTGGTTTTACAGAGAGGAACTAGATACTTTGGCCCTGTAGTTACCACAGAGGTGGTTGTGGCATAAAAAACAGAATTTGTGCACATGTCCATTTCCTAGAGCAATCTAACTTTGTGTTAAAAATATACCACAATTATATTATGACTTCATAATAACCAGTTTTTGTATGAATAATAATTTCACAATAACTAATCCACAATACCTTTCAGTAGTAATCTATCAGACATTTGTTAGACAACTCTGAAAATCATAGACTTCCATTAAAGCTGATTGATCTAGGAAACTTAACAGATTAACTCTTTTGTCTTCTGTGCTAATCAAAAGGTTTTAACAATGAGCACTGTCATTATTTCTTCTGAGTTTCTTGGTAACTGATAAACAAAAAAAGCCAACATTTGGAGAAAAAAAAAAAAAGGTACATTAACTTGGCTTTGAAGGTCACTCTACACAAAAGGCCTCCCTGTAAATGACTTTCTTTTTAACCTTTATAAACCAGCTACTGTAAGAGGATGAAGGACTTTTGATTCCCTAATTGACAAAATATTTTCAGTCCTTAATTTGAAGTTTCCATTTTGGAAGACTGCTTTCAAGATTCATTGTATTGCAGCAGTCTAATTGGAGGAGTTAGAAGACAATGGCAGGACAAAGGAGCTAAGGAATGAAGGAAGGGGAAGAGGTCTGAGCAGTTCTTTCTGCATTACTTTGTTTGGGAATGGGTGATTATTTTGACTTGCAAGTAACAGCTGCCTTCCATCATGAAATGCAAGAGAAGTTACTATAGAAGGTGACTTCCTCTCTTCTAACTCTTCCCACTCCATTTCTCTCCCATAATCTTTGTCAAATCTGTATTTCTAGTCACAGCTGCAAAGGACTCTTCTCGTCTTTAACCTGAACATTTCCTTTCTTCTACTAATGAAGCCTACAGATATAGACCCTGTGTGCTCAGCTGAAAAGGAAACCACTTTTTTTTTTTTTTTTTTTGACAGTGAAGCTTCACTGCCAAAATGATCTTGTACTGCAGGTGGCTAGAGGTATATGATACAAGTTAGTCTGTCAGCTTTGGAACATATCTGAAGGGCAAGCTCTTCAGGAAGGGTGAACCGTAGCACCAATCCTGTGATTAGCAAGTCTAGTTCTGCCTCCTTCAGCTTCTGAGATCTTGAAGATCCATTGCATGCTCTGCTTTCAGGTAAGGAGAAACTTATTCCTATTTTGACCTCTACTTCGTAATAAAAGGCAACAGCAAGTACTGATCCACACAAAGTTCTGGTTCTCAGCTGGGAGAACTGGCAGAACTCCAGCAAATTTCTAGAAATAAAAAACTGGTGAAATCTCTTAAAGCCCAGCAGATACTGGGACTTGCATAATATTCTGTAGGTTGTAGGATTATGGGGAATATGGGAATGGGATATTAGAATAATGGCTTAATCTTTCCATGATCTCTCTCTCTCTCTTTTTTTTCTTTTCTTGTAAGAGGGAAAGAAGATCTTTAGGAAGAACACTGCTCCTTTTCTCTTGGTGGTATTGGCTAGCACGGCTTTGTTTTTCTTTGAAAACTGATCTCATAAGAGTATCCAACCTTCAGGAGTGGAGCCATTATATGTGGTGCTGTGGAACAAGTGCCAAAGTATAAAAATAAAATACCAGGCTGCCTTCCTCAGGATCCAGACATAGCGTACACACACACATACGCAATATCTTGACTGACCACAGTTGTATCAGTTACTGAGTTCAGAGCAACGGACAATGAGAACCAAAAAATGAGTCCTGTTCCTCAAAAAGAAAGAGGAAGAAATGCCAGACTTCTGCAGTCTCAGATACCAGATCGTAGAGCGCATGGGAGGCCCCTTATCACAAGCAGGTTTGAGACAGTAAAACCGGATGACTTTTGGACATTCCTGGTGGTCTTTGCTGCAGCTCCCTCCCAACTCTCTTTTCTCTACCTCATTTTCTTTGCCTCACAGAGTAATGGTTCAGAGCAAACCAGTCTTCTTTTGAAAATACATTCCTTTCTTAAGATGTGAAGGCAGTGTCTTTTGTTTTTATTCTGTGTGCTGAAGGATCTGCACGCCAAACTTAATCAGAAGAAATCAAAGACCAACTCCTCTAACTTCAGGGCTACCCTAAAGTTGTACGTCATCACCAGTAGGCTGTGGAAATAGCAGTGGCAGATAACTACTTTGCATCTTTCCAAAAGACCTGAAGAAGGAGTGGCCTAAAGAGGGGGCAGTAAGTAGGTCAGAAAAAATTATCTGTGTGTGAAAAGCAGAAATTCTAGATCTAATGCCAGAAGTGCAGAAAGGAAGGTGGACAAGTTATGTAAAAATGGAATGATCTTTTGAAGGAAAAGATGACACTACTCAGAGAGAAAAGAAAGCTGGCATGCGTAATTCTTGATCTTGTATGAAGTTAGACAGACAAAGAGAGTTTAACTTTTTTTTGTCTCCTTTTCTGAAATGCTGATGTCATCCCTACTTCCAGACTTTTCCTGATAAGTGTGAGCTGGATTGCTAGAGTTGAGAAGCTGGTGTTCTTTCAGTGCTTGGTGAGAGGGGCAGAACCCCTGCTACCTCACAGCTGATGATCAAAGGGGGGGCTGTTCAGCCTCGCGAAGAGAAGGCTTCAGGAGGATCTTATGGTGGCCTTCCAGTACCTGAAGGGGGTTTACAGGAAAGCTGGGGAGGAACTTCTTATAAGGGCACGTAGTGACAGGACAAGAGGAAACAGCTTTAAACTGCAAGATGGTAGATTTAGACTAGATATTAGGAAGACATTCTTTACTGTGTGGGTGGTGAGACGTTGGAACAGGTTGCCCAGAGAGGATCTGACTGCCCCCTCCCTGGAAGCAATCAAGGCAAGGCTGTGAACAACCTGGTCTGGTGGGAGGTGTCCCTACCTATGGCAGAGGGATTGGAATGAGATGATATTAAAGGTCCCTTCCAACCCAAACTATTCTATATTTCTATGAATTGACAGTGCAGAAGAGGTGTACAGATACCAGCTGTGGAAAGTCCATATGCTCGTAAGCTGCCTAAAGCTTGGGTACCTACTTTTTTTGACTGCATGGATAGGGCAGGAGCAGGTTCTAGAAAAATCCCTGTTTCCAAGATGCCCCTTAGCCAAGAATCACACTGGATTTTTAGTTAGGCTTTTTCCAGCTGCAGTAAGCATGTTTGTATGTCTTGGTTGACCACTACAGGGGAAAAAAGAAAACAAAGAAGAGGTGTTAGCACTATCTATCTCTGCCCAGGCTAAGTAAGTCACAGCTGCCTATGACACAGTTGACTTTTTGCAGAGCTGAGGCTGTTTGTCCTCTGCAGAAGTAGGAGGAGGTATGCTCAGTATGCTTCCTTCAGTAGGAATGCCAGCAGTATCTTGGATTACTACATGGAATGTTCTGCATCTTTAAGCTCCTTTTGCAGAATTTAGGCGCTTGTTAAACAGGAGCAGGAGTTGTTGGTAGGCTGTATATGTGCCATATACAGGCTAATTGCTATTTTGGGGAAATATGTGAAAGCTTAGATATCCAGACTGACAAAGTAGGATATTTATTTTATTGAAGTTCTTCAGGAAGAACATATTAATGGAATATACAATGAAGGAGATGCTGTAGGCTAGAGGTTTTGAATAACTTGATTCTCTTACAACCTGAACTGTAAAAAAAAAAAAAAAAAAAATCCGTAAAATATCTTTTTTGTGGTGATATCCTAACAATGAAGGGGAGGGGAGGTACAACTGTCAGTATGTGAAAACTAATGGCCTGGGTTGTTCTCATAAATTATATTAGCCAGGGTGGAGTGGTGGAAGTGTGCACAAGTTTTGTGGCTCCAACCAGCATGTGCGAAAGAGAGGTCTGACTAAATCATACTTCCTCTTCTTTGGTCATGAATATCTCCTGCTCACAGAAGATATTGAGGAAGACCTAGCGTGTTCCTCTTAGAGTATTTTTATAAAGGTGCTATAAAGAATATCCCCCTGTTGACTTCTATTAGGTTGGTTTTTTGTTGCATTTTCCTTCTTGGCATTTGCTAGAACAGAAGAATTATGAATATGCTGTCCAATATTTAGAATAGTGTGGGAAGAGAGCAGAAGGATTTGATGGTTTGGGTAAAGTCATGTCAAGAGAAATGCCTCACATGAAGATGCTAGAAGAATTTGACTTTTTTCAGGTGTCAGAACTTGGAAACCAGTCTCCTTTCCTACCCTCTGTAAAGTTCACTTGTTGAACTGCTCCCCTTTTTCAGTCTCCTTTCTCCCTTTTAATATAAGTAATTTCAAATCTCAAGTAATATAAGGGTTAGATCGTGATCACCATCCCTAACCTTTGCTTTCTCTGGCATTCTGTTCCTCATCTCCTAAGGCATTTTGCTGAGTTGGCCTAAATACTTCAGCAAAAGATTTGGATTCTGTGCAGAGAGCTGGAAATAGCAACCCAGAGATAAAAAGTAAATACAGAGATGATTAATAAAGGGAGTCAGGTATATCCTTGTGTGTGGTGTATGATTTACCTCTGCTACCAAAATTTTCAATTTCCGATATTCTGGAAAACGCTGCATTCGTAGTTACTGCGGAAAGTTAGCACTGGGATTTCAAAGCCAGCGGCACAGAAAGGTAACATGGTGTAACAGGGAGGAGCTAGAATCTATGAACCCACTTTCTTTCAGATCAACTGTGCATCTTGGAGCCAGGCCACTTCACCTCCCTGTGTTTCACCATCCTAAGGTTAAAACGGAAGGCTCTTCATTGTGTAGACTTGCTCATCCTGCTCTTCACAGAGGTAGAGCCTACCACAGCATGGCCTGAAAATGAATGATTAGAATAAATACATAGCAACTGTGTGTGGGTCACAGTATGGGTACCAGTACCACTACTTGATAATTTCATTCTGCCTTTTTGTCCTTTACATATTACTTATGAATTGTGAGTCTTCAGCAAATGTCCAGGAATTTGCAACTGCTTGAAAGCCTGAGAACTACTTCAGTCTTTAGTATCTTTGAGGGCAAGTCATTTCTCCTGATTTATATGACTCGTTCATGATACACGAATGGAAACCTAATACATATTATATTGTCTTCTGTCACTTTGGTGTTCCAAAAACAGAAGAAGGAAAAATTAAAGTTCTGCAGGGATGACTATACTTCTGGCACAGACTCTTTTGTCAATGAAATCCTAAGTGAATGCAGAACTTTCACTCTGCATACTTTCTTGCAAACAAGAGCCCACGCTTGAACGAATGTTTGCTGCAAGAAACAAATAAATGCGTACAAGTGGCTTCTATTTAAATGAGTTTTGAGAAAAAAAAAACCCAAACCTGGAATGGACTACAAAGTATAGCACTCTTTTCTTCCCCATAGTATTAAAGGATGTTGGCTAACATAAATTAAATCCCTCAAAATATTCATTATATTTTAATATCATATAGTTTGTGTGCATTGGATCATATAGCTCTGTTAATATTTCATTAGTTTGAAAATTCTCTTGGGTGCTTATATATCATCTTATGATTTGGATCTTCTGGGTTCTTTTAGGTATTTCTTTATAATATTTTTGCCATTTTTGTTCACTCACAACATGTATTTTGACTATCTTTTCCATTTTGCATGCAGAATAAATGACACTATTCATATATACAAGCAGTTACTTTGACAGAATGAATGCAGTTTTAACTCTTAAGTCCAAAAATGTGTTCTCAGAGGCATGGTTTGCCATATCAATGAGAGAACTGCTGAGCAGACTCCTTTTCTAGAGCAACAGGTGAATGGCCTTCTAATTGTAGCTAAAAGCAGAGTACCTGTCCTGTACAACCATCATTCCATGTATTTTCTTCCTTTCTCTGAATTGGGTTGTTCTATGCTTCTCTTTTCAGTGATAAAAACACTGATAGAGTGTTCAAATAAAACACGATGGCAAGTTTCAAATTGCTGGTGGCCAGAAGTAGCTAAAATCATTAATGATCTATTTGTAAATTATGAGAAGCTATTGTTTTAATTCATTGCATTAAATGTAAAGAGTGAGTGACTGGAAAATATAAGAACAGAGTGTTCATGGTCTCACTTTAGTTTCTTTTCAATGGGATAATTTTTACGCTCATAAACTAGCCTTGAACTGAACTCTCCCTGTAATAAGTAAAGATTACTTTCATGTCATCTGGCATTTGTATGCATATTTGGGGATAGAGTTTTGGAAATTCATTTCTCCTTTACTCACTTTCACTGCACATCCTTAGGGTAAAACCAGAGTAGTCCCACTTTTTCCACAAAGAGTGCACTATTATGACAATGGAAGCTAATTTTATTTTTTTTTTAAATTCTAAAATATGATTTTGTTACCTTACTGGTTTAAAATGCTTGAGATTTTGCCAGCTTTAAATTCCTGAAGGTAAAGTGTTTACAACAGTAGAAAGAAGCAAGATGTGTACTGGGACTTATAAAAGAGAAATAAGCCACAAAAGTTCTGTAATGTCTACATACTTGCAAGGATTGTAGCTTTTGAAGGATGCAGTTGATTATAATCTCGGTTCCCCTTCGCTGTGGGCCATATTACAAAGTCTTAATTAATTCTTCTTTATGGTCCATTTCCTGTTTGGATTTTTCTTAGGATAAAGTAAAAATAAACAGATTTTAGTTGTTGAGCATGAAACAACTTATTTAAAGAAAAAGAGGACAGACTAGAATAAAAAAACTTCATTAGAAGATTCAACAACTTACTGCTTTCAATGCAACTTAGCTTTGATAATAGTTTTCTTCTTAATTTGAACATGCCCAGAATAGCTAGTACAAAGGACTTCTTATTACTGGAAAGATGAAAAATAGGGCTAACAACGGGTATCTTTTTCTTCTTTTTCTGAGAGATTGTTCTTAATTATTACCTGTGTAACAAAATGTGCATCTTTTGCAGGCAGGGAATAACAACTTTTTCCTGCAGTATTTTCTAATGCCTGTTTGATCCAAATACCATCTGGCAGGACAGATTCCATTAACCTTGGTCAATTCACAGATATTGTGAACCAGAATACTGGGATTGCTCAGAATAATGCTTTTTCCCCTTGAATTTATATTCCACTTAGTTCCTTCTAGAAACTGATATCCACAGATATCCTTATTTAAAATACTTTGTACTTCATATTCTGGCTGTATCTGTTACACAACCAGCAGAGGTTGAAGAGGGAGTAAAAGAAGCAAAGTTCTCATTTGGAATTAGGATATTGCATTCCAGTGTGTATACACTGCATCTCAACATGTAATCCAGTGGAGTATATACATGGTTTAGAGGGCAAAACATTCTGGACAGCATATAAATGTTAACTGCATCTCACTCCCTTTTTTCAGTGGTATCACTTTTCAGCAAATTCAGTGATGAGACCAGCACCTTGCTGCTACCATCCTAAACAGAGTATCTTCACTTGCACAGATGAAAAAGATCTTCTAAGAAGGATGGCAGGGAGAAGGTTGGCAGACTAGTAATCACTAGTCTTAGATCTGTCAAATACTGGAGAAGTGTATATTCTTCTACCTGCGGCAAAGATGCTGGCTGCCATACTAAGAGTGAGTCAGTGGGCAAATAAAACTATGAATTCTGTCTGGCATTATGAATGGGTCACTGACGGATTTGTATTACCTAAGGAAATGAACTGGCTGACAGAGAGGTTTCTGATGGCTGCCCAGCAAATGTCAGATATAGCAGGAAACTTGGGAAGAGGAAATGGATAGCTGGAGACTCAGGCAGTGCTAAAGTAGCTACGATGTTGTTGGAGCTCTGAAAATGAGCATATTTCTGAGTACAGTGGGAATGCAAAACAATCTTTAAGCTCTGCTAATTAGTGTTTTCTTGTCCTCCAGTAGAATTTCAGGCATAGACACTGTTTTATAATTACTGAGTAATTCATGAGGTGGGTTTGGGTCTTCATGAGATGATGTGCTGTTCTTCTCAGCTTTGTTTGCTGGTAAAGATCAAGACCTCTGGTGCTTTGGTTTTGTAGAAAACATCCTTCTGAAGGCTCTTTTTCATCCTGTCCACACACTCCCTGCATGGGGTTAACCCTCTGAAGGAGGACTGGTAAGATGCAGCACCTACAGAACATGTAAGATCTCAGGATAGACTAAGAGAATGAGCTGTATCATCCCCAGGGTCCTTGCTAAGCTGAACCCATGCTAGAGATGAAAGCAGGCAGCGGCCTCTCCTTCAACTTAGATCTGATCCATGCAGCTTTTCCATAGTTTCCAACTGTTCTGTGAAATTTTCTTACTTATAGTCTTGTATTTCTACCAGTTTGGGTGCTGGATTTTGGAAATGATCTTTAGAGTCTGAATCAGTGACAGAAACGATACTCTTCCCATTGACCCAATTCAGTCTCTGTCACCACTTCTATCATGGAGGACCAGTTTGCCCTTCAAGCAGGAATGTGTCCAGCAAAGCAGTTTTTAACATCTGTCTTTTACGATGGCGACCTCTCTTCATTTTAGTTTCTTGAAAACAGTTTTCTGTAGTAGTCCCAAAACAGAGCTTTTACACTTTTTTGTTGGTACTTTCTGTGTGTTTGCATCTTGGTGTCCACCTCTAAGACTTGGCTGAGAATACTCGCTTGTGTTTTAAGCCAACTGCATTGGCTGGTCTAATCTCACAGCTCCAGGATTAAAATTCTGTGCCCCCTAAAATAATCTAGCAATTAATGTTTTCCCATGGTTTAGCTCTGTCACCAGCTTTTAAGCTGTATTTAGCCTTTGTAAAAACACTGTGCTCCTTGCAAACTAAGGTCAGTCCTCCCTAAAGCATGTCTGTAACTGACCAGCCATAGCACTGTAAACCATCAGGTCATGCAGTGGAGCATGTATTTTGGGTGAATGGCAAGATTGCTTTTAAAGGCACAAAAAGTTGGGAAGTCTCAGGGTTCATTCAAGGGCAGATGGCCATTCAGGTGATAATCATTTTGCCTTCAGCCACAGCTCTGCTCTTTCCCTCTTCAGTTCACGTTGTCGCAGGGTACGTGGTTGAATTTGTCATGTCTCATTCACTACTGTCAGGACCCCATTTCTAACGGGTTTGACTTTCCTTAGCAAGAAAGAGAACTTTGCTGGAGTTATGCCAGGCTGAGGAGTCTGCTCCTCCCCTTGCTCCTGCCAGGATGAGGATAGTAATGCACCCTTTGTGTAAAGGGCTGCAAGATGTTATTTCCAATGCATTAGAAGGAATTGGATTGTCTCGTGAGTACCCAGGCAGTGTGCTGCTGTGTTCTTCAGCACCACCTACTGACATCTTCCTCACCCAAGTCCATGCACTTGGGGGAGTGCACTTACTTTCAGTCACAGGAACTAGATTTCTTGTGATAATTGACCATACACTCTTAGCTGAAAGTGAGTAACCCCAGATCCAGTGCCTTCAGTTGTATCATGCAGTGTGATGACCAAGGAGAAACAGGGCACCAAAGTAAAGTTGCTTTATTCTGGTATCTTGTTTTCCTAGTGGGCCAGCCCAGCTTCTTCTTGAACACACATCCAAATAGAAGAGTGTTGAGAGTTTGGGTTGTGTCACTGAGGTGAGTATCTTTGCTTATTTCCTGTGATCATGCAGTAACGGAACCAAGTGACAGATACAATTTCTACTTTGTTCTGTGCTGTTCCATATTCCCTTCTTTATCTTATCAGGTTAACTTCAGAATTTAAACACATCTTCTCTTTAAAGGTTTTGACTGGAAAAATGGCTTAATGCCTCTTTGTGTATGTGTATAGTCTTTCATTTTCTTCTTCTATTCCTAAAAAATGAAAGGTAAAAAGGAAGCTGAGGTTATTCTGTGAAAAAGAAGGATACTATCTGATCAGAATTACCCTCCTTCCTAGTACAGTTATTGCATCTTCTTATGATATATAGCCAGAGCAGTGCTCTGTTTATTGAGTCTGGTGGACTAAAGGAAAAGCTGACAAAACTGTGTCTGAATTTGCACCTCCACAAGTACTTTTGTACAGTAAATGAAGTAAGCAGTGTACTTAATAAGGTCCTACTCTGACCGTTTAGTTCTTCAATCTCTAAAGAGCCTTGATTTCTATAAGAGTTAATAATTCACCATGAAGGTAATTTAGAAGACAAGAAAAACACATCCTAGTTTTCTTTACAGCAAAAGCACTTGATGTTTGATAACCTCCTCACAGGCTTGAAGTTCTTCCTACGACTCAGTTGCTCATGCTGTGTACCATAATGCTTGACAGATACCCTTCACAAAGGGAACATACAGAATTGTAAGATGCTTTCATCGTTTGCCTTTCAGTTAAGTAGTGGCATCACATTTACAGTCTTTTTTCTTTTTTTTTTTTTTAAGTTTGAAAGTATCCTTCAGGAATTTAGATTTTAATTTTTAAGAACAAATAGGTATTTACAGTCTAGAATACAAAAAACTAACAAACAAAAACCAAACCAAAACAAAAAAAATTATTTGTGAGAACTGAAAATTAAGCCATCAATATTTAGGTATCTTCCAATAATTATGTCCTCTCCCTGTCTCATGGCTCATTGTATTTAAGTTACTTATATAATAGTTTGAATTTATTTTAAGCAACACTTGAGTTTGAGATTTGTTGAGTATTCGGTCTTTGACCTTCCTTCTTAGGAAAGCTTGTCTTTTTTGCAGTGGGATAATCACCACTTGCTATGTCTTCTTGAGGTTAGGGACTACAGTCTTTTTCCTCAATATATTGCTTAAAAAGATATAGTGTTCCTGTATTTAATTTTATTTTTCCAAAATCACAGGCTCAAGGAACCAGCTAAGCTGGTAGCGATGTTATTTATCATTTAAAACTGTTTCAGGTTATTGTATGTATTTATTAATATCTCAAGGAAAAATAACCAGAGGTTCTGTAATTTTTTTTTTTCCCCTAGAACTGAATCTGTGTTTCTGGACAGCTACCAGCACTGTGTAGCCACCTTCTACGGGCTTAGAGAGTAATGCTGTTTGCATTCCGTTCAGTGCAGAAGGTTTTGAAAGCTATGCTGTAGCTTTGCAACAACCCAACCTGTAGTATGGTATCAGATATGTGAATGCATGCATTGAAGTATGGAGATGTAACAAAACAAAATTATAACTGCACTGCAGAGGGCTCAAGGAAGTTGGTCATCAGGGTTTTCTGTGACAGCGAGATTTCTGACAAGTATTATGTATGAAGTGTAGCAGGAAGATTTCCTCTTCTGTGGAATCCAACCTAGAGCTCACTTGAGGTTCAGCCTTCCAGGTACATGTTTTGGGCAAAATAAATAAATGAACAATATTTAGATCAGTTTAGGTAATTGTTTTTATTACTGAGTTGTAATGCATCTCTAAATGAAGTTTATTTCCTGAAAAGTGTCAATACCTTGTATTTTAATATGCTATGAATGTCCTTATAGGTCAATAGAAATGAGAATGGACTGGTAAAATGTTTACTGGAAGAAATGGGCAGCAGGATTAAGAATCATGTATCTCAGCTAACGTAGTACTCTCATGGGCATAACTGTTGAGTTTCAAACTGTAGTAAATGGTGCTAAACTGGACATAAGAACAGAAATTTTGACAGTAAGACCTATACTGGGTGTTAATATTTTACTGTAAATACTTTACATGAAAATAAGAATCACAGATTTACCATATATGAGTGAACAGTTGCAAGCCAACCCATGGAGTCGCATCAGTGTTAAATTCTGTCAGACTCCTTCCTCCTCCCTGTCGCCCTGGCAAAAAAAAAAAGTGGAAAAGAAACAGTATTTAAGTTCAGTATATATGAGTTTGGACGAGTGACTCCAAAGTTAACCATCAGAGGACCAAGAATCTTCATAACCCTGAAACCCACGCCTCTGCAGGAGGGAAGAATGCCTGGCCTGTGGTGCTAGCCGTGGGATTTCTCCACAGCTTTTGTCTCTGGTGGCTGTTCATGAGTCACGTTTCTGTAGTGTTTTGGTAGTTCCTTTCTGGTGGCTTAGTTTCCAACAACAAGAACGAAAAAAAAAAAAGAGATAAGATGAACAGTGAACTTTCCAGTGAGTTCAGCCTGATGTGTGACTCCAATCTTGATGAGTATGCTTTGTTCAGACATTTATAAAAGAGGGGCAAATGGGACTCCCCCAAGCCACAGCACAGGGCCTAGGCATGGACATCTCCTTGGGGACAGGGCTATGGCTGTAGACCAGCCCCACAGCCCATGGACATGACTGGGGACATAACAGGTAATCCTATGCCTTGGGTGGGGCGATAAAGACCACAGTGGGGCTGGAATGGGTTTCTAGTACACGGAGAGCCTGGCAGGGGCCCAGAGTGCTGGGCAGCAAAGCTACTGGGTGCCTTCAGGGCCCTGACACATACTGTGCCTCCCAAGGAGTCCTGTCAGGTGAAAGCAGGCTTGGCGGCGTTCCTGCTTCTGTAGCCATGTGAGTAGTGCCAGGATCGCTGCCTTTCAGCTCCACCTCGGCAGTAAGTGAAGACTGTGCAATGTGCGTGTACGAGGTAGGGATGAAGAGGTGTCTGATCATCTGTCTGTAGGAAGGCTTGGAATTCTGGTGATTATTTTAAATGCAGTGTTACCAATACTGAGCTGGATTCACACAGCGTGTGTGGTCTAAGTGACCTTTTCAGTTGTGGTTGTGCATGTGCATATTCTTAACTTCCAGAAGTACTGCTGACTTCTTCCCAAAATACAACGGGTGGGTAGTCAACCACAGAAGCTCAATTTTGAGGTCAGCGCCTTAGGCTTCACAATTAATTTTGTATTTTGAAGCTTTAAAGCCAAACTTAAATATAATGATTTGTACTACTTTGGCTGCTGCCAAATTCTGTAATGACTGTTGTTCAACAAGCACAATTATCTTTTGTTTTGGATTTTCAAAAACCTAGAAATCTAATGCAACTGCCTCTGATGTTCTCCTCACATGTTTAGGAGCGTAGAGAAGGATGTCGAAAACCATTTGACACCTCAACTTTGGTCTTCAAAACAGCATGGCTTTCAGAATCTATCACTCAATGTTTTGGGAGCTTTTTGTTCCTAAGGGAAATGAGTATACTTCTTCTCCACATTAAACATTAAAGCCATATATTTTATCAAGAGGTTCTAAATGCAAGTTAAGTCAGACAATGGCATTTTAATAATCTGGTGAGGTTAGTATCAGGTTAGTAAGAGTATTTTAGAAATCACATTATCTTTGGGCAATGTGGTCTCAAGAGATTGGCTGTGAATACGTTAGACGGATTGTAGGATTTATGGATTCATTTCATGGTGGTTGTCTTTGTTTGTTGTTGTTCAGATTGTTTATTTTCTTTCCAGGCTTCCTGTTCTGCTTTTGAGCTAATAGTTTTGGTAACTCCCTTCTCACCCACACCTTCATTCCCCCTTATTTATTTATTTATTTATTTATATTTTTAAATGGTGCTATGTGAAAATGTTAGGGATTATGGAATGTAGGTTCTATTAAGCAAATAAAATATAGAAGGTAGTGTTGCTTGATGTATGGAAAGCATTGTTTTAGCCAGTAATGATTGAAAAACATGCAAATCTTGCTTTATCTCTTTTGCTTGGGTTGTACATCTTCCCAGTGTATTAACATCTGCTCCGACAATGCTCTTCCCTGGTGGGTAGGTGGATCTTTCTGTTCCGTGTTCCATGCAGACAATGAAGAAGAAAGACACACATTGTGTTTCAGTTTCTTTTGATATATGAGCTCAGACTGGCAGTTTCTGATTTTCTTCGTCTTTGTGAAATGCTCAAATTTTAAAGAAAAATGGGGAAACGGTAGGGCAGAATTCCTCACCAAATTGGTTCATCTTGCTTTCAATACGATATCCAGCAAAAAATATAAAATAGCAATCCATGGAGCTTTACCTGATGTTTGTTCATCGTAGCAGCAGTAAAATTAACCTTGTCTATGTCTTGGTGCTACCTTTGTGAGATAGCTCCTGCAGACATTACAAACTAGAACCCATTAGAAAGTCCTCATTAGATTTTAATCAGCAGCTATTAGTGATTTCTCAACTGCACCTTCTGATTTGTACCAGAAAGGTACTGTTGTTGATCTAAGATTGTCTAGACAAAAGCGAGCATCCTTGAGGATACCTTCTCCAAGCGTCAGCGTATGAAAGAACTGTGGCTGCTGGTGGTGGAATGGTGATGCTTTTTTATCTCTCGAAGCTCCCAGCGTTCTATTTTTCAGAACTTCAGGTTTGTTCTCCTGGTTTTCCATTTTGTAAGCTGTCCTGAAGTTTCCAAAAGAGACATGGAGCTGAAAGCGCTTTGTGATGGTGTTTCTAAAGGGTCTGAAGTTTTTCGGGGGCTGGGGAAGGGGGGGAAGAGAGATTTGTGTGTGTGTTGTTTTTCCTCTCTTCCACACAATGGAGCTTTCAGAGAACCTCTCTTAAAAGGCATAGCTACAGCCTTTGTGTTGAAGGGTGTGTCTGCTGGCAGGGTTTGCTGATGCAGACGGGCTGGCTGGTGATTAACAAAGGTCATTAGACTTTGGAATCTGGCAGGGGAGTGGGGTGGTGTGTCTTCTGCGCTGAGCAGGAGGGCTCCCCAGGGGCTGGAGGCCCCCCGTCCGCCTCGCTCCCCCCCGTTCCCCCCCGCCCCCCCCCCCCCCCCCCCGAGCCCTCCTCCTGCTGGGAGGCTCGGCTCTGACATGCCTTTGCCTGTAGGACAGCTTGGACCAGAGTCTTAATGCTGTAATGCAGTGTTTTTGGATTGAACTGTGACATTTGTCATCCATGGGACAGGGAACCAACCCTGGGAGATACTTGCTGGCGGTCTGCTCAGGGAGAGAAGGTGCTACTTGGGCAGTGCAGGGGGACAGCAGTGATATGGTTTGGGGTGCAAGGCATGCAGGAGAAGTGCAGCTGTGTCTTGGGGATGCTGATTTTTCAAGCATCACTCAAGGAAGAGGAGGAAAAAGGGGAAAAAAAGGAAAAAAAAACAAAGCTGGTGTGCTTGAGATGAAGCTGAGATAAGTGAGGCCATGTTGTGCACGGGCGAGAAGCTATGAGCCTCTCAGTGCTGGAGTTGTCTGAGCTAAAATGGCTGCTCCCAAAGCTCAGAGGACTAGGGCAGCTTAGTGAGTCTTAAAGCTTCAGTGACGCAGGGGCTCATATCTCTTGAAAGTGTGATAAACACATTCAGCAGAGCTGTGGCTTGTTTGGCTGAGATGAAAGGACTAAGCTTGGGGGGATGGGTAGTGAAAACTGGATGATCTGCTTTTCTGTGAAGTGCTCTAAATGCAGGAGTCGTCTGCTCCATGGAAAAATTTGTTTTCAGGTCTAATGGACTGTGCTAAAGGAGACGTGGGGTGGGGCTTCACTCACTGCTGTAATTTGATCCAGAGCAGATAGCAACCTCTTCCACACAATTTGGTCTGGTGCTTGCACATAAAGGCTCGAGTATCTCGATTATTGTAACTTTGTTAGCCGAAAAGAAGCTGGTACAGCGTTCATTTTCTTTATTGGTAGTGGGAGGGAGGGGGGTGGAGAGGGAAGGAACACATTGCAGCCTGCAAAGTACCGTAGGTAAATATGTGGAGAGCCTGTGTGCTCAGACTGTCCAGAATTTGACTTACTAGAAGTTTATTTTAGCAAGCTATCAGAAGAAGCATTCTTTCATACAAAATCCTGATGCAATATCCTCTCTTATTTCAGTGCATTAATGTTTTGGAGCCTTCTCACTGTAGAAGTAGCTCTGTACTCATCATGCAGTAGACATGTGGAATTTTTAGTGTTTTGGGCTGCTCTTGCATCTTGGACCTCTGGAATGACCAGATTATCCCTAGCCCAGCAGAGCATGTGGAAACTTAAGAAGTAATTATTTTGCTAACCTTGGAGTATTTAGACACCAGTTGCTCTGGGGCCTAAATATTGCATGAAGTAAGAGAGTCTAAGGCTTTTGTGTTGCTTGTGTTTTGTGTTTCCTCACCCTCACAGCAGTGCTTAAGTATAGAACTCTTGACACAGGATTAATTGGTTTACAAGCTAAACCTCTGTACTTCTTGTTGCCATGGCTTATGTTACTTGGTACTATAAGGTTCCCATGGCATATGGCTAAATCAAGGAAGCCATAGTATTTCTGAGATAAGTCTTTGTTACATTTTTCCATTGTACTTCAGCAATGTTCCTGTTCCCATTGCCTTCCCTATCTTCCTCCAGTCATCACTTTCTCCCAAATATCTCACAAAGGTGATGTCTCCAGAATATGCTCAAATGAATCAGTAAACATTTTACCGAAGAGTAGAGATCACAAAATGGCAAGCGTTGGAAAGGACCTCTGGAGATCACTGAGTCAAACCCTCTGCTAAAGCAAGTTCCCTACGGTAAATTACACAGGAAAGTGTCCACATGGGTCTTAAATGTCTACGAGGAAGGAGATTCCACAACTCCTCTGGGCAGCTCGTTCCAGTGCTCTGTCACCCTCAAAGCAAAAGTTTTTTCTCATGTTCAAATTGGAACCTCCCGTGTTCCAGTTTCTACCCATTGCCTTTTGTCTTGTCACTGAACGCCACTGAAAAGAACCTGGCCCTGTCCACTTGACTCTCACTCATTAGATATCTATACACATTTATGAAATCCCCTCTGACATCTCTTACAAAGCCTTGGTGGAGGTAAGGCAAAAGAAACCATTCTACCTTGAGTTCACAAAATAGCTGTATCTTGCCTTGCTGTTATGTCTAGATTTTCCACCAACATCAGTACTACCAAAATGTTGAGCAGAAAGGCAGTTTTCTTCCTGTGGAGGCTTTTAATCTCTTGGTAGTAAAGCAGATGGTGCTTTTCATCTTCCAAGATGTTTTAGAGTGGGACATACAGATGCATAAGCCACTGTTTTCTGAATGTAATTTTGAATGTGTGATTGTTGAGGAGTGACTTGCTTTTTCTGTAGTATACGGGTTTTGGTCTTTGAACAAGACAGACTTCTGAACAGTGGCTCTGTCCAGTGTAATGGAAAAGCCAAGGGGGCAAAGTCCATTGAATCAACAGTTAATTGTCAGAAAGTTGACTGTAGTGTTTAGTCAGCAACTTGTAAGCTACCTAGGTAGGACTTCATATGAATCCAAACTGATTGCTCTTGTAGTGAGTACAGATTGAGTTTTACACTGCAGTAGTTATGGAATCTCTGGAAGCAACTGTCTTTACAAACATGACCTTACCTTTTCTTAGAATTCCTTTAAATGGCATTACTGTAAAACCTTTCTTCTTCACATCCTCTCTCCTGCAGAATTTTCTCATGTAAAGGATCATCCTTGAACCATGGAGGTGCTGCAGTGTGATGGCTGTGATTTTCGAGCTCCATCTTATGAAGACCTAAAAGCTCACATCCAGGATGTTCACACTGCTTTCCTGCAGCCAACTGATGTCTCTGAGGAAAGTCCTAGCCAGCCAAGGTCTGGTTCCATGAATGCTAGCAACCAGACTGAAGTTGAATTTTCTTCTGTAAAGGATGAATTTACAATTGCAGATGAAATAGCAGGTAAATCTTAACTCTAACCTCCTATTTCGCATGTGGCTTACTTCAGTATATATTAGCTAACACTTTTAATTTGACTGTAAAAATTACATTATCCTTATTGCTGTGGCAACAAACTGGGCGTATTAGCTTCAGCCGTATTGGTTCTGGCCACAGCCTTTTCTGTAAGTAGAAATATGGAGGATGGTTTTATTTCTTAGCTGTTTTTCATCTGTTGCTTCACAAGGCTTTTGTTCGTCAGCTTTTCATTGTTCTTCATCACCATGAAGCTTCTCAGAGTTTTCAATTTTATTAGTATACTAGATTTTTTTTTCCCCCCATAAAAGATGATTTTGGAATTGGCCTATCCCAGACTGCACACAGTATCATATACATGTACATATTGTGCACAGTGGTCATTTTTCTGAACATTGCCAGATACATAGACCTCATCATAAGACAGTGAGAGAATCCTGGTGTTATTGTTACCTGTACAGGGTGCAGTTGTATTCTTAAACATACAGGGTGGGTGGAGAAAAAGCCTCTGTATTATTTATTTATTTATTTATTTATATATTCACCTTGATTCTCATTTTAGGGCAAAATGCAACAAGTCAGATGGGGACTGGAAGTTACTATAGCCAGAGCCAGACTTTCTATGGTCAGCATATGGCTCCAAATCCTAAACCAACCAACAAATTTTTCCAGTGCAAGTTCTGTGTGCGTTACTTCCGTTCCAAAAACCTCCTTATAGAGCACACACGCAAGGTTCATGGAGCACAGGCTGGGGGGAGCTCAGTGGGGCCACCATCCGCTAGTTCCTTAAATTACAACATCATGATGCATGAAGGGTTTGGCAAAGTTTTCAGTTGCCAGTTCTGCACCTACAAGTCACCCAGGCGTGCAAGGATTATTAAGCACCAGAAAATGTATCACAAAAACAACCTGAAAGAGAGTTCAACTCCCCCTGCAGCTTCCACTGCTATATCTGAATCGACATCTGCTTCTGTGCCAGTGCAGGAACCCTGCAAGGAGCTGCCTGCAGAGGTGGTGGAGCGGAGCATTTTGGAGTCCATGGTCAAGCCCCTGACAAAGTCTAGGGGCAACTTTTGCTGTGAATGGTGCAGCTACCAGACACCACGAAGGGAGCGCTGGTGTGACCACATGATGAAGAAGCACCGCAGCATGGTGAAAATACTGTCAAGCCTGAGGCAGCAACAAGAAGGAACCAGTGCACCTGATGTACAGAATAAGAGTGCCCAGAATGCCTCCCCAAACTCTAATTATATTTCCATGAATACAACAGGACGTGAGATGTCGAATGCTAATGTCTCAAACTTCAGGAGCTCTATGGGCAATTCCCTTATCAGGCCCAACTCTTCTACATCTTCCAAGTTTTCTTCTGTGTCTTACCCTCAAATGAAGCCTAAGTCACCTCACAACTCGAGCATAGTTAATTTGTCTGACAGATCCCGCTATGGAATTGCTGATATGACAAATTCTTCTGCTGACCTGGAAACAAACAGTATGCTAAATGACTCCAGCTCAGATGAAGAGCTAAATGAAATGGACAGCGAGAATGGCTTGAACTCCATGGATCACCAGACCACAGGAATGTCCGCAGAGCAGCTGATGGGATCCGATGGCAACAAACTATTGGAGACAAAGGGAATTCCCTTCAGAAGGTATATGAACAGATTCCAGTGTCCTTTTTGCCCTTTCCTGACGATGCATCGCCGAAGCATTTCCCGTCACATTGAGAACATCCACCTGTCTGGGAAGACAGCTGTGTACAAGTGTGATGAATGCCCTTTTACTTGTAAGAGTTCATTAAAACTTGGTGCCCACAAGCAATGCCATACAGGTACAACATCAGACTGGGACACTGTGAATTCTCAGGCTGAAAGCATTGCCTCTTCTTTGAACGACAGCACAGTGTCATATGAGAGTGGAAATATAAATGGTAGGAAGTCTGCTGGGATGATGGAACCAGTGCAGCAGCAGCAGCAGCAACAGCAACAACAGCAATCACCCCAGCCCCACTCACAGCATCCATACAAGTGCACAATGTGCAACTATTCCACCACGACCTTGAAAGGCCTCAGAGTTCATCAGCAGCACAAGCATTCATTCTGTGACAACTTGCCAAAATACGATGGACCACCATCCAACACACCACAAGAGAGTGAGGCAGATGCTCACACTTCTGCCAGCACAGTGAAAAAGAGCCAGACCTCGATCCTTGGGCTCTCATCTAAAAATAATTTTGTTGCAAAGGCCCCTCGGAAGGTGTCAAATGATTTTCCTTTAGATCTCTCGCCAGTGAAAAAGAGAACTAGAATTGATGAAATAGCAAGTAATCTGCAGAGCAAAATCAGCCAAAACAAACAGCAAGAAGATGCTGTGATCAATGTAGAGGATGATGAGGAAGAGGAGGAAGACAATGAGGTGGAGATAGAAGTGGAGTTAGACAGAGAAGAAGAGCAAACAGAACCAATGATAGAAGTTTCCAGTTCTTATGCTCCACAGCAAATGTGGGGAAGAGAGGCTAATGATTCCCAGAAGGAGACAAACTTCAGAAGCTTGCAGCATGATTACAATTCTGCCAATGGAGCAGAGATTGAGCTCACTCTATCAGAAGATGAGGAAGATTATTATTCTTCCGTCAGCATGAAGGAACATCAGAGCCCTAATGCCTCTGTTCTGGGGGGCCAATCAAACATGTATGGTACTGATCAGAACAACGAGAATGCAGAGTTCAGTGACTCCGGCAGGCTTTACTATTGTAAACACTGTGATTTCAGCAACAAATCTGCCCGGAGTGTTAGCACCCACTACCAGCGAATGCATCCCTATATTAAATTCAGCTTTAGGTATATTTTGGATCCCAATGATCATAGTGCTGTATACCGATGTCTTGAGTGCTATATTGACTACACAAACTTTGAAGACTTGCAGCAGCATTATGGAGAGCATCACCCTGAAGCTATGAATGTACTGAACTTTGATCATTCTGATTTGATCTACCGCTGTCGCTTCTGCTCTTACACAAGCCCAAATGTTAGAAGCCTGATGCCACATTACCAAAGAATGCATCCCACAGTGAAAATTAACAATGCAATGATATTTTCAAGTTACGTTGTTGAGCAGCAAGAAGGACTAAACACAGAGTCTCAAACACTAAGAGAGATCTTGAATTCTGCTCCAAAAACTATGGCAACCTCTACTCCTGTGGCTCGCGGGGCTGGTGTGCCAGCTGGCTTTAACAAAAGTGCTGCCAAGAGTTTTAGCCCTGAATGTGAAAATCAGAAGGAGCCTTCAGTCAATAGCGTGGTCGTTTATGACTGTGATGTGTGTTCATTTGCAAGCCCTAATATGCATTCAGTTTTGGTTCATTACCAGAAAAAGCACCCCGAAGAAAAAGCATCGTATTTCAGAATTCAGAAGACCATGCGTGTAGTTTCTGTTGACAGGGGCTCTGCCCTGGCACAGATGTCTTTTGAGATGGGAACACCTGTCTCCCCAAAATTGTCCAACTTGGCTTCTCCGCCTCCCCCCCCACCACCCCCAGACCTTGCTACTGAACTCTACTATTGCAAACACTGTTCATACAGCAACCGCTCAGTTGTGGGAGTGCTTGTCCACTACCAGAAAAGGCACCCGGAGATAAAGGTCACTGCCAAATATATCAGACAGGCACCTCCCACTGCAGCAATGATGAGGGCTGGTGAGCTGCCACCTGGTATACAGAGGCCACCAGTGTCAATGCAACAGTTGAGCCGAGGTGGTTCCGAGACCTCTGTGAATCCTCCTGAGAATGAAATGTTTTTCTGCCAACACTGTGATTATGGAAACCGAACCGTGAAAGGAGTGCTCATTCATTATCAAAAGAAGCATCGTGACTTCAAAGCTAATGCAGATGTGATTAGACAGCATACAGCCACCATTAGAAGCCTTTGCGATCGCAGCCAGAAGAAGTCATCTGGCAGCGTGTCTGCTCACACCTCTAGCACTGAACGAGACAAGTCCAAGCTGAGAGCCCTGAAGTGCAGGCAGTGCAGCTACACATCACCTTACTTCTATGCATTGAGGAAGCATATTAAGAAAGATCACCCAAATCTGAAGGCCACGGTTACATCTATTCTGAGATGGGCATTTTTGGATGGTTTGATAGAGGCTGGTTATCACTGTGAGTGGTGCATTTATTCACACACAGAGCCAAGTGGTTTGCTTGTGCATTACCAAAGGAGACATCCTGAGCATTATGTTGACTATACTTACATGGCGACTAAACTCTGGGCGGGTCCCGATCCTTCCCCTCCTGCCCTAGTGCTGCCAGCAGAAGCAAAGACCTATAAATGCAGAGACTGCATTTTTGAAGCATCTTCCATTTGGGATATTACTAATCACTACCAAGCTTTTCACCCTTGGGCCATGAATGGGGATGAATCTGTGCTGTTGGATATCATCAAGGAGAAAGATGCTGCTGAGAAGTCTGGCACACAGCCTGATGAAGCTGGGGTCAGGATGGATTCTGAAGACCAGATAACAACCTCACAAATGGACCAGGAACCAGAGTGTGCAGAGGATCCCAGCCTTTCCCAGGAAAAAACTGTGCAGCTGGCTTCTGCAAACCCCGCCATCTCCTCTACTCCTTATCAGTGTACAGTTTGCCAGTCTGAATACAACAACTTGCATGGACTTCTGACACATTATGGCAAAAAACATCCTGGCATGAAAGTGAAAGCTGCAGACTTTGCTCAGGATATAGACATTAACCCAGGGGCCGTGTACAAGTGTAGACACTGCCCATACATTAACACACGCATTCATGGCGTTCTCACACACTACCAGAAGCGGCACCCGTCAATTAAGGTCACTGCTGAAGACTTTGTGCATGATGTGGAGCAGTCAACTGATATTGCTCAGAATGATGTGGAAGAGACGAGTAGGATTTTCAAGCAAGGCTATGGTGCTTATCGATGCAAACTGTGCCCTTATACTCATGGTACACTGGAGAAGCTCAAAATTCACTATGAGAAATACCACAATCAGCCTGAATTTGATGTTTTTGCCCAGTCACCACCAAAAGTATCCGCTTCCCTGGAGCCAGACATGGTGACTGAAATCAAGGCCTCTCCTGAAATTGCTGCTGAGGATGTTGGAGAAATCTCTGTTGCAGCGCCTCATTTTTCCAGTTCTCATTTAGTGTCTCACACAGTTTTCCGGTGTCAGCTCTGCAAATATTTTTGCTCTACCCGGAAGGGGATAGCCAGACACTACCGCATCAAACATAACAATGTCCGGGCGCAGCCAGAGGGCAAGAACAACCTCTTCAAATGTGCTTTGTGTTCCTACACCAACCCTATTCGCAAAGGGCTTGCGGCACACTACCAGAAAAGACATGACATTGATGCTTACTACACTCATTGCTTAGCAGCCTCCAGGACAGTAAGCGACAAACCCAATAAAGTGATCATTCCATCTCCTCCCAAAGATGACACTCCTCAGTTAAGTGAGGAACTAAGGAGAGCTGTAGAGAAGAAGAAATGCTCGCTTTGTTCCTTCCAGTCCTTCAGCAAAAAGGGTATTGTGTCCCACTACATGAAGCGTCACCCCGGTGTTTTCCCGAAGAAGCAGCATGCAAGCAAGCTTGGGGGTTACTTCACTGCCGTGTATGCTGATGAGCATGAAAAGCTGACTCCAGCTGAGGAGAGGAATGAGTTTGAGAAGCCTGAAGTGGAAAGTGAGGCTCAGGAAATTGAGTGGCTTCCCTTCAGGTGCATAAAATGTTTCAAGCTGTCCTTCAGCACAGCAGAGCTGCTGTGCATGCATTACACTGACCACCACAGCAAGGATTTGAAGAGAGACTTTACCATACTGGGAAGTGGCACCCGCTCTCAGAATGCTGTCTACCAGTGCAAGCACTGTGATATGAAATTGCATAGCACAGCAGAGCTGACTGCACACTTGAATGGTCACAATGAGGAGTTCCAGAAACGTGCCAAACGTCAGGAGAGGAGGAAGCAGCTTCTGAGCAAGCAGAAATATGCAGATGGTGCTTTTGCAGATTTCAAACAAGAGAGGGTAAGGATCTGTGTGTCTGGTCTCTTTCCCTGTACTCCCTTCCCTGCTGAGGGAGAAAAACAAAAACATTACCCTTCTGCACCCCAAGAGGCTGCCTGTTACTAATGCCCACTTGCATGTTCTGTTTGACAGCCAAATGACCACAGGCTAATGAATGACTCAGCTTGCCAGTTGAGCTCTATAAGTCAATTACACATTCTGTTTTAATTTCCTCATCCCTTCCTTCGTCTTCCACCTCTCCCTAGGTTCCGTAGGAGGCCCTTAGCCTTCTAACTAACTGCTTCCTTCAGTATTCTCCTTATCTTTCCTTCCTCCTACCCTTCTGGAAGACCATCTGGATCTGACAGTTCCTTGTTCTTTTGTTGCAAGGCAGCCATATACTAGATTCATTATAAAATGTCCCAGCCCCATTTTAAGTGTACCATTGAATAACACTTTAGTTTACTTCTCAATCTTGTTTCTTCCAGTACTTTCTCTTATAAACCACTAAGTACTAAAATGACAGGAATCTGTCTGATGACTGAAGCTTTGGACAAGTGCCCCATAATCAGAAAAACAAATTGTGCTTTTATCTTGCTCATGCGCACCATTCCTTCTGCTTCAGTGTGGAATACAGTTGCTGCAGAAAATATCCTCACAGCTGTGGGGGAAGTAGAGGTGTCATGAAAGAGCACAGTTTCAGGTCAAATTGCATAGTCTTCTGGAGTACTGCTGTTATGCAGAAACTGAAAGTTTCTGTTGCACAGATGTCCTGCCCTCTTATTCTGGAGACATTAATAGACATCAGCAAAAATTGACCTTGCTGTTTCTCAAAACGTGACTTGTACATCAAGCATAATTTCCCTCCAGCTGCAAAATCTAGTCTGTATTCCTTAAAATGAGGTAGCAAAGCACACTTCAGTGTATGAATTGATCTGTGCTTGTGTACTCATAGGCTTTTGGACACCTGGAAGATGTTTCAAAACTTAAAGAGCGGAAAGTGGTTGGTTACAAGTGTAAATTTTGCGTGGAAGTCCATCCAACACTTCGAGCCATTTGTAATCACCTCCGCAAACATGTCCAGTATGGGAATGTCTCTTCTGTGTCAGCTACAGTAAAGGTGAGAATTTTAAAACTGTGACCTCAACTTTTTGCATTGTTTAAGGACTCATTGAAAACCTTTGGAGGGCTCTTGTGTAGTTGAATGGATTTTGAGTCAGTTGTTTCAGTTCAGCATGATTTTTTAATCTAACACTGAATTCTTGCAGTGCACATGGTTTATTTTAAGATGTTTTAACTTTTTTCCACTCTTGATCTAGGGGCACGAAGACTATTTAATTCTCATTTCTTCTCAGCCACAAAGGAGTTGATGTCGTTGATGACCGAAAGACTTGGTTTATGAGCAGGAGGCTTTCTCTCAGCTATTATGGGCTACTTTTCTACTTAGTTAAACCATAAAAGAGCTGGTTTGTTTTGTTTTGTTTTTTAAAGAAGAGAAAGTGTGCACATTCAGATGGATGAAGTTGCTTATGGTATGCCTTTCCACAGGAAATTTCCTTGCTGGCTCCAAACAAAACATTCAGATGGCCAGCTGGGCCAGTGGTACCATTCAGGTGATTAGCTGTAAGCATGTCGTTCCTTTCTCCCTGTGAAGAAGATGTCTTCTAGAACATCTCCAAGGATAGGCTGCGCTACACAGTGTGATTTCTACTATATCGGCAGAGGCAGAGCAAGTACAATAAGGCTGTAGGAAGTAGCTGTGTATTCCTTCTCCTTGTGCTGCAGTTTGGTAAAGATTCCTGCTGCAGGTCGCAAAGTCTGACTTAGGATGATTCTTTCATGACACCAGCTATGTTTTGTAAGGAAGTAGAATCCTTCAGGGCCTAGCTCATGCTCCCTGTGGAGAGCTTTCATTGCCCTACAACTGCCCTTTCTTTACTTTACCTGACAGTATTGACAGACTGGGAGGCTTCCCTCCTTTCAGACTATTTCTCTCTTCCCTGCTTCTCATATGAATTTAATGTGGGATCAATGCCATCTTTTGAATAAAAAGATAGTATGCAGCTGGGAACAAAATCTGAAATCCAAGGCTAAAAGAACATGATACATATACTCCTACAGGTTTTTAAAGTTGCTGCAAAAATACGTGCTTTTTTTAGAGGAATTAAAGGACAGGATAGTTAAGAAAGTGAATAAGAAAACACATCTATTTTTTAAGAAGATTTTTAGAATCTTAGAGCGTCTGCTTCTTTCTTGTGAATTTGATGCTGATGGGCAGCTAGGTAGTAAAGCAGACAGGCTATTAGTTTGTAGAGTATCTACACTGTAAAGCTATATGAAAATCAGCTGAAGTGAACTTACTCTATATCCTGGCAAGTTTTCACTAATCAAGTATAGAAGATTCATTTGAAGATTATTGAGAGGAAGTTGATTCCGTTTCTTGTATCTTTGCATTATTTGACTATCAGGAGAGTTTTATTTCAACATATATGGAAGATTTTCCCCCCAAGAGTAGACCCGTTTTTCAGGAAGCCAGTAATAGGGATATATTTAGAAAAACAACATAGGGGGAAAGCTAGGTATTAAAATGAACACATGGGAAAGCCTGAGGGGCAGAAGGGAGAGAGAATTGATGGCTTTGGGGTGGTATGTGTTTTTTAGCAGGAAGCTGAAGATTCTTCAAACACAACTTTGGAGGGTTTTGAGGGAGCCAAAGACCCTGGCATTCTGGAATTTGCAGAAGCTGAATCTGGAGCATCCTTGGAAGATGAAACCAGGCCTGGGGGCTACCACTGCAGCCAGTGTGACCGGGTTTTGATGTCTATGCAGGGTCTGCGATCTCACGAGAGGAGTCACTTGGCTTTGGCCATGTTTACCCGGGAAGACAAGTACAGCTGCCAGTATTGCTCCTTTGTCTCTGCTTTCAGGCACAAGTAAGTTGTAGCTTTTAATTTTGTTTTCAAAAGAAGCACTGACTAAAAGTACTGTTTTGTAGGTTGACATTGAAAAGCACCCTCAAACTGATTTTGAGCAACACTTTTCTCAGCATTCAGGTGTTTTCTGCACAGGAAAACCTTTGTCCATCATTGTATCTGATTGCTTATAAAAGGTCACATCTTTATAGCCTGAATTTTTTTAAGCCTCTTTTTATTGCATGTAGAGGAAAAGCATGCAAGCAAATAACACAGCGTCTTTCAGAAGGTAAACAGTGAATTCCAGCACTTATGAAACCTTGCCAAATGCATGAGACTTGGCAAGTGAATAAGAGTGAAGTATATCTCTTCTTAATCTTTAATATATAGTGAACTTCTGATGTGCATAACTACATTGTTTACGTTGACTACAACTTTTTGACAATTGAGTTTTCATTTCTCATGTTAAATAGCTATTAGAAACTTTCGTTTAAAAATTGACATTTTTCTTTCTTAAGCATGATGTGCAATTTCACTCTACAGACATTTCAATTTCATATCAGCATGCCATATATGTGACCTCATCAGCCTGTTTCCTTGTCTCATGCTGCATAATGAAAATATGAAGTTGTAATAAATAGGCAGGTTCCTTCTGATTTCCTTCCTAACAATTGACTTCACCATCAGCTTAGTAATTGTTTGAGTTTATATACATTGCATGCCAAAAAAAGGAGGCTAAAGGATATTTTCTGAAGGCATCTAGAACTGAGAGAGTTTCCTCTGTGACACATCATACACGTGACAAACATTTTCTCTAGATTCTGGGAAGGGAGCTGCTTCCTTACTATCTTAACAAAAGAGATGATCCACGTGGTTATTCACTACAGGCATTCATAACACTGTCAGATACACACTAAAATTTGGTGAGGACTGCAGTCAAATGCATGTGGGAGGGAAAACAGAATAAAATGCATTTTTATACTCCTTACATTAGAAATTGAGATTTCTGTTGGTATGGCATGGCAAGCTGATGGCACAGGTTGAAAAGATCCATGGGATTGGGCAGTCAAGAGTGAAAAAGGAAATAGGGGAAGGGTGGATACTACTAAACATATCTCACCTTGCTGTGGCAAGGATGACACTGAGAACACCCTTACCTGCTTTTTGCCTAGTCAACTGGTTTGCTTCCAAAACTAGATTTCTGTTTAGTCTGTGGTCACTCTTGTTACCTACCTTAGAAATGAATAAAGTATTGTCCTATGAGTAGAAGGGTTGGTAAGCCAGGAGGTGGTGAATGACTCCACAGTTGTCACTTGATTTGATAATAGGTGTTGCTACTGTTGTCTTCATCTTTTATTTCTGATGCAATTACTCTCTTGGGAGATAAAAATTAATGAAAGAAACCAAGTCAGTATTTAACTCACCTCCTGTCCTTCTAAATCTTACCAAAACTTAACCTGCCTTTGGAAGAATGGTGCTGGCAACGTATGTGATCATGAATATGGTTTTAAGTATTACTATGTCAAACACCTTAAGGTATGTATTACAGAATAGTTTGAATATGTATTGTAACATCTTTGTCAGATTGTTTAACTGTTCAATAAGATCATTCCTTATCAGCTACTTAAAACATGTTTTTGATTTAAGCAATAGCAGGTAACAAAGAAGAAAAATTGGCTCACGCCTTCCAACAACCAGCACCAGCTCAAGAGGAGCATCATCTCCATCCAAAGAGATACTGCTCCCTCGGCTGCTAACCCTTGAATGAGAGTGAGGAGGAGTGGATCGAGGCTCCACCCCTTCTGGTCACTCAGGTGCATTGCTTGCACCTGAGCTCACTGGGTTAGCCACACCTTCCCACCTGGTGCTCAACCACTGGTTCAGGCTGTGACCTGGAAATTCTGCTGCAACTTCAGATGTTCAGTGTCTTAGTATCTGGGACATTTATCTCCCCATTTACCTAGAAAAGCTGTACGTTTTATCTTTCCACGAACTTCATCCTCAATTTTTTTTTTTTTTTTTTACATTGTGTTCATATAAAGTGGCCCTGAGAGGAGACACAAATTTATTTCTAATTTTGTTGTTGTTGTTACTGCCATCACATTTTTGAGTACACAGACTTTAGTGCTCTCGTAAACAGGGACTTTCTGGCTCAAGCACTATAGTGTGGGACTAAAGATCCAATGACAGTCTGTAGTGAGAGTAGGCTGGAATAGCCTGCACTGGACTTACATGTTGATGCTCCATAAAAACGTGATGATTGGAATAAAGCAGAAGGAAGTAAGCCTAAAACATGTCTAGAATTAAATTGGTAGATGGAGGGATAGCTTTATCAAATGCTCAGTTCTCCAGTTCACATTTTTGTTCTATTACTGCGTGTAAAGAGACTGAAATTAACCATAATCCCAAAAGATTAGTGTTTCCAAGGAAGAGGCTTTACTGGAAAAGTTTGCAACACAAGCTGAGGCTACCTGCCTAGCACCTTAAGGTTGTGAACTGATGACTGTGATCCACAATGTGGAAGCTGCAGAGCTCTGCAGGTCTTAGAATGAATTTGATCTTTTGTTACAAACTGTGGAAAGTGCCCTTTTTCCTTTCAGGATTTCACTCAGCTGTTAGAAGAAGCTGTGGAGAGAGCAGGTTGTGATCACACCCCCATATTCAGGCTGTCAGTTTCTGTGAAGAAAGTAGAGGCTGCTCATAGCCACCCCTTCTTCTCTTGTTGCGCATTGTTCAGGATCTCCCTCACTGTTTTTCCTGAAACTCTGTTGCCTTTTAATCCTGGAACTCATCAACTGCAGCCTGCTGGCACCCTCCCCAGAGTAGGATCACTAATCTGCTTTTGCTGTAACCAAAAGAAGGCTTCCTCATTAAAGCTGGTCAAAAATATCTTTATTTTTAAATTTTAATTTATTTATTTTTTATACCATCAAGAGGACAAAAAAGAGGCATATTTTCACAAAAAATGTCTGCCAGGAAAAGAAATGTATGTAGTGTATATTTCTTGTATATTTCTTGTTTCTATCAACTGATCTCTTAAGTCTGGATCAAGTATAATTTAATTTATACTAATCTTGCCATAGAAGTTTATTTAAGTGGCTTGCTTTCTACATAACAGAATTGGTGTTAGCTCTGCTCCTTTTCTTCAGATTAGACTCTGCTTTATTCTGTAGGCCGACCTGTTGAGTTTAAAGAGATGGTAGAAGAGCTTCATATTCCTCTTATTTAATTTCTTATTGCTCTGTTGTACTTTGCATTTAGAGGAATAGTTTAAATGTTTTACTCTTTTATTTTTCCCGTTTCTGTCTTTCTCTTTTTCAAGTCTGGATCGTCATATGCAGACCCATCATGGACACCATAAGCCGTTCCGTTGCAAACTGTGCCCATTCAAGTCCTCTTACAATAGCCGCCTGAAAACCCATATACTCAAGGCTCATGCTGGTAAGTTTTCTCCCTTAGTTTTGCAGTGCAGCAACAGAAATGGCCTTTGTATTCTTGTTGCTCATCAGAGATGCTGGTTTGAATCCCGTGTTTTGTCACCAAATTTGGGTAAGATTTTTATGGCAAATCAGGATTGGCCAACATATGCACTTACTGGAATTGGTGAAAGTTTGGATAATGTTTCTGGAAAGACAAGAATTTTAAATAAGGTTGAGTACTTCATAAGTTGCCTGTTTTATTTTCATTGTTGTAAACGATGAATGAATTTACTCAGTCTGCTTACACCCATGTCTTAACTTCACTCTGTTGTATTTCTATTTATGTTTGTGCTTTAGTTGGGAAAAGGCTTGTGAATTGAATGTTGTTGAATGTTGTTTCTGGTAGACTCTGATGTGGCTTTCATGATAAAGCCAAAGACTGCAGACTTCAGGTCTATGTACAGCAGAACATCATCATTCTATTATCACACATGGAAATTTATCTTGCAGTTCTCTGTATTGCATGGCAGAGTACATAAATGCAAACATGCTGCTGATGAACCAGAATTGGGAAGGGGATGTGTCATGCAGGATAGGTCATCACAGGGTATTGCACCTTTGATTATTAAAAAACTTGAGAGTCAAAATTTCCTGGTAGGTGTCTTGTCTCCATTCCTTGGCCCTAGACTCTTGACATCATCATACATCATGGCTGAAAGTTTATTAGAACATTAGAGTCAAGCACCGCTGATTGTGATCCCTATTGTTGCATCTTTCTGGTTAAAAAGATGAAAAAGCAACCCCCAAACCACAGTCCAAATGTGCACTTTAATACAAATAATGGAATATTGACTGATCTAAGAGGAGCGTGAATAGACCAGTTTTCACCAGTTACTTGGAAATAGAAACTACTGGAACAGATGACACAGGGCTACAAGTGTGTTCCCTTGTCTTATAATTTGTTTACGTCACACTATACTCAAGTTTGGGGTGGAGGAGGAAGATGTGAAAATGGGGAGAAGGCAGGAAATTTCATAACTGTCTACTGATTTTTTTTAAAAAAGATAATTATCACCCTTGATTTAAGGCACTTCTGGTAAACAAAATATAGTGGAGATTGATGATCTTCGTTGTACTCTATTTCCGATACTGGTTTCAAATGTCACAGACCTTGTGCCAGAACCCTTCTGTACTTGAGTGGGTGTTGTTGAGTAGCTGATCTGTTGCCAACCTCATAATGTATGGGACTATGGCATTCTGTAGTTTCTAGGCAATCCAACTGTATGCAGCAGTTCTTGTTTATAGAATCCCACAGTGTCCTGTATGGAGATAACACAGATCTTCATCTTCACCCAAACAGAATGTTTCCTTTATGCTGTTCTAAAGTTGTACTCTTTGTGTTACCTTGTTTGAACCTGCCTGAATTTTAGAGCCAAAGTTTGCGCGCAACTGGTACTTATTTCATACTCTTCTTCATGTATTGATTTATTTATTATGAATTTATGGTACTGAACTTGAGTGGACAGTCCTTGAAGGACCATGTTTTCAATCATACAAGAGCAAAATTTCATGGTTGCTTGGATAGTGTTTTGCACAATGACTTGTGTAATAGGGTTTTCAAAGACTTATGATCTGTTTCTGCCTCAGTCCATTTCTACCAAACAAATATTAGCATCACAGAAAATTACTTGGATGTTTTTCAGTCAGAGTTTTGCTTTGTTGTGTTTTGAGAGTCAGTCCTTCAGAAATACACACTACCGAATAAACACACGATAAAGAATTTTCTTCAGACTCCCCAGTTTTTCAGTGATGCAGTGGTTTTCTGAACCGCTTTTGTTACCATTTTTTCTCTCTTGTCAATCATCTCAATATCAGTTTATTTAGAAGTAGAAATTTCTATACCCCTTTATTTATTTGTCTAGAGTCTCCTGGAGACCTTAAAGTTCAGTAAAATCCTAAAGCACCAGAGTACTGTGGCCCTGCTCACATTCTATGCAGTCTGGAACATAATGCTCCAAGTATATATCAGGTGTTGATACTGTCCTCTCCCCTCAAATTTCTACATGTATTTAATTGTGTGTATATTAATATAATTATTTTATTAAGTGCAAAACTAGCAGTTGAAAATATGCTCTAATGAGCAAAGCTATAGTCTTGCCTCTAGAATGAAACACATCCTTTCATGCTGAGATTCTGCTGAGCTGTTCTTGATGAACAGTGGATACATGTATCAGTTGTGTCCAGACTTTTAATATGTAATCAGCCTGTGTTTCCTTTGATGTCTTTTGATGCTTTTAAGCTAGTGGTTGGTGCACGCTGTTGTCCAGCAATTTCTTACTCTGACAAACTGTGAAGGTTTATACCTGTATTTCACTGACAGTATATACTTTGGGATCTTCTTGTGGCCTTGTATTATCCTGTTCCATTAAGTTTTTGTATGTGGTTTGCAAAACATGATTTTTTTTTGTTTGTTTGTATAAAAGTAATACATAACTCTGATGTAATATGCGGGTGAGGAATACCATTTGAAAACACACAAGACAATTTCTCATTTCATCAGTTTGGGCTCTTTCAGATGTACCAAAAGAGGCTTTCTGGGAGTTTGTGTTTTATCCCAAAAATTAGCGTAGTTTTTCTGGAAGAGAGGGTTGAGTGTTATGTTTTTTGTATAATGGTTGCTGATCTTTTCAGGTGTGCTTACTCCGACTTGCTTCAATAAGCATGTTTACACGTTCCCTTTTGGTTCACATATTTGTGGTGTTGGAAATGATGCTGTTTGAGAACCATGTTTGTTAAATTTATCGAGAGATGGAAAACATATTCTGCCTTGTTCATGACCAGAGCTCTTGTTCTTCTGTTACTGTTCATGAGTATTTCACTCCAATATTAGTTTTGGCTCTTTGTATGCAACTCATATGTGGCCAGTGTTACTGTTGTACATGGAAGTGGCACTTCCAAAACAATAACTTGGCACCTGTGTAATATCACATTGTTTCTGTTGGGACAGTTTCACTTTGTGTTCCAGTTGCCTCCATGCTTAATGCAAAACAAATCTTATCTAAGGATTTGTTTCCCTTTGTTTGCTGTCTCTGTAGCTTGGAATGTGTTCAAAGTTAAGTTCACTACTGTTCATTACTTCTGTTCTTTCACTTCTTTTGGTGCTTTTTCATAACACGCTTTCACATAGCCTTGCAGATACGCACTTTTCTTGGTATTGCCATGTTTGCTTCTTGTTGTAAACCAACCTTGACTTGGTTACCAGTTTTGTGCAGATTATTCCTGCATAGTGGCAAGTTTTTTGTAAGGAAAATGCGTCCTTCCCAAATGTAAATGCCTTTTTTTTTTTTTTTTTTGCACTGCTTCTTTTTTTTTCCCTCTTTTTTTTTTTTTTTTTTGAGGGACCTCTGTTAGCATTTTCTAGTGTCCTTCTTGCTTCTTTAAGCTGCATGCAGAAACAAATGACTTCACCTTCTATAGTTGCTGTGCTCCCCAGAATGTTTGGAAAGGCTGTAGTTCAGTGACTCCATTTTCATCTCAGAGTCTGTTTTCTTCTCATACCATGCAATGCAGGCATGCTAATAGTTTGGTCTCTGTTTTTTGGCATCAATCACTTTACAAGGATCTACAGTTGTCCAAGAGATGGCGCAAACTCCAGATTGTTCCAGCAAGGAAATGCACGTAGCTTGTTCTCACTGTGATCAGTCTGGTGCTGAAGGAATCCATGGGAACTTTACTGCCAAGTTCAGTAGGAGAAGTATGGGGGCCCCATTTTGTTTCTTTTGTGAGCTGATGACTTGCCTGTATTTCGCTCACCCAGGTGAACATGCCTACAAATGTTCCTCCTGCTCATTTTCCACCATGACAATCAGCCAGCTGAAAGAGCATTCCTTGAAAGTGCATGGGAAAGCACTGACACTACCAAGACCCCGCATTGTCAACCTTGCAGCCTCACACGCCCACCACACCTCCAAGAACCACACTCCTGCTGAAGAAGTGGAGGACTCTAATGGTAAGAGGTGCCTCAGAGCAAGAATTTAATTTTCTAAGGTGCCACTTAATATATTGGTTAAAAACAACAACCAAAAAACTCCCCCCCCAAAAAAACAACAAAGAGCAGGCAGCTTGTCCAAAAAGCAGCTTCATTTGATCATTAATAAAAATCAGAAGTTGCACAAAACAGAAGTATACATGGTTTTTTAGGACGATTTTTAGATCCTCATTAGTGCGTACCTCATTAACTTATCCTGTCACCAGTTGAGTTTAGAATATGTCAGTGCTGGCTTTACTTCTTAGCAAGATTTAAATTGCAGAAAATTTTCAAAGGCAGAGCTTCTATTGATAGCCAGTGGGAAGAGGATCATCTAATTCCATCCACACTCCTGAAAAACAGCAAAACAGCCCTTTGTCTTGTTAGAGAACTTCACTGAAATCGTAAGATTAAGCTTAAAATGTGAACGTATAATGATAATGAAAGTAATTATTCCTCTTGCTCTCACTACAGAGGACAAAAAAAGTACATCTAGATACTAAGCTGCATCTGCAAGAAGGAGAATTTGAGAACTGTTTTCTTTTGTATATTTTCCTTGAAAGCTGTTAATCACTTGATGCTAGAGGAATACCCAGAAAACACTTAGAAAACAGCAAAGGATGCTGTTTACAGGCAAAATGCAAACTCATAGAAGAGATTTTATGCAGTACCATAGAAAGTGCAAAGACTTCTTAAGTGGTAGATAATGAGGTATGTTTTGGATGTCAGTTCCTGTCAAACAAGAAGAGAGCAAGTCTTCAGGCCAAAAAATATTGATTCCATACATGGAACTGTCAGACAATTCCGAAGACAATGAGAGAACTGGAGCACCCCTCCTACAAAGACAGGCTGAGGGAGCTGGGCTTGTGCAGCCTGGAAAAGAGAAGGCTCCAGTGAGACCTTATTGTAGCCTTCCAGTACTTAGAGGGAGCTTATAAACAGGAGGGAGGATTGTGTTTTAACATGGCCGGATACTGACAGGACAAGGGGGAACTGTTTTAAACTGAAAGATAGGAGATTTTGTTTAGATATTAGGAGGAAACTCTTTACTCAGAGTGCAATGAGGCCCTGGCACAGCTGCCCAGAGAAGCTGTGGTTCCCCATCCCCAGAGGCACTCAAGGCCAGGTTGGATGGGGCACTGGAAGCCTGAGCTGGTGGAGCAATTCTACCCATTGCAGGGGGTGGGAATGGGTGGGCTTAAAGATCCCTTCGAACATAAGCCATGCTAGGATTCTGTAATTCATGGATGAGTTGCACAGAGGTGGAGAATGTAGGTGAAGCTGAAAAAGCTTAGACCTGCCTATGTTTGAGGAACTGTAATCTGTTAGAAATGGGGAGAAAACAATTCTTCCCAGAAGTTTGAGGGAAGTTTTTGGTGGATTTTTTTTGTTCATTTTGTCTCTTATTAAAAAACTTCTTTGTTTGTTTTGTTAGTTTGTTTGTTTCTGGCAAAGTGAGGGAGCGTTTTAAATATTATCAGTAACTTTTTGTGACATTTTTGCTCTCCCATCTTCCCTTCTTTCCTATTTTGCCCCAAAAATAAGTGAAATAAGTGCCCAAAATATGTGAAATGAGAAAGAGAGGAAGATGAGAACTAAGTGCATAAAATGGTGGAAAGGAGTATAAAGAAAAAAGTAATCAGCATAGAAATAGTTACTTGAGGAGAGAAACAAATGTTTTTTGTGGTTAGGCAAGTCACTTCTGGAGTCAGAATCAGAATCTTATCAAAAGATTTTGACCAGCTGCTCTCAGATGCCTTTTGTAAAGAAGCTGTCTGGAACAGTACAATGAAGACTTACTAACTGAGCTTTTATTTTTGCTAATGCTAGCTTAAGCTAATCCAACAAGCAGGGTACATCTTGTGATTGTACTCTGCTTTTTATTGCTTAAAAAAAAAATGTTCCACTGCTGACTTTCAAGAAGTGGAGAACAATTTTAGTGGCTATCCTTTCCTATGTGTTAGTGATCTTTGGATAGTGACAGTGGTGTTGAGACATGAAGAAGTACAATATTTGTATTCAGTAACAATGGTATACTTTCCTTTTTTGCTTATCCCAGGAGCTTAAACACATGGTTAGTGAAGTTAAAAATTCAAGCACAGATCTCTGCAGAGGATAATTTTATGGTCTTTAATGTAAATTATTAAAAAAAAAAATCTGTTAACAAAAACACCTTACGAGATTGACTCAGTTACCTAGATATGTATTGGAGCCAGAAACAAGCCTGTCCCATTTACCTTCATCATCTTTAAACAGTTACTGGTCAAGACACTTTGACAATAATTGAAGCAATCCATTGTGGAGCTAGTCTGATGAGGTGTTATAATAACAATGTTAATGTTTTACCTTGTTTGAGGAAGGCATAACCTGTTTTAAGTATTTTTGTTCATGAGGAAGTTGGCTTCAGTTTGTGTTAATGGTGGAGGCTCTTACGACATAATTTATTTTGAATAAATCAAACTAGGTAAAGACTTGTCCCAATAGTAGGAAATGCACATCTGTTTGAGCAGCTCTCATGTACAGTTGGAAATGGGACTTAGTGTAGTTGGATTTTGGTTTTGTTGCTGGGTATAAATAAACTATGCATGGGTTCTTATCAAATTAATTCACTTGGAATGTGAACTTGAGTTAGGGACGGGGTGAGTGGCAGACAAAAGGCTGCCTTGCATTGTTACGGGCCTTGTATGCTTCTCTCAAGGCAGTAGTATAAGGTGTCTGTGTTTATTTCAGTGGTGTGTCACCTGTGAAGGCTTTCTTATAGAGGCACTGATGGAAGATGCAGTTTTTTGTATCCCACCTGGTGTTCTGCATGTTATGTAATTATTTCTTTATATGTAAGATACCCTGTTTACCTTGTGTCCTAATCTAGGTAGATGTAAAACAGTCAATTCTTTTTTTTTTTTTTTTCTTTTCCTTTTTTTAAATAAATGCCATGAAAGATCAGCAAATGCAGCAAATGTTGATCACTAGTGCAAGTTCTCTCTGTTCTTGAATAGTGTAGTGGCATTGAATGGCTTGTGGTATCCACTTATTGTTGAAACAATGAGGTTGTTATTGTGGTAAATTTTTCTTCTGCTCCCCTGATAATTTATGGGTATTTTTCCTCTTAAAAAAAAAAAAGGAATAGTGATGATCTGACTATTTGCAGTTGTGTGGTTGGCTTTTTTGTTTGGATTTACTTACGTTTGCCCTTTACACTGACATGTGGCTTACAGTTTTGCAATCTTAGGGAGTAAAAACTAGGTATAAATTGAAAAACTGCAAACTGTTGGGAGAAAGATTGAGTAAATCAGCTAATAAGACCTGTTTGTGTGTTCTTTCACTGTCTTTTTGAGAACCAGAGCTTATATTCATGTTACTCTGCCCAAAAGAGCTGCATAGATTTATTGATGGTATTGTCATGGTGTGGGGCAGTATATGTCATAGATAAGGGTTTCCAGTACTGTGCTGTGCAGAGTCAGCTCTGTTCTGTTCTGTTGGCTTGAGTGCAAGTCAGTGGAATCTCAGTGTCTGCATTGTCAAATTAAAAGACTACCATCAGTTTCAGTAAGGAGGAAGTGAAAGCAAGGCAAACACAAAAATTGTTTAAGAAAGCAGAGTAACAAGTGTTATCTGCAGTGTAATCATCACTAAGGAGAAAGCACATGTGGGCAGAGACAGTTTGTGTAAGTACTGGGGTTATGCATGTCTGCTTGTTCTCAAGAGCTAAGGAGTTGGTGGACTGCCTTCCTAGAACTATTCCTTTTTTGAGTAGCTCTTTATTTTTTTATAAAAGAAACAACAAAACCCTTTGGCCTAGCTACTTTGTAGAGCACAGTACTTCTCTTTATTCATATGGCTAGCAGATTCGGAGCCTTGACTGTGTGCAGCAGTTCAAAATAATAGGTTTTTAGTTTTACTGACGAAGAATACTGAGTTGCAGAAATGGCACATAACAGTTTAAGTGATAAACCAGTAGATGTGGATGTGGCTTCTGGTGTCTTTTCGGCCGTGCTGCCTTTCTGTCAGGTCATTCCTTTTCACTGGTAACCAGCTTTTGAAATGTAGAGAGCAGCACCCTTATTGGTACCCTTGAAGTTCAGTACTCACACTTTTCACAGTTATGCAAACCAAACAGTATCAATCATTGATACCAGCACACATACAAGATCTGACCTAGATTTTTTTCAGTTCCCTGGTGCGTGCTATGTCAATATTTTCATTAAATTGAATTAGTTGGAGCATCAAATGCATTGAAAATTGCTAAGTGAAACACCTATTGTGCTGTTAAAGCTTCTCCTGAATTTCAGGCTTTGCCATTGGAAAAAACGGCCTCATTTAGAGAGTGGGATAGAAATTTATCTTGTAGCTTTGAGGGAGCTAGGTAGGGTACAAAACTGCCTGACTAAATAGTATCTCTGGGACTGTTGTATAAGAACTGTAAATTCCTTCCTATTCCTGTACACTTTTCCAAAATAGGTAATGGATAATCAGGATGTATGTTTCCTGTTCTGCTTGTCAGATGAAATCCTGAGGGGTGCAGAGGACCTTTAATAGGTTTGCTAAAGCAATTTCATGTACTACTGGAATGAGAGGAGATATGTGAGGAAGCAAGGAGGCTTTTCAACAAAATTCTCTCAGCTGGTACCAATGACACAGAATTGTTACAGTGGTCCACTGACCCTAGAACCACTCAGCTCCCTCTTCCACCTTAAAGAAGAGGCAAGCTTTACTTATCCTTAGACATGCTACCCCTTCTGTGTGTGTGTATATGTATATTAATAAATATGTAATTATTTTTTGAAATCCATGCCTCAGTTTATGTCAGCCTTGCAATTTTGTATTCATGTGCAGTGCTGTATTTCATAAGGGCTGTTTTTCTAGCCTCCTAACCAGGGCAGAAGGTCCCTCTTCACCTTTGTTGCTGTTTCTGTCTTGTTGCTATTGTGTCTTCTTGTTTTATGGTTACTACTGTTAGGGGAAACTCTAGCATGTCAGAATCCTTACATCCTGAAAGCCTCATCTTAGTTCAGAATGGCCTCCCCTTTGTATTTAGGCTGGGATTTGTGGGGTTTTGTTTTGAAATGAGGGAGGTTGGATTCCACTCCTTTGAAGTTTGAGATCCTTCCACTTGACTGTTGGGTGGGGAGATAGCCAATCAGCAGTGACTTCAGGGTGAATTTACACAAAACTTTAGTGCCTAAACAATTTAATTGCAAGATGAGTTGGAAGAATAGCATCCATGTTAAGTATGCAAAATGGTGGTCTGCATACTGCTGAAAAGATGCCTATACTTCTGTAGTTATAGTCAAGGTTATGGGGATGTTTCCCTGTTCTGCCTTTTTCCCTGGTTTTGTGCCATGTAGTAGTAGCACTGCATGCCCATCTTCTCTCTGTTAATTATCAGATTAATGTTTCTTACTTGCAGCCTTGCTCTTTTTTCAGGCATGTTCTTTCTTTGTCTGACCAAGAGCTGGTTTATTCTCTGTCCTCAATAGATACTCTCTTCTCAGAGGTACTGTCAATGGCCACACTGCTTGCCAATGCTTGTTAAAGCTCTCAAGCACTCGTTGGTGTGTCTTTTTGCTTGTGATCAGCATTAAACTAATTATCAGATGTGGGATCAGACAGGAGCTTTTCTCCTGCATCAGATTGGCAAGTACTGGTGGAATAAATGAAGGGCTCATTCACATCCAAGTTCACTGAACAAACTCCCCTGTTTCAAGGACTTGGGATACTAGTGATGCCCTTGTTCTAAGCAGCTTTCTTCCACTGGTGTATAGTTTTTTTTAGCTTTTCACCTTTTCCTGCAGCATATTGAGAAGTTCTGTAGCAGATGTTTATTCTGCCATCGACTGTTTACTGGGGAGCGTCAACTTGCTGTTTGTTGTGCTCCTTCTTAGTCCTTAGCTTTTTGTGTAAAGGCTATATATAGGTTTAATAGAATGGAGACTGGAACCAGACAGCGGGGTGAAGAAGGTTGTTGCCAGTCTTTGTATCTATGTCTTGGATTTGGCCAGTCCGCTGTGATAGAATTGATGCGATACTGAAAGACTTGCCTAGGATGGAGAGAAGATGGAGTAAGTTGTTTGGATGGGTTTGAATAATAAATGAAGAAATAAACATCTCTTGGATTTCTTCACGTTAGCCAGAAATAGACCTGTTTGTACATACAGGAAAAAACAAGATACATATGTAGAACCTTGTATTTGTTTCCCGAGGTTTTTCTTTTTTTCTGCATTCTGATTCTTGTGCTCAGACTAGAGGATGAAGTGGTAGGTGACACTCTTTCTTGCCTGCTGTCACATTCTACTGTTGTCCCTGGAATTTGTGAAAATTCTCTGCTGAATAAATAGGATGCTGTTACTCCGAACGGATATGTGATATGACTTGACCAACGCTGTACAAGAGAGCATTTCTTCAGGCTATCATTCCTACGTGTTGGTAGCCTTCATGTGTAAGCCGACTGATATTTTCTCTGTCTCCTGAGACTCCAGCTGCTTTCTGTTGATCTAAAACCCGCTTGAGTGATTTGATGCTTGACAGAAAGGTAAAATTCCTTTGTTCATTTTAGCTGTTTTGAAATGGGCATATGTTTTGGCATCAGCATAGTTGGCAGCACAAGGTTTGACATTCAAATAGCTGGTTTTATTTTTCCTTTAAGGAACATCGTTACTATGTTTCAGCAGGAATGTTTGAAAATGCTGCCTGCGGTGATCCGAGATCACTCAGATATGGGATAGAGATGAGGTCTTCCTGTTGGCAGCAGTAATAATGCTAATTTATATTAGTCTCCAGAACATACTAGAACTTGCTGAGCTCTGTGATTTTAATATGATCTCTCTAGAATATTATTTTATATATATATAAAAATATAAGATACATATATTACATAAAGTTGAAGGATGAGTTTAATGGCAATTTATCAAAATATCAAAGAAGTAGAACATTAAAGTCTTGAATGGATCGTCAGCCCCTATGTATTTTCACTGTAATAACAGGATCAGTTTTGAAGCAGATGCAAAAATATAGCACTTGATTGGGCTGAACTTTTTTCCCACTTTATTTTAAGCTAAAGTAAAGCATTGAGATGATAGTATGTTTCTTGTATTAATACTTACATTGAATGCTGCACATGTTTGTGAAGGGAAAGTTAGGCCTTACAAACTTGATATCCTTTTATGACAAGGTTACTCACCTAGTGGACAAGGTTATCCACCTAGCAGATAAAGGGAAGGCAGTGATGGTGGTTGAATATTTTTTTAATTTGGATTTTAGCAAAGCTTTTGATACTGTCTCTCATAGTATTCTTCTGAACAAAATGTCCGGCATACAGCTAGATATATACAAATACAGCACTTGAAAAATTCTCTAATGTTTCTGTCTCAAAGAGTTGCAGCAAATGCGATAATAGCCAGTCACTAGCATGTTTCTTAGGGCAGTTTTAAGGCCTGTTTTTATCAGTGACCTGGGCAAAAAGTTGAGTGGGCACTGAGTATGTTTGCAGGTATTTCTAAATTAGGAGGTGTTGTTGACTCTCTTGAGGGTAAGAATGCCTGCAGAAAGATATTCCTAAGTTATCATGCCAGGCAATTTAAAAAGTGCAAATGCTAAATTCTGCACCTGGGATGGGGCAATCTTGGATTATACATAGATTGCAGGACAAATGGTTGGAGTGCAGCCCTACAGAGAGTGGTATATGGTGTTCTGTTGATTGCAAGCACAGTACAAGTTAACAATGCCTATGACAGCTGAAAGGGCCAACCATATTTTGGGGTGCATTAAGCACAGTATAACTATCAGGTCAAAAGGGATTGTCCCACTCTGCTCTGTGCTTGTGTGGTCTGACCTTGAGTACTCTGTTCAGTTTGTTGTGTCACAATTTAAGGACATAAAACTACCAGAGGTTGTCCAAAGGAGAGCTGTGAAGATGGTGAAGAGGGAAGGATGTATAAGAAGCGGCTGAGGTTGCTTGGTTTGTGCAGCCCAAAGAAGACAAGGCTGAAGGGAGCCCTCATGACAGCTACAGCTCCTCACAGGGAGCGGAGGGCAGCGCTGAGCTCTGCTGTCTGTGACAGTGACAGGGCCCGAGGGAATGGCATGGGGCTGTGTCAGGGGAGAGTTGAGTTGGGTATTAGACTTAGAGGGTACTCAGACACTGGAACAGGCTCCCCAGCGAAGTTGTCATGACCACAGATCTGTTGCTGTTAACGAAGTTTGCACGGTGGTTTAATGTGGGTTGCACTGTGTGTAGTTGGGTGTTGGACTTGATCTGAATTCCTTTCTTCTCTTAGAGCACTTCCATTTATGAGGTGTAGTTTATCTCAACAGCGTAAGGAACAGCTAGAAAACTTCTCAGTTTATTTATTTTTGGAAATTGGTAAACATGTGGAGATCCCAGTGTCTGACAGGTAGACAGAAGACTTGATTTTAAGTGCCACCTTACATTTAGATTATGGTATTTTATTTTTTGAATAATGCTTGATAAGAATATAGGGTTGAAAAGTGACCAGTAAGTTGAACTGTTTGGATGGCAACAGTCTCAGTCTGCAATATTCTTACTTAAAACAGAAGGCAGTGGATAAACAGAGGTGGAAGAACGTAAATGCCCACAGCAGGGAAACAATGCACACAACATATAGATCGTCTCTATATTTTAGTGGAAAGCAGTGGGTGGGTTTTGAACACTATAGTTACTTGGCACTGTTGTTTAGAACGTTTACAATTGGTAGATCAGCCACCAAAGCAGCACAGGTTTTAAGAAGATTGTGTGTGTGAGTATTAAGTGATCAAATCACCTGAAGAACTGCAAAAAAATTAAACTTGAGTTGAAGCCAGTAAATAAATTCTACCAGTAGTGGTGAAAAGAAGGGATAAATATAGATTAAGTAGCTATATAATGGAGGGCTTCTTGACACCTACAGCGGATCCTTCCAAATCACAGCACTGATTGAGTATAGTAAGAGTTCAGGCAGCGTTTGTAGCCATGACATGTTTTTCCCATTATCTTTGAGGATAATGTTAATAGGAATTGGTAGTGTTGGAAATTCAAAATCAGAATGACACAGACTGATTGAGATTGAAAGGGACCTCTGGAGGCCATCTGGTCCAACGCCCCTGCTCAAGCAAGGCCAGCTAGAGCAGGTGGCCCAGGGTCATGTCCAGATGGCTTTTGAATATCTCCAAGGAGGAAGACTACAACTTCTCTGGGCAACCTGTGCCACTGCTCAGTCACCCGCACAGTAAAGATGTGCTTCCTGATGTTCAGACAAAACCTCCTGTGTTTCAGCTTGTGCCTATTGCCTCTCATCCTGTCACTGGACATCACTGAAAAGAGCCCAGCTCCAACTTCCTTGCACCTTCCCTTCAGGTATTTATATACGTTAATATGGATATTAATTACTTCTCTAAAGAACCAAGTATTAAGTAATGTTTTTGATTATTTATGACATGTGAAGCTCTTGAACTGTTCCCTTGTTTGAAGGAAGGAGCATGGTATAACTTTATTTAATCGATTGCATTCTTCCTTCATAAATGATATATAATTCCTACCTTTTTTTCTTTGCATCTTATTGCACAGAGTATTATAATCACTTTCTTCTTGATCTCAACTGTGAAACTTCAAGGTTCTTCAATAGACAACATAAGAGTTTGCCTATGTGAAGGAGTTCCTAAGATAAAATTCTTTATTTTCTTCCTAGGTCAAACTCATGTCCCTTCTAAATGATTTTGACAGTAGCAGAAGAAGCTACATAGTATATATATATCCTGTCTCAGTCCCATTCAGATATAGGTGTGTGCATAAAAGACAATTCAAAATTATAAAGAAGCATGGTTATAGTTTCTTAGCTCTTCTGAGTAAGCAAGACTATGTAGTCCATGTATCTCTTCTGAAGTGTGGGCGTATACTTATCTTTCTCTTAAATGCAAAAGATAGTCCAAAGTGACCCAAAAGAGGCTTTTCTGTGTAGTACTGAAATAAATTCCTCTGACAAGGCTTTTTTAAAATTTAAAATGCTTAAAATACATAGCTAGAATATTAAGTGGTTTGTTTCTTTCCCTTGTGATTAGTGTTTCCTTCCATCTTTTGGAGTATGTGAATAAGGTTACAAAGTTTATTTTCTCTCAATCTCATTCATAATGTCCAGCAACGTAAAGGTTTTTTGGTAAAAATCAGAATTAGGTTCATATTCTGTTTGTAAACATACAATGAATTAAACTGCCTTATACTGTAGGTAGAAGACTTCCTTAACAGTAGATTGCCAAAGCCTCTTCATGAATATTTTGTTGGATCCCTCTGAGTCTTGTTCTGTCTTCCTCTCCCCTCAGTTAATGTATTGCCAGAACATTTCACCCTCCCACATATTCTTCCTTCCAGGTCAGTGCTGTATGGCATAAAGTGAACAAATGTGTGTAGTCTTGACAATCTTTGTATGACACTTTACTTTGTCACCTTCCCACTTTTCAAGCTGTTGCCATTCATGACTATATGCTTTCCTACCATTCCTGGAGCCAGTAATTTTTGAGTAGCATTATGTTTCAGAAGGAATTTTGTTCTTAAATCTCATAAGCTTCATTCTTAGCCATTGTAATGGCTTGGGCTGGAAGAGACCTTAAAGACCATCTACTTCCAATCCTTCTGCCACGAACAGGAACACCTCCCACTAGGTCAGGTTGCTGAAAGCTACATCCAACCTGACCTCAAACATTTCCAGGATTGGATCATCCACAACTTCTCTGGGTAACCTGTTTCAGTGCCTCACCACTCTCACAGTGAAGAATTTCTTCCTTATGTCTAATCTAAATATGTTGTCTTTCAGTTTAAAGCCATTACCCCCTTGTCCTATCACTGCACTCCTGAGTCATTCCCCAGGTTTCCTGTAGGCCTCATTTTGGTACTGGAAGGTTATTACAATGTCTACCCAGAGACTACTTTTCTCTAGACTGAGCCTTCTAGCCATAATTTAACCTTTTAAAAATAATTTTGACTAAAAGTTTGATATTACTTGCTTTTAAGCATGTATTTTCTGGTTTTGCTGATTTATTTATTTATTGGTAGATTTGCATCTTGATGTGGTTTTTCACAAATATGTTTCTGTATGTCTACTGTTTTTCTTAATTCCTTGAAATTTCTCTGTCTTCCTTCATAGAAATCTTCCTTAGTGTGAATTAATTCAGAATAAATTAAATAATATTCCAAATGTATTCCTTTTGGTCTGCAGAGCATCTTTTCACACAGATCTATAATGTCTTAGGCCTATATTGTTATACAACAATTTTTTTCCCCATAGAGTTATCTTACTTAGTTACACTCTCTATTTCAAACATTAATTTCTGCAGTTTCATTTATCTCTCAGAAGCTGATCTCTTTTGTCTTTGATGTTTCCATGTGAGTTTACTAGGAAGACAGGATGTCCTCATTTTTATCTGCCTCTATCTTCAATTAAACATGCTTTCCAGTTGAACAGTTGCTTCTCTTGGCACTGCTTCTCCCTTCATCCCTCTCCCTGCTACACAAGCATATAAGTAGTTGTATTTAGATGCATCTAATTTTGTTCACTCTGAAAGGATGAAGCAATGGTTGGATTTCTTTCCTTAAATAGGTAGCTTTTCTTTCACTTCTCAACAGTTGGTCATTGTCTGTTGCATAGACTTACTCTAAGTTGTATTCTTATCTGTTCTTTTTTGTTTGTTTGTTTGCTGTAGTTGCCTTGTTTTTGTCCATCTTATTGTTGTGTTAGTGGTTACTGATAATTCTGAAAATACTTAAAAATAACTAAAACATCATTTTATTGCCAAGCAAATTTATGTAACTGGATCAGAGTCTTTATTTTCTTTTCCTTTCTGAAAAAATCTCAGTTTTCCTTTCTTAGGTATCTGAAACACACTAGATGCTGCAGAGGATCCATGAAAATTTGGTTTTCATTTTGTTTTTGTGGTAGGTTTTCATTGTATGTCTATTTCCCTCATGTATGGTTTCAGGGTATGCCATGTGGATCAAGCTGAGTATTCACCATTGCACTGCATTGTGGTGGGGACTGCAAATGCCTTTTAGGACGAGGCAGTGATTTTCAGTAGAGTTGACACATCCTTTGTGTCTGTACTTTGGGTGAAGTTTTTAGGATGACAAAATCGGTTACCTGCCACTGAAGCGCTGTAGGCATTTCTAGACATACTGTCTTTCTTCCCCCCCTTACAGAGACAGTGAAACTCTCTTACACATAATAACTAGCACGTGGCAGTAATTTAGATATGGCTGTGTTGATGGGATACCATGTGGACAGTCATTTCTTCTGCTTTTCTTTCAAGTAGTCATTTTCCCATTTGGATATGAGAATGCTGTTCTATATGGACAGTGGATGTTACAGTCTTTCAGATCCACAGGTGCTGGTCATGAAGTCAAGTACTTGCTAATCTTGTTACTCTTCCTGTGCAAGTAATCTGTAGGTAGATGTGTTCAAAATTCTAGTGGTGAGACTTGCAACACTGCCACTATTCAGATACTGTTAATTTGTGCTTCTTGACATGACTAAAGTTGTCCTTTCTTTTACTTGAGAACATCCCATGCTGTTAGCTTGCTGTTGGAGCTGCACAGTAAGGTCTTTACCTTCACTTTAGATAAAATTATTTTTAAAATGGTTTCAACATACGTATGTCCTTTTTGTTTTAAGTTGTCAGGACTAAGTATTCTGTCATTTAGTTTCTTGTGGTACTTTGAGGCTATTCTATGAAAGAGAAAACATCATTCTTTTCATTAACATGTAATCAGTACTTCCTGGTGTTTCATTTTTCTTCATTTTCTCTCCTTCTACGTGTTCTTCTTGGCTTCATGTTTTACATTACTTAGAATAAATTCTTTACCTCTTCCCTTTGTTTATTTTAATGTCTTTCTTCTGTTTTCTGACTTTGATGTAGTCTTTTAAGGCCATTTTACTTTTTTCACACATGGATGCATAGGCCCAATTTCTGCTTTCAACCAAGCTTGTTAATGATTTCCTGAAGTGCTTTGAACCCTTTGTGCTTGGGATACAGGAAAAAGGCTGAGGTGGGACAAACGTTATGTATAGCCATGACTTGGTTGCTGGGTATTCTGAGGGAAAAACTCTTCTCTCTTCCTCCTCCGTTCTCCAGTCCTAACATCCAAGCATCCTGTTGTAGCAGCAACATGGTCAGAAGGTGTCTATCAGGTTGGTGCACACCAGCTCAAGGCCTGAGTAGATGCAAAAGTGCTTGTAGGACTTGATTAACATCTGAGTCAGCTTTGCACCAAAGTACACACAGAGCAGTTTGGAGCATCAGCCTACACTTCCAGCAGAAATAGAGTAGGTGCACACGTAGAAGTGCTTTTACCACTTTGAAGCAATACTGCTGTGCTGTTTGTTAAAAATCACCGTAGTGTTGCTTCTTAGCTGTTTGTTTCTTTCTGTTTTGTTTTTTATTTGCCTCCCTAGCCCTTTCTTCAGTTGCTGCTTTTGAAAATAAGAAAATAAATAATCCCAAGGCCTCCATTGCCTTGTCTTTTAATTGCTCACAGTCCCTTCTGTTGCTCTATGCTAAAAGGCATGGTTATAAGAAACTCAAGGCAGTTTCTCTCCCATGCCTTCACTCATTTTGGAGTGGGCATGTGCAGTGTGGTTCAGTGCTTGGTGAAGTTGGTGGGAAATCTCCCATGCCTTTAGGCAGCTTTGAAATTTGGATGAAGTCTTCCTGATGGAGCTGAGTTGCACATCCAAACTAGGAGAGCTGTCTGGCAGGCTGATTCTGAGAAACCAACAGAAGGTCTATGTATGTGTTAATACTGGGTGTTTATCTTCAGGAAATGCTAAGTCTTGCACATCAGAAGGATTGCAAAATAATGAAAGCTTTTGCAAGGCAAAAGGGAAAGAATACACAGGCAGAGCCAGGGACCTGCGTCCTACCGTTGTTTAAGACTCTCCGTAAAAGCTCTTCAGTTGAATTTCTTCTGTAAATTTCATAACTACCTTTGTAACAGAGAAATCCACAAAACACTACAGCAGTTATGAATCCACGTTGAAGTAGAGTTAAGGATTTTTACACACTAGAGGTAGAATTTGCTTTTGGCTATTCTGGGTGACAAGGAGAGCTACCTTGTTCTTGTGAACAGTAATATAACTATCTATTGTTACAGTTTTCACATACCAGATTCCATAGAAGTATGTAAATGCTTATTTGCAAGTTCAAAGCTGGAATAATAGACACCAGAAATCTTTTTTAAACCTGCGGCTTTCTTTGGAGTGGACATCACTGAGGCCTTGGGTGGGAACTTTGATGATGTGATGGAAGTTTTTGATGCCTTTAAGGAACAGAATGTAAATTACTAACTAGACCTTAATCTGGTGGGGAGCCTGCTTCAAACAAAGGGGAAAAGAAAAGCTTGACATTTGAATGGGTGGAGCTCACTGTGAGCCCTCCATGGTGGGGAAACCTGCTGTAGAAGTGGTGAAAACAAAACTTGATAAATGTTGTATTGTAATCCAGCCTCTGTTCATAAGACTTGGATAGGAAAGACAAAAAAGTATTTCATTTAACAGAATCTTTCATGTCTGCTTTTGTTTTTGTTGTACACCTGGAGATGAAGCCTGGGAAGCTTGGAGACGTTCATTTCTAGCTTGTGTTTTGTTGGTGTGTTTGGATTTTCTGTTGCTGTTGGTTTGTTTTTTGTTTGTCAGGCATATTTAAACTCTGTTTTGTGATAATGAGGAAAGAGACTGAGCATTTTACTCATCTGAAGACAGGTGGAGGAGTCCCCATGCTGAGTGCTGTATAGGCCTGTTTGCCTTTTGTTTCTTCTTACTAATTGGTTATAATGGATGGTGTGTATATATATATAAAAGAATCCCTACATATCTAGCCTCAGGGAATTAAGCTTTCGAAAATGAAGTATCCATCAAAGCAGGAGTTGGCTGGTACAGTTTGTATCCCAACTTCTTTCCTTTTTCTCTCCTTTTTTTCCTGCCTCCAAAAAGCTTAAGAAAAGAGTCTTTTGTCTTCTTTTCAGCAAAGTTACACTGAAATTCATCTGTGCTTTATTCATCTGCTTTCATTTGTGCCATTCATGGGCAGCTGTGGGTTATATAGGACAAAGGAGATGAATTCCTAACCTCTACGTTCAAGCAGTGTGTCGAGAAAGGTTCAGCACACACCCTGCCCTTTTTTTGTGGGGTCCAACTAAAGTATTACAGCTTTTAGTTTCAATACAGAGTTATCTCTGGGCTGTATTTTTCCATATGCCATTAAAATGGTATGATAGAGTTCTGCTTGGTTTTAGAAGGGATGTGTCTGTACAGATGTATCCTTAGAAAGAGATCTTTTTCTTAGTTTAGCAAAACTTTTGAGGAAATGTAGCTTAGAAGTTTGCTTTACTGGAATTTATGATTAAATACTTTTTATTTTTTAATGATGACTTGATTTCAAACACACTGAACTGAGAGTACTTGAATTTACTTTTTGTGAAGATGTATTCAAATGTAACAAAGGAAAATTTTATCATTTTGTGAGAGTTAACTTCTAACGTGGGTCTCTTAAATAATTCCATGAATGAGTAGGGATGAGTATCAATTTATTTTTCCCTTTTTATATATTTTTTTCCTTTTTAAGTAGGACACTCACATGCACTTACATGTATACACACATGTGTCCTATGCCAGATCTTCATCTAGTATTAACCGACATAAAATATTTAAGTGGGTCTGGTCAGATAGATGTGTGAAATACCTAAACACTCAGCTATACAATTAATATGGTTTACTTCCACAAATGAAAAAGTCTTAAAGGAAGACAACTTTTTTGACTACTTTTAAGTTAAAGCTGCCATTTCCTCTCCCTCCTGCCTCCGATCAGATCTAAAAACCATAACTTATACTGATCACCTTTCATATAGTAGAATTCACATTAGATGAGGAGAAGTGCTACAGCTCTACTTCTTAATCCTTTTAGAAAGTTGTCATGAATTTCAGTATCCTGGTCAAACACTTGTGAAAGTCGGTTGCTACTGGAGATCTTTTCAGATTTGCTGATCCACAACTTCTCTCTGTTTCTCTGCAGACTCTTCATACTCAGAGCCTCCTGATGTTCAACAGCAGTTGAACCACTACCAGTCTGCAGCTTTAGCCAGGAACAACAACGTCAGTCCAATCCCACTTTCAGGGAGTGCAGCAGGAATGGAAAAAACGGAAGCCATCCTTAACTGTGAATTTTGTGAATTCTCCTCGGGTTACATACAGAGCATTCGGCGTCACTACCGTGACAAGCATGGAGGGAAAAAACTTTTCAAGTGCAAAGATTGTTCCTTTTATACAGGCTTTAAGTAAGTACTGTGGCAAACAGATAAACTGAACTCACAAGGGTGTTTTAGTTCTTGAAAGGACTTCTGAGATCTTTGAGAGCTGGCTGTAGCAGCAGAACATGGCCACTGCTGACCAGAGAGAGGAACGTAGGAAATGCCAAGCCAGATCACAGCAGCATCCATGTAATCCATTTTCCTCTCTCCTACAACAGCCGGTACCATCTGCTGCAGACGAAAGCATTGCAGCAGCTTTTACTTGCTGGAGGAGATGGAACAGGTAGTGCTTTTCTTTAACATAAGCAGTTAGAGGTTCCTGGTGCAACTGGCATGATGCATAGGATAAGTAAGGGAGATAAGGAGATGGGAGAAATTACATACCCTTTCTGAAGAAACCTCCCTCATGTAATTTTATTTCTGCTACTATTTATCTAGCTGGAATGCACTCTTCAGAGTAACTGATAGCATAGAAAGGCATTTCAGCAAATTCAATTAGATGTTGCAAAATTTAAAATCTCAGCTGTCTTTGTGCAAGTGTGTGTGTGTTTTAGCTGCTGTTCTCTAAGGAAAAAAGGCTTAGGCACCTGTGCTCTTCATCATTTCCCTCTGATACACTGGACCCCTGGGCCTACATCCCCTAGCTGGAATTTGACGTCTCAGATATGTCAAGTTCTTAAGAGACTAGTGACAGTATACAGTATGATTGGGTACAGGAGAAATGTTCTGTTGAATAAAATGTTGAGCGCAAACCTTCTCTCTGCTAAATGAATCCACACAAGAGCAACTTCTAGCTACACATCTGTAGACTTTATTGCTTCAGACCCTCCCTGCCTCAGTGATACAGTTTGCTGCTTACGCTTTATGTACTGATTGCTCTCTATCTTAGAGATTGCCAATAATCAACTCAGTTCAGTCTGTTCACATATTGTGCATTTTACCAAGATGAAATAAAATCATCTTAAATCAAGTGCCGATTAAATACACTCATACTTACAAAAAAGTTGTATTCTTTCATTTGGTGTCTCAAACATGCAAGGATTATGTCTTCTTTTGAAAGTATACCATGTTTTCTCTCTTAAAAAATAGGCAAAAAAAACCCTTACAAATTTCCTCTTCAAGTCACTGTGGAAACTTGAATGCATGAAAGAACTCACTGAAGTTAGTAGCAATACACCTGTACAATTCAGACATCACTGGATTGTGCCTGGAGCCACTTGTAAACTATTTTATGCACAAGCTGACAAGCAGAACTTAGGTGGAAACTTCAGTGTGGCAAACTCTCCACTGTCTCTTTACCCCTACTTTAAGTAAAAAAAAACCTGACCACTTCCCCCAAGTTCACAGACATCTCTTGTTTCAGTAGTTGAGCTAGCAGTCAGAGAAGTGTATAGTTATTTTCCTTTGCATGGAGGAGGAGTTACATACCCCTTCCAACTTTTAAGTATGCAGCTAAGGTAATGTCAACATGAGATTTTTTTGTTCAGGAGTGCTGTAGGGTATTCATTCATTCTTCTACCTTAATAAGTGGAGCATTCTTAGTATTGGAGTTTCAGGTCTTCATATATGATGCTTTAAAACTAATCTGCACAAGGACAAACACTCTGAGCTCAGGTATGTTTCATATCCCAAGTCCAGACATCTTAGCTGTTTTAGGAGTTACCTTACAAAGATAGAGGTGATTAAGGATAAAAATTTGTATTCATCTTTGTATGTTTAGAACTGCTAATAGATTTTATTCAAGTTACTAAAAGTTGAATACACAGAATATTTCCACTTGAAGATAAATAATGAGCATGAAAGATGGGAATTCTTTTGTTATCTTAACTACAGCATTGTGACTATATAGCAACCCTTGCAAATGAATATCTTGTCAGAATGTGTGGCAGTTACTTGAGGATACGAGCCTGCAAATACTCATGTGTTACTCATGTGAGTAGCCCTGCTGAAATGCCATGTGGCACTATGAAGACAAGGCTGAGAGATATCTGTACTGTTTTACACAACACTTCCCTTACAGAGCTGTGGCACTTCATCGTTCACTGCACAACTCTTCTGACTGCTCCCATCTCTCTCTCTCCTATTTCACAGATCTGCTTTTACTATGCACGTGGAAGCTGGGCATTCGGCAGTTCCTGAGGAAGGACCCAAAGACCTTCGCTGTCCTCTTTGCCTATATCACACCAAATACAAACGCAACATGATTGACCATATAGTTCTGCACAGAGGTAACGATAGTCCTGTATGTGCCTGTCTGATGAGAGAAATGCTGAACAATGCCCCTGTCTTTCTGATTGGTTTCATTAAATTTTCTCCTCTCTACATATGCACAAGTATGTTAAATCGGCCATCAGCTCTTCAATATCCTTTGTTCCTTTCTGAGTATACATCTTACTAGTTTCCTGTAGAGTTCAAAGTCAACTGGTGCTGAAACGGCAGATTTAACCTCTCTAGAGAAAGAGCTTAAAAACAATTTCAACAGTCTTCAAGTACCCATTTACCAAGAGTAGCAGTAACGTGCAGCTTTGATCTAAGCCAAAATTGTTTCCTGCTTTTGTCTTTGTTATTGTAAAGTCCTTGCTATCATAAACTGGAGCACAGTGTATCAACTAGCTGTTGAGACTGCAGAATGTCTCCTGATCGCTTGCTTGAATTTTTTCTCTTTGTGATGTGTTTTACTGTTCTTAGGATCAAACCAAGAATTACCTTATTTTCATTTTTCTTTAAGAGTCCAGTTCCTTCTTCTCTTCTCCCTTCTTCTTTCAACCTAACTAAAAGTGGGATTAGGTATTTCTACACTATATTAACTACAGACTTCCTAACTCAGAAGAGGCAGCTATTTGGGCTCTGTGGGCTGGGATTCCTGCCCATTGCTATCACATTTGATGCTTGTAGATGGTCTGTTGGCTGCCAAAATTCCAACCCATGTGGTGGGATGGCACTCTGCCTGCTTGCAGGTTGGGCAGAGTTTCACAGTAGGATACTGGTGGTGTACAAACACAAGTTTTGCATGCCATCTTTTGCTGGAGGAGATCCTGGCGTGACAAGTGCTAACGTAATTCCTTGTAACATACAGTTTCCCAGTATTCGTTACATAAAGTCCTTCTTGTACCAAAGGAGTGGTGTTGTTAGACTTGATAGAAATTTCTGTCTGTTAGCAGGACTCTTCTAGGGAAACATCTGGGAGAAAGTGACCTGCCAGTGATTCAGAAAGTACATTACAAATCTGCTTTGTTTGGTTGTAAAAGTTTGGCAGATGCATTTACTTCCTGTCTTTGAAGGTGTTGCAGTGTCAGATTTTGCTCAGCTTCAGGACATACTCCAGAATTATCTCACTTCAGAGGAGAAGAGAGTTTAGTTAAGCCCTGTGCAGTGTACCCTGTGGTTCCAAATGATGTCAAGGTGTGTCTGGTTTTGTTACTTGCCAGAGCACCAGTGAGCACTGCTTTTTAAATTAAAGATAGAATGAGGGATAAACTGATGGACTTAGGAGAGTTTCCATCAAATGTGGACTTTACACTGGGAGTGTCTCGTTGCAGTGGTAGAAGAACACTTCAAGAGCTAAAGAAGCTGTGCTGCCTTTACAACTGGTGTTTCTGATCAGTTACAGGGAGTTGTTTACCTCCTGAGTGACACCATATCTGTTCTTTTGTTTAGCTGTTGCTTCACTTGCACAAACTAGCCTTGAGTCCTTGTGCTGCTGAAACAACTGGTAGCAAATGACATGATTACACACCCACTAGCGCACTGGAAGAGGTAAAACAATAAAATAAGTTTTAATACAAATGGGAGTTTAGCTGGTAAAGAACCTATTGAAGGAAGCATAAGGATCTTCTCAGGCATCAAGAGAGATGGTAGTAAAGTAAGTATAGTCATCCTGTAAAGTTCTTTCCAGTGCTTGTATCCAGATTAAAAGCAAAACAAAAAATAACCTTTCAGTTGTGTTTCTTGCTTGGCAACTGAAGCAGATGATTTTGACAAGATTTAACATGCACTGTTAAATCCCCCCCATGAGAAAGAGGCTGAGAGATGTCGAACACAGCATGAGATATCTTTCCTCCTTTATTGGCATTGTATTTATAAAACGAGCATAGTCCTGAGCTGTGGTCCAAAAAAGTTAATTTTTTAGGTAGATGGAGTAGCGCAGCGTGTAAAATCAAGAGTGACAGATCCGATCCAATTCATATTTAATTTTTGTCCAGTGTAAAAAGACACATTTACAGATGCATAACTCTTATATTCTTTCTAAGTTGTTGCATCGAAAGTCCTTGATGAAGCAGCGTGTGTTTGAAATTGAGAGTATATACGTCTCTTAATGAGTAACTGTGAAAGTTGACTCAGCCAAGGCTAAAGCATTATAAGCTGTAAGGCTGAATGGTGTGTAAGAAAGAATTACGTGAGGACTTTGCCTCCTGTTAAGGATGTGGGGAAACAGGATGCATCCAAGAGTCCTTCTACAGGTGTAACCTATTCTGTTCAATGAGTTCTTTATCAGTGTAAATGCTGTTCAGTTGTCCTTTCTATAGGCACATGTGGAGCATAGGCTCCTTGCCTTTTGGCAGGCTGTATCAGCGGACTGACACAGCTAGAAGGTTTGGTTCTCTGCTGTGCTGGCGTGTGAAGAGATAAAGTGTGGCTAGGCAAGCACGGGGACCTTCTATGGAGAAGAAAGTGAAATCTTGCTCCACAGCCAGCAGAGAAGCTGAGCTTTAACAGTCCGGACAGTGCAGTTCAGTTTCATTATCCCTTTTGGTACCATTCCCATCACACATTTTGAAACACGTTAATACTTTTTCAGGTCTGATGCAACTCACCAAGATCACTATTACATCTACTTTAAAGTCCTTGGGGTTTTATATTTTCTTCTTTTTGATATCATTTTACTCTTGCTGGTACAAATACGGATTTTTTTTCTTCCATTTAATAGAAATCTCATCCATTTCTATTGACTAGTAAATTCAAGACAAAAAAAGTGAAATTTTCAAATTAATCTACCTCTCCAAAGGCTTTGTAGCTAAATATCCTGTTTCCATACTCATGGTTGTTTCTGTTATTATCCCTTTTGGACACATCTTCATTCATACACACCCCAGTGCTCTGCTTGTTTTGGCTAATGGAACACAAAACGCTATGTGTTCAGTGATTGTAACTTTAATTTACACTGATTATGGGCAAAAATTGACATAACCAAATAATTTGTCAGACTGTTTGTACTTGTTTAAGGGAAGGAATTGAGTCATGTATGGTGTGGTGTGTGTTGTTGAGTAAAGATTTTTCCTTATATTGAAGGACTGATAAAGCCATACTCTTTTTCTATGCCTTGAGGAAAAAAAATACGTCTGCTTTGTGTTTCTGTACTGCAAGTACCTACTGCATTGGTGGCCTTTCAATGTGTTCTCTGATCTGCACTGGAATTAACCTAAATATTTCTGTCTAAGATTGAGTTTCTTAAACTGAGATTATGCTGTTTAGGTGTTTGTTTTGTTATTTTTATTCTCTTTTCCTTATACTTATTGCTACAGTCCACAATTCATGGCAGCTTTTTTATGAGGGTCCTTTTTTAGACGTTGGTGTCCTTTTTTAGACATTGTTGAAGCATGAAGAAGTCTACATCTGGAAAACAAACAAACAAACAAACAAAAAAACACCTAAATCTTTTAATTTGTGTAGGAACATCTATGGCAGTCGTTCACGTGTGATAAATGCATTCTGAATGATTAATTAAATACAAACAGCTTTATAAAGGCAAACCAGGTTTGGGAACATCACCTTATAAAATGTGAAATTCTGGGCCCAAAAGACTCTGTAAGTTCCAAGTCATTGCTTGCAGGAAACTCACTCTGACTACTCATGTAAAATTTGTAAATCACCCCCTAAAAGTAAAATCCTTCAGGCTATAATTGATGTTTACTTTTATCTTGTTTTTTTCTTTTCATGCTACTGTGCTGCTTTTCATTTGATGAGCATATGTGTGATTGTCTGTGAGACCTGTGAGGTTTCCCTGATGTGACTTAGGAGATCCTGCATTGCACCATAGTGGTAGATAAAAAGTTTTTGTGGTGTTTGTTTGTTTTTAAATCTTTGCCATATGCTAGAGGAAAGGTGAGTTTTCTGACATTTTAGTTGGTGTTTCTTTTTTTGAACACTTAACTTGGCTTTTTCACTTTCGAAACTGGCTGCTTCGCTTCTGTCAGGAAGTCCAAAAGCACACTGTGGCAAAAACCTTCTAAAAAAGTCTTTGACCACAGAAGCACAACGTGAAATTCTGTTGTCTTTTAGACTATTTTCCCTTCCCTGCTTCCTGCACTGAAAGGCCACAATTCAGCATCTGTATAGCTAGAGATCTTTTTAGTGTAGAACCACAAGTCTTCAGCATTTTTCAAAGACACAGCTTTGGGAAAAGTTGTACTTTTTGAAGTGGTCAAAGAGGAAGCCATGAGGTAGGATAGCTTCAGTATTCAGTGAGAAAATGAGGAAGATGATAAGAGTTTTTTGAGGGCTGTGGAACAGGTCTCGTGAGCAGTGGTGGTGTGTGGATTGGTTAAAGATGAGACAACAGTGGATCTTCTGCCACCTTCCAGAAAAGCCATAAAGCAATCTGTATTTCTTTAGTTGCCTTTGGAAGTGATGTTACTTACCTCACAGGGAAGGGACCGTTAGCTCAGGTCCATACAAGGGGCCGTTTAGTCTGGGGGAAAAGAGGCTGAGGGGAGACCTGATTGCTCTCTTGCGATATCTGAAAGGTGCTTACAGCGAAAGCGGAGTTGGTCTCTTCTCACTGGTGACAGGTGACAGGATGAGGGGAAATGGCCCCAAGTTGTTCCAGAGGAGGTTTAGGTTGGATATCAGGAAGAACTTCTTTACAGAATGGGTGGTTAAGCACTGGAATAGGCTGCCCGGGGAGTTTGTTGAGTCACCATCCCTGGATGTGTTTAAGAGCCCTTTGGATGTGGTACTCAGGGACATGATTTAGCGGAGGGTCTTTTCCAACCTGAGTGATCCTACGATTCTATGATTGCCCCTTACCCTTCACGTTAATTGAGTTCCTGGCCTATGGTTTTTTGCTCATTTGTTTTTATCTGTTGTTCAGGATGACCTGTATGAGGAGGTTTCTCCTCTAATCTGCAGTCCATAAGGTATAGCAGCACTAAAGTTCAGTGTTAATTAAAAAGGCCAGTTAAGTAACAGAAGCCCATAATTGGTTCGCAAAGGATTTTATGGTGACCTATTGTTGAAAGGTTAAGTTTGGGATTTCCCTTGTGCACACAGCTTAGGAAACACAGTGGATGGATATCACACACATCTGATTCTTACTCTGTAAAAAGGTTGAAATTAATTACTGCTTTGTTAAGTGTCTGTATTTTATTTGAGAAGCGAAGAGTTTAGAAACTCAGTGAGAGCATTTGAGTACATGCCTATGTCCCTGATGTGAGCTGTGGGATGCATGACATGATGTGCGCATAGATTTTGAGCCTAAGCTTTCTGAAAGTTTTGGGTGTGTTGGGAGTTTCTGCTGCTGGCTGGACTGCATGGCCTCTTCCAGGAGAAGGTACTGCCTTACTTGCCCCCTCAGTCACCAGCAGCAGCTTTGAATATGACATTGAGAATACCAGCTCTGATTTTTACAGCACTCTGCACCTTCCATTTTTATTAGATTTCTAGCAGCCATTTCTGGCTGTTGTCAGTGCTGAACCAAAATGGTCTATTGATTTGGCTGATTTATGACTGCTTTTGAATTCCCAGGCTCCACATCTTGGCTCACAGGTGGAGTCTCATTCACCCCCAGATCTCCAATCCTATCCTTGTTACCCAAAGAGCAGTTGCATTTGTAGCCTTGAAGGATTAACCCTGTTGTTGCAGAGAAGTTATTTTGTGGGTTTTTTTTGTTTTGTTTTGGTTTTTTTTGTGTGTGTGTGGTAGTCCAGTTTGGTTCCCACTCCTATGTAGGCAGACTTGCATACCCGTGAAGGAAGTTCTGTTCCTTCCTTGTGTGGGTGGTAGTTCCCACCCTGTTGGCACATGGCATGATACTTCATAAGATTTAAGTGAACCTTGTCCTGTTCCTACAGAAGAGCGGGTCGTTCCCATTGAAGTCTGCCGTTCCAAACTGTCGAAGTACTTGCAGGGAGTTGTTTTCCGCTGTGATAAGTGTACCTTTACCTGCTCCAGTGATGAGAGCTTGCAGCAGCACATAGAGAAGCACAATGAACTGAAACCTTACAAATGCCAACTCTGCTACTATGAGACCAAACACACAGAGGAACTGGACGCTCACCTTCGAGACGAGCACAAGGTAAGCTTCAAATAGTTTTAATTTGTAACAATCTCCTCCATGTAAATGCTGTAAATTACTCTGATTAGCCAACCTGCTTTCCTTCCCTCCATCTGAAAACCAATTCCGTATAGAGCTTAAACTCCTGTTTTCTATTATTCCTTTTCTTTTTTTTTTTTCCTCAGAAATTCAAAATTGAGGGTTTCTGAAACTGTTCAAGATGATCAGAATTGGCAGACTATTTTATGCAGAACATGATCATCTGGAAAAGGCACTTGTTAATGTTAATTCTATTTAAAGGGGGGGAAAAATGACATTATGAAACAATATTAAGGCTGTGTAATTCAGCCTGTCTAAAAGGCAGGAGATTCCAAACATGATTGCTCTAGCAACTTCAGCAGCATGTCATGCCATACATATTTTAATAACAAAGAGGGCAGTGCATCCCTATTTACATTTAACAAGGGAAAGATAAACAGCAAATATAACCAGGTCCTAGCTTAAGACTGCTTTGGTGTTTTTGTGGAGCCTGTGAGTGGAGACCTAATCCAGTCTCTGAGAATCGATTAGAAGGCTTTCCACTTAGCTTTGAATTTCTGTTATCTGTGCAGCTGAGATACTTCAGTTCTAGAACTGAGATGTGTTTTGGAGTATTTAGTATTCTCTTTTTCATTCTCTTTCTATTTCTCTATCTATTAGAGGCAGTTTCCTCACTAAAACTCCCACCCAAGTCTTCATTAAAACTCACTCCCACTTCTTTGACTGAACAACACTTTTCTTATCACCAAACATATTTATATTGACAGTATTAGCAGATAAGAGGTCCCAACAAAACTCTACATGCTTCAAAAAAGAAAAAAAAAGGGGGGGGGAGGGGAAGAAAAAAAAAAAGAAATCTTGTAGAAGCAAACTCTGTAAACTTAGGTTGGCCTGCTGTGTGTAATTGCCCACTTCTTTATTATTCTTTGAGAATCTTCTTCAATTCACATGGTATGTGAGATGCTCTGAATCTTCTAATCTTGCCATATGCAGGAGGCATTAATCCTCATTCTTTTGACAGTGGATCAGCCTGGGAGGATAACTCCCATACCTAGTTTTCTCCTCCAGTTTGGACCTACAACAGTATTCCCAGTAGCGTAGGATATTTTTTCACCATTTCTCTTTAGTTATCTTTATCTTATCTTTAGTAAATTATCTTACTAATTTGTGTCTATGTTCAGTGCTTAGATAACACAAGTGATATACTGTGCCTTAAAGAGCTTCTGTGCATGAGTGGAGTTGAATTAAGTGTCTTGCATGTGGTCTTGTCTGTTTAAGTCTCCGTGGGTAACAGGTCAAGTCAGAGAGCCTCATCCTGGCTGTCTGTATGTAGTAACTCTAAGAACCTGATTACCTGCACTCCGCTGTGTTCAGGATAGTTGCTATTTAGAGATATACTACAGTTTAATTCACATGCTCCTTTGGTTCATTCACGTTTCCGTTTCTGTAGAAGCATACAAGTTAGTCAGTGGGGGTTGATATTTCATTCAGCATCTTGCAGGGGGTGCTGTACTGCACTGATTCCTCTCTCTCCATCCTCTCTGCCTCTGTGGCTCAGTGCCTGTGCTGCTGGAGGGCTGTCTTTTTGCATGAAAGATGAATCCAAAATCCTTCCCAGCAGTGATCAACGAGCTCAGAGGGCGCTTGTCATCCAACAAGTATTAGCTGTGGTATCCTGGTCGTGCTCCCGCAGTCTGCCTTCACTGTAAATCTGGACTGTTCCTCTGCTTTTTCTGGTGTATGTGGAGGAGTTCCCGACTTCTGTGCCCTAAGCTGCTGCTTTCACAATGATGCCCTGATCTGTTTAGTAGCTGCTGCATTTCACCCTAGGCTTAGTTGAGTTTGACTGCTGGATAAAGTGTTCCCATTATAGTCTATATATCAGTTTGCAAAGCGCTTTGCAGCTGCTTGTAATGAAAATTAATCTGTTATTAATGAGTGAAAGTGTATGTCGCATGAAGCAGCCGTGTGCTTAGTAAAGGACCCATCCTTTCATGCATGAAGCTGGATGAATCATTTTCCTTCAGTGTGGATGTGCAATGGCAGCATCTGATACAGTAGTTGAATGGTCCAGTTAGGATACAACTTAAAGAGTTTTACATTTCCTGGACTTTTTTACTTTCAATACCTCAGAAACAGGAAGAAATTAGGAGAATTTACTGAATGGCATTAATTTTTGAATATCAAAATGAGAAATACTGATTAAATGGAGAAAAAGTGATCACAGAAAATAAATGTCTGTTAAATTGGTGAGGTCTGCACGTCACCTCTGGCTGAGCAGGCTTTGGGGTGCGCTGCATTTCATTTTGTTGTATGTGTATTCTTTTCTGAGTAGCTCATGGTTGTGCTGATGGCTGACAAAAGTGTTTCTGTCAAAGGTGAGTCGTAATTTTGAGCTGGTTGGACGGGTTAACTTGGACCAGTTGGAACAAATGAAGGGGAAAACAGAGAGCTCCAGCAGTGATGAGGAAGAAAAAGAAGAGGAGTTAAGCCCCAAGACTGAAGAGAGAGGTCAGTACAGCTTTTTTTTTTTTTTTTTTTTTTTTTTTTTTTTTTTTTTTTGCACAGTGACATGCTGCAGTAGTCCCACCAAGCAAGGTCAGCTGTTCACTCTGCACTACATTCTTGTAGACTCATGCAGGCATGCCAGCAGGAGCACAATGCAGCTTTTGTGAAGAGACACCAATCCTGGGGAAATCTTATGTTTCTAATCCCTATTACAAGTTTTCTGACTGTTAAGAAAATACGTACTATGAGAAAACACAAATAGGATCTTTGCCTTATCTGCCCATGCAGATAACATCTGTAAGGGTTTTATGCTGTTCAAGTGTAATATTTTAGCGATCTGTCAGATTTTGTGTTGGTAACCAGTATTTAGCTTCACCCTTGTCATTGTTCAAGCAGAGGATGAAGAGGTCACGCCCAGTCTTTTTAGTTGGCTATTATTAACTCTGAGCATTCCTTCCTTGTCAGAGAGTCATTCTTGTTGTAAATGTTGCAGTTGGTGGCTCAAGAACTAGGGTAGAACCATGCTGAACCTATTCTGTTTTTTAAGTATGTGCCTAAGTTCTTGTCAATTAATTTCACAGACTTCAGCAAGGCTGGGTCATGTGCTTACTTATGCACAAATTTTGGTCAAAGTTATGAAAAAGAAAGTCCTCCTGTAGATCAAACTATGTTGTCTTTCTCCTCTCCAGTATGAAAACTATCTTATTGCAAGTATCTGGTCTGAACTGTTGTCTAGTCTGCTCTGATACTCAGTTCATCAGTTAAATGCAGCATGTTCACAACTCTTTAATGAGCGCCATGATGCCTGAGTGTTGGGTTCCTGGGATGCCTCACCTTACTGGTGCTGATAACTGCAGTTAAGCAAGTTTCTACATACTTCGTTAAAAATATCCCAAGATGTTTACCTTTTTCCTCCAGAGTTTTCAGCTATCAGTAGAAGATTCATTTTTAATTCAGGAGTTATTCACAAAAGAAAAGATGTTTCCCCAAGTCCTCGGTACCTTGAAGACTCAACTTTCTCAATTTAAAGGATGTTTTCAGAACAAGAAGAGCTTAGATCATTTCACCTTTTTCATAGCCAGACCCCAATGTCTTGGCTTTTGTTTAGTGTCCCTACGGCATCAGTTATGTCTGTGCTTATCACTGGCACTTCACTTCAAGTGCAGTTAATGATAGCTTTTATTTAAATGAGAAAAGAAGGTAGTTGAATAGGAAACCATTTAAATTTTAATGTAGAGTATTCTTCACAAAAGTCTTAGATAGCAACAGTAGAAAAATCAGGTGATCTGCTAATGAGATAGGCATTTCAAAGTTCTTGGATATTAAGTTGTTAGGAAACACACTAGGATGTCACTTCAGATAGAGCTTAAACCCTCAGAGCTTCATGGCTGAAACGCTGACTGCATAATGCTTTGACTACAGGACCACCCCCCCCCCCCCCCCTCAGTTGCAGATGTAGCGTGCTGATTAATGTTGTGTATAGACCCACAGCTAGCAAGGGATGAAGAGTCACTCTGTCCTTGTGAGGATTACCTTAGCATTACATCCAAGCACAGGTGCTGAAGTGACCTTGGAAACCATGGTATTCAGAGCAAGGGAAGGAAGGTGCTGTATGACAAGCCTTGCACATCCATGTAAATGGGAGGGAGGTAGACAACCCAAGGTGAAGTTCCTTGTTAAAATTATCTCTGGGATACTTTGATTTTGTGACATTTATTGTGCAAACATAAAAATATCACCTTGTATACGAGAGCTGTACACTCACAGGGAAAAGAGATGTGTTATCTCTGTGTTTCATGTGAGCAATAGTTAAGCAAGTGTCTTAACAATTCTATTTTTATTTCTTATTTTTTCACATGTTGTTGTATTTCTTGACAGTGACTTGTACATGATCACTTGTTTATAAGAAAAAAATGCATATTTTCTGGCTTGTTGTGTAGATGTTCTTTGCTGACCAGACCATAGAGGCAATGTTTAACCTGTGTTAATTTTCTTCCCTTGAATTACTAAACAGCTTGCATTACTACATACATACAGTAGATAGAAAATGCAGGAAACATTTATGCCAACTGCAAGGAATTGTATTTGCTGTACTTTTCAAGATGAGGATTGTCACTTTAAGGTTCAAGATGCAAAGTACACTTTTGAAAAATGTCCTGGTGAGATAGGTGAAGGTGTGGTTGGATGCAGGGTTGTATGCTGACATCTTCTCCCAGTGGATTTATAGAAGTTACTTCTACCCTAGAGAGTTTTGCTTTGTTAGCAGAAGACCAGACCTGTGCTTTTAACTATTGTCTGTCACCATGGCTAATGGTGTTACAGCTTTCAAACCACATCAAACTACATAATCTCATATTCCACTTGGGTGCTTTAGACAACTGTAGTCTTTGTGGACTTATCAGGAAGTGTGATTTGCTCAGAGTGTCTCTTTGTCTCCCTGAGAATCTGGAAAGAAATGATGTCTGAACCCTCTGAAGCTCGTTACTTTGGCAGAACTAGGATTTCTTTCCATAAGTCAGAAGAGCAGTAGATTCTCTACTTCAACTTCAGGCTGGTATGTGCAGCTCTGAAGGTGCAAGGAAGAGTGTTACTTTTGGGCAGTGGACCAAAGAAGGACTACTGCCCATGTGATCTGGCAGAGATGGGTATGTCCTGTCAGCAGAGATGAACAGCTGTGTAGATGGGAAGGGAAAAGAGTGTTTGGCTGCTGGTGAAGGAAAGCAAAAAATACAGTGACCCAGGGTGAAGAAGGTAGCAGAGGCTGGAAAAGGAAAAGGGGACGTCTGGTGTACACCCCAGAACGAAAAGCTGCCCCTGCTAGGAACTGTGTCTCAGATGTCCTCTGTCTCAAACTTCATTCTCTGCTCTTAACAGAAACCAGAATCCACTTCTACAGTAGAGGAAAAAAATGAGGTTCAGAAGTGCTTGTACACTTCTGTTACACTTTTGTTACACAAAAAAACCTGAAGAGAGGTCAGGTGTCTCTGCAGGTTGTTATCTGTCCTCTGTAGGCCCCAGAAAACAGGTTCTGATGCACCTCTGTGGAAACAGTCCAAATTTGCAGCCCTAGGAGCAAAAACGATCGGGGAGTGAACAATACAGTGTATTCTAAAGATCTGGTGGATTTACTAGAGTAACACTTGCTGTTCTTAATGGAATTGCAGATACAAATCCTCCCTATTTATTTCAGCAAAATATCCTCTGTAGTGCATATCTCCTTTCTGCAGAGGCCCAGAATAGAGTTCCTATTGTGTACTATAATGCAGGCAAGTTCTTGCAGAGAAGAGCTTTTTTTTTTTTTTTTTTTTTTTTTCCCATTCCAGAACATCTACCCTCCGCAAATAATTGTCCCTGTACCACACTTGTCTGTGTGCTGCAGTGTAGTAATGAATTCGTGCCACACACTTAGTAGTAAAATTCAAATGGGTGCCCCATCCCTGGAGGCACTCAAGGCCAGGTTGGATGGGGCTCTGAGCAGCCTGAGCTGGTGGGGGGCAGCCCTGCCCATGGCATGGGGTTGGGGCTGGGGCTGGGTGGGCTTCAAGGGTCCTTCCAACCCAAACCGTTCTGTGGTTCTACATATGATTCTTTGTAAACTGAACTAATGGTATTGAATCCCTTTCTGATGTTGCAGTGACACTGCATCTGGCTTTGTGATACATAACCACATCATAAATCACTGACAAGAAGTAATACAAAGTCAGGGTTTGTCTTCTAAGGGGAAGAGACAAAAAGTGATACTAAGGACAATTGCATATAGAACTTAAGGAAAGAATAGCTAGTGACAAATACGTTACAAAAACACATTTACAGAACTTCACATACAGATAATAGTGAACGTGTGAACGATTTTAAGATCATGGGCTGATCTTGAACATAACAAGTCCGACAGTGAAGAAATCAAGTGAGCAGAGATCAGAACCAGAATGAAGCAAAATCCCTTTTATTATGTAGTTTGGAAGGAGTCAGAAAGACATTCTGTTGATTTCTTGCTTAAGATAATCCCTACTAAGGAATTAATGCTCTGAGCAGATGGTGCTGTCTCATATCCAGCAAAAGAATCAAGTGAGATAGGCCATGCAATTATTTTTAATGGCTTGTGTGGTGATCTTCTTAATTTGTGAGAACATGTTTCATCTTTTGTTAAAGCTGGCTTGTTCAGGTGGGTGTTGGTTTTCAGAAATACCACTCCAAGCTGCCAGTGGCTTCACTTGTATTATTGGGTGCTCGACACTCCTGTAAATGAGGCCCCAAGTACTTTGTGTGAAACATTAGAATGGGATGAAAAACCTGTGCGGTTGAAATACAGGACTTTTTAGAGACACTCTAGCTTCTAAGACTTCACAGTGAAGAGTCTCTTTATTATGAAGGTCACACGTTAACTCTATGTGTTTGCTTCCTAGGGTTTGTACAACCAATGCAAAAGTTGCAGATTGGCTTTAGTGCTTTAACTCATATTGCTTTCAAGACTTTTTTTTGCCATAGCTTATCTTAACGTCGATTTTGAATCAAAACTCCATGGTCCCTTCAGTTACTGAAGGACATGAAGTAAGTAACAGCTCTGTTACACTTGTTTGCAGAGACGCTTAAGATTTAGGATGTGATTTGTTACTTGCAGTGCCATTTTGATTTGAAGCAATTACATTTCTACAAACTCAGTAGTTGATGGGTAAGTCTTTTTGCTTCCTAAGGATACATCTCCCAGTTCTGAGCAGTGGGATGAATCGGAGCAGCATGAAAGCAGTCCCTTCTTGCCCTTACACTTAAAAATTCACAGGCTGTGCTTGCCTTTTCCAGATTCCATGATGTTTCCTGATAGTGGTCCTCCAGAGAAACGCTTCCCATGTGAGTTCTGTGGCCGATCATTTACAGAAGGCTCTGAGTGGGAGCGACATGTGCTGAGACATGGCATGTAAGTTGTTTTATTCTCCTTTGCCAAAAAAGCCAAAGGTGACAGTAGATCTTGTGTATTCCCCCATCACGTTCATCACCTCCCTAAAAGTCCTGTGATGAAGGCAAGCACAACTATGTGAAGGAAGAATTCTGTCTTCATTGTGGCTACAGTTATTGGATATCTCAGTATGAGTTCACTTTTTGTAACCCTGAAGCCCATGGTGGCTGTAGACTCTAGGGCTGTCCCTATAAGAATATCACTTAGGTGGCTCACGATTAACTTCGGCGAGGAGTGCTGTTGACTTTGCTTGCCAGCCAACCAGCATAAAAATGGCAGAAAATTACGAAGAATGTTCTAGGAATGTCTTGGGTCTTTTTCGGCTTATATTGTTATGTTTCTCTGGTGTGTTTGCAGCTAAACTCGTAGAGCAATACAAAGAATTAGGTGCAGATAAATACCAAGATTTTAAAGAGAAATAAAATAGATCATCTTGAACTCCTCCTAAAATGTACCCAGTGAAGCTCACAGCAAAGATCTTTGTCCTTTTGTAACAGTTTGAATGCTGGTGATAATCATCACAGATAAGATAGTTGCCTTCGGAATGCTTATTTTCCTTGTCTTGACAAAGATTGTGTCTGTAGCAGAGATGTCTCTGCTGACAGGAGTTTCTTCAAAGAGCAGATCTCAATTCGAGGCTGCTGTCCTGCAGAAGGCATTTGAATACAGTACTGTGGTTTAACTGTTGCAGGATGAAAATTACTACTTACGCTTAATCTTGTCTATCTAGATGAGTGCACTTGAAGTGTTGGAAGCTCTAAAAAGTTTTATTGGATCATTACTCTTTGGGAAAGGTACTCTTTTCTTGTGCCTTTGTTTGGCGCCAGTGGGTCTCATTTACAAGGGAAAGGGGATTGAGCTTTAAAAAGTTGCAAGTGTGGCTCTTCCTTCTCGTGTCGTATCTACCCTAGCTAGGACGGAGCAAAGGCTTTATTTCAAAGCAGGAATCTTGTGGGTCCCACTGGCAGCTTTGTTCCACTGTCTCTCCTCGTCAGCATGAGGTGGCAGTGGTGTGGCTGCTGGTAGCTACTTTTTCAGGAAGTGGTCTGGTTTTCCCCTGCGTGTGATACACATGGATTGGCTTTGTCGTTCTCTGTACTGACGGTGTTTCTGCATTCCGCTGCTTGACTTTCCAGGGCACTGAATGAAAGCAAGCATGGGACAAGCGAGGACAGCCAGCCGAAGGAGGACGTGGAGGAGACTGTTAGCACACTGCCAGAAGAAAAAGAAGGCATTGAGAAGATGGTGCTGGACTATTCCCACAACAGCGAAACCGTAGTCAGTGTGGTAACTCCTGACAAACCTCTCCAAGAGAACTCGGAGGCCAAAAATGAATAAGCATTTGGTGTGATTTTAATCAACGTACTTGAACAGTGATGAATGGGATAGGGTGGGCGGGTGGGGCGGGCAGAAGGAAGAAATAAAGCTGCTTTTAGGACTGAATGATCTATTTTCAAAGCACTGGTACCTGTGTGAGTGTGTGTATATTAAAGTTAAAATATTTAAGTGATGGAATAAGTGGCTCCATTACATTGCTGCATCCTTTCTTCTGGATCTTGACAATGGGAAGTTACATTCATCTTGGACTAATGAAGAAACTCCCCATGTTCCAACATTACACAACGTGCTTTGCAATGGAGATTTGGATTGTTTATGAATGGAAGCATCGTGAGCGTGGAAAAAGTTAAGGGGGATAACTTTTCAACGCACAAATTTTGGTGCGTTTTTCTAGTTTTAATACATATTGCTTTTCCAGACTGAATGCAACTGCTTTAGAAAAGAAAAAAAAAAAAGAAAAAAAAAAAAAAAAGAAAACAAAAACAGAAACTGCTTTGCTTAAAACAGTCACCTGTTTCCTAGTACCTCAAAATTAACCAAGGGAGATCTCTGCATTTGTCAGTACTACCTGTTGTCATTGTGGTTAAATGTAGAGAGACTGCTGGGCAAGGTGGTGAATGGAGGAAGAAAAAAGTTTTAAAGAAAGAAAAACAAATTGTGCTTAAAATCCCAGTGTGGGTTTTATTTCTTAAAATACTGTGATTTTTTTAATTATTTTAGTAAAAAAAAAAACAAAAAAAAGAGAGAGAGACTTTAATTCCTAGATAACTGTTTGTGAATTGTCATCCTTTATTCCAGGTAAGCTGTTTGTTAGTATTCAGTTACAATTTTAGGATTTGATAGATTTCATGTGACTGATTGTTGCGGTTCTGTTGGCCGCATTTATTTTCTGTCAGCCTGAGGTGTTACAAATACAGCACAATTAAGTTTCTCATGTAAAATGAATTATTTCTTTTCAAGGGGGGACAGGGAAAGGAGACTAGATCTTGTGAATAGAACTTTTTGTTGCTGTTGTTGTTGTTGTCGCTATTAATTTTAAACATACGGAAATAACAAAGACGTTTTAACTTTTTTTAAAAGACTAAAGAACCAAACTTACAGCACAGCTATGCAGCTTGCGGGCCAAACATGTCGGTCCTCATAACCGTTCTGTTGCTTGTCATATTAACATCTATCAGTCTCACACCAGTAACTTTCTGTTAAGATTGGCTGCCTTTTTTCTTCTGTCCGTGGTGTGCGTGCTTTCTTTTTTTGTTTCGGTGTAGTGGGAGGGAGGGGTGTTTGTTAACACATCTTTTTGCAAGCAGAGGTGAAATAGTTACTTAACGATATTGAGCCTGGAGAACTACTTTTACTTGATTCAAGGTGGAGTTGCTGAATTTTTTTCCCTCCTCCTTAGCTTTTAGCATGAGGGGAGCAGCGTAGAATGAATAGGAACCTGCGTACCTATGTGGCTGATCCTGCATTTTTCCTTGGGTGGAAAGCCTACCCAGCTCAAGGGGAATTTAGCCTGAGCAAGGAATACAGGATTTGGTGCCCATGGTATGTTCTGATTGTGAACAAAAAGAGTTTATTTCCAAAAAGTAGAAAGTACTTGACTGAAACCTAGTTTTAGAAATGCATGTGTCTTTGTTTGTTTTTTCGTTTGTTTTGGGGGGGGGTCTATGGGAGGGGGAGGGGGGACAAGAGGAAGCTGCTGGGGAAGTGATGTCCCAGAGAGCTTCACATTGAAATTGATGGCAAAAATGTTGCATTTGTGGAATAAGTGCTACTTGAGAAGCATGGTGTTTTGCTTTTGGGGATTCATCAGTTGTGGGGTTGGGGGATTCCTTTGATCCTTTGATTATTTTTTTTTATTATTGAATTTTTTTGTTGTTGTTCTTTTTTTTTTTTGCCTTTTTTTTTTTTTTTTTTTTTTTTTTTAGGTAGGGAGGGAATGTCATGTGAAAAACACATTGGAGGGACAAGTATAAATACACATTTTGTGTCTGTATTTGTTTTTTAATTGGCCTCATTTCAAATGTATTTAAACAGTTCCATACCTGGATTGGGTGTTTGTAACGGCTACCAAAAATGAAAAAGAAAAAAAAAAAAGAAAGAAATGATTGTGACATGCTTTTATCACTACTTTATTTTTCAAATAACATGTAAATATTGTAATCCATTGGATTTTGTTTTGCTAACCTGTTAATAAAACATATGGGACCATTATCCTTTTAACAAGCCTAGAATGTCATATTGTTTTCCTTTTTTTTTTCTTTTCCCAAAAAATGTATACCTGATATATTGTGGACACACATGTTAGATGCATTATTATGATTCTGTTGACTGTAATGACATAGAATTGAAAATAACATTTTTTTCATTGTTTAATTTATACAGAGGACTTTTTCAGAGTTTGACAGAAGGAATTAAATAGCAAAATGCTAACCCATTGGCTTCAGCACTCGGTATTTCCTGATTTTAAAATTACTGCTTACTGATGGGGGATAGGAAGGGGATACTGAACTGTTGCACTGACGGGTTTGTTTTTTTTAAAAAAAGAAAAAAAAAACCAACAATGAAATTAATAAAAACTTTTTAAGAGTGTTTTGCCTTTGTGTGTTGCATTCTGTATTGGCTACTCTGATGACAGGCTGTAGAAGTGTCTCTGGGACTGATTCTCCATTTAGCGTCTCCAGGAGGGAATGAAGCACCATCTTCCTCTCTGCACCCTTTCTTCTTGTACTTCACAGAGATGGAATTTGGGATTTATAGATCAGGTAGGGCTGCCTCTAGCTCACACAAGTCTAGAGCCTACCACAGTATCCCTCAAGGATGCTTTGGCTGTGCACCAGCCCAGCATCCATTAGAGGCCGAGGGCATATTGCCAAAGCTGGCTAACTACTCCTGAACATGGACATAGAAATGAAGGAATTCTGCAGTCTTGAAGTATCAAAATAGATAGAGACAGGCTGAGTATCTGGACTTATCAACTCAGTCTTCATTAGTTGGGATGCTCTAAGTTTCCGTATCAGATGACCTAGAGGATCCAGTGCTGAGATTCTGCTTTACTGGTGTTGAATGCACACTTAGTAACCTGACGCAGGGGGTGTTATGTTTTGCCTTTTTATCCACTGAAAACTTAAAAAGATGCTTTGGTGTTGTCTTGGAATATTTTTTTCTTTTTTTCTTTTTCTAAATACAGATTTTTAAAAAGAACATTTAAAAGATGTCACACATTTTTTTTTCTGGACGTATGTTAATTAGATCCTGTTTCCTGTTCAAGCTGCTATTTGATTTTACTAGAACTGAGTGTACAGAATGTTAAACAGTTTGAAAACTAATCACCTGATAGCTTTACAAGCCTCCACCTTTCTTTTCAGTCTCCCCACGAGTCAAAACAATTTGTTAAAATAATTACTTTCTTATCCTCTGTTTAAAAAAAATGGGAAAAATTATGTGTTTTAGTCTGTTAGACATTGCCTTTTTTTTCAGTGGCTTCTGGAAATAGTTGTTCATAAAAGAGAACTAGCAAATAGTTTGCCGCTATGTATCTTCTACTCCAGAGCTGACTTGCACTTCCAACATGTTAAAAAAGAGGAAGAGTGGCTCAGTGATCAGCCACTATCAAGAATTACATAACTGATGGAGTCATAGAATTACAGAAATCATTAATGTTGGAAAAGCCCTCTAAGACTACCTACCTAGTCCAACCACCAACTCGTCCCTGCCATGCCCACCAACTATGTCCCTCAGTGCTACATCCACATGGCTCTTGAACACCTCCAGGGATGGCGAGTCCACCACCTCCCTGGGCAGCCTGTACCAGAGTATCACCGTGCTTTCTGAAAAGTTTTCCTTAATACCCACACTGAACCTTCCCTGGCACAACTTGAGGCCATTCACTCTCATCCTATTGCTGTTACCTGGGAGAAGAGGTTGATCCCCACCTCACCACAACCTCCTTTCAGGCAGTTATAGAGAGCAATAAGGTCTCCCCTGAGCCTCCTCTTCTCCAGACTCAACAATCCCAGCTCCCTCAGCTGCTTCCCACAAGGCTTGTGCTCCAGATCCTTCACAGTTCCGTTGCCTTTCTCTGGACACACACCAGGGACTCCATTCTTTCTTGTAGTCAGTGGCCCAAAACTGAACACAGTACTCAAGATGAGGCCTCACCAAAGCTGAGTACGGGCAGACGATAATCTCCCTGCTCCTGCTGACTACGCTAATTCTGATACAAGCCAGGATTCTGTTGGCCTTGGCCAGCTGGGCACACCTTGTGATGATATATAGAGCATTACACTTCTGTTATTCCACCCCAGTGACAAGAGAAATTATAACAAAGCCTCCCGTCTTCCCAGCTGCAGATTTCTGGCTCAACATGACTGTCTCGCCTGTCTTGGGATTCCTGATCTGTATTAAAATACGACTTAAGGATATGGGAGGAAGAAGAGGTGAAGGAAGTAGTTACATCATGAGACATTGCTCCAATTATCTTACTCCCTTGCCAGACAATTCCCTTTCTTGTAACTGGGAGTCCTGGGCTTCATGCCATTGGACAACTGGTGCTCTGCACACAGTGATCCCAGGCTCATTGTTCTTCCTTTTCTTAGGAAGTCCAGGTAAATGTTTGCTGCCTTACTGCTAGCTGACTGCTGGCATTTCTTTTGTCCTTGAGCACAGTGCTGGAGTTCTCTCCATGCAGCAATCTTGTTTTCATATTCACTCAGATGAAAAGATTTTGCTGGAGTTCCAATGGGAAGGGAGACGACAACCTCCTTACAGCATTGTTGAGCAACCCAGGCTGCAGATTACCTGAACCCTGGGGACCGAAACTGAGGGACTGGCAAGGTCACAGTACGGATTTTAAATCCAGAACTGTAGGGTTTCCAGTGGAAACTCTACCCTCTGGAAAGTGAAAGGGACTATGTGAAGTGATACTTGTAGCCCAGTTATCTTAGAAACAGGTAGTACAGAAGACTGAACTACCAGAACACTTGTGCACTTAAACAGCAGAAGTCATCCTTCTGACCTCAAGAAAATGTCTCAATACAATTGCAGGTATTCAGTACATTTCAATGAAAATTGCCACAAGTTTCTCCACTCCTCCCTTCTCTTAAGTGTGTTTTGTTGAGTATTTTTTTGATAACACAGAACTTTTCTAGTATGAGAGCCAACATTCTGGCTTCAAAGCAGCCAGATTACTGAGTAGGAAATGAGTCTGGATAAGAACACTTTGGAAAAGGGGAATATGTAATCCAAGACAGGCTTAAAATGTTTCAGAAACCTCTATTTTTGGAATGATTAATTCCATTCTCTCCATACCAAACTGCCCTGGAAACGAGGATTTCAGCTTGAGGAGTGAGCAGTACAAGCCTCAGCATTGAAGGCTACAGTCCTTCCAAGATGCAAAAACAAAAAAAATAACCTTCTGACATAATTTTATCTGTCATTTAACAAACTGTCTTCAGATAAACAGATGAACAGAGAAACCAAATGAACCAAACGTGGGGCTGGGTGGTATAAGTAAGCATCCTGGCCAAAGTCTTGGTAAAGAAGGCTGTTGCCTGCTTGGAATCAACAGGTATTTGGAGAACCAAGCTGAAAGCATTGTCCTTCTTGCTGTGTTTGCTGTTACTTAACAGTGTGTGGAAATACAGTACATATCTTGCAAGGGTGGAAGGAGAGAAGGAAGCCTGGTTTATCAGTCATGTGGGTTGTATGTGCATGGATAGAAAGGGAGAAGAGGTTTGCACAGCATCACAGGGCAGCTTTCCTAATGACAGAGTGGAGCAGCACTGGAGTAGGTCACCCAGTGAGTACTTGGTATCTTCACACTTGTTGATTTTTCAGAAACATAAAAACCCATGACTGTTGTACTCCAGTGTTGGCAATAATTCTACTCTTGGCAAGAGGTTGGATCAGAGACCTTCAGAAGTCCCTCTCAGACTCATTTCTTGTTTCAAGATAAACTTCCCCACTGTTCTCTTAACCTCTGATTTCTCCAGTTTGTCCCCAACTTGTTGCAAGTCCATGCTTTTGGTGTGAACTACTTTAAGGATTTCTTCAAAGACTCCTCAACTCTTCTCTGATTCCAGCTTTTCCATCTGTCCTATGTCCCCTTATTTTTTTTTGCCTTTCATATGAATATATGTTTAGTGACATGTAATGATCCTAAGGCAGTGATCTTCTGGCAGGATCAAAGTCAACTTCTAACAGACTTTTTCTGTGGGTTTCTATATATTATTAGCAATGGGCAGCACAGAACAGCTCTTAGATGCAGAAAACAGCTATCAAGTAGGAGAAGATACCTATCTGTGTTTCTGGGTTTCATCTTGTCCAAACTATTTAATTAGTTCTGACTTGGATCTTACAGTTCTTTCTCCAGCACTCCCACAATATGATATAAATCAGGAGAAATGCTCCAAAAACCAGCATCAGTGTTTTGTGTTTGCTTTTGCTTTGGTTTTGTGATTTAGCCAGTATTTTAACTTGTGTTAAGTGGAGGAATCCTGTCCAAAGTTCTGTCTGCATACAAAAAATAATAACAACAATAATAAATAAATAAATAAATAAATAAAAACAAAAATAGAAGCAAGAAATATAAGCAAGAGAAAATAACTTATCCATTGTGAAGCAACAGATGGTCTCTGCAGCTAATAGTCAGGTAGCACTACTGGCCTTTTAATTTTTTTTTACTACATGTGAGATCTATTGTGTCCTAGCAACATGTGGGAGCTGATCAGATCATGTCTTTGTCTAGATCAGGTTCCCCCACACCCTGCTCCTAAAGCAGGTTCCCTACAGGCTGTCACACAGGAAAGTGTCCAGGCAGGTTTTGATTATCTCCTGAGAAAGAGATTCCACTGCCCCTCTGGACAGCTTGTTTTAGTGTTCGGTCACCTTCACAGTAAAGAACTACTTCCTCATGTTCATATAGAACTTTGCTGTCCAGTTCATGCCCATTGCCCCTTGTCCTGCTGCTGGGCGCCACTGACAAAAGCCTGGCCCCATATTATTCTTTTGTTGCTAATAGAATACCTTTTTCATATATAGAAAATAATCTGTTAAGAATTCCAGTTGATTCATTTCATCTGGGATGCTTAGAAAAAAAAATGAAGTCAACTGCGGGAATGAGAAGAGACATGTTTCTCTTCTCAAATAATTTGCCCCTTTGAATAGTCTGGTATAAAAGCAAATATGGCTTGGCTTGGTTCTTTAATTATCTGTTAAGTTTACACTTCCATTAAGGAAGAGCTTAGCTTAGTCTAGCCAACTGCATATGCATGACTTCCAGGTCTGTGCAAAATGTGTTTCTCTGCAGCTCTTCTGCTGTGCTCTCAGTAGTGTCTAAAGAGAGAAATATGTTTACCAGGTTTGTCTCAAATGAATTTAGCTTCTGTTGAAAATGTTGGATTGAAATTTTAACTTTTATGTCCAACTGAAATCATATTAAGCCACTGGGCCAAATAATGCTTTGAGTCTTTGTGAAGTCATTTAGACTGGAGACACCAAAGACTTCTATCAGAGACGTTGCAGTAAGAGAAGTGGTAGTTTTTGTCTGTATGAAACAGTGGATAATTAGACAGCAGGATCTGTAAAGCTATGAATGTTCTATGTTATTTCCAGAGAATGTTTTCCTCTGCTTAGACTCTTCAGGACCTCAGGCATGTGATTGTTGAAACCACATGATTTAAGTAATAATAATAATTCAGAAGCAGAAAGGAGTTGGCTTCCCATAGGTAAATAAATATATGTCATTAAAAGGATGTTGCCTGCAGAAAAGACAGTAATGATGTCTTTGAGGCACTTTGCTGCACGTTCAAGGTATTTCTTGCTGTTGTTACGGGAGTCTCCTACTGGCAAACAGGCAGAAAATGAGGTTTGCCTTCCCCTTGTTGCAGCCACTCCTGAAATCACCTGTCCCACTTTCCTTTGCAGGATCACTCCTAGTGACTGGATGGTAAACCCTGGCCACACTGGAGCTTGCAGAATTTGTGCAATTGCCTTTAGGAGAGTGAAAACACCATTACAGTTGCTGCAGGAAGCCTAGGTTAGTGTATGGGAACAGCAGACTGTACAGCTCCCATCCCTGCCTGGAAGGGTGGAGGATGCAGCAAGGGGAAAAAGCGGGGCTACCTCCTAGGCTCTGGCTGGGGCTAGGCACAACACATGTGGCAATCAGAAGAATAACTTTGTAGTTGCCTCCATCAGTCCTTCTGATCTGTTCCAGAGGGAACATGCAGACAGGACAGGTGCTGCTTCAGCTCACCCACAGAAAAAAAGATCTGAAGGAGTGAATGAATTTAAACGTGCCTGACTCTGCTTTGACAAACTGTTTAGTCTTCTGTCCCACCCACAAAAAGCAGGAGGACAGGCAGTCAGCTTTCAGTGTCATATCCCATGTAACTGACTAACAGCAAAAGTGTAATTACGTTTTTATTGTCACATTAAATGCATGTTGCTTAAGTTCAGCAATTAGGACCTTGTTCATTTCCTCATGAAGGCATTCATGCTGTAACTTAGATTTATTTCAATATAATGGAATTGGATAGTTGGGAAGGAAATGCTCCACATCAAGTGAGTGCTGACTGACTGGGTGGGCAGCTCACAGGGACACTGCACAGCAGGAGAGCCTCTGAGTGAGATGTAAAAGAGGAGTAAGGGGTAAGGCTCTCCAAACAATGCACTAATTACACACATAATGGCAACGGGAAGAAAATGTATTACTCTCATGTCAGCCTCCTTGCCTTTCAAAAGCTGAAATGGCAGTGTGGGCTTTTTAAAAGTTTCAGGGGGCCTATGAGCACCTGTGTGGCTTTGAAAAACAAGGTGAGTGGTTTTGAAATTTGAAATGAGTGGTTCTGAAGTTAGGGGATGAGCAGGGCAGGCTGCTGTTCTCATCCTAGGTTGCTACAGGAAAGCTCTCTATTTGTACCAACCTGGTGACCACCTGTTGTGGCAGACAGGCAGAGGCAGAAACTCAGACAAGCGGCCCACAACCTCTCTGGGCTAACATTTGCACCTAGATGGACCTCCTAAGGTAAGAGGAGGCCTCCCAGACCTTTGGGCTTGGGGAGCTCTGGAATCTAGAAGTCACCCATGGAGTTGAAGTAGTTGAGGGGTGTCATGTGGGCAGATGTGCCAAACTTGATGATCTTCTTGAGAGCAGAGCAGGCTGAGAGAGTAGGTCACCAGATGCGTTCAGTAGTCTGAGAGGAAAATTGATGCTTGGTGTCATGCGGTTGCTCCAAGACAGCCTTGTCCTGGAGCGCAGCCAGGGGAGGATGATTAGCAGGCTTCCAACCAGACAGAGGATAAACATGAGCAGCATGAGGGGGCTGGAACCTCCTCTCTGCTCAGGGCAAAAGGAGAAACCTCCCCCTTGCCACTGCAGTCCCACTAGCTAATACATTTCAGGCTCTGGTGTGGGAGAAAGAAAAAGTTATGGACAGCAGCTTGAAACTGGAAAGGGATGATGACATTAAGAAAGTCCAACAGAGGACCTGAATCACAGCCAGTGCCACTAAAAAAAAAAAAAAAAAGGCAAAGAGTCTTAGTAATTGGAGACTCTTGTCGGAGGGTTACTGAGGCACCCATCTGCCACCCAGACAACCACTCTAGAGAGGTTTGCTGCCTGCTGGGGGCCCACATTAGGGACATCAAAAAGACAATATCCGATATGAAAAAGATGGATGACTGCTATCCTCACCTCATCTTTCAAGCCACGTGAAGCTGTAACCAGGAAATTGAAAAGGATTTTATGTGCCTTGGGAAGGTGTTGAAGGGGGCAGGAGTGCTTGTGGTGTTCTCAGTCCTCCCAGTTGGAGACAAGGATCCTGGCAGAAGGAGGAGAATCAATCAGTTGAATGACTGGTTGCATGAATGGCATCATTCCCAAGGCTATGGTTTCTATGCTCAATGTAGTACCTTTAACAAACTGGGAATGATGATATGAGATGGGATGCAAATAACCACAAGGGGCAAGAATATACTAGGCAGCAAGTTGTCTGGGCTCATAGCAAGGACTGTAAACTAGAGATGGTGGGGGAAGGGGATTCACTGATGAGTGAAAGGGAAGAGCAAGGGAATACTGTCACTCTAGGAAGCAGCAGGGGAATACCTCAGATTTGTTACAGAGGTATGTGGGAGGGCTCCTCTTGGATGGCAGTACATCCAAAAGCCCAGCTGAAGTGCCTCTAAAGAACACACAGAGCACTGGAATATATAATAAGCAAACGGAATTGGAAACTGGGGTGCATGTGGAAAACTTTGATCTTATTGCCATTACAGAAACATGATGGGATGATTCACATAACTGGAACACCATCATTGAGGGCTATAAGCTTTTTTGAAGGAATGGGCAAGGTAGGAGGGGCAGGGTAGTTGCCCTTTTTGTTAAGGAGTGGAGAGATGGTGACAAACTCCCTTGAGAAATTGTCAGGAACAGGTGGAGAGCCTGCAGGTTAAAGTTAGGGATAGGACGAGTAAAGGACAGCTGGTGGTCAGGATCTACTACATGCCACCTGACCGAGAGGAGTCTGTTGATGAGGCTTTCCTATGTCAGCTACAAGAAGTTTCATGCTCACAGGTTCCTGTCCTGACGGGGGATTTCAACCACCCAAATACCTGCTGGCAAGACAACACAGTGAGCTGTAAGCAATCCAGGAGACTCCAGAAGTCCATTGACGGTAACTTTCTGGTTCAATTATTGGACAGACCAACCAGAGGTGAAGCCTTGCTGGGCCTGGTGCTCACCAATGTGGAGATTGTTTAAGATATGAAGAACAGAGGCGGCCTGGACTGCAGCGACCGTGTTCTGGCCGAGTTTGTGATCTTGAGGAACATGGGCCTGGCAAAGAATGGAGTCAGAACCCTGAACTTCAGGAGAGCAAAATTCATGTTTAAGGAATTTTTGGATGAGATGTCCTGGGAAAAAGTCCTTAGGGATGAAGGAGTGGAAGAAAGCTGACTTATCTTTAAGGATGCCTTTCTGAGAGCACGAGAGCTCTCAGAATAAGAAAGCAAGCAGGGGAGGCAGAAAACCAACATGGCTTGGCAAAGACCTGCTGGTCAAACTGTGGGAAAAGACAGACAGTGGAAGCAAGGACATGTCACCTGGGAAGAATACATGGATGCTGTCTGGACTTGCAGAGATGGGATTAGGAAAGCCAAGACACAGATGGAACAGAACTTGGCAAGGGATATTAAAAACAACAAGAAGGATTCTACAGGTACATAGGTCAGAAGAGATGACCCATCCTTGGAGGTGTTTAAGACCAGGTTGGATGGGGCCCTGGGCAACCCGATCTAGTACTTGACCTAGACATTGGCAGCCCTGTCTATGGCAGGGGGGTTGGAACTTGATGATCATTCGGGTCCCTTGCAACCCAAGCCATTCTGTGATTCTATGATTCAGTGAAAACTTCCAAAAATTGTACTTTCCATTGCCGGAGATGTGAGTTCAGGAGTACATATGGGAGTTTGTATTATAGGTGTGCTGGGGAATCATAGAATCAATCATAGAATCATAGAATTGCTCAGGTTGGAGAAGACCTTAAAGATCATAGAGTCCAACCACAACCTAACCATACTACCCTAACTCTAACAACCCTCTGCTAAATCACATCCCTGAGAGTGACAGGATTTCGTGGTACTTCTTGCTAGTTGCAGGGAGGTGGGAGTCTACTTTTCACATTTGTCTCATTTCACATATGTCACCTGTAACGGATCTCTTGGCATAAGGAAAAGATACTTCCTCCTCAGTGTAACACTTGAGAGCAAACTCTTTTAGTATACGCCCCATGTTCAGGTAGGAGCATGATCAGGTAGAGATGGCCATCAGACAGTGATGGAAAGTGCTGTATATACAGGTGATCATCTGAGATTTCATTCAAAAGGTGAACCTTGAAAAAGATGGGCCTCCAAGATTTCTCAGTTAAAAGTGATTGTATTTGGAGAACTCTTACCCTGCTAAGAACACTAGCAAAGGCTGTGAGTGGCACAGCAAACATGCAGAACAGATGAGCTGTTCTCCAGCACTCAAATGTGTTCCTGCCTTTATGAACATTTACCAGATGATTCTGAGTTTTAGTCACACTGTCTACAAATAACAAGAACATCATTTCATAGTCAGATCTGATGCACTTGTAGATTGTTTGCCTTTTTATCATAGCTTAAGTATCTCAAGTCTGACCATTATGCTTATATTTTCCAGATATTTAATGTCAGCTGAAAGCTAATGATAGAAAAGAGAAAATACAAACTCAGAAAACCATGCTGTAAACTTGCTACTTAATTTTTGCCTCTCTCCGTTGTTACCTATGACTACCATCTACACTGACATAGTGCTTTTCCTCACTGATCCCAAAGCAGTGGAGGAAGTGAGGTGCAGGTGCTTCTTTTCAGCCCAGAGGCACCTGATCCCTTGGAGCTGAAGCTGGATGTAAGCTACCCAATCAGATCCAAATTCTGCAAAAGCTTCTGGGGAGTCACATCTGAATACCGCCCATCCTTATGACAGGTTAGACTGAAAACTCGCAGTTCTGTGGCTTGAATCCATCTCTAATCTGAACAACTAAATGGATGGTTCCTAAATAACCTGCCTGTGCAGGTGTTTCATTGTTGTTCTGCACTGTTCAGCACAGTGTTTTCTAGGCATCTTCAGCTTTCTGTGAACAGTGAGAAAACTTGTTTGCTTCTACCACAGGATATTTCCAGCACAACTTTAGTTAGTCCATATTGTGATCTCAAACTGGGACTTCTGAAGGTAGTGACACTGCACTCTTAACTAACTTTCATGAGTTGTGAATAACATTCACTAAATCTCTAGTATTTATATTTTGAGTCTTCTCAAAGCAGGAAGAGTTGTACAAACCTGCATTCTGAATTCCTAAACCTTAATTCCTGTTTATACTCCAATGACAGACACGGACTTACAACTATTTATAAATGTTTCGTATCACCATTTCAAAGTCTGCTTTATGGAGAATTCTCAGCACCAGGAAGGCTTCTGCTGTTAATTAAGTGTTTCAATTATTTTAATTTTAATGTTTCTTTACAGCAGCAGTAGTTGTAACTTCAGCAAAAGCCCATATTTTTTGCTAGTATCCTCTGCCACTTCAGCACTTTCAAGGAGTTATTTATACTTTAAGGATGGAATAAAAAGATGAAGCAAGGCACTAGTCTTTCTGTACATGGCAACAGTGTACACATATCATGCCATAGAAGTACTTGTCTAGTGCTTGCTGTAGAATGAAATGAGCACAAACCCTTCATCAAAAACTCTTACAGTCCTAGGGACAAATAAGCTGTGGTGTTTAAGAAGGAGCAGATTTCAACAGCTGCATTTACTAGATGGAGAACTGGTATAGAAGGAAGATGAAATAATGTTGGCTTGAAGAAGTCTATCATAACTGGGACACAGACCTTTATACGTTGGGTACTTGCCTTATCCTCTTCACCTTCCCCTTGTGTGTTTTTGTTTTGGGGGTTTTGTTTGTTTGTTTGTTTGTTTGTTTGTTTCTCAGAATAAGTATGTAAAAGCAAAAGAGCCCATCTGCATCATGAAACAAAGTCCTGCAAAACCAGGCAGCACCATCAAAGTGGTTCAGCCCTGAAAGATGTACTGAACATCTGTGGAGAGAAGGATAATAAACTCACCTCAGGGCCAGGCAACAAATGCTGAGCCAAGAATAAGCCCCCTGGATAAAGGCTATGGGCCAAATTCCTTGTGTTGTAGTGTAAAAAGAAACAGTTTACTCCAAGTATTTGCAAAACATGGTCAGCTACAGGGGAAGGAAGTAATGTACTACCTCCTCAAAGTCTGTTTTCTTTCAATGACATTAGATTGACCAAACACTTAATAAGGGCCCGATTTTTTAATTTTGCAGGTTACATGCTGTCAGGACTAACTATGTTTTTCTGGTGGTTATGAAGACCTAAGTTGGTTTGACAGGAAGTAGGAGCTATCTGCCTCTTGGTCCCCAAACTGCTCACATTTAATTTTTCTTCTCGGTAAATGCATGAAATACAGTTAGATCAAAAGAAAAGTTCAATTTAAGGTAAGTTTTAACATTAACCCTTGTACACTAAATGCCAGATTTAGGCAAATTTAGTGAGTCCTCCCTTTTTTTCTGAAGGGGAACAGATCTGCACACTTGCATGAGGTCTGCTAATGGCATTACTTCAGAAAGGGATACTTTCCTGTCTCATTCAAGTGAGAAGCCACCATGGGTGGACATATATGGCTGAGAGAAGACCTTCACTTGTGGGATTTTCACCTTGGCCAGACACTTCAATACCTGTTTTGCAGAAGTCAGGGAGCTGGCTGGATGTCATGGAATCACAGAATGGCTTGGGAAGGGATATTAAAGCCTGTCTATTTTTACCTCAAAGCAGGACTGCCATGCACCTGATCAGGCTGCCCAGGGCCCCATCCAACCTGGCCTCCACCAGGGATGGGGCATCCACAGCTTCTCTGGGCAGCCCATGCCAGGGCCCCACTCCCCTCTGAATGAAGAATTTCTGTCTAACATCTAACTTAAATCTCTCCTTTTAGTTTAAAGCTAGTCCTCCTTCCTCTATCACTGTCAGGCCATGTAAGAAGTTGGTCTCCCTTTGGATACTGGAAGGCTGCATGAGGTCTCCCTGTAGCCTTCTCTAGGCTGAACAAACCTAGCTCCCTCAGTCTTTCTTCAAAGGGGAGGTCCTCCAGCCCTCTGAGCATCTTTGTGGCCCTCTTCTGTTCTTCTCCTACCATCTTCTTCTGCAAGTGGAGAAATACAACAGCATGGCTCCCCCTGCAATAACCCACCCTGTTTACTAGTGGCTCTGCCTTCCTCTGTGCCACCATTAGCAATCCCTCCTTTTCTCTGAAGCTCAGATACAAGTCCTCTCTGCAAATCCATTGGCTGCATACAGTAACCTTCCACACTTGTTCCTTTCCTATGAGTTTTCAGGAAAAAGCTGAGAGCCTTCATGCAGAAACCCGTCTCTTGATTGCACCTGGCAGCTTCGAGCTGTGTTGCTGAAGTGTGGATGTTATCTCATTTGAAAAATTGAATTTATTCTTCCCAAACTCGTTGTGACGAGGATGGTAACGTTGGTTTGGGCAGCAGATGGCTTTTTCAGGAAGACGTTCTGGGAACGTGTTCAGGTTTCTCCTTTCATGTGGTGTATGTGCATGCCGGCAGCTGATTCAGACTAAACAAAGAGAAATCCTATGTTGTGGTTTCCTTCTGTCAACACGCCATGCGAGTGGTTGAAGTTCCCCAAAACATATATCAGCAATTATTTTCCTCTCTCTGGGAACCCTAGCAAACACTCCTCTTGACTTCAAGTCAAGTGTAAGGTGTTCCCATTTCCTGCCTTGTCAAACACCTGTTGCAGTATCTAGTCACTTGCTCTCCTGGTGATGCTGGAGACCTCTCTGGTTCAACCCCCCTCTGCCTGTCTGCCAGTTCTACCAGCTTTGATGTTTACCTCCAACTTCCTCTTCTCTGTGTGGGCTTCTACTGCAGACTGATTCTGCTCTCTTTTCTCATGTGCTCGTAGCCAGTGATGAAATTCTCTGTATCAGGATTCATATTAACGTATATTTTACTATTGTATTTTTAAACAAAACTTTGAGAAGAAGCACTGGAACAGGTTGCCCGGAGAGGTGGTGGATGCTCTGTCCTGGAGACTTTCAAGGTCAGGCTGAATGAGGCTGATGTATGTGTAGGTGTCCCTGTTCATTGCAGGGGAGTCGGACTAGATGGCCTTTCAGGGTCCCTTCCAACTCAAACGATTCTATGATTCTATAAGCTGAAAGCTGAAGATCTTCCTCAGGAGCATCTCTTCCTGTATTCCCTTCCCGGTGCAGTGAAACTGGATCATACATCATTGCTTCTGACAGAGCATGAGACACAGCTGACATAAAATTACTGAGTAGAGGGTGAAAGAACCTAACTGCTACTATGACTTGAGCTCTGCTTGTTGGGGGGCTGTTTCCCATGGTTAATGAAGAGCTTAACAGTATTTTAGTGATAATTTGATACTTAACTTTTAGCCTGTTGTATAAGTGCTAATTAAATGTTTTAACATCCTGTACATGTTTTATGTATTAATAAGCAATAAGTGTACAAGTTACACTTTTTATGTGATTTAGAATTAATTGCAGGGTGGTGAAATTTCCTCCTTTTATATACCTATTAAACCCACATAACTGCTGTTTTTACAGTTGATTGGTGTTCAGTTAACATACAGTAATTGCTCTTTAAAGGCTTTAGTAAGTGCATATTTGAGACAATTTACAGTGTTAGCAATTTCCTGGTGGTATTCCTCAGAGGTATGGGGAAGCTAATCACGTTCAACGCTGGAATTCTCCTGGAGCCTGCCACGCGTTTCCCACTGCACTCTGTGCAAGCAGCATCCAGCCATGAGGGACTCCACATTCGGAGATGATAAACACACAAGAAGAATCACTTTATTGGCTATAAAAGGATCCTACTGCAGTGAGGCGAGCAACTGGGAGGCAGAGACACATTGTTAGCTAAACAAATCAGGAGGGGCATAGTGCTTTCTGCTTTATTCTGTGAAGCCACAGAGGAAAACAACAAGCTGTCATCTTTTCTCTTGGTAAATCACACACTCCCTCTGTGTCTGTCTCCAGCTTAAAGGTATGGAAACTGTAAGCCTGGGCCCCTGCGTCTCCACACAATGGTGGCATGACCTCAGGCAAATCACTGAGTGCCTCTATGCCTCACTTAGCTCTCTGTGGACATAACACTCTGCCCGTCTTTACTCACAGGGAATACTCTTCATCCCAGATCACGTCTCCTCCAGCAGCAAAGAGATCAAATGCACAGTTAAGACAGATACATAAACAGACAAACAGCACCACCCTTCTTCCCCATTAATTTGGAAATTTTGAGGGCAGCAGAAAACTAATTGCTGCTTCCTCGCAGATTGAGACTGCAAAGTGCACGGAGTGCTGCCACTTAATTGACGGAGCTATCTGAAATCCAATCTACCAGACACAGCAAAGAAAGAATATTATTTGAAATCTGTATGCCAGTGAGAGAGTGCATAGAAAAGAAAGCAAATTTTGTTCCACATCGTTCTTTTTGCATAATGTTGTATTCTTTTGACAAGGCAGCATAATAAAGCTTAACTCCCTCTTTGCTCCCCACCCTCCAATCTCTGACTTAAAAGAAAACAGCAGAGCCCTATCTTTAGCGTCAAATGAACAATGGGCACTCTTCCAGCAAGAAGAAATGAGCTGCTTTTGAAAGAGTTGTGGAGGAAAGTGCAAAATGTTCTAACTTCCCATGAAATAAATATTTGAATGATAGTCGCTTGGCTCATCCTCTAAGATGTAAGTGTAGGATTTGCACTCCAGGTTTATATGAAACATTGGCAAGCGTAGTTAAGGGGGGCTTGAAATCTCTTATTGAAGATAAGAAAAGAGAGAGGTACAATGAGATGAAAGATTTTCGTGTTCAAGACACTTCAGAAATGGAAACTAATTAATATTTCCAGTAAAAGATGGTATATTTCATCCTATTTTGCTGGTGAAACATGGCCAAAACTTTCCAGGCAGCCTGGAGGATATTGAGACATTGATTTTAACAAGACTTGGGAAACTCGGTCCCCTAGGACTGCATATTTTAGCTGAGGGTTGAGCCATTGTCTCCAGCCTGCAGGAGTTAGCAGGGAGACACTCAGCACCACATGCTGGGAGAAGTGCTTTACCCTCACAGGTGCTGAAGTCCTAAGACAGGCTAGTGAACTGTGTTATTCCCTATATCACCTTGGCAAATTTAATGTTTATGAAGTAACATCTTTCTCTAACCAACTTTAGAGAGTTTGGAAGAGACTCCACCAGATTTCTTCCCCTTCCAAAAAAAAGTCATGAGTGAGATGCAACTTTCAGTATTTTCACCACAAAATTATTATCATGGAAATGGTCCTCAGTGGCCTGTGCTGATTCTTGTATCGATAAGAACACACATTGACATGTATGTGCATAATGTGAAGCCGTGAAGTTGCCTTCAGCAACTGCCATGCATCATCTCAGTTTCCCGCATGTCTCCCATAACTGTCCTTCTTTGGACTTGCAGCAGGCAACCAGAAGAGGGAAAATAGTCTCAAAGTATTCTTTACCCCAGGCTTGGGGGTAAAGTTCAGATAAACTGTGTTTGCTCTTTTACACCACACAGTGTGTTATCTATAATTCAGTGGGACCTTGCAATCTTACACAACTGGAATATGTTGAAAGTAAATCCCTTAACATCCCTTCAACAGTTTGAAGTAGGCCAGGAGTGACTGTTGAAAATCAGGCTATTGTCAAGTGATCTGTGTAACCCTGATCAATGGTGTGGCCTGGTACTTTAGGTCATTCACAGAATCATAGAACTGTAGAATTGTTCAGGATGGAAATGATGCCTATGATGATCTAGTACAACCATCAGCCCATACCCACCATGCCCAGTAGCTGTGTCCCTCAGTGCCACATCCACACAGTTTCTTGAACACCTCCAGGGACAGTGACTCCACCATCTCCCTGGGTGGCCCATTCCAGTGCCTCACCACTCTTTGTGAGAAAAAATTCCTCTTAATATCCAACCTGAACCTTCCCTGGTGCATCTTAAGACATCCTATCACTAGTTAGAGTGAAGTCTGAAAGAGCAATAGAGTATGTGCTCAAAGTGAGATGATTTTAGAAAACTGGGAAGTATTTGAAATCTTGGCATTTTCACAAGAATTTTCAATTTAATTTTGTTTGTCAGAGTAGAGTTTTCCACTGGAGTAACAGTTAAATGTAATAATTTATCCTGGTTTCTTTCAGCGTTTCTAGGATTGCTTCTTGCAAGCAATTAGTTTTACCCAGACATCCCAATCTGGTGAGAGTGAATAAGCAGGACTGGGTTAATTTGGCAGAAGGCAACACTGCAAACACAACAATGTTCATTGTTCTTTGCAAGAACTGGAAGTGGAAACAATATTCTGCATTAGGGGTGTGGTGAAACAACTTGCTCCAGAGTCCTCTGGGCTTCTCTTTCCCTCTGAACTGTGATTCAGTGTTGATGTGGCAGTGTAGTTTGCCCCAAGCACTGTCTCCACAGCAGAGGTGGTGGGAAACTTTCCAAAGGCAAGGTTTTCTGCTGGGAGGTGCCAATTCAAAGAATGCGAAACCTGCCATGCAAGATGGTTCCTCCAGCTTAAGTCTCCTGTGAATCAAAACAATAGGTTTCAATGGTTTGAAGTCCTGAAAGGGAAGGGCTTCATTGCTTTTTAGAGATAACGTGCAGCTGGAAGTCCAAATTGAAAGAAAAGATTTTAACGTGGGTCAAAACATGCCACTTCCTTCCTCGCCTTGGGGGGGGAGGACCCAAATACCTTCTGCCTGGTGTCAGCTACCTACATTAGCATGCTGTCTTCTGAGGAGCCAAAGCCTGAGGGGACAGAGGATGGAGAGAGGCCCCAGCCTCCCTGCTGTGCTGTGCAGGCCTGATCTCTGCTCAGCCACAGCTACCAGGGCTTTGGCTGGGAAGAGCTTGCTCCTCCGGCCTCCTGCGGGGCCTGTGCCGCATGAGGTTTTGTCATGGGAATCCTGTTTCTCCTCCCCACTGCCTGCCCTGGGCCGGTCCATGGAGGCCTCTCAGCCTCATTGTGGGGAGTTCTAGAAAGGCACTGCAGGCTTTTGGGATCTGACTGTAAGTTCTGAACCACAGCCCTGACCCAAAATCCTACTTTCCCTCCTCAAAGCACCCCTCCAGGTGCCACTGCAAATCACCCCAGCTTGAGCATCCCTGCTTGAGAAGCTATCATCAGCTGAAGCAGGTGCCCTCTCCATCTGTCTTTGGAAAAGATATTGTCACCTGTCCTGTACAAAGCAGCCTGTTTTATTCCTTCTGCATTCCTGTTTCACCAAGTCCCACGTATCTGCCTGCCTTGGTGCAGGGGACACCTGACACCCATTTACAAATGGAGTCTTAACTAAAGGGAAGTTGATACTCTGCAGTAGAATTCCATCTTCTCCAATTTCTATTAAAACTAATGCAGCAGTCAGGAGCAGAGTGAACAGGATGGATTAAAGCTGCATCTTCTCACCTCTGTGGTCCTGGAGCAGAGGGGCAGGGAGAAGGGGGCTTTAAATCTTGGTGGCACTTCCACTGCAATGGCAGAGCAGGCAGGGAGCCATCACCTTTGTACCAACTACTTTTCTGAGGCTTGGTAAAGTGTCAGGCAACTGAGATGACAAGCATCAGTTACCATCTCTGGATCCAGGCTGGACACCAGAGAAAGGGATGAGGTCAAGATTACAGAAACAGCACAGGCTGAGGAAAGGCAGAGCATGTCAAGCAGTGCTCCTCTGGTGTTTTTCCATGACTTCATTAGGCTTGGTTTCTCACCTTCTGGAGCCCAGGGAGAGTGTGAGGGAGTCACACAAACAATAGATCATGATGAAGTGCATGCACTTCACATTGTCCTGCTGAAAAATGCCAATGTGTCAGAGCATGTAGAGCATGCCTCAAGATTCTGAAACATCCTGCTGTAGTTGTTTCCCTTCCCCATGCCACCTAATACCAGCCCCCACCTTAAAAGTGGCATTGTTTTCTCTCTCTATGCCTCTCTCAATGGCTGTGCAGAACCAGAAAATTCGGTGCAGTAAAGTGAATATAACCAAAGGCAACAAACAAAGTTTTCAGCTGTCAGCGGACCTGCTCTTCTGAATATTGCATCTTCTTTCGGGTTGCACAGAGGTTTCCTTAGTTCAGGAAGGCTGAGAATCACACAGTGCCCAGAACTGTAACACTCCCTTACAGCAACACTTGCTCACCTCCACATCTATGCCGTTTCTTCCAGTGAAGAAACCTACAAAAAACCCACAGAAGTTTTGTCAGCACCTCCTTCTTCACCCACACTATTAAGCTCTTGCCTCCTCTATTAATTTAGGGTGTTGCAGAAAAGGATGAGTACTGTCAAACTATCTCCAGGAAGATGCAATAAGTGCAGTAAGACTGAGTTCTGTTGAAAGGGTTTTGCAAAGGAAGGTCACTTTCTGGATTAAATTTCCTAAGTAATGCAGTGGAAGTGGAGCTGCTGACCTCTGATAGCACCAGGTTTTTGTTCCACACAGTGCCCTGGTGCTTGAGGTATTATGACAGCAAGTGCTGTATGTCATATAGGTGGTGCAGAATACAAGGCGAAGAAGGTTCATTGGGCAAGGAAAAACAGAAGATACGTGGTGACATGAAGTTGTAGAGAGTGCAGGCTTCCAAGGAAAGGTAATATCCCAGTAAATGCAGATTTAGTAGGGAGCATGAACATGGGCAGAGGGGGTTTCACAGAGCTTGGACCTAGAATGGGAATAGGGGAAGACCTAGCGGTTGAATAACAAGGATGCAGTCCATTAGCAGCCTGGATAATACTATTCCCACTTAGAGGCAACCTTGCTGTAAAGCACTGAGAGCTTCACATGCATACACACACATTTTTTGCAGTGTCTCTGCAAAAGAAATTTCCTGAAGAACTGGAATGTGTGACTAAAGCACTTGTGAAGTTCCCCCAAGGGACGGGCTCTTCCACTGGCATAAATCAGCATCTCTCCATTGATGCTGATGGATTTACTTCCCTTTGCCCTCCCTAGAATCAGGCCAGAGGCACACGTTACCCTTTGTTGCTCCGTGGGTATGCAGGGGTGCAGATCTGCACGGTCAGGAACTTTGAAATTCCACCCCTTGTTTCCAGTGACAAAATGAGTCATCCCTGAGCTTTTCCAGTGGCTTGGAAAGTGCTCAGATGTCAGTCTATAAATAGCAAGCTAGATCGAGCTCTTTAATGTTTCTGGTGGTGATTGCAGTGGAGTGAACTGTGCCTCATAAATCTGTGGTGGTCTGTGAATCGTTGCTCCCAGCATTTGGAGCGCAAAAACAGGATTTTTTCTGTGTGTGTGAGTGAGATCCATATGTCATTTCAAAAGCAGAGACTGCTGCTGGAACTTCTGCTAAGCTGAAGGGTCTCCCGTAGCATGCTGAACGTCTGTGCGAGAAATGGGATGAGTAGCACAGACTCAACTTTCAGTGTTGCATTCTGAGGTTGAGTATTACTTGACACAAAGTATTCAGGCATGGTAGGACAACAATAGCGCTTACATCATGTTCTGCTTCTCTATGGTGTGAAAACAAGGAATACCCACTTCTTGTCCAAGAGGAGTCCCTGACCAAGGCTCAGCCCTATGCTGTTGAAGTACAGCTCTGCTCTTGAAAGGGCCTGTAGGAGTGCTCTGAGGAAGCTGCATGCTCAGTTTGTGAGTGACCTCTCCATCCACCGCATCTCCTTATTTCTCACCTGCTAGTCTTGACTGCTTTACTTGAAGTGCTGAGACCACGTGGCTTACGTTCATTTTCTTTTGCAAGCAACAGCAGCAAAGGGCCTGAGAGTAAAGCTGCTTCTGATTCCAATTACATTTATCTTTACAGGCAACAGGAGAAGAAAAAGAAAAATACTGGGGATGATACAGAGTCACAGGTCAGACCTGGTTTGTGTTGTCCCTGGAATGTCATTTCTGTGGTGCCTAGGGGAATAAAAAAATCTACAGAGTACTTGGTAGATTTACAGAAGCATAGGATCAGAGAATGGCTTGGGTTGGAAGGGACCGCAAAGCCCAGACAGCTCCAGCCCCCTGCCGTGGGCAGGGCTGCCCCCCACCAGCTCAGGCTGCCCAGGGCAGGGCCCCATCCAACCTGGCCTTGAGTGCCTCCAGGGATGGGGCATCACAGCTTCTCTGGGCAGCCTGTGACACTGCCTCAGTGCCTTCTGAGTAAAAAATTTCTGTATAACAAATCCATATCTCCCTTCTTTCAGTTTAAATCCATTCCCCCTTTTCCTATCACAATTAGACTGTGCAAAAAGTCAGTCACCATCTTCTTTTTTAAACTCCTTTACATACAGGAAGGCACAATGAGGTCTCCCCGGAGTCTCCTCCAGGCTGAACAAGCCCAGCTCTCTCAATTTGTCTTCATAGGAGAGGTGCTCCAGCCCTCTGAGCATTTTTGTGTTCACCTCTGGACTTGTTCCCAATAGCTTCACATCTTTCTTCTGCTGGGGTTCCCAGACCTGGATGCAGTACTGCAGATGGGGCCTCACGAGAGCAGAGCAGAGGGGACAATCCCCTCCTTCTCCATGCTGCCACCCCTGTGATACAGCTGTCCTTTTGGGCTGCAAGTGCACAGTGCTGGCTCATGCCCAGCTTTTAGTTCACCAGAACCCCCAAATCCTTCTTCACAGGGCTGCTCTAAATGAGTTTGTCTCCCAGTCTGTACTCGTATCTGGAATTACCCCAACACCTTGCGCTTGGCCTTGTCAAATCTCTTTATCACAGAATCACAGAATTCTAGGGGTTAGAAGTGACCTCCAGAGATCACTGAGTCCAAGCTCCCTGCTAAAGGAGGTTCCCTGCAGCAGAATGCACAGGTAGACATCCAGACAAATCTTGAATATCTCCAGAGAAGGAGATCTCACACCATCTCTAGGCAGCCTGTTCCAGTGCTGCATCACTCTGTCAATAAGTTCTTCCTTATATTAGTATGGAACAGCCTGTGTTCCAGCTTCTGCATGTCCTATTGTTGATGATTACATTGATGTGGGCCCACTTTTCAACCCTGTTCAGACCTCTTTTGACGACATCCCTTCTTTCTGACATATCAACTGCATCACAGCTTAATGTCATTTGCAAACCTGCTGAGGGTGCGTACTCAATCCCACTACCTTAGCATGGTGATAAAAATGTCAAAGAGCACCAGTCCCTGTATAGACCCTTGGAGATCACCATTCACCACTGGTCTTTATCTGGATGTAGAACCATTGACCACAGCCCTCTGTCTGTGACCTTCCAACCAATTCCTTATACACTGAATAGTCCACCCATCAAATCCACCTCTTTCCAATTTAGAGGTCAAGTAAAGGTTTCATGTACAACTGTGTCAAAGGCCAGGTAGATTACAACAATCAGAAAACCATTCATAAGTGCCTTTTATTTTGAATTCTCATCATACAGGTGTATTGATGCCATGTTCTGACACTGCCTATTATCTGCATAACACCTCAAAAATCAGCCTTCTTTACCTACTCCTGGAAATAAAACCATTTTGCATACCAATTACTATGCAAACATTTATCTGGGCTTAAAAAACACTACTTTGCTTTACTCTTTTCTGTTCAGATCATCAATGCAGTGACTACTTAGCTGTTTAGCTGTCTTTCCATTTTTTTATTAAGTGGTTTTTCTCTTCAGCATCATATACTAGACTGTTGCGTTCTCTGGCTCACAGGTTGTTGAACATCTCGTTCAGCCCACACTCCTGCTTAGGAGACTTATAAACAAGCACTTTAATGCCTTCTCCCACACCTTCCCGCGCTGAATTGCCTACACTGCTCTTGCTTCTTACCCAAATCCTTTTTAAAGACACATTTGCCATGGAGTCCTATCTCCATGGTCACTGTGTTTCTGGTGTGCTGTGATCACAGGTTGACCTACCTTGGACAATGGATCTGTCGTTTCTGTGCTCTCCCCCAGATATATATGTGCTTTCTCATGTTGAGTATCCATGCCTTGTGCAGAAGGAACTATTTGCAACCTTTTTACAGTATCCAGAATGGTGGGATCCAGGACCCAGGGCCAGGCTTCAGATGCCAAGTACAACACAGTACAATTTCTAGAACTTAAGGCTTCTACCAAGACACCAGTATTGTTGTCGGTGCTTTCTAGAAGTGGAAGCTGTGTTATATACAGAGGGAATGGTAAGTCCAAGGTCATTCTTTGTGCCTGAGGATTTGGGTTTCTGTCGTCCTAAGCCTCTGTTACTGTACTCCCACAGCACTCAAAACCTGGTGAGAAATATGATTTGGAGTTTTTCCTTCAAAATCATATAGTGCTTATTTCTGTTGACTAAAATTTTGTTAAAATAGATCTCTAGTTAAATGTGACTTTGATATCCTCCCATGATCATCTCTGTGGCTGGAGCTCTCAGGCCCCATATCTTTATCTCAGTGAGACAGCAAAGTAGTGGGTGACCTTTGAGAATTTCCTTATCATAAAAAATATGCCCAAAAATCACACTGTGCATGTACAACATTACAATAAAAAATAAAATAAAAATAAAAAAGGAAAACAACACCTTCCACCTCCTAGCCCACTGCATTTGAAACCATTTTTCTCCACATTGTTCTGTTTTTAACCTAGATGCTGTTTGATCCCAGCAGTGGACTGATGGCATTGCATTAGACCATATGGGGTGGCTCTCAGGAGATTAGTAGGCAGGCTGGGAGTGATCTTTTGGTTTGCATTTGCTCTATTGTGTTACCCTAGGAAATAAGAAAAGCAAAAGATTTGTTCTGATTTTACAGAGGTGCCAAATGATTTCAGGTGCCTTTGATTTATGGGAATTGGTAGCTTTCAAAAAAATCAGGTCAGGCTTCTTTTTTTTTTTTTTATTGAAAGGAAAAAAGTTCCTTTCTAACCAAAATTAATCTTTATGTAGGGCTTGCAATCATCTACATCTTTCTACTTTGTTGATGGGATGGCTGCAGAAGGTTTTGCTGTATGGTTTTGGCTGATAGGCCAAAAGTTGTCTCCTCACACAAAAAGTTTTCCAGCACTTCCAGAAGTGCTGCAAAACTTTTTGTGAGGAGACAACTTTTGCTGCAAGGGGGTGAACGCCAAGTACTTCTCTTGGGAACAGTCTGATGTAGTGGGTTGTGCCTCTGAATTGAGTTCTCTGGAATTGGAGGGGCTTTTATCTACACCTGAGAGCAGGCAAGGTGAGAATTTAGGTCCATGGCTTCAAAGTCAGAGCACAATTGGACATAACGTGGCTACTCCTGCAGCAGTTGCATTTACAAAGTGCTTGCAGTTCCCCTGGTTGTGTCAGCCTGGATATGACACTGATAGAACTATTCTGATGCCAGCGCAAGATTGGTTGGCACGGGTTTGAACAGCATTGAGCTGCTCCCAGCAGCATGATTTGATTGCTCAGTATCTCTCACACAACTGGTTACAGTGCAACAGGCCAGCTAGCATCAAGAAAGCCAACAAGTTTGGCTCAGTAACAGGAATGGGCCTCTTCTTCCACAGTTTTTGGTCCTTAGACTTACACCGAGATACACCTGTTTGCCTCAACTGACCATCAAAATGTGACAGGATATCCACTGCTGGAGATGCTCTGAGCATTGCTTCACAGTGTTTTAATTGTACTGAATACAGAGCCATATCATCCTTCCACTATTTGGACTCAATTCTTGGATTTACAGAGTGGGAGCAACTTCAGCCAACACATACCAGTCACTGTACCTGATATTTCAGTTACTGGAGGCTGAGAGTATGGTGTGGCACTGGGTGCTCAGGGCCTCATGGCACACAGGTGGGAGATCCACCTACCTTTCTTCTTCCACAACAGAAAGGCAGAACAAGATTAATCCATTTTAATCAGAAATCTCCCCCCTTCTACATCTGAAGTGTGATAGGGGCTGCTCCTGGAGGCTTAAGATATTGATATTGATGGTGGTGCTGCAGAGAATGAGTTACCTGTTTTGGAGGAATGTGATATTTAGATAGGATTTTTTTTTTTTTTTTTTAATCTGAGCAGGTAGAACAGTATCAACACTAAGGACAAATATGAAATTAATTGGCTTGGAAATATCATATGTCAAGTGTTGGAAGGGAGTGGAAACAAGAGAAAAGGAGTGAAAAAAGGAGACCTGCAATGGGGCTATAGTTAAAGTGAATTTTCCTTAGTTCCTTGCAGTACAGAAGAGAAAATAAGAAAGATACAGACGTTTCTGATGGTTCTCATGATGGTAAAGAACATGCTGGAGAAACATATCCGCTTGTCAGAATTTAAGATCCACAGATTTTGTGTATCCTTCTTTACCTACTCTGCATGTGGAGCAGACTCAGCTGAGAGTTTACAGCAGGACATTTGGCATACGTGGGTACCTTTTGCATGAGTGTGTAGGTGAGAATTGGATCTCCTGGTGCTGTTAGAAAATACAGCAGCATGTGATAACCATAGAGTCCTGGCAAGATTCTCTCTCTCCAAAGCACATTTCTGGAGGCACAGTCAGTGCTGTTACAAACCCTCAGGCAGCCTTATGTGTGCACAGGGTAACTGGTTGGTGTTAAGCGCTGAAAACCTTAGTGCAAACAGAGCCATCTAAAGATGGTTGCTCTTCTCCTTTCAATTCTAAACGATTTGGGTAATAGATGAAGCTTTCTGGACGGATGAGTGTGAGTCACACAGTTTGATATACAGAAGGGAGAGGAAATGAAGTAAGGGGCCAAAAATAATCATAGAGACGTTAGCTTCGAAGGAAGGACAAAACAGAACACAGAATAGAAAATAAAAGACCTACAGTGATGTGACATTAAGACCATCTGGTCAATGTTTGGCAGCAGAGGAAAAGCAAACAAAGTCCTGAGAAGGCTGCCTAAAAGTGGGAAGAATATAAATGACAATCTGCCCAGCAATCATTTAAAAAGCATTGGGCTCTTCTCATCTATCTACCTTGGTGAATCCAGTTTTGAAAAGGGGCAACCCAAAGACAAGAAGAGTCTGCCTCGGGATATTTTGGGAGTGTGACAGTTTGAAGAGAGATTAAACCGAATGTTGGTTTGTTTGCACACAGAGAAGATCCCAGAGATTTGGCTAACACAAGGGTGTCTGCAAGGTAGTGGCACAATAACACTAACCGACTATGCAGATAGGTTCCAGCAGAAGAAGAGCTCATGGGCTGACATGCAAAAAAGTGTAAACGAACCTATATGTTTGTGGAACATCTGCCAAAATGATTGAGGTTGCTAAGTGCTGTTGCCAAAGAAATCAAGTAATAATGATAATATCATATGAAGTGTAAGAAGAACTTTATGGCTTTGAAATTCATAAGAAGAAATACAGCTCTAGGTAGAGCTCTCGATCATCTCCATACTTATCAATTCGCTTTAAACGTGACAACATTTGGCCAAGAGAAATGCTGTACTTAGAGGGAATGAAGGGGTTGTTGGGTGCTTCACTGAGTTGCAAAAGGCGGTTTCCTATAAACTTTGTTCTGGATTTAAAATCAAAACAACAGAATTTACTGTGCTTTTGGGGCTAATATTTCATTAAGTTTTGCGTCCTTCCCTCCCCCCATCCCATCCCATCCCATCCCTTTTTTTTTTTTTTTTAAACCAACAAATTCTAGCTACCACTTTTCAGGCAGTGAGACAGAAAGATAAGGAGAAAGGAGAGATGGTGGGAAAAAAACCTGCCTGATGCCTCCTACCCTTTCCCCTGATAACACTCATTTTGATCCCAGTGCCACAACAACACTGTTGGGAATATTTCTCCTATCTCTAGTCCAAAATTAGAGTGAGGGAACTGCTGGCAGGCAGCTAAGCTTTGTGTTGGGAAAGCATATCTGTACAGACGATCATGAGCTACACAGCTTTTGGGCAGCAGCTGAGGATGTGGGCCCTTATCCACCCAGACTGATGGATGGAACAGAAGTTTTCCTATCCAACAATTGCCATAAATTGGATCAAGCCCTTAAAAACACCATGACTACTGTTACTGATAGATATTTTTCCACTAACAGCAACAGATTTGTGGCTTTGGGTAGGGTGATGGTTTACCATCCTTCCCTACAATGTATTTATCCTTCTCTCCTGTCCCTTAAGGAACTGTTAAAGTGAGTGTCAGCTTTGGGGGAAACCATACGTTTTGTGGGTTTCTGGCTGCTATTTTGATTGCATACGTGTGTGCGTCTTTCCTTTCAACAGGAAATTCCTCCTACCCTTTCCTTCTTCGGACTCTGTTCTCTTCCCCTCAGCACTAGTTTCTGGATTCTCTTATCGTACAGCCCTGCTGTAAAGTTCTTTCTTATCTAAATTAGCTCGTGCGATCTTGCATCTGAACGGCCAGCACAGAGGAAATGGTCCATTGCAGGAGCACAATCCACAGGGCTTCATATTGTTGATTTCACACTGATTTTCCTGGAGTTGGCAAGCAGCTTTATAATTTCTGGGATGGGTACTCCCTGTTACTAGATGTGTGAGAGCTGGGAGTAGAATTATTTGAGGAGAGGAACAAATGTTAATTAATTAAAGTATATTCTTCACCAAAACCAAGCCAGAATTTGAGTTCTGCCTCCATGTAGATCACCAGCACAGAAAGTTAGAGAGTGGTGTGGTTTTTCTAAACACTACTGCCGCAGGCTTTTCACACTGTTCACAAATAGAGTTCAGAAGGTGACAAAAGGGTCTGTGGGGTTCAGGCATGTGGTCCCACAGCTTGAGGAGGGATGTCACACCTGTTGAGCTGTGGTAGCTTGTTCCGACATAGAGGTCAGGCTGGCCTGCTCACAACAGATCTCTGGCTTTTGCTGTGGGTTGGGCTGACTCTGAGCAACCCATTAGAAAAAGTAATGTCATTTTGTGGCTGATCTGGGAGACTCCATGATACTGCCACCTTACACATCTGGAGAGTCTCTCATGCTCTGAGGTCTCCATCTCCACCTGTGGCAGTCTTCAAAGAAGGAGCACACTTCTGCAGTTTGTTCTTAGGTTGTCTGCAATGTGAAATCCACAGAAGAATCTGAGAAAAATGGAGGATATGAGTCAGTATTCATACAGGGAAGAGTAACAATCTTTTGATGAAGGTGATTTATTTAAAAAGTGAATCTGTAAACAAGAAACCACAGAACGTGGGTCTGGAGGAGGTTTCTCCTCTATCACTGTGCCTCAAGGCTGGTTGCCCACGGTATCCAAGATGAATGTTTGTCTAATCTCTTCTTCTATCTCTCCAGAGATGGAGGTGTGATCCGTGGTCTAGGGATTAGCTGTTGCTGTTGTTTAAATGTTTATTTCCTGAGGCCTGATCTGAAGACTCATTCCTGCAATTTACAACTTGATTTTGTGTCCCATCAGCAGTGGAAATGGAAAGTAATTATAGTAGGCTGAGACATTCGTGAGCATTACTCTCATGCCTGCCTTCATTCCCCTCTTTGCTGAGCAGCCAACTGGCATTTGTAGTCTGCCTTTTTGGGTCAGGATTTCCAGCCTTCCAGTCACACTGCCACTTTCTTCTGCATTTACTACAATAGATACGTATTTTCCTTGAAATGTGATGCCCAGAAATACCCAAAAGGGTGAATACACATAAATCTGGTTCAGTGTAAACAAGCAGAGGGATGACTCCAGACCATCGATATCACATCTGCATACTTGTGTCCAGATATATATTGCCCATATCATTCTTATCCTACATTTATTTTGTGACCAGCTACCACTTCTAGACCTGCTTATCTTGTACTTGTACTGTTGATTATTTCTGCTAAATTGTCTTCATTACTTTTAAGATAATCAAGTTACTTTTAAAATCCCTTTTCCACGCTATTGCTCCCTGTGAGAAAAGATGATCAGCTTTGTCTCTCAGACTGTTTTTCAAAGCCCACATGTCCTCTAGCTTACTGTCCACAAACTAGTGAATACAATTCCCTCAACTGGGCTGTTAATAAGAATACTGGGCAGTAAAATGTTGAACACAGTCTTTATCCAAGCACTGTTGCAGACTGATTTTTTATTACGTCAAGTGTCCCAGTTTGGGCTGGGATAAAGTGAATTTTCTTCAAAAGTAGCTGGTATGATGCTGTGCTTTGGATTTGTGACAAAAAGTGTGGATAGTACAGCAGTGTTTCAGCTGCTGTTGAGCAGTGCCTGCACAGAGCCAAGTACTCTTCTGCCTCTTGTGCTGCCCTGCCGGTGAGAGCACTGGGTGTGTACAAGCAGCTAGGAGGGGGACAGAACCATGACGGCAGTCCCAAACTGGCCAAAGGGACATTTCATACCATATGTTGTGCTACTCAGACATTAAAACGGGGAAAGAAGGAGGAAGCAGAACGTGTTCAGAGTGATGGAGTTCATCTTCTCAAAACACTGCTACACATGTTGAGTCCTGCTTTCCTGGAAGTGGCCAAATATCTTGCTGCTGATGGGAAACACTGAATGAATGCCTTCTTTCGCTTTGTTTGTCCATGCAGCTTTGGCTTTATCTGGTAAACAGACCGTTTCTACCTTTCTAGTTCCCTCCCCGTCACACTGAGGGACTAAGTGAGTGGCTGTGTGGTGCTGAGCTGCCTTCTGGGGTTAAATTGCAACATAAGGCAACCTTCATTCCACTCAATAATACCTCTCTAAGAGGACACAAAGAAGGATGTCTCAGTTTTGCCCCATCTAGTTTAGCCCTGATTTCAGACGTGGACCATAGGAACAGATATTTCTCTATGAAGATAGGAGGCAGAGTTTAGTTGAGAGATGATTTACATCTGAGGTTTCAAGTTGGCTTTGGGTCTCACCAAACTCACTGAAGACAGCTGGAATCTCTTCCTCATGAAGCAATATAACCAGGAATGTAACATTCACAGACTGCCAGTGTATGGTGAGTCACGGGGCATTGTAAAGGGACAAAGCTTTTAAAGTGTCACTTCTTCACTTTCTTTTACTACTTTGTCAGTGAACCAAATCTTCCACCAATAATTACGCAGTCTGCTCATGACTAGCTGTTACCATGAGAATTTCATATGCATAATACAGGGCTTTATGTTCCCCGCTGCTCCTGTGAATTCTTTTGATTCTTGAATTCATTCTTATTGCAACAGCCAGAGGTGGAAGGGCTCATATAAAAAGAGAAAAGGTGATAATGGAAGTGTCTGCATGTTCTACCAGCCAAAGGTACGGCCTAAGACACCTATTTATTACTGATTCTTTTAGCTGATGCTTTGTTATATAAGAAACCTCCAACTTTTTCAGGACTTGAACTAGTTTGCTGGAGTTCAGATCTTCTTTTAAGCAGAAATACCCGTATTTTATTTCACTGTTGTAACAGAACACACCAATATGTAGAAGATGATCCTGTTTACCCAGTCAATTTGAAGCTCTGTTGTCGATTTGACTGTGGAGTATATATTTCATTACAGAAAAGGTGGAATTTTTCCCAATTCGGTATTAATTAAAGCCCAGTTTCCTATGGGTTACTGACTCATATGTATCTTGCAAGTATCCAGATGTGCTTCTAGAATCCTGATTCTTGACATATGCTGATTTTTTTTTTCCTCTGGTCTTATAATTAGGCATCCTTTGGAAAATGTAGGCAAGATTTCTGTCCTTTAGAACAACCTACGATGGAAAACTGCATTGAAACTGGAACTGATGCTCTCCCTTTGGAAAACTATTTAGTGCCAGCACAGCTAACTGTATAACCTCCTTCCAGCCTACTCAGTGCAGTAGGAAAAGGCCTTTCAAAATATGTGAAGAATAAATGGGGCTCTATCTAATCTTTTGTTTGCAGCAGTTCAGTTTTCTTTAGGCTCTACTACGGATTGAGATAGTATGTGCTACGTTCAATGGGAAAATAGCAAGCAGTAGCTGAAGTACCCACTGGCAAAATGCAGTACTGTTTACACCTCTGGTTTCTCTCCTGACACTGAGTCCAGACAACATTCATGTCAAAATCAGTGCAGTGTGAATGTACCTTGTCTCTTTCATTATGTTGACACAAACAAGTCCATTTTGACTGGAGTGGAGGTCACAGGCCTCAACTCATCTGATCCACAGTGTGGACCTAAGCTATCATAGCACCAGTTCACTTCCACAGAACTTTTCTTCTGGGGAAAGAACATTAAAGAGGAGGGAAATTCTTTGAATCCAGTTATTTTTTACCTATCATAAAAGTAAAACATCTTCCAGAGTGAGCTCATCTTGTCCTCAATTAATGCTATCATTACTTTTCAGGGTGTTGTTTGATTAGTTGTTCTCTTGCTAAAGTAGAAGTGCTTCTACAGTATTAATGCTGTTGCCCTATTTCAGATAATCACTAATCCTAAAAGAAAAATACCAGCCTTAATTTCAATGGTGTCAGGCTCAGGTGGGAGGAGGTCTGGGAGATCATTTAGTCTGACACTTTTAACATTATGGACAACTTTTATGGCTGTTTCTGCACAGTGTTACCTCCAGAAATGATTTAATTGAATCTGTTGTTCTTTCAGGGTGTATTCAGTCCTCAGGCACATTATCTCAGGTTTCTTGGAGACCATACTGCCACCTTCCTGCATACCTCTTTACAGCCTCTATTACAGGAGAGTCTGTGCACAGGAACATATTTTGCCTTGTTTTATATAGGTTGCTCTGAAAGTAATGCCTCAACTTATTTCCATGGAAAAGACAACAGATACAAAGGGCACAATAACACTAAGTGATAGAGCAAATTCTCGTCTACAAAGGACTGTTTCTCAACATGGTCACCACCACTAGCAGTGCCTTTCTACCCGTGATGAACAAGAGTCTGGTGCCAATCTGTACCAGCAGAGGTGACCCACGTTGCTGTTGCCACTGCTGAAACGCACCACCCACTGCCTCACTGTGCTCACATCCACTGTTTGGTCTCCATAAATGTCCACCAAGTGTCAGCGAATGTCAGCGTGTGCCATTTTTTCCACATGGAGGAATTCAGTGATGCACCTTTGCTTCATTCCCACTTCTGTGTCAGATGCCATTCTGTCAGACTGCCCCTCTGCCACCATCTGTCATACAGCAACAAAATGTAACAGATACTAGTGGGAAGGTTCAGTTTCTACTGCCATACCACCAATATCCACCCTTGACATTGGAGGCTAACATCATAAAACTGGAGGCACAAGTTTCAGAGTAGTCCTCATATGAATAAATATCTCATTACAGACCTAGATGAAATATATTCTAGCCTAGCTCTGGATGTCTAACAGTCTAACGTAGTCATTTCACTTCACTGCCAACCAACAGTGCAGAATGCAACCAAGTGAATCCAGCCCTTTGTCAGGAGGGATGCTTGTAGCATAGCAAAGGAAATGAAGTCTCTCAAAGAAGCGAAGAGGTTAATCCCCAGTCTTCCTCTCAGCTTTCTGGTCTGGATAGAGAGGTGAAAGCCTTAGTGGGAGATCCACTAGCCAGTTTTTCTGAGAATATGTTTCAAGTCGTTGTTTTGAAGATTTCTTGTGTGCTGCCAAATCATACTCTTGTCATCGTGTGATGGGCTCTGTCTTGCTTTGCTACCTATTTGAGGGTGGCATCATCTGGCTGTACAAGGAGTTGTGGAAGTGAAAATGAGGGTGTGAAATCATATGATTAGGCAATTTTCTCCCAGTGATAAAAACTAAATTAAAAATAGATGTTAAACTGTTCAATTAATTAGAGTGCAATAATGTAGTCTGTTCCCATGCTCTAATTTGTGCCATGTTGAAAGTAGCTGCGTTCTTCCCCCTCTGCCTCCTTATAAATAAATCATATGCTTTCTGGATCAACTCATCCAATTATATCTTAATTGTTTCTAGGAGCAAACCTCACTACTACATTAATTGTCACACAAGCATTTGCTCACATAGGGCCAGATTCCCATTGGTGATATTTTAATTATTGTTACAGTGCAAACATGGACCTCAACAGCTTATTAACACTAGAGGGTATAGAAAAGTTTTAACAGCAAACGAAAACCAAAAAGGGTGTTTCCTGTGAGGATTTTGATAACCTCTTTGCATATTCCTTTATGATATTTCTGAGGAGGCTGGAAACCTGGCTAAATCTTAGAAATCTGATGTGAATACTGATGATACATATGGGAAAGTATGTGACACCAGCAGCTCCAGAATTATGTTTGATATATGCTATATAAATATGTAATGCAAGACATATTCTGTGGTGAAGAGAAAGGGTTAACTTATCATTTTTTTTTACAAGTAAGTTTATGAAGTATGGGGGCCCATGTAGGGCTTACAAATGACATTTAATCAAGTAGGTGTGGATTAAAATAAAGATTTCGAAACACTGAATAAGGCTATGATGTTCTGACCTCACCATGACATTCACTGAGGCTTATCCTCCCACATCACTTTGGGACTGTTCAATCTCCAGTTTTTGCATGTATATTTTAGCATATGTTAATGCTCAATGTGGGTAGATTTGGGAGAGGGCAAGAGATGATTAAATGCACAGGCCTTAGTTATATTATAGTTTGTTAATCCTGGGACTGTGTTAGGTCTTCACATTTATCTTGGTTTCAATGGTTATATGACAATTTTTGAAATACTACCTCCTGTTTGACTGTATCCTTATGTGACAAAAAAAAAAAAAAATAGAGGAAAAAAAGTTCATTTTGAGTCAAGCAAATTTTTAGGCTTGACACAGAATATTTCAGATAGGAATTCAGTTTTGAAAGCAAATAAATTAATGGGAAGAGTTTTGCTAACAACTGTCACTTAAAACTGAGAAATCAAAATGTGACGTTTAGACAGTAGTGGTCAAAAAGTGTTTGGTTTCCCTTGATCTTCCCTTCCACCCCCTAAAATAAACCCCTTCCTGGTAAGCTACATTTTAGGTTGCTTTGCATTATTGATAGAAGTCTCCTAAAAGCTATGTTTTACTTGGTTTTGCATTTTCACTGTTGGGGTGGTAGAAAAGAGCTCTATGCAGTTAAAGTGTGTTAACTATTGGCTAATAATAACTGCAGTGGTGAGAAATGAGCATTCTATTCACACCACATCCTTGTAGCTTGTCAAAACAACTCCCTTTGTAGAGTCAGCAGCACTTGTGAGCTCCTTAGGCCTGAGCAGATGTATCTCTCACCCTGCCTCAAGAAAGCACTTGTCCTAGGGCCTAGGGGTCTGCTGGCTCAGCCACTGCTCTTCAGTGTTTCCTCTCTGCCTCAGGCTCTTCCAGGGAACAAGAGTGCTCCGTACAGTGCCTGGCAAAGGGCCAACATAGGGCTGCAAAGATGAAGAGACTGGAGCATCTCTCCTATAAGGAAGGATTGAGAGGGCTGGGACTGTACTGTCTGGAGACGAGGAAGCTCATGGGGATCGCATCAGTGTCTGCAGATACCTGCAGGGAGGACATAAAGAGGATGGGGACAGGTTCTCTGTAGTGGTGTCCAGTGCCAAGAGGCAGTGGGAACAAACTGACACATAAGAGGTTTCTTCTGAACATCAGGCTGCCCTTCTGTCCTGTCGAGGTGATGGAGCACTGCCACAGGTTGCCCAGGTTGGCTGTGGGGTCTCCTCCTTGGGAGATTTCCAAAGCCACCTGGACAAGTTCTGGGCATCCTGTTCTGGGTGTCCCTGCTGGAGCTGGCTTTGGACCTGATTGACCTAGAGGTCCTGCCAGCGTCAGCCCGTCTGGGACTCTGTGATGCTGTCTCACTCACTTTGCTTGTCTGGCAGCTCCCTGTCTAACACAACCATGCATGTGATATGGCTCCATCATCACCAAAGAGTGGCTTCCTATCTAAGGTTAAGGCTGAACATGCAGTTATTTGTCATTTAGTAACCTGACAGAGAGCAGAAAAGCAGTGAGAAAAAGGAGAGATGTGCTCCACAACATGCCATCCAGCAAGGAGGAAGGCATGGGATGATGCCAAGGGACATCCTGAGCATCCTTCAACACCTGGCTGACCTGAGGAACCATGGAGGGAGCATCTACCCTGTAAAAAAAGAAAAAAAAGAAACCACCCAAAGAATAAGGAAATTGTAAAGGGTAAGATTAGCAAACCATCTGAATTTATTCTCCTGTGAAAAAAAAAAAAATAAGGAGATAGATAAACTTCTCTAGCTGCAAAGACAACCTGGACTGCGTAAACTAAAAGTGTGGACAGATTCTTTTTATCTGCAGAGAGATGGACTAAACTAGCAGTCACTATAGGGCAGGTACTTGCCCCATTTCAGTGCTGGCTCCCATACCAAAGAAGATCCATCTCATGCACTTTATCCAGTGTGGACAGAGGCACTACCACCAAAGCTCCACTTGTTTGGAAGGAAACTGCGTAGGACTGTACCGACAATTAAAGCATACAAGCAGCCATGTATTTTGCAAAGTAGCTGTTGGTTTGAGGAACTGTGGGTGCCTGCCTAACTCTACTGCAAGTGGGGATGCTGATATCTCTCCAGCTCCTGCACAGGTGTCTGTTGGGGAGCATGGGGGACCCCATGGGTGGTGGCAAACCCAACACCTTGGCTCAGCTCCCTGCTTCATCAGTAGGTGTTTTACCTGAACCTGCTCAGTCGTTTGATAAAACTGGTCCTCATATGAAGAGAGGAGTATTACAACTTCCCCATCCCATCTCCAGAGGAAAATGAAAAATGTGAAGTACTCAGGTCCTGCTGAAGAGGCACAGCAGTATTGTGCAGGTTGGGCTCATTACATTTTCTTCAAAGCCTATTCATGCTGAAGTAGGACTCCCTGCAGCATCTCAATTAGTAAACTAATGGAGACAATCTGGGCCTATTCTTCTGTTATTCACTGGCTGCTTTTTGCTACTGAGGTAGCACAAAGGAGCCTTATTTCAGGCAAGGATCTGATTTTTGAGGTCAATGCCAAAGATAAAACCTCCGATATTCAGAGATTCTGTAGCCAAACACATAACAGAAAGACTCCAAAAACCCAGCCAGGGACTTTTGAGAAGAGAAGCTGGAGGAGCAGCACTGATGAGACTCTCTGTTAGCACAAAGCCCCCTGCAGAGCTGTCTGCAAAGCCCAGAGGACCTGGCTCCCCCAGGACAGGCGGAGTGGGTAAACCAGTTTAAGTCACCGCTGAAGACACCAACATCAAGCTTTTCTTTGGGACTGTGTGGGAGACAGTGCCGTATGTAACCTGACCTTTCAATCCTGTTTTTAAACTAAACATAAGTCTGTACTATTTATTAATGATAGGTAGGGGTCGTTGGCATATAGCCCAATTGCACAAATGGACACTTGACTTAGACTACGCGTATACATATGTATGGCTGTATTTACATTTTGCTTAGACTATCTTTTTCCATCTTCCTTTCATATTTGATTTTCATTCTGCTTCCCCTTCCTGCTCCCTCACTGCTACAGTGCTCTTCTAATACTTGCATTCGTCAGTCACAAAACAGGGACTCTTGGTAGCAGAAGGTCTAAACAGAAAATCTTAAGTGTTTTGCTGTCATTTTCAAAACTATCTTAACCTCTTGGGAAGGGTCTGAAGAGCCACTAGAGAGGTGAATTAATGAACTTATCTTGCTCCTAATGAGAAACTCATGTGTTACTGCAACAAGAAGTGAGAATAAAGAGTTGGAGGCAATTTCTTTTTAAATCGAGATTTTTTTGTTAATATTTCCTACCCTCTTTGTGAGGGTTTATGAAAAGTTATCAAATCTCACCACCACAGGTCTGAATCAAACCATTACTGATCTTCTGCAGTGGTTAAGGCTCCCATATTTCAAACTGTACAATGCCTGGCTTCAAGAACAAATGCTAATCTTGACGCAAATATACAAAAATTATTACAGGAGGCACAAAATTAATTACAATTATTGACTGGGAGGAAACTTTCTACTGTTTTTCACAGCTAACACTGTTATTCACTTTAGTGGCAAAGGCCACAAGACAATAGCATAAAAAGATAATTACAGCATTGCTGTTCTCAAGCAAAAGATCTTACACTTGACTTCTAATTGTGTCCATTCCTCACTTTCTGACTCTGTTCAGAATTTTTTATCTACGGTGTTTTGCTCACCCAAGTAACTTATTTATATTTGATAGGATATTTTTACTGTTTTTTTACTGTTTTTTTTTACTGTATTTTTACTGTTGCCACTAGAGGTCTATTCACCACTACAAATATCAAAGAAAGAGGCAAGGAATACGTTTTCTTTGGATTTTAGTTCTTTTAATTATTCAGAGTTAGTGCTGGAATGAGGAACTAGAGCAGCACGGCTGTGGATGCCTCATAGCAAAGGACAGAGAGCACTACTATTTTTTAAAGGGTGTACACAATTTTGTCTTCCTAATGCCATTCTTTTCAATTAGCAACTGGCACTTTTCGTGTACTTTTACTTCATTCTTTCAGCACACAGCATTTGTTTGCTGTACCTACCACACAGCTACCAGACAGGATAACTGTGTAAATAAAATGTTCCTCTGTGGCAAAGAAAAGGAAAGGCAATTGGTTCCATGCTCCCCAGATTTTCCCCCAGGGGGACGCAGTTATTTACCACTGATGGCAGCAGGATCTGTGTGAGCTCAGGTGCAAGCAGAGTTCGGCCTTCTGTTCCCAAAGCTTGCTCCCTCCCTCCTTCCTTCTCTCTTTCTTTGCCAGAGTACATGTGAACGATGCCCTCATCTGGCTTATTTTTTCATCCCTTGTGAAGTGCAGCCACCTCTTCCCATTCTATATGCCAGGGTTTATATGAGGTTTCTAACCTTTTTCACCCTTTGTCTGACATTAAATGCAAGTTTTCTTGCTGATTATCTGAAGTGCATCTCTGCTCAGCTCGGGAGGGAAGGAATGATGTTGCTCTGTAAAGGTGGGGTTTGCAAAAAGGCTCAACCCTGACTTCAGGGCTGGCAGATTTACTGCTGCTAATCAGCAGTAAACTTCCTGCTGACCTCAAGAGACCACAGTAAGGCTGAAACCCATAGCAGTCTAAAATCCCCCCCTTATGTTCTTTGGATTCATTTTTCAAAAGGATCAAAATTAGAAGGCACTTACTGAATATTTTTCTCAGGCCAGTTTAAAAGCTGCCCTGCTTGTGCTTCTCTTCAATCTGCAAAGATGAGACTGGCTCAGAACAGGATCACATCTTACCCCAAGAGCACCAGTGAAAGAAGGAAATCTCATGCAACAAGGAGGTCATCCCGAAGCACTTTTCCCTGCCTCTCTCTGGAATTGAGAAGTTGAGAAGTTCAGGTCTGGCTCTCATACTGTCCCCAGAGCCACCCCAATACACTGCTCACCCCACGCAGGCTCCAGGCCTTCCCTGCACACTCTGGATTTCTTCCAGCCACCCCAGCATGACCTCAGATACACAGATCAGCCTGCCGTATAGGCCAAGGCTGTAGGAAACGTGCCTTAATGGAAATGATCCAGCTCTCTGACCCTCTGCCTACAGACAGGACTAGGAGAAGGAACATCCTCTGAGCCAAGGGCATGCTGCCCCGGATTGACAAAATAACAATGCAGGATGGGAAACTTGGCGTCCAGACATTATGAATATCTGGCTTGCTTGGTTTTAATCTCTGTTGCCTTTGATTCACTTCTGTTTTCATGCAACATCCCACCAGAATCCTTGGAGACCTTAGCATTTGTATGGCAATCAAGCAGTAACTTGAGTGCCCCAGGCTCAAAGCCCTCAGGTCAGGTCAGTCCTGTGCTGCCCAGATGGCAGCTCCCGGTGCCAAACACCTGGACATAGTCATATGCATTACCAGTCCTCAACCCTAGAACCTATTCTGGTCTGGAGAAGATGGTGGTTCAGCAGCAGCCTCACAGTCCCATCCCTCTTACTGCACCCTGCCCAGCCTGTACCGCTACCCCCCACATAAACACATGCCTTTCTTGTCTTAGGAGCTGTAAAAGCTTGGGAAAACTCTGCTTGGCGAGGGAACTCACTTTAGCCAAGCTGCCTGCCAAGTACATAAATCTCAGGAAACTTAACCCTTTGGAGTGCACACCCATGTGTCCTAGTGATTCAACTGACTGAATGTCTGAAAAACATCACTCTGAAAGGATTGGTGGGAATTTTACAAATAGAATTCCAAGTTTTCTCTTTTCCTGCCAGTGGTGACTAGCAGTGAAGCTGAGCACAGGTAGATAGATAAGTGATTGCCTCTTTTTGCAGTTCACCAAGGTGTACAAATGGCAGAGTCTGCAGTAGGAGAGTCTCAGAACCCTGAAATAAGAGATCCCAGCCATTAGGAACTTACTTTGCACAGAAACCATTTTGGCAAAGGGAGATGGAACAGATGAATCATCCCTGACAACTGGTGATGTCCAAGATACAACCGAAGGCTATTAGGCAAAAACTTCTTCTCTGCCTCATTTCAGCACGATGACCCACATTCGTAGTTGGTTTTCTGGTGTCACAAGGCTTTTTATTTTTTTCCTGCATTCCTTTGCTGTTTGAACTCAAAAGAACTAGAAAGAAAATCACGTTATCCTTATGGCAGCATCACCTCAAAGTCCCAGACAACACCATGAGATCACCAAAATGGGTCCCTTACACACTTGAGCTAAGAAATACTTCCTGCCCTGAAGTGCTTTTAATCTAAAGCAGGGTTTATCAGTCCTATTAAGCTAGCCTGCCTTACCTTACAGTCACTTACTGGTTTTAGAGCCTTCATCACAGCACACATCTCCGAGGGTGGGCAGAAAGATATTTTTCACTGTGGTCTCTGTTCCCAGTGTGACTGATAACAGCGCACTGCTGGAGAAGTGCGAAACTACATAGGGAATGCAAGTAGAGGTTAGGGAAATTCCCAATTTCCAGAAGACAAAGAGAACACAGTTTTTCTCTCCTTAAATCTTCACAACCTCCAAATTCGCAAGATAATTCTGCCAAACCTATGAGTCGCTGAGCATGCGTCTGTGGGGATCCCCTGTAAGCGTGAGGCTGGCCATAGCTGACCCCTTGACAGCTCTTATTTTTTTTCTTCCTTGACACATCTTTGAGCCTCATTGGCTTTGCTCTTCACCTGCACATCAGGGTAGGTCTTGCACTCTGACCATGATCAATGAGAAGGGTCTGCACAGTCACATAGGCAAGTGGAATGCCAAAACCACTCCACCCCCTTCTCTCCCTCCCTCCCTCTCTCCCTCCCTCCCTCCCCCTGCCTCATCCCCCACATTGCCTTGAGCTGTGCCATTAATCTGTGCTTTGAAGGCTTTCTGAGTTCTGGAGGGAAGGAGGGGTGATTTTCCTTATCAAGAATGATAAGCTTCTTTGAATTCATGTTCCAAAGAAGCTCAGTAGGAATAAAACAATGAAAGGGTCGTATCTCTGCTCCATGTGAATTGGAGCGGGGGGGGGGGGGGGGGGGGGGGGGGGGGGGGGGTGGTAGCCTGGGGGAGAAAGCAGGATGCCGGTCCTCATTTTGTTTTGCATCCAGAGGTTTAGAAAAATACTGCTGGCCTTGATGCTGAAGCTGTTTACTGTTTCTAGGCTTGACAGCATATTATTAACTGCAGCAGCCGTGTACCACCATCTGTGTTGCTCCGATCTACTCAGTCTGTGATTTCCAGGTCTTCTCTTGTTGGCTTTTTACGTTTATTTTTGTAGGAAAAGTTTGCAAAATTCCTGATTTGGTTAAAGATATGGAATTGTCATGCCAAAGGCAGAAATTAAAGCACAGACCTTTTTCCTTTCTGTTAACAGCCTATACATACATATATATATATATATAGGATATATATAATATCCTATGCCCATTTTCTTTTACACGTTTACTGCTTTCAATAATCATTTTTGGGCAAGACATATACAAGATGGTGAACATAAACATGATGATGGAACAGGTCTTGGGAGCATCTGAGGGCAGCTCATCAGCAAACATGTACTAGTCTAATAAGTACTACCGGTTGCTTCTCTTCATTATCATCTGAGTTTAAATTTTCAATCTCTCCCTCTGCAAAAAAATAGGACTGGAATTGTTGTTTCCATCTCTCTTTCTCTCCAGACAGGCTGTTCTCTTTAGAGTGGCTGAAAGAGTTCTAGTAAGGAGACCGGTTATACTTTGAAGAGACTTAGGATTCAGGTGAAAAAACAGGGAACATAATCACTATGCTCAAATCATTTGTCTGGTTCTTCCTTCTAGATCGGCACAATCTTCACTTACACTGAGGATCTCTTTGGCCCTACAGCAGGACAAGGGCAGGCAGGAATCAGGTGCACTGGAGCTGACTTGCTGAATACCAGGACTTACAGCAACTCATCTGCAGAACCCTCCCTTGTGAGTGTCAGCTCCCTACTGTCTCCATCAATGCAGCGGAACAACATGTGCAGTTCTTCTGTGTGTTTCATGATGTCTCAGCACAATCCCAGCCACCTGTGCGTGGTTGCGTTGCTTTTGCCAAAGTGAAGAGAAACTTCCATGGCAGAATATATTTCTTGTTTCACAAAATACAGACAAAAGAAGCACAGCACTGAGTTTTACAGTCTAGGCTGTTGTGAAGAATTGCTCTTCTAGCCTCTGCGTTACAAGTCAGGGATTCAGCTCCCTGCAGTAACTGCTTGCTGCACCTCCAAGGCACTCCCAGCACCAAATCCAGGGCAGGAATCTGCGGTCCCTCTGAGGAGACATGTTGTCTGTACTATTTAATATGCAACATCTCCCACTGGGAGCTGGGGCTGTTATACACTTTATTCTTGATACCGTGGACAATTAAATACAGTGAGCCAGCTGACACTGTCATTACAGCAGCCCTGGATAACTGTGGTGGACAGAGGTGCTTTTTCTTTGCAAAATTTTGGAGAAAAGTTAAGAACTGTTTGTTAGAGTTGAAGAAGCAAAACCGTAAAGCTCTTCACGGTTTGCACTGGTAAGAATGAGAACTGAAAACTGACTTTACACAGAAAACTAGATATTTTACTTCAAAATCTACATTTTGATCATTAAAACCATATTGCCTCTGGCAAAATGGAGTATCTTTAAAAAAAATGCTCTCTTGCTTACAAAAACTGATTTTCACAAAGAAAAAGAAATAATGATTTAAAAAAACCCCTTTTTATCTGTAGATTTTCTATTGCTGCTCTCCACTGGAAAAGAAGAATGCACCCGAGCCACTTCTGGGGGGAATCCCAATTCACAGTGCATCAGTAATGCCCTGTGCTGTGTGCTGAAGACAAACTGGCTCTGGTGGTTAGGGCAGCTCACATCCTGTCTTGCTGCTTCTGGTCAGTGAGGGAGGTACAGCCCATCGCTGCCACATGATCTGAGGAAGCGCATTCACCAGTGGCTCAGACACTGTGGCACTGTGAGTGACAGTGTCACTCCCCGCAGGGAGATGGAGGCTGCATGCTTCCTCGGGACGAACCTCACAGCCTCACTTGAGGCTTGGAAGAGTCTGCAGGCAGGGCCATAGCGGCTCACAGCCTCCTGGGATTTGTCAGAGAGGTGAAGCTGGCAGGGTTAGGCTGTTCCAGATGCTTCTCTTCATTAGGGAGAGACACTCAGGCACGTGTTGTTATTTTTGGCCCGGGCAAGCAGTTTCTGACATGGCTTTTGAGAGCAAGGAAAGAGAGACAGGGTCTCCACGCTCCACAACTGACTAGATGAAGTGTGATGTGCTGGAATGAGCAAGGAATGTGAGCAGGAAAGCAGAACAACATCACGGGGCATTCTGCGTTTAGGCAGTGTGGTGCAACCCTTACCTTTTAGGGAGGCGTACTTTTTAATAAGGTATCAGCATGGGTACAAGTATGGCTGCTGCTGCCTCCTCACAAAGCTGGCAGAAGTGAAACCTGGAAATGTGTCTCAAGAAGCACAGAGTTCCTGAGGAGACAGGTCAGCAGTATTATCTCCATTTGATAAGCACAGCATATCAAACCAGGGAAGCAGTGTGGTTTTCACAGCAGAGGTCTGCAAGGAGACATCTGCTGCTCTAGACAGAGCTCAGATGTTTTAAACATTATTTTTAAAGCAACAATGGTAAAAATATTTGTGCTGGTGGATGATAGAAGCCACAGGCATTAATGCAGCTGCCATCATTGCTGTGCTTCTTGTGAGTCACCTTTAAATAACAGTGTAATGACATGGTGAGAAGCTTCAACATGTTCAATCTCTGCAGTCTTGGTGCTTTGGAGACTATTTCTGGATGGCAACTCCCAGCCCAGAGGAACTGATGTCATTGCACCCTGGGCTCAGTGAATGCAAAATGCTTCTCCAGCTCTTTATATCCAGGCCAAAATGTTCATCTCTATCCTTGGAAGGAAGTAGTAATTTATTTGGAACAGGGAAACTATCACACATTTAAATCCTGCTCTCATTTTGTCCTGCACTCAGAGCAGGACCTCCTTGAAGGATCGATAACCAAACACCTGGTCGCTCTGGCACAGCATGAGAAAGATCACCGTTGCTCAGGATGAACTCAGGGATGAGGATCCATCTCCACACAGACAAGGAGAGTGGCTCTGGGATTGCTACAAAAGCAGGGCGCTCTGTGGCACACTGTGCACCCAGCACTATATGTTGTGTGGGGCTGGTGGGGCAGAGAAGGGCTTGCTTGGCTTTAGCTGCCAAACTAAGCCTACTGAATGGTTCTAACTAGAATGGCCCATTTCTATATTTGCCCTCTGTGTTTTCAGATCTTCAGAGTGCTTGCTGAAGTTGCTTATGAAATCCCATAACTCATGGATCTAGTGACTTTCAAGCAAATACCAGATACCTCAGGTTTTGCAATTAAATAGAAATAAGTCAGAAAAAATGGACCTCTGTGCTGTTACACGCATTAAAAGATCTCTTAAATATGTAGCATAAATTTTTCAGTGCACTAGCTTCACACTTCTCTCAGTCTAGACAAGCCTTTTCTTTGGTTTTCCCACCACATCATCAGAAATTCCACATCTCGAGGACAGCAGCGCCACAAAAAACTCCTCAACAACTTGCAAAATGCACCTTCCATCTCTCTCATGGAAGAGGGACTTTCCCTTTTGTAAATGATTTTTGGAGCAGTACACAGCTTCCTCAGCAAGTGTTGAACATTTACAGCAGGAAAGATACTACAGAAAGGATGAGATTTAGAAATGAGGGCCACTGGTGCGTGCCTGCTCAATGATTCGATTTTTTTTTTTTTCATAAGCTCTGACATAAAAATATGCATCACAAAGAAAACAGGACAGAAGGGAGAGAACGGAGAAGAAAGCCAGTTCTTTGCTACTCCTGGGAAACAAAAGGGATGTCTGCAGCTTCCTGCAGCAGAGTGCAAGCTTCATCTGCATGCTGCTGCTGCTGCTGCTCCTCTGCTTTTGTTGCACGTACAGTTTGCCAACCTTTGTTGATTTAAGTGATGGGAAAGGTATGTTCTTATTACATGCACTCAGACACTGTGGAAAATGTGATAGCTCTCAGAATAGATCTCTGCCAGTGCAAAAAAAAAAAAAAAGACAGCATAAGCTCTATATTTTATTCTTGCTTTGACAAATTTACCCTTTAAGCTCTTGCTGTCCACTTTGATGCTGGGCTGATGCTCCCTACTCAAAACCACTTCAAAGCTCCCACTCTGACAGCTTGTGCTAGCACAATGCATCCTTTCCTAATACAGCTGAAATACTCTGATGCAGTGTGCAAGCAGAAGATGTGATATAAGCATCTCTTCCTTGGGCTGGGGACAGAAGATTTAGGCACAAAGATAAAAGCAAAGAAAACCCAGTCACAGCATTTCTGTAGCAACAACATAGAATCATAGAATCCTTAGAGTTGAAAGAGACCTTTAAAGGTCATTTAGTCCAACTCCCCTGCAATGAACAGAGACATTCACAGCTAGGTCAGGTTGCCCAGGGCCTGATCCAGCCTCACCTTGAAAGTCTGCAGGGGCGGAGCATCCACCACATCTCTAGGTAACCTGTTCCAGTGCCTCACCAGCCTCACTGTAAAGGAGCTTTTCCTCCTATCTAACCTACATCTACCCTCTAAGTTTGAAACCATTTCCCCTTATTCTAATACCATAGACCCTGCACAGTGTCCCCTTCTTTCCCGTAGCTCCCCTTTAGATACCGAAAGGCCGCTATGCGGTCTCCTCAGAGCCTTCTCTTCTCCAGGCTGAACAGCCCCAGCTCTCTCCTCATAGGAGAGGTGTTCCATCCCTTGGATCATTTCTATGGCCCTCCTCTGGATGTGCTGCAACAGGTCTGTGTCTCTCCTGTACTGAGGACTCCACAACTGGATGCAGCACTCACTACAGGTGAGGCCTCACCAGCACAGAGCAGAGGGGCAGGATCACCTTCCTCACCTTCTGACCACGCTTCTTTTGATGCAGCCCAGGATATGGTTGGCTTTCTGGGCTGTGAGGGCACATTGCTGGCTCATGTCCAGCTGCCATCCACCAGTACCCCCAGGACTTTTTCAACAGGGCTGTGCTCAATCTTTTCCTCCGTGACCGAAACCAAAAGTAGGCTCAGGGCTCCGTGGTTCTAAGGCTCATAGCATACATGATACAATGAAGTGCCACGGTCTCTAGAGGTGAGAGGAAGGACAGCAGAAAGTAGTACACAGGTCCACTCCGTGTTCCAGCAAGACCTGGCTTGCCACTATGCAGTACTTAATGGCAGAGAACTTAACTGCTACTGGCTATTTCATCTGTGCTTTCATTCAAGATTTTTTTTTTTTTCTCTCATTACTCATAATTTATCTCACAGAATCACAGAACCACAGAGGTTGGAAACGACCTCTGGAAATCACCAAGTCCAACCCTCTGCTAAAGTAGGCTCCCTACAGTAAGTTGCACAGGAAAGCAAGAGTAAACATTCTGTTGTGATGTGAGCATTGGTCTAAAAAGCAAGCCTGACACAGAGATTGCCAACGATCTGTACCGCAAGCAAACAGAGCAGGCAAAAAAAGTGTCTCTAGGTTTCAGAAAGTGCAAACGTTTCATGGAAGGTGGATTACTGTGAAGGTAATAAACAGGTGCAATTTTTATTTTCCCAGATATATCGCCATTACAAAGGAAAATCACTGAATGATGGAAGGTGATGGAGGCCCAGCGTGGTGCCGAATACATACAGCAATGGGTTGTGAAGTCACCAACTAAAGCAGTGGCAGCGGTCAGTGATAGAAGACTGATCTCACCGATTCTCATGTATATATTTAGGCACCAGCAGAAACTTGCATGGATTTGTGCCTGGGCTGCAATTGAGCACAGCTGCGAGACTTGGAACACTGAAAAACACCTTCATTGGGTTGTTCTATGTGGCTGCTGGTGGCAGTTCCTGGTGCCCATCCCACAGCATTTCCCTCACTCTGCCTGGCTCAAGCAGTCATGGCCCCACAGCGTGCACCGGCAGCAGTGGAAGTGAGTAGTGTGGGGATACAGCCCTGGGACACCCATGGGGAGCAGAAGCTGGGAGGGTTTTTTGCTGAGGGACCAGGACACCACTGCTGACTGCCCCAGGGACAGCAAGTGACCGTGGCCTCTCTCTTTTGCAGTTTGTGACACCTCCTGCGGCTGTAGTGCCAGTGAAGGGAGCAGCTTCCCAACCTCATCTCTCCCCAGCCCACCACACAGCCCAGGGCCATGGAGGTGCCATCATACATTTGCCAACATATATCCCATCTGTGGGCGCAGTTGGGATGATGTTACCTATGTGACCCTGTCTCCACCACCTTTGCCATGGCTGTGTGCTGTGGTGTGCAAAGAAGAAGCAGAGTTGTACCGTATGTGCCTGCTATTGGGCAGAGCATGGCTCAGGGGCTGGAAGGCTAACATGGAGCTCTCAGTCTGTCTCTGAGAGAAAATAAAAATATAAGTTAAAAAATGAAAGAAAAAGTCTCCGTTATGGACAAGGTAGTTGGGGTTGCTTTCTCTGCCCATGCTAGTTTCTCATTCTCCTGGTCCTGGGGAAGGCCACGGAATGTGTTTATTTCCACAGTCAGAAGCCAGCCAGTCATGACTGTGGTAATAAAAGACTTGTGGGCCCCAACAAACAAAAGATGGACCTCATGTTATTCTAATAATAACCCAGTCATCAGGATCCTCTCATACTGACAGCTCCATGCCACAAATAATTAACTCATCTGCAGAAAAGATTAACTTTTGCATCTGCTTTTGTTGCTGTTTTAAGGAAATAATGACCCCAGATCCACGGCTCCCTCAGCCTGTCTTCATAGGAGAGGTGCTCCAGCCCCCTGATCATGTGCATGGTCTCCTTTGGGCCCACTCCTACAGCTTCACGTCTTTCTTGTGCTGAGGGCCCCAGGCCTGGATGCAGTACTGCAGATGAGGCCTCACAAGGGCAGAGCACAGGGACAATCCCCTCCCTCTCCCTGCTGTCATCCCTGCATTGATGCAGCCTGGAATACTCCAGGCTTTCTGGGCTGTAAGTGCACACTGCTGGCTCACGCCCAGCTTTTTGTCCATCACAACTCCCAAACCCTCCTCTACAGGGCTGCTCTCAATAAGTTCTCCCAATCTGTAGGCACATCTGGGATTGCTTTGATCAAAGTTTTGTGTTAAGAATACTTGTTTTCTCAGCTCATGGAATCCACTGCCTATCTTGTGTTATCTAACTGTTGGTTGCCACAACAGCTGCTCCAGGTGCCTTTATTAGGCATCTGGTCATTGATTTCTTCTCTGATGCTAGCTAAAGCCCTCAGAGTCACTTGCTGCCAGTACCCATTGCAAAACTGTTGCCACAGTTCAGCCTGTCATGGCAAGGGGCAGGTCCCAAAACAACTTCTTTTCCACCTTTCTTCACACCAAACCAGGAATGTTAGTTTGCTTTATGAAGAAGTCAAGCTGTTGCACCTCCAGTCAATCAATAGAATGCTTAACAGCTTCACATCTGTGGCCTTTGACCACAGAATAGTGCCTGTCACCTGCTGTTTTGGGAAAAGATCCCTGGGAGGACTGCTGTCAAGGGCAGGGTGATGAAAACACTACCTGCACAGGCAATGCAGCAGGTAACAGAATGGTAGGGGTTGGAAGAGACAACTAGAGATCACCTGGTTCAACCCCCCTGCTAGAGCAATTCTCTAGAATAGGTTACAAAGGAGAGCATCCAGGTGGACTTGGAATATCTTCAGAGAAGACAGCTCCACAACCTCTCTGGGCAGCTTGTTCCAGTGTTGTCACACTCACAGCGAAGAAGTTTTTCATCATGTTCACGTGGAACTTCCTGTGTTCCAGTTTGCACTCATTAACCCTTGTCCTGTTACTGAGCACAGCTGAAAAGATGCTGGCACAACCACTTGACACACACCTTTTAGCCCTTCGGGGTATCTATAAGCATTTGTAAGATTCTTGCTCACCCTCCTCTTCTGGAGGCTAAACAGTTCCACGTCTCTCAGCCTTTGCTCATATGGGAGATGCTCCAGTCCCCTCAGCATCTTGGTGGCCCTCTGCTGGACTCAATCTAGTGAAGTTCCCTGTCTTTCTTGAACTGGGGAGCTTAGAACTGGACAGATCTGTGTTTCGTGGCCACGTCCAGGCCCTGCCTGAATGTTTTCACCTCCCCATTACTATTCTGGATTGCAGGCTGAAGACAAGGTTAGAGCAGACACATATGAAACACACCACCTGCCTTGCAGACCTTAGAGTCTAAAAAGAGACAGGAGAGATTAATAGAAGCTGAAAGCAGACAAGACAGATGAAGTGACTTGCCAAATGTCACCCATCAGACAAAAAGCCTCATAAATGCAAATGAAGAAGGTAGCCCAGTGAAGTAAATGGCATCGTACTGGACTTCTCACTTAGACCCAGCAGCCTTTTAAAAGCCAAAGCTTCTGCTTGTTGTCTTAATTTAAGCATGACAGCCCTGGCAGTCAATGAAAACACTCTTGGACCTGCTTAGAAGTTGACGATGTGCCCAACAGCTGTAAAAGATATGGAAAAATTATGTGGGGAATCAGAACATGGGTCTGATTTTGCCCTTTGTTACATACATGAAAATCAGAGCTATTCTGCTACAAAACAGAAAACTTCTCCTGACACATCCATGAGTGTTAGGTCACCAGCACTACTCTTCACCTCTTGCACAGGTTTGTTATTCACAGCCTCCCCTTGGCTGGCCACTGTGTGCAGCCACCAGGCCTGGCTGTGCAGAGGCAGTGTGTTGGCTTCAGACTCTGTGGTTGCTTCCAGCATGGAGCTGCTCCCAGCACGGAGCTTCTTCCAGCATGGAGTTGTCGGGTGGCCCAGCCAAGGCCATGTCCCCACCATTACCCTGGCCAGGATGAGCTCTGCATGCTGCATGGGCTTCCACACCTGGCACCATGTGGGCATCAACCTGGCCAGCTCTCTCTATGCAGTGTGGTGCCAGTGTGTGTATGTAGCACTTCTGCGTTCCTTGGAGCTCTGAGGTTAAAAAAAAAAAGGGGGGAAAAAGAAAACCCAGCCCTCTGTTCTGAGAATGGGATGGTGCCCAACAGATGTGATGAAAAGAAATTAAGTGGTGCTAATTTGTTGATCGTTTACACTGCCATGAACATGCCTAATAGCAAATTTATAACCTGGCTGCTTCCCAGCTGAAAAATCACAGTGCTTGGAAGAGGAAAGCCCCTTAAGAGTGCTGCTGTGCACTCAGCTGCTTTTTCAGCAGTCATGACCCACCTCCACGCCTTCGTGTAAGATGTCTCTTTTCCTTTCCAGCTTCATTTAATGAGTGCCTCATGCAGGAAGTGAGGCAGATAGAGGCAAAAATGTGGTGGCAGCAGGGCAAAGAGCAACCGCTGCATCTCCTGAAGGATGCTGAGGGCAGAGAGGTGCCGCCAGCTGCCTGCCCGCTGCCTGCAGAGCAGGAGCAGAGGAGGACCCAGGAGGATCCAAGGACTCCTCCTGGTACTGGACTGCAGGAATGAGTACACCTCGCCACGGGGAGGAAGCAGCAGAGGCTTGTTCCCCTGGTGTGCCTGTGGGCTTCAGGCTGGCCGCTCTGGACCATAATGATCCCATGTTCTGGGCTGCAAAATAAACAGACGAAAAGAGAAACCTCCAAATGTTGCCGTGCTCCATTTATGAGGGGAGAACAGCATCCTGTTACAGTTTCCCTTTTGCTAAAATAAACAAACAAACAAATAAATAAATAAAAATAGTATGAGCTCTTATTACAACACTGAACTAAAAAAAAAAAAAAAAAAAAGAGACAGAGAGAGAGAGGAAGTGCCTAAATACAGCAAAGGGAATCATTTATGGGAACTGCTGTAAGTATGGAGGGAAGCTTTTTGCTGAACTTACCACTGGGAGAACTGGTATGAGCATTACTCTTTCTTATCAGCAACTCCAGCAATCAAGTATGGGAATCAAGAACTCAAAGATTCCTGCCAGCAAAGACTTGGCTTGCTCGTGAATGGGACAGGAGGACACCAAAATTAATGACCTCCAGCACCAGTTTGGTGTCACATGCATGCACATGGAGGAAGGGGTTGCTAATAGTCCACAGTAAGAAACAATGCTGAATTACACTGGCTGAGATTAGACTGTTACAGAGTTTGAGTTTATTTTACTTTTCCCTGCCTTCACTCCAGGGAAAAAAAAAAGATCACCTCTTGTCCCTATGCTGGCTCTTGCCCTTCTCTTCCAGGCTGGCTCTGCTGAGATGCCAGCAGAGATCACGCAGTCACGTTTCTCTCCTTGCGCATCCTGCTGCCTTCAGGGTGCCAAGTTCTGGCTGACAGACTGGACCAGGCTGTGCCAAGGAATAAGCAGCCTGTCTGAAAACTGAGCAAAAAAGATCAGTGTTTGGCCCTAAACAAGGAAATAAAAAGTATTATGATGTGTGAATGTTAGAGCTGATCCAACTTTTCGCATTCTGAAATCCTGAAGGGAATTATTATCCCGATTTCAAGGAAAAAGATTATTCTTCAAAAATGGTATCAGTTTCTTGCCACTCTACAGGTAATCTAATTACTACGTTGTACAGAGGAGAAGATTGGCATACTCTACCAATGTCATCCTGGGTCTGGATTAGATGTAGGTGGTGGTTCTTGTACTGGACCAAGACCAAAGCAGGACCAGGGGTCATGTTCACAGCCATCACCACTGAGCTATATAAGCTGCTCCCAGAAGCAGTTGTCAGCAGGAAGCTCCAAGGACAGTTTGATGGCCCAAGATTTCCTCTACCTGGTGTGCTGGCGTTTCTGCAGTACAGCACTTTGCTCAACTATTGGAAGGCTTTCAGGAACTTTCACAGGAAAAAAAAGAAAAGAAAAGAAAAACAAACAGGAGGCCAATACGTGTAGCTGAACTACAGCAAAAATTACAGAGAACAGTGCAGAGGATTCACATCTGGCATCCACCAAGCTGTCTTTGCAAAGGCCTGCAGAGGTGATGTGGCTGCATCTGCATGGTTGAAGGCAAGCCATGTGCTGGAGGCCTTACCAGGTGCTCACGTGGCACTTGGATGCATGCGGTGGCCAACACGTAACAGAGCCCTGTCCTCCCCAGCTCCTGGTGCTGAGCTGCAGGAAGGGAGCAGGATCCTCGAGTGTCTAAGCACTGGAAGGAGAGTTATTGAGAAGTGTCCCTACCTAGTTTATACCAACAGCTGCCATCCATTCCATCCCAACAAAAAGTAGATTGACAAGAGTACAAAATGGAGAAGATTTTTAAGGCAGTGAAGAGGGTATTAAGATATCCTCACTTAAAAAGCTTTCCGAAAGTCCACAACGGGCCCTTTGCCTGAAATCACTATATTCAGCTGTTACTTTTTCACAGGCACCAAAATGAAGAAATCAACTGCAAAAATAGCAATGGTTAAAGGTCAGAAGGAGACGCTGGGAGGCGGACTAGAGTTAATTCTCTTGCAGCACAGTACATCCTATGAATGAGTCTTCTACCAAAAATAAGTGCAGAACATCCAGCACAGGAAAATGTCATTGCAATGGGACATGGTCACCTATGTTTATCCCAGGACATTTCCTCCAGTTACTAGTGCCCTTGAAGCTGAGAATGGGTTAGAGAAGGCCTCTGCTTTCCCGTGCTGGTGGGACAGCCCTATGGCTTGTTAAAAAACATCAAAGTATGAGCCTGGCTGAAATATATGGGAGGCAGATGGTTATGAGCAACTGAGTTGAAGGGGCCTCAAGAATACCTTGAAGTTATTGCTTCTGAGCTGGCAGCTGCCATCTCCTGTAAAGCAGCAATGTCTGGCATTCTGACCGGTTCTATGGCAGAAGTAGCAGAGATCAGATTCCTGTAAGATCTATGCCAGGGAGTAAGAGACATCCAGGCATCTCCATAGTGAGTGGCTCCATCAGAGACAGCAGGGGGTCAGTTCTTAATTCAACTTGAGCATTAAATGGCTAGCATTTTGTAGAGGAAGTAAGCAAGTAAGAAAAGCAAAGGGGACAGCTCGGTGATCCTGTGCTGGATAATGAACACCCACTCTCACAGCTAAGTGGTAAATACTCTGAAAATCCAAGGCCTGACAGTTTTATTTTGACCTCAAGACATCACGAGTTCAGGGTATAGAGCACGGTTGCCTCATGCGCGTAAGACAGCAAAAGAGAAGAGCTCTTACTGAAGCAATGAAAATAAATGGCACATGCCACAACATTTATAGCTTTGTCCCCTTACAGTGCTGTTCCTAGAGAGCCAGGTTCCTCCTTGACTGCCAGAAAGAAAAGCCTGCAGAAATCATGTCCATAACAGTGAGCGACTCTTGTACTCCATCCAGGCCTTCAAAAACTACAGCTGTCCAAAACAGGAGACATCTTTTTTTTTATTATTTTTATTTTTTTATTCTTCTTCTTCTTTATGCTGAGCCATCTTTTCTGTATACCAAACTGAATCCAGCCAAGGTTCTAATATCATGAAGATTCTCATAATGTGATCATTTTTCTCTCTCACATACTTTTTTTTTTTTTTTTTAATGTAGGCTCATGGGATTGTCAATATTGCTCACATAATGAGCGCCATACATCAGCTGCTCAGCACCAGCTGTCAGTGTGCATGCTCTTTCCACAGCATTTTGCAGCAAATGAAATAGCTGACTTCTTTGTTTTTTGCTGACAGAAGGTACTTGGCACTACCTTGCTTTTACTTCAGGTAAAGGCATCTGAACAGGTCATTAACGCAGAGCGTGGCAACCAGTAGCTTTGGGCTAATACACCACAGAGTAAATGGAAATTTGTCCTAATTTCCTTTCTTAGGACCTTTGCCGGATGAACCAAGCATTGCTGTGTTGATTAATGTTTCTCTCGTGTCTCAGAGAGTTTCTCCGTGACAGAAAGGGCTGAAGCTGGATGACCCTACAGGGGGCAGGAGGGTACTGCCCACACTACGGGACAAGATCAACATATCTGCCTGTGCCACTCCACTCAGGGCCAAGGTTTTAGCTTTGCCTGCCAGTAACCATACTGGACTGTCAATGGTGGCAGCTGAGACAAGAAAGGTGTTCCCTTCTCCTGCCCTTTCCATGTAAGAAGAAACCTCTAATAGCAAGGTACGCCCCAACCTGTTCCCAGCAAAGAACGGGGACAGGGCACCCAGCACAGTCTGCACAATTTCTGAGTAAGAGAACAGCATTACGCAAGAGTATTACGCACAGAGAATTAAGGATGAAATCTGAGGCCCTGGTTATGATTATCCAGGTATGTCACAGTAACCAAAGTGTGCTGATCCCCCCAGTGATTCTGCACTGGTGGCAAAAAGCAGCTGAATCTTCGTTACTGGCTACTTACTGTTCGAGGAGTGTTTCAGTCTAAAAGCACAGTCTTTGATACCTTATGTAAAATGTTCTGCCGAATGTGTTACTTTGAATGATGTGAAATATCGTTCTATTACCATCAACTTGTGGTTAGAAAGTAATACCACACAATTTATTCTGGGGTGCCTCAGCTTAATCTGCCTCCAAATTCTGCTGGACAGATGTGACTTCCAGATTTGCACCTGCAGAAGTGAAACCAGATTTGGTCCAAGCCAGAACAGTTGTGCTTCAGAGTTAGAGCTGCACTTACTGCACAGTGAAACCAGCGTTTCTGGATGCTGCAGAGTATGAAAACCGGTACACTCCAACTGGATAAGGACAGGGTCAGATCTCAGAATATACTACTTGGCCAGTGCTGTTTTATTTAAAACATTTTTTTTTTTTTTTAACTATAGAGAAGAAAATACAGTGGACAGAGAAGCCTTTCCAGTTCCGAAATCTGAACCGCTTTAAACCTCAGCACACCTGGAGATCCAGAATGGACCACGTCTTGCTGTACTAAAATGCCATGAATTATTTGCTGTCCGCTCACCTGGACATCTCATGGAATATAAATAGATTTTCTTACTGTCCGTTGCCCAGAACAACCTCTCTGTTGATTTGTTTACTTCCCCCCAAAGGGGGATTCAAAGACTCCTCAGGTCAATATTGCCTCTTAAGAAGAGCTCCCTGTCCTACAGGTCAGGACACAAACGGAACTGTAGCTAACCCTCATCAGCCTGACAAGAGTCCCTGCTTTTTCAGCTGTGACCTATTGGCTCTCTGAGGCTTTGAGCCTTACAACACTGGGAAGCTGGAATCAGATTTCAGCAGGTTTTAATACAGTGGATCAGGAGAATAAAGGACGCCTTGACCAAAACAGTACACTTGTGCTCTGAATTTCATTTCTTTGCTATTTGATTTGTATCCAAACCACTTTTAACTGATTAGTCTGGAAAATGAAGTGGCTGAAGAAAACATGCAGAACTCAGTTAAACCTGGAAGAAGTAAAATGTGAATGACAAAGAAATTATGAAGGAAACCTGCACATTTGTGTAAATGGAGCATGCGGCCAAAAATTTTAGGTGTCAGGACTCCTTGTTTTCTGCTAGGGCAGTCCTTCAGTGTCTATACCTGTGCCAGCAGTGCCGTTGAAGGCACTTACCCAGACTGTCCTTCAACAGCAGAGCCCCATTGCTTGCACACCCCACCAGCTCTGCCATTCAGGACAAGAACTAGCTGCAGGGTATGCTATGTCCTGCTCCTATTCCTGCCTGCAAGCTCATTTTTTGTGCAATCTATGGGCTTTTCTTGTCATTCTCTAATGACTACCTCAAGTAGAGTCAGATGTTGCTGAGGTTAGACTCACTGTGACATTGCAGTCTGTGTAGGCGCACCCAAGAACAGTATCCCATGTCCTGCACCTTTCAGCACACACGTTTGTTTCTATGATCAACAAATGAAACAGCAAAATTCTGGCATGATGTCCTCAGGACATGCTCAGCAAGATATCAGAATCACAGTACTGCATGAGTTGGAAGGGACCTCAAGAGATCGAGTCCAACCCCCTGCTAAAAGAGGTTCCCTACCATAGGTCGCACAGGTAGGCATCCATACAGGCCTTGAATATCTCCACAGAACCACTCCACAACCTCTCTGGGTAGCCTGTTCCAGTGCACCATCATCCCTACCATAAAGAAGTTCTTCTGTCTGTTTGTATGGAACTTCTTATGCTCAAGCTTTAGGCCATTGCTCCTTGTCCTATCATTATGCACCATGGAGAAAAGCTTGGCCTCATCCATTTGCCTCCCACCTCCCTTTAGATATTTATAAAGTTATCAGATCCCCTCTCAGTCTTCTTTTCCCTAGGCTGAACAGACTCAGGTTACTCAGCCTTTCTTCATGTGAGAGATGCTCCAGGACCAGCAGGGATGTGAAACACTTCTGTCACCCAAGGTATGTGATGGCAAGAACTGGTGCCTCTGCTGGTAGACCGTTTCATTCTATTGCCTTTATCCCCATGTTGTAGTTTCAGACAGGAGAGACAAAACACACACCTTAATTATTACACAATAATAGGATCCATGTTAAGGATAAGCGCCTCAGTGAAACAGTCGTCAATAATGCAGAGAACACTATGAAATAACAGAAGGTCAGTTATCTGTTTCCTTCTTCTCAGTGGACAGGAGGAGCTAGGTTCCAAGTGCTGAGGAGGAGCAGGGTACTGAGCACAAACTCAGGTGGCTCTGACCAGACAACTTGGTCCCAGGTGTCCCTGGAGGTCTTCCACAGCCAAATGTCCCCTCAGGCACAGCTGTGTCATCCCCTCTTGGGGTCGAGGTGGACTACGTTGATGAAAAGGACAGCATCTTCCAGACAGTCAGATCTTTACTGGCTCATTGATTCATATCAGCAAGATGCTGAAAAAGTATCCTCACCTAAGTTCAATACGCTATTTCTATCAATTATACATTTTGCATCTGCCCAACTGTCATTCATCCAGCAAAAAATACATCCTTAAGAATGGCATAGTAGCATAGTGGAAGTCAAACATAGGCTTCCTCCATCAACCCAGCTCCAACAGGCTAGATGCACCAGCACAGGAAATACTCGGCCTGGTTGGAGACGCTGGCAGAAATGGCCATGGTTCATCTGTCCAGCTTAGGCTTTCTTGTCAGAGTGTTAAAATCCACTAGACAAGATCTCAGACCTCATACATTGCCCGCTTCCATTTGAAAGGAGCGCTGAATTTTGCTCCACTGATAGAGCATACATTTCACTTAGCATTTTGTAGTTCTAATTTGCTCTTTCCGGAGTTCTCAAATTCCACAGACACTGCACATTCTGCAGGTGTAAACCAAAGATTTTTTGACTGATGCTAAATGATTACATCATCTGAAGACCTGCCCTTTAAAGCTGGCCATCTCAGTATTGCTCTTTTAGGTGTATCTGCTGGTTTCTGTTCCTAAAACACTGTTGGAATCAATACAATTCCTTCATATTGGTAAGATTTGACTTTTTCCTAACATCCAAATTAAGATGTGATATCTGATGAAATGCAAGACCTGATATTTGCTACATGAGAAAGATACCTATTTTAAATGTCAATTCCTAATATCTTTACTATCCATCACTTGGACAACTGCATTCTCTTATTTTTGCTCTCATGTAAAGGTCAAAGTGTCCTAGTGAATACAAGATCTCTACAAATAGTAGGAGCTAACACTTTGCATGACTAAATGCCTGATAGAAACAACACATCACTTATAGCAGATCCAGACATAGCAGCAGAGTTTATAAACATCCCGGGTATGATTTTTTTATATGCTTGTCTGCAGGCAGCATGCCTGAAGGGCAGAAGAAGTGGCATAAATGGCTTTTCACTGTCGTCTCACACTGTATCTTCCCCACAGCTTTATCTTGCAACTCATCTTATCTGAAAAGCAATAGCACTTATGACATTAAAAGCATGTGTGCATCACAGAGCAGTCTTGAACTCACCAACAGTTGTTGCTTTAAAAAAAAATACCTTATAAAAACTGTTCAGTGGTCACAGAAATGACAGAAGAAAATGAAAAGCTCGTACTTGTTTTAATCTTCACTAAATTCATGGTTCAGAAGAGACATAAGGGAGGCCAGAATCAGTATTATTAGGGTGCTTTTTGTTTTATGGCACTATTTGGAACAGTTTAATCAGGAAAGCTGAACATTAAATTGCATTACAGACAGCTTCCAAGAGCAACTTTTTGTTTTAAGACTGTAAAAGGCAAAAATAATCTGCCTTCTTCTCTGTGATCAAAGACCCAGCATAAAAAGCGTCAGGAGGACTTTAAATGCCAGTTCCTGTACTCCCAATGTGTGTATCTTGGACTTATTCCAGTATGGGAGCAAGATGGATTCTTATTTTTATTTTCTTTTTTAAATGGAAGAAAGCTGCCAAAATACATAAGGAGAAGGCTTACAGCCAGTTGCTTTTTGTTGGTTCTTCTGTGGGAATGTTGCCAGGCAAAGCCTTATGCTGAATTCCCAGGGAATTTCATTTTCAAAAGCCAGCTTCTGGATTTCCCTCATTTGGGAAGCTCTCTCTGAAAGGGATATTCATACCTAGCCATTGGCTCAATGCAGAATTGTTGTGCTGGCAAATTGGCTGTTAGCTATTCAGACACTGGTCTACATAGCAGGCTTTGCTGATTTTTTTCTCTGGGTTGCAACGACTTGTGAGCCGGGCACGTTTCAAAAGCAAAATTGCAGAGCACTCTGGGTAATCCAAAGAGTACTCTCACAAAAGCAGGAAGACAGCGTTGCTCTTGGTGTCAATAGCTGCAAACACTGAATCTCCAGAGTCGCTTGCCAAAGCTGAACAATGACCACAGACACATTATTTCTGTCTTCTTGGAGCCTGTGATGATATTGCAGCTGTTATCCTATAAAGGGACAGAGAGATATCTTTTCCTATTAATCTTCCTCATGCCAATCATTCTGGCTGTCCAGAATGTCTGTGAGGTGGGGGAGAGAGGAGTATTTTTTAAGGAATTTGCATCTTCTCAAAATCTTCTTCTTTTCTGTGCAAACCGAAGCGAAAGACGTGAAAAATCAGACAAAAGATGCAATTCTGTGAGTTGATTTCAGGTTGACGGCGGTTTTGTCAACTTAAAAAACACTCCAGGGAGTAACTACATTTAGTAATTTCGCATCTCAGGGGGACATGAAGAGATCTTGAGAGATTTCCTTGAGGCTTTGCAATTAAATTCTGCAGTGTCCCAGGGTTAAGGATTAGACTATGGCTCTGGAGTTCTGCACTTCCAAGCAGTGCAACATATTTTTTACACGATTCATTTTACGTGACTGTGGATAAATTGCTTCATATCTCTATTTCTGCCTGTAAAACGAGTGTAAATAACACGCGTATACCAAGGGCATATGTTTCAGCTGAATGGAGATGCTCAGAAGCTGCAGCACAAAGGAAAACAAAAAAGTGCAAAGAAATACTGCGCAGAAAAACGAAGCAACTTGTCAGACATTTCAGTTGCTTTTAGCAGATAGAGAGAAAGCAAAGGCACACATTATGAGCCATTCACCATCAGCCTACAAACTTTGATTTTGAAATAAATTACTTCTCCGTTCACTAGTATGAGACATTATCTAGCTTTGTATTACACAAAGTCCAAATGTTCTTACTACTGCTGAACTCTGAGGCTGAAATGTAGTGCTTTTAAAGTTAGCAGTAATCATTTGCAATACAGTAAGCAGATGGAGACCCCATCAGAAATCAATGTCTCATTGTAAGAGGTCCTATGTGTCTAGACAGTCAGAGACAGTCCCAGCCTTTGAAATGATTACGGGCTGAATAGACAAGAGAGACAAAAAAATGTGGAGAAGAAGCCAGCAGACCATAAATGAAGTGTTCCCAGTGCTGGTCCCTGGTGAACCGGAGATGAGGATGTGCCTGGGGGTGCTGTAGCTGAGTGCCTTGCACACTACCTCCCACTTAGGGCCTGAAGTAAAGACTGCTAAAGGGCTCCTGCTGCCAGTGAGAATAACAATGAAAGAAAGATAACTGGATCAGCCAAGGATTCTGCAGCTGAGGGGATATTTACCAGCTGTCTGCAGGAGGGAGTCATTTTTCTTTGCACTGATGGATGTGCACATAATCACCTTCTGAAGATTTGCTGAAACCTAGCAAAACTAGATTTCTGACTCCCATCCAGATTTACCTAGAGATTACGGTAAATTCAGTGGTTTTGGTACCTGCACCTGAATAATTGCAATAAGCAAAAATTAATCTATGCTCACGCACAGAAGAACTGAAGGCACAGAGGACCTGTTGTAACTTGGTCTTGATCAGATAAAGCTTCTGTGAAAGTGGCCTGCACCACCTCCAAAATGTTTTGTCTATTTCAATCAAACTTGGTAATGCTTTTCTCATGAAATTTATGAAAATATGTGGTTTGACAGGGAAAAGAGCATCAGTGCCACTATCCCACTGGATACTGGAGATTCCATGAGGGCAAACACTGTTCTATTTCATTTGTTCATGGAATGACTTGCCTGTAAATTCACCTAGCGTACCTTGTTTTAGTGCTTCCTTACCTAGCTTAATCCTTGTCAAGGTCAATAGGATTTAACACCAGGTACATCAAATTTGGTTTTAATGTTTATGCTTCAGCTATGACTTTTTTTTCTTTTTCAATTATTTTCTTGTTAGCATCTCGTACTGAAGTCCTGAGAAAAAGCCAAAGTCCTGGCAGTCCTGTCAACCCTGGTAAAGAAAGTTATCAAACAACAAACATCAGTAATATTCCCAAAAATACAACTTGGACTAACCTTGCTGGTCCAGGACCTTCGCAGCGTAATCAACGTGAGTGCACTATGAAAAATCTGTCTTCTGAGCCAGGAATATTTCATGGCAAAGAACGTGCCATTACATGTGTGAATGGCACCTACCAGATGCAGGACGCGGGAAGGATGTGTGTGAATTATAGCATCTTTTTCTTCGCTAAAGCACAGAATGCCTCCAATGACTCAGTTTTCTCATAAAGAAGTCTTCAGTGTGATGAATCACTGCATGGCCGTCGGCAGTATCAAAGAGTGTAGAGGAGGCTGCTTGGCATGCATGTGATTAACAGTTCTACCCCAAAACTGTAAAAGACAGTCACATCAGTGCTGATGCTGAGCATGCACAAACATTTGCTGAAAGCTTTGCTTAGCAGAATGTACTGTAGATGCATCATGATTTCTTTTCTAAACACAACACTGGGCCATTAACATATGTTCCTGATGTGCTCAGCTGTTGTGGGTCAGACTGTAGGGGAGTTAAGCACAGTGTTTCAGGCCAAAACTTTCAAAAAAATCACTAGTTTTCTAACAGTTCCAACATCTGAGCTACATGTGCATTAAATAAAACCTGTTCTAGACACATTCAAAACAAAACAAAACAAAACAAAACAATGCTCTGTCTTGCTGAGGCTTTATTTATTTATTTTTTAATTTACAAACAGATAACAAATATCTAAATCCTAGGATCTGGATTAAGGGAAAGAGACACTTTATTCTTATTAGTATGAGGATCCTAGTCATAAATGAAGAATCCATTTTTCTAAGTATATAATCATATATTTAACTGTATGAGTATGCTTCCATCCAACTGTATTATATACTAAATAATAAGGTTTTCTTGATTGGGAAAGAACACATGGTTCTTACACAAAAGTTCATTGTCCTCGTATCAATGTGTGCACATCTGTGCCAAACAAAAACAACCTGTGAGTCACTCTGCTTAGAAATTGTTTAATATTAAGGACTCTTGATGCTATCCTATATCACATTGCAAATTTTGTTCTCAGTGTTGTATTTGCTTGTCTCCTCTGCGACCTTTTGCCTCTAAATTCAGCTAGGGCCCCCTGGGACGTGACAGAAGGAAAAAAAAATCTTTAACTTGGCTAGATTTAACAGTGGAGGGTCATTAAATCCTGGTGATCAGCTATTCAATTACAGTCCATTTAATCATACAGCAGCAAAATAATTGGCAGCGACTCAAGGCAAACTAATTGTTCCAATCTGAAGCTCAGCAGGGAGACAAGGGAGCTATGAATGAGGTGGTGATGGATTCTGAACATCTCAAAGGTCTGATTTGGGAGACTTTTGATAAGAAGACCAATGACAATCCAGGAAAGGTTCTCTCTTCAGTCACATCAAAAGATGTGAAAATTCTGGGGCAGAAAAATGTCTGGAGGGAGAGGGAAAGGTTACTTTCAGGAAGGGGAGAGGAGAAAGAGAGGACACTTTATAAGCCTCTAACATAAACCAAAAGTTTCTTGTGCAACCAGGGCAAAGAGGTAGGCCAATGCATACAGGCTGCTTTCATTGTTTCTGTTGTATTTCCTCTGTATGTCTTGCATCAGCCAAAAAGTAATTAAGCTTACTGAAACTAGCCTGTGTCCTGGGAGACCATGCACAGACAGCTCAGAGAGCTCCTGAGCAGGGAAGCTCTGGGAAGAGGAGTTAGCTGGAGGTACAGTCAGCCCTGGATGCTGCAGGCTGGCCTCTGAGGCGCTTCTGCCACAAAAGTTTCAATGGCAAGGTATTTCCAAGAGGCAGAAGCAGAGCCGGGAATTACATTCTATGTGGATCAAAAAATCTCACAGCAGTTTGTGCTAGAAGGGGCCTCAAAGCCCGCCCAATCCCAACCAGTTGATCCTTCTGATTAAATACTTCTATCCAGTAGTCTAAATCTACCCTGTTTCAGTTTAAAACTGTTACTCTTTTTCCTGTTTCTGTACCATCTTATAAAAAGTGCCTCTGCAGCTTCCTTAGGTACTGGAAGGATGCAGGTCTCCTTGGAGCCCTCTCTTTTCCAGAGTGAACAAACCAAGCTCCCTCAGCCTTTCTCCATGGAGAGAAATGTTTGAGCCCTCTGATAATCTTCGTGGCTTCCTCTGGACCTTCTCCAGCATTTCCACACCTTCACTGTGCTGGGGGTCCCAGGTGTGGATGCAAAACTCCAGGAAGGGCCTCATGAGGGCACAGCACAGGGGACAATCCCCTCCCTCTCCCTGCTGCTACCCCTTCTTTGATGCAGCCCATGATATTGTTGGTCTTCCAGGCTACAAGTCCACACTGCTGACTCATGTTCTTATTCGTCCACCAGAACACCTAACTCCTTTTCTGCAGAGCAGCTCTCAATCCATTCCCTTCCCAGCTTTTGTGCTTGGGATTGCCCCAGCCTAGATGAACTGTGCATCATTGACACAGTCTACTGTGACTAAAGGCAGTGGTTGGGTAAGCATCTGCAGTTTTGTGACAGCACAGTCTTTTCCTTTATATAAGGTAAATACACTAGTGCTGTCAGGTGAACCCCCTCAACTGGTTCCACTGCATCTCAAATAATAATAATAATTAGTTATTCACTAATACAAAAAATAATAGAGGTTAGCTGGATATTATTATAATTCAGGTTGAAAATTCACATGCTCCTCACTAAGACCTTAGAAGTCAGGAGACCTGCCAGAATGTTTGAGAGAGAGTGTTTTGAGGACTGAATTTCCAGGAACTGAGGTACAGATGCTTGCCTAGCTCTTTCCACGTGGTTGCACAAAAGCTTTCAGAAATGCAGAGACAGATGTATCAGAAGTTAAAAAACAGAAATTATTCAACTGGGAGCTATGAAGAGGTTACTACATCACATCCCATAGGGCATAAGCTGAGTAGCTGCAAATACCAGAAACAACAAAATCTTATCATTAATGTGCTTTTTCACTGTCTTTGGAACAGAAGACAATAGCCATTGCCAGAAGCCAAAGGTTGAACATTGTGAGCAGATCATTCAGAATAGGAATTTCAGTGTTTTGATGAACAAGGAACTCTTTCTCTTGAGCACCTAATGTGGTCTGTAGCAGATGGGCACAGGACTGAGAGAGACACAGGGCATGAAATACAGTGGAAGCCAAAGGGATGAGTACGTACTGCTGTTGGCCCAAGTGTTCCCTGGTGGTAACAGAGAGCTTTGCAATCAGATTGCTTGTTTATCACTCATTGTAATCCTGCCTCAGGAAACTAAGAGGATCATAGAAAGTTATAGAAACGTTCAGGATGGAGGATGACTCTAGAGATCACCTTGTTCAACCTTCTGTGGAAAGCTGTGCCTTGGATTAAGTTATCCAAGCTCTATCAAACTTGAGTATGTTCAAAGTGAAGTCCATGACATTTCTAGGCTCCCATGTCTAACTATTCTCATAGCATTTTTTTTTTTAAATATTTTTCTATTTTTGGTTACTTATGGTGAGAGTTTCCCCTAAGAAAACAGGATGATACCCTGAGGAGGTGTCTACAGGTGTTCAGGTTTTGGTCCCTAATTCCATCCCTGTCCTCTATTGGTAGTTCTGTTTTTGTCATAAATGCTCAGCATAGCTGGGCGCTGGTCTCACTCAGGAGAACTGCAGCAAGGAAGGCACTGACACTGAGTTTTTTTTTTCTTTTTCTTTTTTTACTGTGAGCATTTTAAATTAACTTTCCAGTCCCATACAGCAGCAGACCTATAGCTTCCTTGTACTTCTTGCCATATACGCACAGGAGTCTTTCTTGCTATGTTTGATATCTTTTGCTAGATCAAGCTTCAGCTGATCTTTCACATTCCTAACCACATCTATGTGGTATTTCTGTATTTATTTGCATGAACCTTGTCTTTGGTATATTCCTGATACTCCTCTTCTGCATGGAAGCTCTCCCACTAGCTCACAGTTGAGGAGGTTGTTTTCTTGCTACAACTGTTTCTTTTCTTCTGATTAAGGGTGTGGACCCCTCCAGTGTCTTGCAAAGGCCACCTCTGACAACCTTCTCGCACTCCTGAGCTGCTTGTGAAACACCATGTTGCTTTCCTAGCAAGTATCAGGACAACTGAAGGATGTGTACCCGCTTGCGTGTGCCACGTGCTTCAGCTGCTAATGATGAGATGAAGCATCTTCTGACAAAGGGATATTTTTCCCAAAAAAGGCACAGGAGCAGAGTCTGCCTTGGATGCCTGCGCAGGATTTGCTGCAAGTCTGCATGCTATTCCTGCAGAAAGCTGAAATAAGGAGGCAAAGTTGAGACCCAATCATTAGCACATAAAATAGATCCAATCCAAAACTATGGCAGCAGGTGAGCACTCAGGACCTGGAAATGTGCAGGAGAAAAAGTTATTTTCACTTACAATTAATGTAGGAGAATAGGACGACCCAGAACTAAAGCTACCAGCGGAAGGAATAGAGAACGTCTTTTAATTGCCATTTACTTTGTACTGCTGACACTGCAAGAGACAGTAAAAACTGACTGAATCCTGCCTTCTAAGCATAGTCATAGCCAGGCTGCACTGCCTCCATGACAAAGAAAGAAGTCAGGGACATCAGTACAATTTGGTTGCAAGCAAGTCTCACCTCTGTTTGACCCTCCCTACCATTTCACTGACTTTGATGAAGGCAAAGAAAGAGCCCACAGATGAAATGTGCTAGGAAACTCCACTCATTCTGCAGCAGAATTGGCAATCTGGGTATTACAACCCTCCAGCTCACAGATATGTGAGCTGCAGGAGATTCATCCGAACAGGAATTCTGCCTGAGCAATAGGAAACCCATTGTTATGTGTCCTGCAGCAGGGAGGGACAGCACAGAGGGAGACATCTGCCTGTTCTTAGGTGGTTAAACTCCTGCCTCAAAGAGCTAGCCAGCCAGCAGGAGATAGCAGGCTCTCCCCACGGACTCATGCACTTGGAAGGGATTGGATGGACCACTGGCTTCCAGTCATTTAAACAGAGAATATTCAGCACTCTCTGGATATCAAAGAAGGAGTATTAAACTTTATTTTTTTCCACAGTTGTTGGTTTTATTTACCTCAGTGATGGAGTAACCATGAAATGAGTACGTCAGTGACATGAGTAATTAAAAAAAACATAAGATTTTAGAAATGTCTTTCAAGAATGAGTATCATTTTTGTCCTTGGAAAGTTATGAAAACATGCAACAGGGTAGATATTGTAGATATGCATTAATGGAATATTATTGATAACCGACATATTAAATATTTGTTTACTAAGACTGTAATAAATTGCATATTCTGCATGTCTTAAAACCTGTTGTTAACCAACATGGAGACATTAGTAAAAGAGAATTATGTATAAAGAATTGGAATAATTACAAAGAGTGGAGTTAAGAAAAAAGAGAACTAGAATTTCTATTAGATGTAATTTTTAACAATGTAGAAAACAATCAAAGAGTGCTTGAATTAAAGATTGTGATACATAAGTTCTGTCCAAAACCTAAGCAATACTTCAGGAATTGCTTAATGAGAATATATGCCACTGATGGATGTACACAAACAATTTCCTTCCATATTTTGAAGCAAAATTGAGCTGACATAAGCAAAAGGAAATGATACTGAAGTTTACAGTCAGTGGATTCACCAAAGCATATTTCCATCAAGGGGGAAATCTTCCTGGTCATTCTTTACAGTCAATTTCCTTAGAGATTTTGTAGCTCTAATTAGAAAAGCCCTGAAAGAAGATGAGTGTGTGAAAAGCGAACCTTAAAAAAAAAAAAATCTCAAAAACTATAGCTCAGTACCACTTAGATTCTCATCCTTTGATATGCTGTCTTAGACAATCATTCTGCCCAAGGCTGCTTGATCAACATCTTCTGGCACTTTTATCCCTTGGAGAAAATTCAAAGTCTTTGAAACAAAAACATCTGAATTTGTGATGCAAATGGAACTGCTTGATCAGCATCACCTACTCTTTTTTTTTTTTTTTCTTTTTTTTTTAGTGAAGCTCTTTGCTAGGGAAGGTCTGTAGCAGATCACTTAATAACTGGCAGAAATACTGATTTTCACTTTCTAGGTGGGTGAAATCATCACTGGTGGCTGCTACTTCAGATCACGCTTGCCTTGCAAGTAGGATTGTAGCGTGAAAGTCCTACTAATGGCTTTAAGTCTAAAATACTCAGCCAGTCTTTTCCTGTGCTTGAACCAGGGGTTTCCCAAGTGATAAGGAAAATTTAGTACAGCAACCTGACTAATATAATAGGTAACATTGTTTGCAATATATATAATCAGAGAACAAATGAAAATTACATACCCAATATCTAGGTCCAGTTCAAGAAATTCATGATTAAGAAAGTCAGGGAGATTCCCACTGTCAGAAAAGTTAGCTTGTTATGTGATTTATGGACCCAATGGATTTCACTTTTTAAACTTCTGATATCTAATTAATTGTCCATTGTTCGTGTCGAGATGTCACAAAACAGGTCTTTGAGTACCGCAAACAGACTTGTTAAAACAGCACGGTTGATTGAAAGTTGACTCAAATAAAATCTGAAGATATTTTACTTCTGAGAATTCTAACTTGAAATTGAAGAATGAGTTTTAATTATATACCAATGATTTAATCGGCACAAGAGGATGTATATATCAGTACTCTTTTGCTTGAGGACTATTACAACTGCATAAAAAATACCCTCTATCAAAAATTAGTTCTGTGAAACTGAAAGAATTTTGGGCCCACTCATACGTAACTTCGCATTCCTTTGGTTAGAGGTGTTAAAGTAATAAAAAAGAGTAGAAGGAGAAGGAGGAGAAGAAGAGGAAAGAATGTAGTTTAGTAGTCCTTGTTGTCTCTGACACACCTGTTATAAATGTTTCTCCTAAAGGAACTGGCATAAGCATCCTTCTGTGAAAATCAGTGTCTGCAGGATTAGACACAGATAGCCAGCTGTCTTTTGCCATCCTGGAAATGAAAGTGCAAATGGATTTTAATAAGAGCTGAAGAGAAAATTACAATTCCTTTCCCATAACAACGGATAGAAATTAGAATCAACTAAAATAAAGATATGATTAAATAAATGAATTTATTACAGCTTATACGATCAAAATAGGCTTTCATATGAGCAATTTTATTGACGAGTATAAGCAGCAGTTTTGATCTGGGCATTCATAAGTTATTGTATTCTACATGTATATGAACTGAGCCACCACTGGGAAACCTAACGTCAGGGAACACAAGAAGTCACGAGTTTCAAAACATGTGATTAACAGCTGCTACGTTACCTATGTCAGTATCCATAACAGCTGCAGCACCGAATATAATTGGAGTAATGACGTCCATTTAATAATGACCTTGAGAAACGAGATTCAAATTGATAAATAAAACTTAGCTTCCTATGAAAGGAGTGTAAGATAAATTCGTTTTATATTTACTATATGTAGACTGAAGAAGAAATTTAAAAATCACATATTGTTAGGCTCATTAACTTCTAAACTAATCAGAGACTAAAGTTTTCTAGAATAATCCTGTTTGCATCTTTTTAAATTGAAAATATCAAACAAAAAAAGAATCCGTGCGAGTACGAGGAAAAAGAGTACGAAGGAAGATGACCTTTTCTAAAGCTTAGATGCCATCTGCTGGATGGGTAAAAAGAACGCAATGGGCCTGAGGCATCTAACTGGTAATTCTGTCTCACGGAAATCTGAGGATGGACTATTCCCTAAATTGCTGGTACCTAAAAAGATAGCATCACATTTAGTGGGGGGGGGGGGAAGAAAAAAAAAAAAGCATCCTTCTTGGGGCTGGACAGATCACCAGAAATTGGAAGAATGAGGAATGAAAGATGTAAAACTGCAAAGTGACAGCTTGCCTCTATTCAGAAAGGGAACATACATTTCAGGAAAGAGCAAAAGGCACATCAAATCCACATATTCTGAAAAAATGCTTCTCCAGCAAAACACATTTCAAGGCAGCTGTCTTTCAGTTTGGGCTCTAAACCTAGCACTTGAGTCTTGCTTTATGCGAGAGGACTCAGCTCTTGAAAGTACAAGACACAAAGAAGAAACCTGATCGTAACTACAAGGACAAGATGATTTAGTTTTTATTTGTAAAGTACTAACAAATCAGTTGTTGGAGATAAAAAAAATCCTAAAGAAGTTTATATCCTTTTTAGTTTAACTGGACTCCAGGTTTCTGCTGCCTGCGAGTTTGGGTTTACATGCTGATGAGCTTTAAATACAGCAACCTGTGCAAAAGCAATAAGCATTTCAGGATACTGCCACTTCCAACAGTAAATGGTCACCTGGGGGAGAAAAATAAGTCTGCAGTCAGTGAACAGAGTGATTTAGGAGTTTTCTTACTAAAGCAGCAATCAGATACCTGAGAAACGTGTCTTTAGGCATGACCTAACTATTTTTCTAAACCCAGTACAGTAAATATTTGCTTATTAAAATGGACAAAATAATCACTTATCATATTAAAATTACATTCTTACTGCATAGGTGACTAACACTGACTTCTCTGGATTGCCCTTTGCTCTTTTTTTCCCAGTTGGAAATCTCTGATGAGACCACAGCATTGCTTGAGCCATGGCAACCAGCTGTAGCTGCTTTGCATGGCTATTGTGCTGAACAGCTACCACCGAAAACTCTTGCACTTCCATGATCAGGGCACACACTGCCCTGGCTTCTCAACAGGTGTAAGTGATTTGCTGCATCTTGAGTGCATCAGGTGGCCTGTGTACATGCTGAAGTGTGTAATTTGCACGTACCGTCAGTCATGCCTCAGCTGGAAATACGAAGCCCTGTCTCTTGTAAGAAGCACACTGCCGAGTGTTATTGCTAGTTTTGTTCTTTTGCCTCTCAGTATGAAATGCCATGGATCGTGCACTAGTATACTTGCACTACCAGCTTCACCCCATGTACACTGATCCACCCACCACTGCTCCCTCATGTAAGTGAATCCTCTCCCTTTGTGTACTTACAGCAGCCATGTAACTGCAGTGAGAAGGAGAAAAAATAATTCATAACTACTGATACCTACTGATACCTTCTCTCTTCAGTGCAGGCTCACCTGGACAGCATGATCTCTCCGCTGCTTCTCACTTGGTTTAGCTCTGCTTGCTTTTCCTGCTTTCAAGTTTGCCACTGATGTCAACATGTTTCTGGTCAGCTTTGCAGCTCTGAAGTCTTTCTCGTCATCCTCTCTCCCAGCAAACCAGTTATCCCTATCAGTCCTCTCGCTCTCCTAATGATCTTATTTGTAACTGTTGCAGCAGCAAGCCTTGCTGTAACCACCAGTATCTGTAACTAGACACGCAAGTGAGAACCACAGAGATCCTGAAATGGAATTGCGGCTTGATCTGTCCTCTCCTTGATCTTAGAAAACACCATTTAAGTAAGAAAGCAGAGACAAACCCAGCAGCACCTAATTTGATTTTCCCCTTCACTGAACTTGTCTTCTGACAAACCATTAGTGGATGATTGTTATTTCTTGTTCTCAGTGTTAGTAATTTAATTTGCTTCTTCTATTTAATTAAAAAAAATATTTTGAAGTTAATTTTTAAATCACTGCAACTTTGAAGATCTATCGAGCTCTCACCACAGTACCACAGAGAACTCAAATCACAATCAGTCCCTGATGGGCTCTGCTGGGCAGAACCAGCAGCAGGTTGCTGGATGCCTGCTCTGACACCCTGCCCATGGGTCTGAACTATCTCCTGTACTGTCAGTGAGATGCCTGTGAGAAACCAATTACATACACTGTAACTCCTCACTGCAGAGGACAGAGCCAAGAAGGCTGCCATGGGAAGGGGTACATGAATTAAATGCTACATATCCCCACTTTGGTTTGCACCAGAAAAGGCTTTGCCTGAGGAGTTCCGTAGTCACCCACCAGACTGTCAATTGAATAGGCATCCATCAGGAGAGCTCAGTGTGGCAGCAGTACTCCAGTGGGCACAGCTACCTAGCACTTGTGCTGGCCACAGGGATGCTGGGGATCCTGATGGTAAACCGAGTATCAGAATTTGTGCAGTGTCATTCTTCACTTCGGGAGGGAGAGGAGACCTCTTCAAACTGGGAATTCACTTTTATCGAGAGCCTGAATTATTTTTTCCCTATGGCTGGCAGGAGGAAGGAACAATCTATCCATCTGTTTTACATTTCAGCCTTTCACAACTCTGTAATTACTCCTTCTGCCCCAGCTGAATTGCTTGCTGAACCTTGAAATTGTAAGAAGTGCTCAACTGGAATGCGCACCACAGCCAGCTAAGAAGCCACAGAGTTCTCTTCTAAAAAAAATCAGCACCAAGCATGCTTCTCAGCCATCTAATGAAGCAGGGCACACTCCCAAGTGAACCTGCTCACCCATCAATGTTCAAACACTTGCTGAGGCAGTTTATGTGTGGATATCCGCAACCATGTGTCTGTGCACTCATCTGCATATTAGAAAGTGTCTGGAGACAACAGCATCATTAAGCCCAAGTTACATGAAGGAATCTAAAATCTGTGTTACTAGCACAGCCTAGGCTGTACCACCCCCTATTACATTCATGTAAAAACAATCCTGAGAGCTGGGAGCCACCACAAGCTAATGGATGTTGTCATGACCCCCCTCAACACAGCAGAAACAGTACCCATTTGACTGGTGTCGTTTTAGAAATAATGGGTGACTCTGGAGAAAATAGTAGTTAGTACCACTGTGGCACAGCAGTTAAGAATCTGACTACAGGAAGGAACGGAAGGAGATATGGAGCAATAGGGCATAATTAACACAGAATTGAGTTATTAAACAGTTCAGGGGCTGCAGTTCAGACCCACCTTACTGAAAACTCCCTTAAATAACTGTGCAGCAAGAAAGTGCACTGTGATTAGCCCTAAGTTTATAGATGCTGTCCACACAGAAAAAGATATGATTTTGGTAACAGGAACAATGTAAATAAATGTTAGCTATCAGGATTACCTGGTAAGATTTGGGTAATGGAGTGGTCTGTGGGGTTGTCCTCTGCTCAGAGCCCAGCACTGCCCCATGTTACGGCATAGTCAGCTCCAGCTGCTCCAACAGGACACAACACTGCCAGAGCTGAGCCATGAGCAACACTGGATGTGTTCTGGGATAGCAGATATGAGAGGGAGAAACTGCTGCATGACAGCAGCTGGGAGAAAGGAATGAGAAAAGGGAGAGCACCAGCCCTGCAGGCACCCAGGTCAGTGCAGGAGGAGTGCAGGAGGAGCTCCTGGCATGCAGCAGAAGCTCCCTGCAGCTCAGGAGAGGCTCATGGAGGAGCAGGCTGTCTCTTGCAGCCCATGGACACTGCCCTGTGCAGCCATGAAGGATGCCACACAGCAGCAGTGGAGGGGCCTGGAGGGGGCACAGCCCATGGGTACCCCCCAGGAGCAGCCCCAGGTCAGAGCTGCAGCCTGTGGGGAGTGGCCCATGATGGGGCAGGAGGGCTGGAGGAGCTGCTGCCCATAGGGACCCATATGGAGCAGTGCCTGAACAGTGGGCCCTGTGGTACAGAGCTGTCTTGGGACAGTGCTTGGAGGACTGAAGGCCGTGGGAAGTCCGCTCAGGATCAGTTCAGGGACGATGGCATCCATGGGAGCAAGAGCAGAGAAGGACCATGGAGGAGTGGCAGAAATGGAACATTATGGAGTCACTGCAGACCCCACTCTCTGTTCCTCTGCACAGCTTGGGGGAAGAGACAGAAGAGGGTATGGATGGGTAGGTTGGCTTACTTTTAGTTCTCACTGCTCCAATCTGTTATTAAGAGGCAATAAATTACATTAACCTCCCTATGCTGAGATTTTGCTTCTGGCACTAACTGGTGAACAATCTCCCTGTCTTTCTCTCAAACCTTAGGCTGTTTTTTATTGTATTCCATCTCCCTCTTCCCTCGAGGAGGGAAAGCAAGAGGGCAACGTGCTGCTGTTCAGCTGCCCACCAGGGTGAAGCCACCACAACCCAGACCCCAAAGTCAAATGAAGTGATACTGCTTCAGAAACAATAGCAAAAATTTCAGCTCTAAGCTGGAGATTGGTGGCTGACAATTGTTGAGAAAGTATCAGCTGGTCCTACAGTATCTACATGTAAGATGGTGCTGTGAGAAGGGTAAGTGCTTTACAGGGCAGGTACAAAGAATAAAATATAGGCACAAATTGTACCAGTGAGATTTGTGTGGGCTACAGTTCAAGTCCACGTAAGATTAAATCAATTTGGAGCAGGTGCAGAGAAGGACAACTAAAACAATCAGAGGAATCTCACAAAATGAAAGCCATGTAGTTAGAGTACAAGAATACTGTACAAATCCTGAAAGACCATGCTGGCCCAAGAACAAACAGGTTTAAACTGATCACAAATACATTTACACAGTATACAAGCATTCAGCTTCTGACCCAAAATAACTTTATGTACAAAATAATGACAACAATGAAACCCAACCAATGAACCTAACACCAGAACACACCACCTTACTTTATTTTCAGAGAGTACATCTGATCCCTGAGGAAGGTCCTCTTGGCACTGTCTTATACCCTCAACTGCTAACTCTGAGCTAGAGTGCTTCTGTTGTATGACAGTGTTGCTGGGGTTCTTCAGTCACTGCCATTGGTGCCTCTGGTGATCTTCAATCTCCCTGGCATCAGCTGCAAGCAAAAGGCCATCAAGGACATTTCTGGAGGGAGTGGGGATATCACAGATGCTGATCAACAGACCTGGGGTGATGCTGTCCTGGATCTGTAACACACAAACGTAGAAGAACTTGTCAGGGTCATGATAATCAATAGCAGCATTGGCCCTTATACAGACTAATTTAAGATCCTCTGGTGTGTGTGGAAGTTGAGTAGCCAGAGTGGCAGAATACTGGAAATCCCTGAACCTCAAGAGTGACAGTATTGGCTTTTTCAGTTAAGAAATAGCTGGGAAATGGCTCTTATGGGACCCAGCTTGGAAAGGAGCTCAAAAGGACTAGCAGGCCCTACAATCTTCTCTTCAACAAGAACAATTCATATACAAGGAAAAAAAACAAAAAACAACCAAAAACATGATCAGGAGACTGGTACTGCTAACAGGGAACTCATGATAGAACTTCATTTGCTCCAACAGAAAAGCTTGATCCATATGATTCCATTTGCACCAATGGGATTTGTCTGATGGTGCTGAGTGAGCTGACTGATGACACTGTGAGGCCACATTTCCCTTGGACCAGCTGTTTTTGCAATGTATTCAGGTACCCTCTTGGTATTGATGGTGGTGTGGCCTCTTGCTGGGTGGCAGTGAGGCTGGATAGGTGGACATACTCCTCTGCTGGTGATGGAGACTCACTGAGGAGTGCCCACTGCCCTGGCTGAAAGCAGAGGGACTTTCTAATGCCTCCTGGGTCTCTTCTTGCTCCCTGGGGATGTGAACAGAGATGCAAGAGAGACAGCTGGGATCCACATGAACAGCAGCTGAGGTGCTCTGATGGAAATCCTCTGCATTTGACAGAGAACATCTCTTGAAGCAGTCTACTTGGGAGGCAGAAGTCCCTGAGCCTGCTGGGGCAGGCAGCAGAGTTGCCCTCTTGATCCCATCAGCAGAGAGGCCTCTCAAGCCATTCAGCAGAGGGCCTCCTCACTGTACCACTCAAGAACAATGAGTTGGCAAACATACGGCTCTATGTGCTGGCAGGGGCAAGTCCAGAAGCTGGCTTTGCACCTCCCCATCTGGGCCAAGGAAGTCTAGCATGAACAAGATGTAGTTCTCCTTCTCATCTGCTTCCAAAGGATCATCCACAAAGACCTGCCCCAGCTCCTGGTGCAACCAGGACAGCAGGGGCTGGAATAGACCTGGGTGCTCCTGGAAGAAGAACACCCAGATGTGTGGTGGCAGGCCATCCACAGCAGCGCTGTGTAGCAGCTCTGGAGTCCATAAACAGAACCTTATAGCATGACAGTATCTGAGCTAAGTTAGGGTGGTGGAAATTATCCCTGCAGAGTCCATGACAGCTGCTGTCTGGAGCAGAGAAAGTTTTGAGGCACAAAACATCACCCCCCATACCTACAGTTGAACAAGGACCAACGAGGCGAGTACAAGCTCTTGCCAGTGATGCCTTGTAGGAGGGCAACAGAGTGACATCAGATGAAACTAAAGAGGTTCAACATGGACAGAAAAGATAAAGTGAATGTGAGAATAAGCACTGTGGCAGGAGTCATAGAGACTGTAGGATTTCTGTCCTTGGAGGTTTTCAAAACCTGGCTGGAAAAAGCTCTGCACACAAAGTCTGAATTCGTTTTTGACTCCACTGAACAGAAATTTGGAGTAAGGACAACCCATATATCCCTGCAAACAGCAGTGATTCTGTGATTTTGTAGTCTCTATGACCTAGGAGTTAGCACTGTTTTACAAATGGCTTGAAATGCATAGAGCAGCTACACATAAAATTGATTTCCTGATGAATCCAGAGGGCTCACTCTCTCCATCTGTCAGGTTATGCAGATACTAGGAAAGCAATGCTCTGCAGCAGTTACATTACTCCACAGCAGATGGCCTGTTCAAGCTATGAATGCTGTAACAGAAGTCTCAAAAGCATGGGAATATTGTTCTCTTCTATCCTAATGTAAGGAGAAAAAGTGAAGTGCTGGAAACTCATGCTCAGAAGCAAGTAATGCATAAATCCATAGTCACATATGTACAACAAGATCCATTTTGGTGTTTAATTCTTCACACCACCACTGAAAGAATTAATCTGTGTGTAAGGCAGTACAATTGAAGTCAAACTTCAAGTGAGGTTTAACTGTATTTTGATTAAATTAAAATACTTTTAGTTAACCACAGTGATGACTGTAATATGATTTATGACTCATACAAAAATACACTGTTCTAATTTATTCACGGTAGGCCCAGTTAGACCTGCAGGATTTGATCCACTATTTTGCAGATAAATATTATTCTTGACTCAATAATCCAGATTAATTGTTGCCCTAATGTTGCCCTGATGTAATTTCCCTAGGAGCTTTTTGTAGCGCAGAGTGCAATCCATCCAGCAGCTCCTCAGTCCGGCCATGAAGTTAGGAAGCCCACTTAGCCTGACACTGTCCAACTGCAGTAACAGCAGTGGGCTACCCTGGCTCGCTATGTTATTTGCCACTCTAATGTCACATGCAGTAATTAGCATTGTTTTGGAAATATATGTCTGGTGTTTACACTGCAGCTCAGCTGAACTACAGAAGACCAGCATGCAGCTTTCAGCTTCCATTTGTGCTTTTTACTATAGCACAGACAGGACCAAAGACAGGATAGAATCTCAAAAGAAGTCTAAATATTAAAATAGGTTGCAGTGAGACTGTGCTCTGAAGTACTGTAAAACCCTTCTACTGTAACAATAGCCCTTCCTGCCAACAGGTCCAGACATCAGCTAACCATTCTCAGAGACAAACATTGCTGCTTGTCATACCTAAGTCATTTTTATTTCCTTCCCTTCCAACTGTTTAGTGCTCCAGGAAAATCAGTGATTAAATAACTAAATTATTCTTGGATAAAAAAATTTATTTACTTCCACACAAAATGGGAAAAAAAAAAACAACAAAAACAAAAACCAAGAACTGACTCAAGAAGTGCTATGAAATTACACACAGTATACTCTGGAAAAAATACCTCAATTCTATAAATGATAGAAACCAGCCTGAAAAAGAAATTTCAGCCCTGCCACAACTCGTTTTATGGAGCTGAAGGTTTTGAGCTATAGGAAACATCAAGAACTTGTTTATTTGAAGCGGGCTCCATACAGTGAGCCGTCCCTAAGTTCCATACCACTCAAAAGTGGAAAAACATTCAGTTTTTCCCCCTCCTCCCATTCTGTTTTTTGCTCCAGACTCAAACAGTCACCAAAAAAAAAAAAAAAAAAGAAAAAAAAGAAAGAAAAAAAAAAGACATCCTTACTGATTCACAGCCTCTGGAGCTTATTCCCAGTCATGTTAAGGTTTTTACAAGATTTCAGGGCAGAACCAAACAACCCACATGTAAATGAACCCTCGCCCCAACACAAACTGTGCAGAGCTGTTTTGTACTACAACCAGCAACCACAAAAATGAGAGCATGAGTAGTTTCCTTTCAACACAGTCTGAACAAAAAGGAGTAGTGAAACTAATACAATTGCTCAGCACAAAGTACTTTCATTTGCATTCATTCAGCAGAACGCATGTTGGACTGCTGAATGCAAAGTAGAAAAAAATACATCCTTTCTATCTGCAAAGTACAGAATTAAATCTGGGATGGAGCAACAGTGAAAGTGAGCAAACAGTATATTTCAGGTTGTAAACAGTCATGCAAAAAATAGCAAGTGATACTTTATCTCAAGCCTTTAGTTCTGAATGGCTCTCTGCAACACAAGCAAGTTACTGTGCGCTGCCAAGAATGCCGGATTCCTACCAGGAACACTCAGCACTTTCTCTCTGGGTGCAAAAGCCCTGGGAGGCTTTGGTTGCCCAGCAGCTGTGCACCACGGCCCCAGGTGGGTGAGAACAAAAGCAACACACCTGTGTGTGCAGTCCACAGACACCCACACCCCACTGCAGGGAGGGAGGCAGCTGCCCCTTTCCCTCCGCACTGTGATGTACCTCCACTGCCTGTAGGAAGCTACTACGAAACCCAAATCCTAATAATGAACTAAAGCGTGATTTTTATTACCAAAAATTACAGCGAGTGACCAAGCAGAACTTCTCAAGGCCTGATTAAGACATCCAGGGTCTATGCCCTGTGTTCACCTAGGATCATCATCCTCTTTTGCCAAGGAGAGGGCCTTGGGGACCAAGAAAATGCACTGCAAGGTCCCACACTTACAGATGGAAGCAGCTGTAAGGAACCGGGACAGGTATTTCTCGTGTCAGAGCAGCTGGCTCAACAGTGAGTTGAACGCTATTTGCAGCAGAGCTTGCCCTTCGCTGCCTGAGGAACATTGAGGGAAAAGGAGGGCAGCAGTAACCGGCAGGATCTAGGCACCGCACTGCCCGGTTAACGATGCCCGCTTCCATCAAGTAACCGGTCCCCGAGTTGCTCACGCGGCCCACCACACCGCGGAGAACAACTCGATCCCACAGCCAGGACAGCAGCCCCACCCGGCCGCTACGCCACCCCCCCACTACCATTAGCGGCCCCTCGGGCGCCAGGCCCCGACGGGAAGCCTTAAAGCGCATGCGCTTGGCGTCCTCTGGCTCAGGGACACACGCCCCGCCCCCCACGACACACAGCGCGTGCGCACTCAGCCCGCCCCATACCTCCCCCCGCCCCTCCCACCGCAGCCGCCCCTCCCCCGCCCTGCCCGCAGCCGTTACTCCTCGCACCCGCCGCCTTCCGCCCGGTCAGGCCCAGAAGCCGCCGCGCCCGCCTGGGGCCGTGAGGCGACTGCGCACCGCCGTTCCGCCTCCGCTCCTCCTGCCGTGCCGTGTCCTGACCCGGGGAGCCGGGGAAGGAGCGCGCCGGACGGCCGCCGCCGCCATGCAGATCACCCTGAAGACGCTGCAGCAGCAGACGTTCCGCATCGACATCGACCCCGAGGAGACGGTGCGGGAGCGGGGGGAATCTGGACGCGTCCGCTTCTCCCGAGCTGCGGGTCTCTCCCCGTCCCAGCGGGGCGAGCGCCGTGCCAGGGCCGCGGCAGTGGGGGGGGTGCGGCGGGAGCAGGGTGGGCCGGGATTGCGGGGGAAGGGACTGGGGGCACAGCGGAGCTACCGGTGCGTGGAGGAGGGAAGGGAAATACCTTCCTTTTGGCCCTGCAGGGCGGCGGGGAGGCCGGGGAGGGAGGGAGGGGTTGCTCCGCTCGGGGCAGCGCGTGCGCTCCGGCGCGGGGCAGGTGGGCTTCTGTCGAGGCGGCGGCCGCGGGGCACGGCGGGAGCGGCCCTCGCCGCTGCGGGGGCATGGCGCGGGAGGGAGGGGGGGCAGGGCGGCGGCACGCGGCTTCCCGCCGAAAAGCACAGGCAGAGAAAGCGGTGGGGCCGCCCCCGCTGCTCTCCTGCAGTGAGGGTGCGGGTGGGTGATTTCTGGGTGTCTTCGGGCAAGCACGGAGCTCCTCGAGGAGAGGGAGTCCCGGGGAGGGTACTTCCTTACTTGTGCGGGCGATTTCCTTAGAGCAGAGCTGTGAGCTGGGCCTCTGGAGGTGTCTGCAGCAGCCTTATGTCTGTGCTGTGCCTGCTGCTGCCAGGCCTGTTGGCTTGCCCTCCTGTGTCTGTAAAAACAATCCAGGAGGACAGCCAAAATCTGGTTGAGCTCGTTTGGCTCAACAGTGTGACAGGGAGATGGCAAATTGCTCACTGAAGCACGTATTAGAAGCCACCAAGGATCTAAAACATTGTTCTTTACTTACTACTGGGAGAAATTCTCTTGGAATCTTATCTGCTTTTCCTGACTTCGAGGAAAGTCCTGGAGAAAAATGAGTGCAAGGGAAGGGCTGGGAGAGTGTTTCCAGCCTGTGAGACAGCAAAAGGCATCGGTAAGAGGTTGTGTGACGTGAAGCTTGCTTGCACCATCTGCGTGCAGGTGTGTTGCCACTGAGGTGCAGCAGCTGACAGGATTGTTTCTCATAAGCACAGTCTGTTGGGCCTTGGCTAAGAGCAGGTGCTCAGGCAGATGTAATGTGGTTAGGGTTTGGGGAACGCTCTGCATAAAGGTGTGCAGGGTTAGACCTTGACTGTGTCAGTCCTTGAGGCGTCAAGGTGAAAATGTGTTTAAAGTTGCTGGGAGAGTGTTTTAGAAAATTAAGGGCAAACTTACCATAGAAAGTGCTGTGGATATTAGAAATTAATAAAGAGAATAGGGAAACTTTCAAACCCAGAGTACTACCCAGATGTCCACTGGGGATTTCCCAGGTTTTGAAGAATATTAATTTCAGTAGATTGCACTGAATCCTTAGGTGAATATTCTGGCACCTTTGAACAAATGTGTCTGTTCTGAGAGTTCAGGGAACATTGCTTTTAGTCTTTGAACTACACTTGCATGTTTTGCTGCTGGAGGTAGACTTGTTTACTTGGAGCTGTGCCCTATGCTGTGACAAGGCCAAAAATGATCTAGTTGTGATAGGCCAGGGAAACTTGTTGTGCTAAAATTGGCTTCTGTTTCTAGCACTTTCTCCCTGCATTCTGAGTAAAAAATGAGTCTGAGGAGATTTGATGTTAAAGTGCAAGATAGTATTCTAACAGGAGTTTATGCTTATAACAGAGAACTCTCATCAGTAGTAAGGAAAGCACTTAAATATAATTTCCAGGGGAAGAGTATGAAGAAATACATTTCAAAATAACTGATTTGGCTTCTTAAAGCTCTTACACAAGCGGTTGATTAATTTTCTGCTTGATCAGGCAGTTAAAATCTGTGGTTCAAAATGTGTTTTTAATACTCCGACTTTATTTTGTGCTTAGTTATGTCATGGAGTGCTAGCCCACTGAGTAGTTTTACTGATGAAAAATCGGACTGGGAAGTACTCTTGCTTTTGGAAGTGGTGGATAAGGACTGTCAAGTATTTTAGCTGAATAAAAGTTGGAAAAAAAAAAAAAGTTTAGCTTCAGGCCATGTTGTCTGAGAAGGGTTATTATCAAATGAAGAAATTTTTGCAAGCGTGGCTTTTTGGGGTGGGGAGAGGGAGGGAGAGGAGACAAAGCCACAGGAGTACGCCAGAATCAATGCTGTATTCATCCTCTATAAAAAGCATGATGGATTTACTAGCTGTACTTGTTCTAGTTCTGCACAGAGCAGTTCAGTACCTGACCATTCAGACTTAACCAGGACAAATCAGAATGTGCATTTATGGACACAAGCTGGTTATTGTGTTCGTTGACTAACCACAAGAGAACATGTTAAGCTACATGTTGGAAGGGAATAATAAATAGTCTGAACCTGGTGCAGACCTGTGTAGACAAATCTCATCTAAACTGATAGCGCTGGCACTGCTAACTTCTAAGTCTTGTGCTGCTTTTCCGTTTATTGCTGTGTGAGTCTGAAGTAAGCTTTAAAAAAAAAAAATTCAACAAATACTTTTAACCTCTGTTTTAAAGTGAAATAGTAGTTTTAAACTAAACTGTCCTGTTTCTTTATCAGTTTCTGTGCTGTTAGCCCTAACATCTTCACTGTCAGAAAGGGGAGAAATGGAAGATTTGGTATGTAAAGAAAACTTTGCTAGTCTCATCCTTGTACAGTAGGCTTTCACACTGAGCTTTTCTGACATAGTGAGATGCCTGCTTGTTTAACACTGCACGGGGTCAACAGGATGCTTAGAAGTTTGAACCTCTTCATGTTCTCGTATGTACTTAATATTCTTACTCTTTATTGTTAGACGTGTAGAGATTTTAGGACGTGCACATCATACTCTCTTGTGCTGGATCTCCTGTTTTTAAAGTTTAGAAGTTTAGGCTAGGTGTTAACCTAAGCATTAAATGCCCCAGGAGTGTGCTCCAACAAAAATCAGCTGTGTCTATATGTACAGACGGGGTGGGGGGGGGAGAGGGTAAGCAGTCCCATGGGAAAGGGATCATGGGGTTCTGGCAAGCAGGACATGAGACAGCAGTGTGTCCTGGAGCACAAAGGGCCAACCGTACCCCGGGGTGCAGCAGGCCCAGCACTGCCACCAGGCAAGGGGAAGGGCTGCCCCCTCTGTGCTGTGCGGCCTCACCTCCAGCACTGCTTGCAGGTTGGCTGCCACAGTAGAGGAAGGGCATCAGGCTATTAGGGAGCGTCCAGAGGAGGGTTACAAAGTGGTGAATGGTCTGGAGGGCACAGTGTGTGAGGAGCGGTTGAGGTCCCTTGATTTGCAGAGGGGCAGTGCTGAAGTCTGGGCCCGAGGGAACGGCGTGGAGCTAGGTCAGGGAAGGGGCAGCTGGGGTATTAGGAAAAGGTCACAGAAGGTATGAGTTTAAAGGGCTTGAATTTGCTGCTTGAGATTTGATATATAACCCTGCAAAAAACGTTATTTTTGATGATAACCAGACTAAGTGTCAGGAAGCACGCTCAGTTTTTTCACTGTTTTAACACTTTGTAAGTACTGTAGCATTTTGAAGTTATACTCTATCCTACTAGTTTTTTTGTTTTATTAAGTGTACACTTCTTCTGCATTTGCTTTTCTGTAGTTAGTCTTTTTCTATTTTGTGTTGGAGTTTGACTTTTCAAGCAAGGAAAGTGTAACTTCTTGGCTGATGAAGATCTAGACTTTAACATCTTCAGTATGTATGCTGGCCACTTGCTCCCAAGAGGAGTGAATTTCTGCTAGAGCAGTTGTAGCAAGGCAGTGTGGAAGACAGAGACTGTTATATTGAGAGTAAACGAAAAGGCCTTGGCTAGCTTAGCGCACGAGCTGGGAGGAGGATTTGGTAGTGCTAGGTGTTCCACATAGGTAGGTACCATGGTAAATGGAAAGATTGTCCATGATTAATGGCGTAAAAACAGAGGAGTTAATGAATTAGTTTAGTCTGGAAATGAGAAAAAGCTGTTTTTTTTAACTTGTCCATTTTATTACAGAGCATAAGGTGACAGAAGTTGAAACTGCTCTGTGAGAGAGGAGGGAGTGAATTTGTTCTGTACACTTGGGTCATGGGAACTGCTTGCCTAGAAGGAACCCTTCATGTCCTGCTTACTTAGCTGGCTGAAATAACTAAGGGCAACAGCTGGGCAACTTACCACTATCAGTTTCATGTAACCCATTTTTAGGATGTTCATCTGGGATGCACTCGGACTGGTATTTCTTTAGAAGACCTGTTTTGCAGTTAGGAATTCATCAGCTGTAACTCTTAATTAAACAGATTGCATGGCATCATTCTTGAGAGCATTGTGTTCAGTATTCTCTGAGTGGTGGGGAATAGGTGTACCTAAATTCTCTTAAGTTCATAGGGGGCAGAAAAAAGTCAGCTTGTCATGTAAACTGGCTCCTGCGGTGTATCTTCAGGCTAAGTGTTTATAGAGAGTGGATCTCCCAGAAGCAGCCAACAGATAACAGCAGTCTTTGGCTCTGCTTTGGGAGACTTCAGGTCATCCTGGGCTCAAGGTCCAGGAAGTGCCTGGTAGTCCTGTGAGAAACTTGAGGGTGCCTGCTGCTGCTAGGCAAGGATAAAATCAGGGGGACCACCGGAGTCTGAGCTTGAGGAGGCTCTGGAGTCCTCCAGCAATCCACAAGGGTTTCTAATGGGCATAATTGGAGTATCTATCTCTGCTTGGGTGGAGGCTTCTGTTCTGACAGAGCTTCTGATGGCACATGCTGCCCTCCAGGTCCCTGACTCCAGAGGGTGCCTATGGCCTCTCTCTGCGGAGAGATAGAATCTACTGTGCAGGAGGTGTGCTATCTTAGAAGAGCTGTGCCATCATATTAGAGATTTATGAGAACAGGTAAATATGTTGTGCTGTCTCAAAGAAAATCAATGGGGAGTAGACTTAGCAGCAGCCATGCTATGGAGTGATGCACCAGGCTGCTGAACAAGGGACGTGGGGGTGATGTAATCGGGAGGAATCACGGAATCAGCGAAATGATCAGCTAAAGGAATCAGCAAGGTCACTTCTGATGCTTGTGGGTTTAGCAAGGAAGTGCTTGTAAGGTACCACTATAGAAAAAGTGTCCCAAGCAATTTCTGGGTACTTAGCATGCTGGGGTGCCCCTAAGTTCCTATAAACCAACAAAGGTTGTATGGGGAGCAAGCAGGATGAGCTATGTATGCGTACAGTTGCAGGGCTCTGATCTTATTAGCTTCAAGAAGATGTGGTGGGATGGCTGACTGGAGTGTTGTAATGGAAGGATACAGACTTGAGGAGATGAAGAGGAAGTGTTTCATTCTGTATTACTGACTACCTTGAGTGTGCGGAGCTCTGCCTGGGTACACATGAGGAGCTGACCAGCAGTTTATGGGTTAGGATTTAAGACAAGATGGGGCTAGGTGACATTGTAGTGAGGGTCTACTACAGGCCACCTTATTGGGAAGAATGGAAGAGGGCAGATGAGTCACTCTGCAAAAGGATAGGAGCAGCTTCGTGTTCACAGGCCTTCATGAGGGACTTGAGACAGCCTGATGCCTGTTGGAGGGACAGCACAGCATGGTATAAGCAATCCAAGATATTGCTGGAATGTGTTGTTGGTAAGTTCCTTCTTCATGTGAAAGAGGAGCCCATGAGAGGAGGTGCTGTACTGGGCTTTGTTAGCAACAAGAGGGAGCTATTGGTGAATGTGCAGGTAAAAGGCAGCCTTGGCTGCAGTAGCTATGAAGTGTTGGGTCTTAAAGATGTTTAGGACAGCAAGGAGGGTGTACAGCAAGCTCACAACTGAGGACTTCAGAAAAGCTAACTGGCCTTCTCAAGGGTCTTGTGAGAGTACCATGGGACAAAGCCGTGAAGGTAGGAGGATCCCAAGAAATATGGCTGATATTCAAGGATCACCTCCTTCTAGCCCAAATGCAATGCATCTGGGCAGCAGTTATCAAGTTAGAAAAGTGTAAGCTCAGAGAAAAAATCTGGCAAAGGACAGTGAGGGCAACAGGAAGAACTTCTACAAGTACAAAAGGAGTACCGGGGAAAAAGTGAGCCCTCTTCTGAAGAAAATAGACCTGGTTACATAGGACAGTAAAAATGCTGAGGTACTGAATGCTGCTTTTGCATCAGTCTTTACCAGCAAGGTTATGTGTCAGGTCCCAGAGGCTGGAGGAAAAGCTGGAGCAAGAAAGATGTACCTTTGTTGGAAGAGAAGTACTTGAGCATTCCTCAGTCCATGAGCCTTCATGCAATGCACTCACGAGTGCTGAGACTGCTGACAAATGTGATCACAAAGACACTTCCTACAATTTTTGCTTGATCATGGCAGTGGGGAGAAATGCCTGAAGACTAGAGTAAAGCAGGTATCTTGCCTTGTCTTCAAGAAAAGCAAGAAGGAGGACCTGGTTGGCATGAGCTCAGTCTTTGGAGAGGTGAGGGAACAACTAGTTCTAGGAGCTGTTTCTGTGCACATGAAGGGGAAGAAAAATATCAGGAGCAGTAAGCATGTATTCACTAAGGGGAAGTCATGCCTGACTCTCATATGGGGTAAGGTTAATTTTCTTTGTAACAGCTCACACGGTCTGTGCTTCAGATTTTTGATGAAAACAATGGTGGTAACACGCTTGATGTTTTCAATTGTTGTTAAGTAATGCTTGCAGAAAGCCAGAAACTTTTCTGCCTCTCATGCTGCCCTGCCAGCTAGGGGTGCAGAAGAAGATAGGAGGGGACACAGCGAGGACAACTGACCCACACCGATCGAAGGGATGTTCCATCCCTTATGGTGTTATACTCAGCCATAAAAGCTGGGAAAAAGGAAGAAGGGGTGTTCATAGTGGTGTTTTTTGTCTTCCCAAGATACTGTTAAGCATGATGAGCCTTGCTTTCCAGGAAGTCTCTAACATTTGCCTGTCCGTGGGAAGCAGTGAATTAACTCCTTGTTTTGCGTTGATTGCATGCACTGCTTTTACTTTACAGTAGTAAACTATCTTTATCTCTACACAGGAGTTCATTCTCATTTTCTCCTCCATCCAGCTTGGGGAGTACGAGCAAGAGGCTGTGCGGTACTTAGTGGCCCATAGGATGGCTGATAAGCTTCTATAATGAAATCCCTGGTATGATGGATGAGGGTGGTGCAGTGGATGCTGTCTGCCTGGACTTCAGTAAGATCTAGATGTTATCCCGTAAGATTCTCTTAGAGAAGCTGTTGAAGCATGGGCTGGTTGTGCAGACAGTGTTTTATGAGAAAAATGTCATGATTCTGTGGATGTCAGTGTTTACTGTGCATCTTAAAACCTGTTTTCCCAAATTAACAGATCAGTTTGCTGCTGCAGTTTCTTTCCAGAAAGAAATTTTTACTTAACTCTGCATTGATGACAGTGTTAGAGTCTAGAAAATCTAGAGAGTTGGAGATGTAATTTGGTAGAGGCAAAGTTCAGGTTATTACTATTTTCAACATCTCATTGTGCCTTTCGTTGGAAGATGCTGCTGACCTTTTGAACGGAAGTGACAGGCTTCTCTTTTTTGCTTGAAAAATGAGCAGTTATATTTCAAGTCTGAATGAAGCAGGTTCAGACTACTGTGTCTGACATAACTCAGGTAGTCTGGGGAGTGCTTCTTTCTTTCTGATGTACTAGAAGCACAGGTGTCATATCCTCAGTGAGTGCTAAGACTTAAGTCACTCCAGCTAGAGCTGCAAGAGGAAATTTTATCTTCCATTAGCATATTACTGTTGAGTTGTTATCTGTCTTATTTTTTTTATTTTGTGAATTCTTTGCAGGTGAAAGGGATCTGGCCTACAGGCTAAATAGTGGCTGAAAGCAAAAGAACAGGCAGTCACTCATCAGAAATATATACTTTAGTGTGAGTGTTTCTTGAACATCTACCTCTAAAAACTGAGTGGTGACTTCTGTAGCTGACTGTATTTCTGTGCAGATATACGTGCAGAAAAGTGGTGCAACAGTCTAAGCAGTTCAGGAGGCTTGGACTGCATTGAGGAAAATATCTTGATCTAGGTGACAGTGCAACCAAAGGAGAAGTGTTACTGCACCTTTTGCTTACCAACACAGATGAGTTAATTAGAGGGGCCAGGACTAGCAGCAGCCTGGGTCACAGTGGCCCTAATGTTAGGGCCTTTAATATTAGGGCCCTAAACATGTCCTAATAGAATTTATGAACTTGAGGGATATGGGTCAGGTGAAGACTAAAGTTATAATATTGAATTTTAGCAGACTTCAGTTGTTTGAGGAATTAGTAAATGGGACCTCCAGAGATTGTTCTTAAGGATTAAGGAGCAGAACAGAACTGGCAGCTGTGTAAGGACATTGTTAGAGCATGAGAACTTTCAATTCCCACGTGTAAGAAGTCATGCAAGGAAAACAGGAGACTGAATAAGGATATCCTGGTAAAACTAATGTCTAAGAAGGAAATGCATAGGCAGTGGAGCCAGGGATATATATATACTGGGAAAACCGTAGGGACATTGCCCAGATATGTAGGGAGAGGGTCGGGAAGGCTAAAGAATAGTTGGAACTGAATTTGTGAAGGAGTATGAAAAATAGTAAGAAGGGCTTCTGCAGGTACATTGGTCAGAAAAGGAATATTAAAGGAAATGTAATCCCCACCTTGATAAATAAGAAAGGAGGGCTGGTGGCAGCTGACATGGGACATGGCTAATGTACTCAATTTTTTGCCTGTTTTCAGTAGTAACCCCATTGTTCAAGTCTTTGAACCTCAAGGAAGTGACAAGGAAAACCAAGTCCGTTCCATTGTAGAAGATCATTAAAAAAAGAAAAAAAAAAAAACCCAATAAAACACCAGCTGTGAGAAGTAGAGTGTACAGGGAGTGTTTGGACTGTGAAAAGGGGATTCCACTGCTGGTGTCTTGTATTGTGCATGTGAATATAATCCTGTGCTCTAAACTGTGCTCAGGGTAGAAGTCTAGCAGGAAGTGGAAGTGCTCTGACTGGAGGTTGTGGGTTAACAGTTTCAATTGGATAAAATGAGCTTGTAGGGAAGTCGGCAGCGACTCCTACTCCATTGAAGCCAGCAGAAGCTGTATGTAGTAGAAACTGGGTTTAGTGTTACTGAAGGAAACTGGAAACTGTAAAGGGACTTGCCCTTGCATCTTGAGCGTTGACATTCTGGAGAAGCAGGTGTTCTAATGATCTGTGAAAACATTGGTGAATATTTGGCATTGCTACTGTCGAAATGAGTGATGACACCCCTTTGGGGTGATGGTCTGATCTCCCAGAAGGGGTGTTGATAATAGAACAGCAGACATCACTGTGGATGGTGCTGGCTGCTATTCATATGGAACAGTGATGACAATACTGGATCATCAGAGATAATATAAAAGAACTCAGGAGTCAAAGAGTGCTTGTCTGAGCTCACTCACCCTTCAGCACCTTCATCTAGCTCTTGTGAACGCAAGTGGATTTTTAAGATTAATAGTTGATGACTGGAGTTTGATTACTGAATTTGATGCAAAACCTCCCATGAGCACAGCATTTCCAAATGTGCTAGTACTACAGTATAAATGTGAAGCAAAGAGTACTGCTTGTTATTTGGTCATTGTCACAGCTAACACATTTACCTTTATTTTGTTGGCATTGCAGTTTCTCTGTATCTGGAGAGGTGTGCTATACACCTCCAGCCATGTACCAGAAGGAAGAAAGCATAGCCCTGTTGGTTGTCGTGGGCTTGCACAAAAGGCTTTGATGAGTGAGGACAGTGCCTTAGGTCACTTGCAGTGTGTCAGTGATATCATTGCACATGAGGTGGGCAGAAAAAGCATCCTTGTAATTTTGCTGTTATTATTTTACCAAAGTAAGGAACTCCTTTGCATGGGTCCAGTTATTGTGTAGCAGTTAACATATGTTCTGGCTGTCCCAGCCTAACCTACATTATCTGTGGAGACGTTTCTATTTGAGAGAACAGACTTTAGTTTTGTTCCTTGTAGGAAAAAAAAGAAAAAGTATTTTGGAATAGAATTCAAATTCTAAAACATGAGGAAAATAAAAGTCAGGAGGCATCTGAAAACAATAGCTTGACTGAGTGCAGAGGATGTGAAACGAGCTTTAAATTTCACTGATCAAATGAATTTCAATATGATCAAAAAGGATCATATTACATTATTTGTCTAATCTATGGCAAAAGTAGTGACTAAGTGAAAGGAGAAACTTCGAGACGTTGTTTTTTGAGTCATTAGTACAAGTACAGAAGCACATGAAATAGGTAAGCAGGGTGTTAAGATGTAGGCTTCTAGAACATGGCCCTTTCAACATGATTTGGCAATTTTCCCTGCAGGAGCACAGAACTTTAAGCAATGCTGTTACATAATGTAGAATTGAGGAAAAACTGCTTTGTTGCTTATCCATGGCCTAGGCAGACTGTTGTGTTGTGAGTGACTGTCAGCTTGAAGTAATAACTGGGTAGGAATTCCTTACTTCAGTTTTTACTTTTGGGGAGAAACAATATTAAGCCATTAAACAAGCATAAATTCAGAGTGGACTTTTGTCAAACTAAATGCAAGAGAATGGTGATGCTATCAGTAAATCAGTAATATTAAGGTTGCTGATGTTTTGAACTTTTGAAAACTTAAATAGTTGTGAGCTGCTGTTAGTTTTGCTGTGGAAGAGCAAGCGACTAGCTGCAGGTGGATCATAAAGCTTTTGTCAGGTCCTGAAGTGGCACACACAGTAAGGGTACCAACAGTGTCTTTTTCCAACAGCTGAGGGGGAAAAAAGCGTCGGCTTTTTATTTCAGCATTGTCCCACAGACAGCATCATATCTTGTCCTCTGTATCCTTGTATGGCTAGTGATTTAATCACCTGTATCAGGTACAGACTTAGATAATAGGTTTGATTCTGCAGGCCTGTTCTGTGAGGTAATAAAACATGGTGAAATGAGTGCTCCTTTTTATAGTACTGTTGAAAAGATGCAGCTTCTTTATCAGTGTTCCCTGGTGGACAATCACAGAATGGCCTGGGTTGGAAGAGACCTCAAGGATCATGAATCTCCAACCCCCGAGCCGGGCAGGGCCACCAACCTCCCCATTTACTAGACCAGGTTGCCCGGGGCCCCATCCAACCTGGACTTGAACACCTCCAGGGACGGGGCATCCACAGCCTCTCTGGGCAGCCCGTTCCAGCACCTCACCATTCTCCTGGTAAAGAACTTCCCCCTAACATCCAACCTAAATCTTCCCTCTTTCAACTTAAAACCGCTCCCCCTTGTCTGGCTGTTATGTACCCTTTCAAAGAGTTTACTCCCCTCCTGTTTATAGGCTCCCTTCAGGTACTGAAAGGCTGCAATGAGGTCACCCCGCAGCCTTTTCTTCTCCAGGCTGAACTAGCCCAGCTCCCTCAGCCTGTCCTCGTAGGGGAGGTGCTCCAGCCCACTGATCATCTTGTGGCCCTCCTCTGGACCCTCTCCAGCAGCTCTCTGTCTTTCTTGTACTGCGGGCTCGGTACCTGGACACAGTACTCCAGATGGGGCCTCACAAGAGCAGAGCAGAGAGGGACAATCACCTCCCTGTCCCTGCTGGCCACCCCTAAGGTGGGTGTGAGGGTTAGTGTGAAAAAGAGCCTCACAAATAAAATCCAAGAGGAAGAGGGAGGAGACTGGGGGCTGTTGAAAAGGAAAAGGAGAAAGATAACACAAAGGTCTAAGACATTTAGGGAAGAAAGATGTGAAGGTAGGAAGTATGGCTGTGTGTTGAGTGGATGAGAGATCTTAATTTTGCTGAAAAGCTGGCCTTCGTGATTCTCAGTAAAATAAGCATTGACATGTGAAAATGTTTTAGTGTATTTACTACTTAAGCAACCCTACCAGTGATCTGCTGCTTTAAAAATTAATAAACAGTGAGAATTTTACAAGTACAAAAAAATGGTCAATTTAATCCAGCTGTCCGGTTAAATGCATTTTCTAATGTACAACTGGTTAAATTGCTAGATAGAAACATAACAAGAGGATCAAGCTTTTAATTTAAAAAAAAAAATGTTTATGAGTATACAGGAAGACAGAAGGTGAAATTAGTTTGGATTAATCAGTTCATAATCAATTGGCTGTCTGTTGTCTCTATATTGGGAGCATCTGCCAAGAAGCAGGAATGAATGTTTTGGTACAAGCATTAAAATATGATTGCAGATGTGTTGGTACAGACATTTCTACAGGAACAACCTTTGTCTGTCTGTGGTTTTTATGTTTCTGTAATTCTTGGTATATCATAATGTGGTCTTTCTGGAGACTATGATCACAAAATGAATTTTCTAGGCTTAAATTTGCTATGCGAAGCTCCGCATATTGCCAGGGAGGGAAAAGAGTTGGAAGCTGCTTCTGTAAAATGAACAACGAGGCAGTTGGCACAAATTGCTGCTTATCAAGGGTTGTGGTAATTCCAGTGAGTTAAATCAAATGTCACAGTGACCTTAACAAAAAAAAAAAAAAAAAACAAACAACACAATGAGCCATCAAACATTCCATGAAGGGTCATTATGATAAATGTTTCAGGTGTGCACAGTCTGCCCCCAGCATTCAAAGAACAGGGAATGGAAATAGACAAAAGTATTTTCTGCCCAAATTTCTCAACTTTTCATTGTATGGTAGGCTTGCACTTAATCTAATTCAGTTAAGATGAGAGAGAAGAATTTTTATGGATAAATCAGTTACTTGTGGAGGGTACACTTTACGCTGAGGTATCTATGCTGATGTCTTTGGAAGGCTGCTGTACTTTATCAATGAAGTACATAAGATTTAACTGAAAACTACTTCTTAGTAATAAAATTGTATGGAACAAAGTACTCTTAATTTTATATTGTGAACCTATGTTTTTTTAAAGCAAGACTTATTCTGTGCTTTAGGTGAAGGCACTGAAAGAGAAGATTGAATCAGAAAGGGGGAAAGATGCTTTTCCAGTTGCTGGTCAAAAACTAATTTATGCAGGTAATAAATATTTTGAAAATGCTGTATCTGAATTTACCATGTTATTTCTGTTCTTTGATTGGAATCGTAAGTCTTATAAAGATAAGTTCTGAAACATAAACTAAGTTTAAGCAAAAACAAAACAAAACAAACAAAAAAACACCCTGATCTCACTACCAAGGAGAATTCCTAACTTTAAATCAAATTCTTTCAGGTTTTAGTGTATATATGTGTTTCTGTTGTTACCTGTCTTTTTGTTGCATGTTATGCTAATGGCTTCAGATATGGATGGCGTAAGCCAGGTGGAAGAGAAATGGCTTTTGTTAGAAGAATTTGGGGGTTGCAGTTAACTCTTATCTTTCATTCAGTTTGTGTTGTGTCTACCTGAAGCATTTCTCCATTTATTTCAGACAATTAAACAGAGTATATCTTTTGAGATTGAGAAAAGAAAGCCACCACCAAAACTGTTTTTTAGTTTGAAGTGTTCTTGTTTTTGTTATTTGTAGTACTTCCAAGCAGTCATTTAAAAGTGTGTGTTTTGTGGTAGCAAAAAGCATGCTAATGTTAGATAAAGATATGAAATAGTTCGTTGAAATTTTGTGGTCATGTTTTTTTGTTGTTTTTCTACCTCACTGATTCATTCTGTTATTAAACACAGAGACAGTTTTTGTTTTCACTCGAAGTCAGAATTCAGAACGTTTTATCACTAAACCCACAGTTATGCTTTTTTTCTCTTAGATTGTGCCTGAATGAAATTCTGGTGATTTTTTTTTTTTCCCCCTATCTTACTGCTTTATAAGCAGTACTGGTTTTTCACTGGTGATAAGATGAAGATGCTAGTCATGATAGAAAGATGATAATCAGAAGAGAAGTCAGAAATCTGTACTTGTTTGTAGGAACTTCACACAACTGTTTTTCTTAGCAAAGTTCGTCCCTGTCCTTAAATAAAGAAAATGCACATGAACGTGAAGGTGAGAGTCTCATATACAATAAAGGCATATGGTAGGCTTTGTACAATACATAAAATCGTATGACATTTTTAATACTTGGTGATCTAAAAAAAAATAAATTGGGTTGCGTAAGATCCTAGAATATGGTTTACGTATTTTCAAAAGCCAGAATTTATCTGCATGCGCTGTATGATGCACAGGCAGTAGAAAATGTAGGAAATAAGATATAAAATGGAACTCTGCTCTTTGTAATGATACTCTCATATTTGCATAGCCATGTCATGCTTGAGAATGCTTCTCAAAGATATGTTTCGTTTTCTTGGACAAGAGATGCAAGGTTGTATTGACGTTTTTACATTAAAATGAACTTTTATGAATATGAAGTCTTTTCATATTTTGGTGAAAGTGTAAGTGATAGCACATTGATATCCTTCCTGGACCTGATGAAAAAACACTTACTTGTAACTAAAACAGTTTCTTATTTAAAAAAAAAAAAAAAGGGCTAATCAGCAGTGCAGTAGTTCTTCTTTTGTCATCTGTACTAGCATAGAATCTAAAACCCCTAAGAACAGTGTGTCCTGAGAAGCAAGCTCCTTCCCTAAAGTCCGTATAAACTGGAAAAGTGTAAGTAAGCCTGTATAGGTCCTGAGTCAGATGCTGCACCGTCTGCTACATACGTTACCAGTACTGCTGCTGCCTTACACTTAATGTGTTCTTGGTCATTTGACCTGAAAGGCCATGCTGGAAACTATGTGGAGTGGGACAGTAGCACCTCGTTTGTGTTTTTAGTGCCATAATGTGTACGTACATCTTGATTTCCTTGCAATCAGTATAAGGATGTGTCCTGCTAGTTATAATTAAATGGTGTATTCTGCTACACTGAGAATGGTTATGAAAATTTGCATTTTAATGCTGAAATGGGGAAGTGGCCATTGGCATGTCTTCAAAAAATGAATCAATTAAAGCCATGAAATATGTAGTGAAAATTCTGTAGTAGAATAAGTACTATAAAACTCACTGTTGTATATTCAGTTCTCTGATTTTAAGTTCTTGTAGAAAGGGAGGTAAATAGCCACAGTACCATCTCTGCTTATGAAACATAGGAAGTGGTAGTATAACAAAAAAAACCCCACATCTGTCAGGGTAGCAGATGTGGAGCAGTTCTAGATTTTTCTAATGCTTTAGCCTTCTTTTATGAACAATTTTTTGAAGTTGTGAAGTCCGTGAATGTGTGTCATGCAGATAAACTGTGGCAGGCAACTGTAGATAGTGTATTAAATTTAAAGGGCTAGCAGAAAAGAGCAGACAGGAGTTTTCTTGCTGTGTCTTGTGTGTAAACAGATATAAGTTATTCTGTTCAGCTTACCGTATGCTAATACCTTTTCTCTGCATTATTTGTATCTGCGTTTACAGAAAGATTTGTTCTACTGTTGATTTGACGCTTCTGTTTTAAACTACTTGAAAGCAGATTTAAAACTTTGAGCAGATGTCAGAGTTGCAGCTAACAATGGACATCATAGGAGGAAAACGAGTTGGAACTGTACTGCCAAAACTTAATGGCTGAAACACTTCAAAATGACTAAGTTCATAAGTATGCAAAAGACTTACTTTTATGTGGTTTTGGAGCTGTGTTAATGTGAGGGAATACCAAAGTCATCTAATGACCCATTACGTGACTTCTTACAAATTTTCATGCTTTATTTGCCAGGTAAAATTCTTAATGATGATACTGCTCTTAAAGAATATAAAATAGATGAGAAGAACTTTGTGGTGGTTATGGTGACAAAAGTGAGTAAATCCTTATTTTTGAAAGGAAAATTCCTTTCACTTTTTTTCATTGTTTTTACATGCCATAAAACCAATGGAAACTTGTTCTCTGAAAGTTTTATTCTATGTTAATGTAACTGTTTGAATAGACTTGATCCCTCCAGGGCTTTTCTTAAAAGGAGGAAAGGAAACCAGGTAAGTTTGTTACTAAATTATCTGTACAGAATTTATTCAATTCTTGCCATGTTGCTTTTCAAAACTCATGGCTGTTCCTTTTGTGAAGCTCAGAAACTTAAACCTGGTGGCTTAACAGAAAAGTTCCATCAATAAATATGAGAGTCTTGAAGGGCTACAGTTGCAAATTAAAGGAAATGGCTGTGACGTCTGCTTGATGTGTCTCTGCTTTTGACCGGTTGTTAGATTGCTGTCAGAGAATCAAGCCATTGATTATCTACTTCTTCCAGGCACTTGGGGTTTGAATTAAACTGGCTTCATCTATGTCTTGAGGTATGAGGGTAACTGTGGCGTTACACGTCCTCCTCTTGAAGAAAACCTAAGTTCAGTTGCACTTCACATGTGTCCAGTATTAGTTCCTAAGATTCTTCATTTGAATGTAGCTGTTGTTTTACTTGTGAATAAACAAATGCTCTAGTTTGTGGTATGCAATTTGTGGCACTTATCAGTAGAGGCAGATATGGATAGGTTTTCAGAGTGTGTTTTTCATTTTGTTTATACACAAAGGAGAATATGAGAGACAAAGACTCAACAAAAATTGCTAAATGCAATACCTGCTTATGTCAACACTGCTTCAGTGTTGGGCAGTTCTGAATTATTACAGTCTTTCTGTTCAAGTTCAGTTTTTTTTACTTGTGAGTCGATTCTGGGGAAGAGGTGCTGTTGCACAAGCACAACTGCAAACTTTTTCTGATGATCATAATCAGTGACTTTTTTTTTCTGTGAATGCTTGTTAAAGTCATCTTTACCTGCTGAAAGCTGTTCAATCTCAGACTTTCCTTTCAGACAAAGGGAGGAAATACATGTTCCCTAATTTAAAACAAACAAAAAAAAACATTGCCTGAACGCAGTTCTCTTCGAGTAAGTAGTTGTTATGCTGTTTCTCTTGGTGAGGTGAGGATGTGGGCAGACCTTAAAGATATGTGTAGGTAAGGAACTACAGGGATACAGCTTTCAAAAATTCAATTCCAAAAGTTATTTCTTTCTGATGGATCTAATACTACATCAAAAATTCATGTTTCCAATAGTGAGGCATGAAGATTAAAGTGCAGTTGTGTGAGTATTAGCAAACATGAATTTCTTGCTGTTGGTCTGATAGTGCTTGATTCTGCTGGACTCCCGGTACTTACTATAAAACTCAAACATGTGAAGTGTTATTTGCGTGATGCTTTAAATCAGTAAACAGTACATAAGTTAAACTTGTTACTGATGAAGCTTACATTTATTACCCTTTCTTAGCATCTCGTTTTTCAGAAAACAAAATTCATAATGAAAAGTGATTTTTGCCTTTATCCCTTTATTACAAATATGAGTGGTGAAAAAACCTTACACTTACTACTCTTGTCAGATATCTTCTGATGACTGTTTCATCTAAAAAATATGCTTTTACAATACACAAGATTGTTCTCACATTTAGAGTATTGCAGTTTATAAATATTTGGACCTCACTTTTGCATTTCACATCATGCGTGAATACTGTGAATGTTTAGGTGTCTAAATAACTACTTGAGTGACACTACCAGTTGCCAATTTAAGCACAATAAAAAGTATAGATTATCTTGGAAGAGATTAATGTTATGGTTGTGTTTGACACTGCTGCCTCAACAACAAATGGTTATTATAGAACTTAATCATTCTATTCACTATAGGAAGCATTAGTTTAATAGCTTTGTTGTGTTGTGTCTGAATTCTGTTGTCCTCCAATAGCCCAAAGCAGCAACTGCAGCGACTACAGCAACTCAGCAGACTAATTCCACTACTGGCGTTAGTGTGACAACTGCAGCTCCCACACCAGTCTCTGCACCAACTCCTGCAGCTGCTCCTGTGCCAGCTCCTGATCCTACCACTCCAGCACCAGCTGCAGTTGCTTGTGAATCTGAACCTGTGAGTACTCCTAAAGAAGAGAAGCCAGCAGAAAAACCAGCAGATGCACCAACTGCTGTCAGCCTGTCATCAAATGAGAGGTATGAATGAACTTCCAAAAACAGCTTCTCTTGTCTATTTCTATTGCTTCTAGTTCTGGCTTGAGTTGAGTTTTCCATTAGTATTAGTCCAGTCACTTTTTCTGTTCTACCTAACTTTTCTTCTTGTCTGTAACTTCAGTCCCTGACTCAACTACAAAATTACTTTGTACTTTTTCATGTGGGAATGTGGTCTTTTGACTAAACCTGTGGAGTGGGGAATTTATTGACACAGGAATTGTTGTTCTGTCTCCAGGTGTTTCAGAGTGACTGTGGCCCAAAATTTCTTATAGTGATATTCAACTGTGTGGAGAACTGCTGTTACCAAAGCTTTTCACAGGGGTGTGTCCTCTCTAGTTCATGCAACTCTGGTTGTGTTTTGTATCATACATCATACCGGTTAGCTTTGAACCGTGCTCTATATTGCTCTTAACTTTTGGAAAGAGCTTTTTTATTTTTTCCAAAGCATAAATTAAAACGTCGCTCTTAATCATGTAATTACTTAAGTCCACAAACCTAGTCATTCTGGCTAATACTTGGCCAATATGCAGGTAGCTGTGGGAACTGGGATACCTTTTAACCTCAATTCTCAACATTCAGGAAAATCAAGTGCAAAGTTAGAGGTTACCTCCCTGTTCTGTACTCTGGACTTTGCTCACCTAAAATTACCTAAGTGTTGCATGGGATTAGAATCTTGTTAACTATATTTTTATGGCCTTTGAATGCTGCATAGCATCAGGTCTTCATTTTTCATGTTGGTTTGCAATTATTTCTGTATTATTTATGTGAATTCCAGTGCACAGGAGATTAATTTTTGAAATGGTTGTACTTAAATGCCATCAAATATTGATTTGTTTTGATGTTGAGGAAACAAAACATTTAATTGGCTAATGTCCTAAAAATCTCAGTTTTTTCTCAATTTCATGCACTGAATACCTTAATTGTTGATTTAATTTTGCAAAAAAATTACATCTGAGAAATTACATCTGTTTATGACAAGTTACAAATGAAGCTTCAGTTGTCAGTAGAACTTAAAATTCCTAATGAGTGCTTTTTTTGCTGCTCAGCTTGTACAGTGGGTTCAAAGATAAAATTTAATCTTTAGTACTAAAACAATTTTCCATGTTTTTCATGTAAAAACTGCGGTGTTGTAAAACCTGCAGTAAGGGAGTCTCAGTGTAAATACTTAAAGGAGAAAGCTGAAGAAAAACCTGAGAAATACTGTGTTATTACCTGCCAAATTTTTTTTGATTTGCTTTAGAAGCTAAATTACTAAGACTGAAGCATGTTTGTTTTTTCTTTTTTTTACCCTTGGCCTGGCAAGCTATTTTTCTTTTTTGCCTTTAATCAATTGCAGTTGTTGTAAATCTTACTAGTGATAGTGAAGTATATGTAGTTACCTGTCATATTTCTGATGTCATTTTTTAAAAACTGGTTCAGATTAATATTATCTTACACTTGCTGCTGTTAGGAGTTGCCAGCTCTGTAGCCTGGTAGATGTGAGGTAGCTGCAGTTCCATGTCCCCAGGTCTGTCAAGTACTGAGATGGAGCACATGTACCCTGTGGGTACACATGTGCACAGTATATATGTACCTATATGTATGGCTGGCACAGATCAGCACAGACCAAAAAAAAAAAGTACTCACGCAAACATACATCACCATCAGTCTCATGCCATTCACATCTTAATACTCAAAGGCAAAACTTACTGGTGAAGAATACATACATACGTACCCAGAAAATGAATCCATCCAGTAACTGGCCTTAGTCTATTCCAGTAGCAAAACCCTAGATCTCCCAGTCTCTCTAGCTATTGGCACTTGCATATACAGCCAACCTCCTGAATGGGGAGCCTAGCAACCCCATTCTAGCTGCTCATATTCAGACTTCCTCTGTACCCTACTCATATACACATACACACAGTGGATCCGTTATGGCTGTAGGCATGTGTTGTACCAGTACCTAGTCCCTAGATGCCCTGCTCTCTCATGCATGGATACACAAACAAATGGACCTCCCTGCTACCTGACTAAGGCCAATGCCCTTACCTGTAGCTGATGCTCAGGTGCTACAGTCCTTCCAGCAGCTGACTCTGATTCTCAGCCATTCCATACCTGGCTCTCAAGCCTCTTATCCTGCTCAACAGCTGGTCAGCCTTGACATTCACTCATGTGTGCGTGCCAAAGTACACATCCTCGTGCACGTGCATGCATTCCAGTTTATTCAGTTTGACATAGGCCTGTGTGGTCCATCCCTTCTTCAGTTGCTGGCATCTAGACCTCCATACACTCCTGCATATTGAATGGATGCACTCTTGGTAATGGAAAAATTATTTAAAATTATGCCTAGGACAGGCTGGTGATCAGGTGCAGGGCATGACCAGTCAAGTGCTGTTTACATATGTCTGATCCTTTCCAGTTGTCTTTTCCTCCTCTTCTTCACCCCATACTTTTCATCCACAGAGTGCCTTAATACTTCCCTTTCCGTGCCTTTCACTTTCCTCTAAATAGTCCATGATAAGTCTTTCACAACCTCCAAAAGCTTTTTCTGGCCACATATGGTGAGTCCCATCACCGTGTAGACAGTAGTGCCCTTGATGATCTAGAGATCACCTTCTGTTGACTCACTGAGGGTATTACCCCCAGCCCATCAGGCTGATGAGCTTCAGCTTGCAGCCCTGGAAAGAGCTGAGACAGGCTCCCTTGGCTCTAATTGGGCTACTGGGGTTCATCTGCCTGCTGTTGTATGTCTGTGCTCCTTGGTGAGTCTTTTCTCCTGTAACGTAATAATTTTGATAATTTGAGAGAGAATAATTGCAAATACCAGCAATTTGTTGTACTGGAAAAATAAGATACTGATATTTTAAGAAGTGCTTCCCACGGACCTCCTTGGGTCCTCACTGAGGTGAAACCAAATTATACCAGTGAATAAGAGGAGGCAGTTAAGGAGACTGCTGTCTGATTTGAAAAACCTTGTTCTCCCACTCCTTAAAACATTCTAGCAAACAGATGGCTAATCCCTGAACAGATGGGTAAGAGCCAAAATATTGGGGGGTAGAGGGAGAGGTCGGTCTGTCAGTGTTAAAAGTGGTAGCATTGTAAGTTTATAAAATCTGGTCTTAGTATAAATCCAAGCTAAAGTTCTTTGGAAAACCATTTTATTCCCTAAAAAAAAAAAAAGCAAAAGGGGCCATTTAAGAGTTACAGCTGCTGCTGCTTTTTTGAAAAATAAATAAAAAATAGGAAGTTTTCCAAAGTTTTGTAATTACCATTGCACTTGTCTTCATCTTACAGTACAACAGGTGATACATCTCGATCAAATCTTTTTGAGGATGCTATAAGTGCACTTGGTAAGTGGAGTGTTTTTTTAATGTAGACATTATTTTGGTGCAGCAGAAACAAATGACGGATTAGCAGATGTTGACATTCTCTTCTATATCTGTCATTGCTAAAGTTGTGATCAAAGTACGCTTTTCTGAGTTGAACTTAATATCTTAGAACCAGCATCAAGAATTCTCTACTGAAGAATATTTCACTTCATGTATTCTTATTGTGTAAAAGAAGATCTTTATTCCTAGTTTTTTTAATGCTTTCCTTAATTTCTCTTCTGACTGTTCAGTTGAATTGGCGGGGATAAAATAGTAGATGTAAATATGTATACGTTCTTCTTTTTACCTTTGCTTCCTAGTGAGCAGGTCATATAAAATGGCTGCCTTTATTCACCTGTTCTGCTTTGACAATGCTGTCAGAGAATCTACTTTGAATCTGTCAGAGTGGATGAATGCAGTGACTCTGCTACTGTCTGGGTTGAGGAGTGAATGTCTCCATATACTAATGTTCAGTTCACTTTTTTTGATGGTTTAAATGTCTTTGTTTCTCATTAGAATAAAAAGAATAAAAATAGTAGGAATTTCTGTACTTGTCTTGTGCCTATTCTGGTACATAGGAAATTATTAGATAAACGGTACCCCTACTTAAATTTTTCGAAGTAATTTTTTGAGTGTAGCAAGTTAGCGCACAGAAATAAAGATGAAGTGGACTTTTATTGTCTTTTTCTGTAAACATTAACCTGTATCTTAGAACAAAATGTTGAATGAAAATCTTTCACATACATTTTTGTGTAGCAGTATTTGGATGCATTGAAAGCAGGTATTGTGACTAAACAGCCTTAGGTGTTCTAAAAGCAAGAAATGTTTAACATGTGTTAGTAACCAGAAGGTTTAGTCTGTTTAGGGTTTTGTATTAGGATGTGCTGGTGTAGACCAAAAAACTACATGAGCTGAAATAACTAACAGGTACTGTAGGAAACAGTCTACTTCTGTTGTGTTTTTAAAGTACCAGAGGTGCTACAGGCTTCCTTAAATATTCATTATTGCTTAATGACAGAGATGAGGTAATCATAAATACTCCTGTAAACTGTAATGACCAACTATCTTAGTTAAACTGATTGTTGTGATACAGATACCTATAAAGCTGATGAAAAGACTTCTTTCTTTTTAGTGTAGGAGAAGAGGACCACTGTGCATATCTATTTTATGTGAAAGTTCTTTTGGTTTCTAGTATAGTAAACGCATGACCCTAACATTTGGAAGCACAGGACACTGAATGTAGTTTTCCAGAGAAGCATGCTGCTGAGTTACATGCCAAAACATTTCTGAAGGCAATAGGCATGAGCTCTTTTCCTTCAGAAATTATTTTAAAAGGAATTTGCTTGCCTGAATTCATGTAGTATGTTTTTGCATCCTAAATGGGATCCTAGACATGTTCATACTGGGGCTTCTCAGTTATGTTGTCTGAACATAATAGACTTCACTTAGAAACAGAGATTGTTTTCTACTGAATTGCTTTTGTTTTGAGGTGCTGGAGTAGGCAGCCTAGAGAAGCTGTGGGTGCCCCATCCCTGGAGGCACTCAAGGCTGGGTTGGATATGGCCCTGGACAGCCTCATCTGGTGAGGGACGTTAAGGTCTCTTCCAACCCAAATCATTCTGTGATCCTATGAAACCTCGCCTGGGATGTGTGTTGTTAAACAGCAGAGACCAAATGTGTACATTGGACAGCAGTGGTGTCTTGGCGTATACCACAGCATGAGCAGCTGTGGCCAGCAGGCAAGCACACCCAGCTGCAGCCTCACAAACATTCTTAGCTAATGCTATTTAGAAGGAATCTCGGCTGTATAATGGTACTGCTGGTGTGCAATTCCTGAATTACTGCTGTTGGTCTCTTGTTAGTAGACTGTTTAAGTTGACTGTGTATTGAGTACATGTGCTTAGGTTCACAGTACTTCTGTTTCCTTCTTTCTTTTTTTTCTGTACAAAATCTGTCATACTGCTCTGGTCTCTACCAAGCTGTTATTGGAAAAAGCACTACAGAAATGTTTAAGTATTAACTAATTAAATGAAAAGGTATTCTGTGTGCTGTTCATCTTCATTAGTTCATGGTCAATAGAAAGAGTAAACTGTTGGTGGACAGGAAAATAAGAGGAGAAAGTTAATAAAAATCACTGTATTGGGACAACTGTTTAGGCTTTTTTACTTTTTAAAGATATATACAATAATACATAATTTTTAAGGCAAAGTTTGCACAATTGCTTATTTTAAGGAAATGCATATGTAAAATAATGGCTGTATGTAAAGACATGTACATACCTTCATTTAAGCTGGTTAAATTTTCTGTTTTGAAGTTTGAACAGTGGGTACTCAGACGAGCCCATAGATGTTAAATCATTATTTATGCATAATGCACAAGTATCTTTGAGCTAGTGCTGTTCTATTCTTTTGAATATTTTTTTTGATTTTTTGTTATGACTCTCTGTGGGAAGTATCCCTTAAAATGTTGTTCAATTACAATTCAGAATAGAGTAGTTTTTTCCTTTTTGTTTCTGAGGGTTTTTTTAAACTTCGTCTCGGTTTTTAACAAAAGTAAATGAAGCAGTTTATGAATAAATCATTTCATTTATTTCTATACTAGTACTATCATGAGCTGTCCTTAAACTGTTCCATATACAATATTTGTACCTTTTTGTCTTGATATGTATGAGCCAGGCTTAGTCTGTACCCAGAAAGATTGGAAATTAGTGTGATGGATATCTAGTCAAAAATACATTGTGATGATTTAATCGTCACTAAAGTCTTGAGATTCTCCTAGATATAACTTCAGTCTTCTTCCTGACTTTAGTTGCTCCAAGTTAAGTTGGTTAAATTACTTCAACTGTTGTTACCAGCTCATAGTTAGTAGATAGTTATAATTTGATCATAACTTTGTCATCTTTCTAACCATAGCTTAGTGTAAAGTCTTTCTTAGGGAAGAACCTCAATGGCTAATAGAGTCTGACAAGCAGGTTTCGGCCCAAAAAACTTGATTTCCAAACTTACACTGCAGGAGACTTTTCTTAATTATATTAGGAATTGAATATTAGCTGTAATGACATCCTTGAGCTTTGAGAAGAGCATAGAAATGGAATAGTGTTTCAATTATGAAGTCAGAATTGTCATGTGCTGCTTTTTTCAATAGAAGTTTGTAGTATTCATTATCCTAGAACTCTACTGTTCCAACCAAATGCATAATGAAACCATCTGAACATATTTTGATAGAACCATGGCAAAGTTGCTGTGACTCAGTGTTTACACTTCAGTGAATGACTCAAATTTGGGTAGAAGTGACATTTCTCCATTGAAGCTTTTTATGCTTTTTTTTTTGTTCGTTTTTTTTGGAACCTTATTCACTTACAATGGTCATCATGTTACTTCTAGTGACAGGTCAGTCCTATGAGAATATGGTGACTGAAATCATGTCCATGGGCTATGAACGTGAGCAAGTAATTGCAGCGCTGAGAGCCAGCTTCAACAATCCAGACAGAGCAGTGGAATACCTTTTAATGGTGAGCAGTTTCTCATGTATACTCCGTTCTTTTGCTGCTTCTTTTGTCCTCATTGAAGAACTTCCTATTTTATTTATCTGTTATTTTGAATATTGTTTTAATCACATGCTGTAGGAAATACTGAAGTTGTTGTTAGCTACATCTATCACTTCTTTGTTTATATTCTGTGTTGATTTTTGTGGCTATATGTGTATGCTCTATGCCTGGTTTCACTGGTAGCTCTAATTGCCGATGACCAACCCAAGCAGTGATTGTTGTGACATCTTAGTGATAATGTTGTTTTTATCAGTATAACATCACCAAGGTAGCACTTCAGAAATTCCAGTTCATCATTACTACTTATTGTACACAACAATCATATTAATGTGTTTTCCAAACAGAAGGACTTGTAAGTTTTTATTAACAAGTGCCTTACTTATGCAGTGTTCTGGACAAGAAACAATTTCCCTCTTCAAAAACACAATTTCAAAAGTGAAATGAACTTGATTGACTTGAGAGGTAATAAAATAGTAACTTCACTTTAATGGGAATCTTGTAAGTTGTTTTAGGATTTTTTGTTGTCGTCTTTGTTGTTGCTGTTTTAATTATATCTCATTTTAAAGCCAGCTGTTTTGTCTGCAGTCCCTGCAGAATATGAGAACAGAATTTCCGAGAGACTGATATAAAAACTGACCTTCAACTGCAAAGTTTCCCATTTGTAAACAAAATTTTTCATTAGTACATAAAACTACCAGTCACGGGCATGGTTGCTACTCACATGAATGATCCCAGGACATTGTAACCTGCAGTTTTAAAATGGGTAACGAATGTTTTGAGTACATGGATGTAAAAGGTTAAACTCTCATCTGGTACGGGAGCAAACACAGGCTTTGAATTCTTGATACCCTGAGGGCAAATGTAGTAGTTCCAGTCCAGCTGTCATTAACCTGGAGATCTCAAATATTTATTTTTCATGCCTTGGAAAGTGTTGATTTTACTGTCTGCTCACTGTGCATTTAGTTTGTGCATAAATCTAATGCCCCTTTGAAGTGTTGCATTTGATATGCATTCCCCAGTCGCATACAGCGTGTAGTGCTTTTGCAGTCAGAATAGTATTTCCCTGCTTTAGCTTATTTGTGCTCAGGAAGTCCTGAAGAGAAACAGTGTGTCCTTGAAGTAGAGTTTAACAGGTGGCATGTTTGTTAATCAAACAGATCAATTCTGTCCTGGGTTAGTTAATTTCTTGTTCAGTAGGTCTTTCTCTTCCATATGTGGGTTCCCTTCTATTTTTTGTTATCCTTTTCTGAAAATGTTCTCTGTGTTCTGTCAGCTGGAGAAAGGAGTGGGGAGAAGGAATCTTGTTCTCTGAGAACATTAGTAGGCAGACTTCTGTTTTCGTGTTAGAAAAACGCTATAGGTGCACTTGATCTGTTAGACTGTTCTTGGTCTATCTAAATATGTTCATGACCATTCTGCTGCATCAGGAAAATGTTTTCCTTGGTTAGTATTGTTCCACTGATAACACAGTTCTTTGATCTCCTAATTGAACAGCCTCCAGATGATCTGCAGGGTAGCTTTATGATGTTGAGCTCTTAAGCGCACACAGTTATTGTGGTTTAAAGAATCAGTACCAAAAAAAAAAGCCTATGAATTATTGGAAAGGAAAGGTCAAGAGAGTATCAGTACTTAATGTAGCTGTTCTGCAGATTAGCACTGAAGAATCACTGACAGCAAGTGGGATCAGACAACAAGCTATTCAATTTTCACAGCTTAGTTTCCCAATCTTATATTGTCCTATATCCTTGAGCTGTGTTTGTAGAAGGAGATTTACAATTCTAAAACACAAGGTTTTTTTTCTATACTTCAGGCTTGTCTTTGGAAGGCATTTAGGTTCAAATCTGATTTTGACCAAAGGTTTTATTAACTCCTTAATTAGAGAGATGTTCTGTCAGTCATTGAACCGTCTAATTCTTTACAACCTCCTTGTACAGAAATGTGTATGTTCCTTGGGCTGTGCCTGATACGATTATTACATGCACCAGTGGTAAATAGTATCAGCTAAAAAACCACTCTCGTGTTCGGTTAAACTGTAAACAGATTTAACCCACCGTAAGGCAAAAAATGCCCTTCTCACAGTTCTAGTAATGTTTACATTCCAAATTTAAGTTTACATTAGTTGATATCCTGCTTGTATAGCTGCGTAAAGGAGGTGCATATGCCTTACTGATTACCATCACACATAGTCTTGGTTTGTATGGTGATTTGTTTGGTTTTTTTGATAGTAATACTTCAACGTTGTATTTAAGAATTCAGACAATATTCAAAATAGTAAATTATCTCTAAGTAAATTTGGTTAGGCTAGTTTCCATAGTGTTTCCATTCAAGGACAGACTTGAGGTTTAAACAAACATGCACTGCTTGGTCTGGATACAGAGAGCCATGACAGCGCATGCCTGAGAATATGTGAAGTGAACCAGTAATTCCAGAAGGTTAACCCATGTTCATAAGATCATGCTCCAGTACTTGAAGGGCGTAACAGGAGGGGGTACAACTGTTTACGAGGGTGATATAGGACGAAGGGGAATGGTTTTAAACTAGGACAGGGGAGGTTTGGGTTAGATATTAGGTGGAAGTTTTTCACCCGGAGGGTGGTGATGCACTGGAACAGGTTGCCCAGAGAAGCTGTGGATGCCCCATCCCTGGAGGCATTCAGGGCCAGGCTGGATGTGGCTCTGGGCAGCCTGGTCTGATGGTTTGCGACCCTGCACACAGCAGGGGGGTTGAAACTAGGTGATCTTCAAGGTCTTTTTCATCCCAGGCCATTCTATGATTCTGTGGAGTCGTAGAACAGATTGCCTTGGAAGATACCTGAAAATCCACCCAACCCCAGTGCTGTGCCGTGGGAAGGGCTGCCCCCTACCAGCTGAGGCTGCCCAGGGCCCCATCCAACCTGGCCTTGAGTGCCTTCAGGGTTGGGGCACCCTCAACTTCTCTGGGTAGCTGTGCCAGGGCCTCGTTGCCCTCTGAGTAAAGAATTCCCTCCTGACATGTAGCCTACATTGCTCCTCTTTCAGTTTAAAACCATTCCTTTTTGCCGTATTGGTACACTCCATGTCATACCTTAGTTCATATATTATAACTGAATTCCCAAAAATCTTAGAACTGTAGAATATCCCAAGTTGGAAGGCACCCATAAGGGTCACGGAGTCCAGCTCCAGACTCCACACAGGACAACCCAAAAATCAAACCATATTTCTGAGTGTGCTATCCAAATGCTTCTTGATCTCAAGCAGGTTTTGATGCTGGGCACTGTTTTCTGTAAGCAAAGTGCAACTCTGTCCTGAAGTCTTACTCTTCTCTTCCTACTGTTTATATTTAGCCTAACTGATTCTTATGGGAACAGGTATCTAAGCAGTGCTCTGTAGAACAGTGGTAGAAGAGTTACAGCAGAGTTATGTAACAAATGTACTTTTCTCACTACTTTGTGGAAGGAAGAATGTGTAGCAAGCTTATGGAGTCAAAGTTGTAATAAAACGTATGAGTTGGAACATTTGCATTTATTCCACTGAGTGGCCTAAATAGACTTGATGTTTTAGGCAGCTTATACCTTGATGTGTTTCTTAACTCTCAGATGGGGCAAAGTTTTTCCTGGGTCACTGTCCAGTTCTGTTTTTATGTGTGGTCTTTATGTTGTCTCTGTATTTGTCACTTTAGTTCAGCGACAGTGATGAATGCATTGTGTGAAGAGCACACGTTACAGCAGGGTTTTCAGTCAACATTACCTACCACTGACTTCTGTGGTAGGTTTTCCAAACATCTTACTCATCTGGTTGCATTGATGTAGTGGTTTGTCTGTGGTAGACAACCAAGCACCACGTGGCTGCTTGCTCAATTCCTTGCACTGGCATGGGGCTGAGAATTAGAAAAATATTCTGAAATAAGAGGCAGTTTAATAGATAAAGCAAAAATGCTACTTGCAAAAGCAAAACAGGATTAGGAATTAGTTCACTACTTCCCATTGACAGGCAGATATTTGACCATCTCCAGGTAAGCAGGTTTTCATCACACTTTAAAACAAACAAACAAAAAAACTGCTTGGGAAAATAAGTGCTATAACTTGAAACATTGCCCCTTTCTTCCTCTTTTCTCCCCAACTTTTATTGCTGAGCGCATTATCTTACAACACTGGGATATCTCTTTGGTTGTTGAAGTCAGCTGACCTGGCTGCATCCCTTCACAGTGTATTGTGCATCCCCAGTTCCTTGCTGGCAGGGCAGCACAAGAATCTGAAAAGACTGGTTCTGTAACTACTAAAGCATTGATGAATTGTCAATACTATTTTTATCACAGATCCAAAACACAGAATTATACAGCTGTAATCAAGAAAATTATCCCAGTGAATAACAGTACAACTATACTTCTGTGGCTATTTCCACCCAGTCTTTTCCTTGTGTGTAGTTGTTCCCAAACTGAAGGTTGCCTTTTTCCTTTGAAGTAGGTGAAATGTGTTCCTTTATACCAGTCCTTCTGCCTTCTCAAACTGTTGTGGATTTTTGGTGCCCTGGAAATGGAGTGTTGTAAGGTAGATGATCTTACATAGTCTTTCCCCTTCAAGATTGGGTTTAATGTAACTCCCTCAGTTAATACAGTGCTTGTCAGGAGCCTTACTACTCCATGGAGTCTGCTTTTCTTGTGTTCCTCCTGCCTGGCAATTCTCTTTTCCGGTACTATCAGGGTGTAGTCATATAGGAACCTTTCTGGTGTCTGTTCTATGCCAAGATACAAAAGGCTGCTTAGAAAGGTATTTCTAGGCTTCAAGGAGGAAAAGGCAAATTTGGCCTTTGAGAATTCAGTGACAAAGAGCGCAGTTAGGGTAGGAATGGTTTCCAGGTAGGAGAAAGGTAGTAGAGTAATGTCTGGGTTTGTAGATTTGTAAGGCCCACTGCCTTGAACAGTTAGTTAATACGTGAAGTATTCTGTTCAGTGTTTTGCATGGAAACAAGTTGACTATTTCTGCTAAAAGTTTGGTAACTTTTCAGGCATTTTCACAGAAGACTTAGTCAATGCTGACTGTCAAACTGTTCTGTTGAGGAAAGTGGTTGAAAGAGCTGTGCTGCCTCTTAATTTCTTATCAGCAAAAAGTAATCAACTGTTTGATGTAAGTTCAGTTAGCATTGTGTAATATATGATTCTGTTGCTGTAAGGTAACTTTGTTTGCAAAACACCGTAACAGAACACTGGAAGTAGTTCAACTTTTCTATTCATGTCAAATACCTTGGAACATAATTCATAGGAAGTATTTGTTCATGGACTGAAATGCACTTTTAAACTGATGTATTAGATGATTTACCATGACAAATCATTTCTGTCACAATATGCTCCTCGACTTGTAAATGCACATGTGTCACAGCACCTTGCTTTGCATTTGCAGAAAATAGTAATATTTTTTCCTTGTTCTGAAATCTAAATATGTGCAGTATTCTGTACTGTAATGTCAACTGTGGCTTTAGGGTATACCTGGAGATAATCAGGCTGTGGCTGAACCAACTCAAGCAGCAAGCACTGGTACCTCTCAGTCTTCAGCAGTGGCAGCAGCTGTAGCAACCATACCTACAACCGCTACTTCACTAGGAGGTAAGAAAGACTATCTTTGAGGAGATACAATAAACATGTGCATTGAAGCATTCTGTGCTTCAGTGAATTTGAATTCTTGGTAATTGTGAACTGATCAAAGTGAATTGGTAAGAGCCATAACACAAAAATTAGCTAACTGTGGTACTGGCTTGCAACAAAAAGCTCTTTATGTCTATATATCTGGAATAATCCTTGAAATTTCTAATAATACTGTGATCGTGACCATACACATAACCCCACTACGGGTTATGTGTAAGATCACAAATGTGGGGACGGTCATACTTTCTCTCACGTAGGGTCTGGCTTCCTCCTTTATCTCATTGTGTACTGTTGACTGTAACTGTATTAACATATTTTCCACAAATTAAGGCAGTTAGACGTAGCACCTAGTAGATCCACCATGAGCTCGGACTCTTCTCTATGCAGTGCAAGTGATTGACAGAATGGTTAGGACCCACTGCAGAAAATTCAGTCTTAAGGTGGAGGAAGTGTATGAAAGGAGCATAATCGGTATAAAATGTCTCTTAGTCTGTAGCAAAGACAGTGTTCAAGCTCTAAGCCGGTTAGCATCTAGAGTATTAAATGCAGATAGGACTGACAGGCCTCATCTGTAAGGAGAGAGAATTGGAGAATTGAACGTTTCAGAGCACTTTTGATTGTGCTGAATTCACTGCAGTATCTAATAGTACAGAATAGATGGGATTCTAAGACTTATTTGAGAAGGAAAGAACTGACCTATTACAGTAATTGGAACTCAGTTGTAGGTCTAGAGGGAAGACAGTAGCTGGCTGTGTGCCTCTGAATGAGGTTACTCAGAGATGAGACATAAAGAGAAAACTTCTGGAGATCAGATACAGAAACCTGAGAAACCTGTTGGATCTTCAGAGAAAGCTGAGTAAGATGAAAATGCATGTTTTAACCTTAGTAACTAACACTTAGAAACACTCTTCTTCAGCGAGGGGTTTATTGTCCAATTTAGTATCCTTTTTCTGTCTACAGTTACAGTGTAAGATATGTACTTTTACAGCAGTCATGCTAACCTTTTGAAGGCATTATCTTACTATTTTTCAGGACATCCTCTTGAGTTCTTGCGAAATCAGCCTCAATTCCAGCAGATGAGACAAATCATTCAGCAAAATCCTTCTCTGTTACCAGCATTGCTGCAACAGATTGGACGGGAAAATCCTCAACTACTACAGGTGAATCTTAAACCAACAAAATAGCGCTGGTAATTTTGATGTAGGTTTTACAAGAAAGGGAGATGTTGCCATTACCTAAGATAAAATGTTAATAGGAATTCCATAATACTATTGTTGACTTTTCAGCTTTTCTTACCGTATAGAACATTTTGCTATGACATTAGAAATTAGTCTTACTCTCTTTGTGAGAGGTGCAAAGGGCATCAAGGAGAGGGTAACCACAACTGAACTTAAATGTGGAATTGCATTTCTCGTGTCTAGGTTTAATAATTTTTTTCACTACACATTTTTTTACACATTTTTTGACTGCTTAATTCACTGAAGGTAAATATTCCTACTTGCCTGATGGAAGAATTAAACATGTTTTATTTTAATACATTTCTTTCTTTTATTGTCCTGCATATCGCAGCAAATAAGCCAGCATCAGGAGCATTTTATTCATATGCTGAATGAGCCAGTTATAGAGTCCCGACAAGGTTTAAGTGGCAGTGATGATAGTGCCAGCACTGGAGGAGTAGCAGAAGCTGGAAATGGTCATATGAGCTACATTCAAGTAACACCTCAGGAAAAAGAAGCTATTGAAAGGGTGAGCCTTTCTGCTTTGAAATGTTTGTCTGTTGCTCTAAGATGCTGGCTGTTGGATGCTTAAGACGTGCCTTAATTCAAGCTTTTTTTTGTTAGTTTATGCTGGTAGTTTATGAATTATTTCTGCTATTTCATAGCCACAGTAGTTTTGTGTTTCGAATGACATACCTTTTATCCATTTAGTCTAAAATCTCTGAGTTTGTCCTACTTGAAAGATGCTTAGTCCTCTAAGTGATCAAAGGCCATCTGAAATAATAGATGATTGAGTTTCCCTTAGGGAAGGGATGTTGGGCAGTCCCTCTGGCAAAAACCTCAGAGAGTACTATTTAAGATGATGTCAACTGTGATTGATTTCCATGTACAAAGGAGTCAATGTAATCCCTCTTTCCAAAGCACTGTGGTAGTTAAAGTTCTCATAGTTAAGCAGATTAGTTCAAGTTGTTCCTTAACTCTGTCATTTGTTCATCGTGAGAATTAATTAACTTTATCTTTTAATATATAGGTAAACATGTATATAAAATATACTTTTGAGGTTATACTGCATTCATAGTACTGTATGTAACACCAAAATGTGTATTTGCCTAGATGGTGGCACCTCTTGAGAAGTTTTGATTTCTTTTTTACTTTTTAAGAACAAGTAGTGAAGAATTGTCATACTGTAGTAGTGTTTTTGTTGTTTATCAGAAATAGATTTTTAATGGCAAACCAAAAGGTTCTTAAATATTATCAGAAAAGCCCATTAATATAGCTATCAACTTTCTATATATCAAGGAAATAGTCAATTAATAAAATTAGTCTAACCAAACTGTTTGCCTATATACTTTTTGTCAGATTATCCTCTCCAGTCTGCTGCATTTACTTATAAAACCATTTTATGCAATAGTATATTATCTCTATAACCTGTTGCAAAACCCAACAGACAGGGCTGTGAGCTTTTCCTGTTATTCACAGAAAACTTGGGTATCATGCCTGCTACACACTGATGCTATTTGTAAGCATGAAATTAAAACTAAGAATGGCTGACAAGCAATAGTAGGAAGTAGTTTGTTTCAGAGATTTGACCTGCCCTATGTATGCAAAATGTCTTGCAGGTGCTTTACCATTTTAACAAAGTCCATGAATGACAGCATATTGTAGAATCTTTGGGGTTGGAAGAGATCCTTAAGGGCCATCTAGGCCAACTCCCCTGCAGTGAGCAGGGATACCTACACTAGATCAGATTGCTCAGAGCTCTGTCCTGCCTGACTTTGAGAGTCTCCAACAGACCCTGCTAAAGATTCTGTCCTTTTCCTTCATATAGCCTCCCTTTTTAGATACTGAGAGACAGCTGTCAAGTCTCCCCAGAGCCTTCTCTTCTTCACAGTGAACAACCTCAGCCTGTCCTTGCAGGGAGGTGTTCCATCCCTTGAGTCATTTTTTGTTGCCCTCCTCTGGTCTTTGAGTAAAACAATTTGATTTGCTGAAAGCATCTCATTAATGCAAGCTAAATCCATTTCCCTTGGCATAGTAACAAATCTCTTAAATATTCTAATGCCCAATTATTATTGTATCCTGGATATTAGTCCACTGACTTTTGAAAAAAAGATTACTCTCAACTAGATATTAACAGCTGAAATTTTTAGTGAAAGCCCAGTATGGCTTAATGTGGTCTGTTGTGCAGCGTACCAGTGATAAGTCAAATCAGAGTCCGGGGGATCTTGCTGCAGGCAAGTTCTGGTAGAAGCCATGGGCTTTGTATCTTTGATCACTGAAGACATCAAAACAATGTTTTTTCAACGGTAGTGCAATGTGCAGTTACTTCCTGACATTACTGTGATGCAGGTTTATTTTAGTGACTTGCTGTGGCAATGCACAGTGATGTGATTTATGGTGCTCAGATTCATGGAAATCACTTTTCAATTAGAAACTTAAAAACTTAATTTTGGTTTCTAAAGACAGAGGCGACACTTTCTTACTCTCTTCCTTTTAGTGGCAGCTTTGTCTGTTTAAAAAAAAAAAAAGACATTTGCTTAAATGTTATGATATTAGACATAGAAGTAAGCTTAGTATACAAACCATTCTGAATATGTTTCTTTTCTTCAGCTAAAGGCGTTAGGATTTCCTGAAGGACTTGTGATACAAGCATATTTTGCTTGTGAGAAGAATGAAAACTTGGCCGCCAATTTCCTTCTACAACAGAACTTCGATGAAGATTGAGAGACTTTTTTTTTTTTTAAATCTTACACCTCACACCAGTGCATTACACTAACTTTGTTCACTGGATTGTCTGGGATATTTGGGCTTATATTCTTAATGCTTGGGGTATGGTGTATGAGGAGGGAGAAGAAAACGTGGTAAACCAAGTAAAGAAAACAGTAAGTATATCTGCTTTAAATTAGCAGATACATCAAACCACAAAGTGTAAAATACAACCAAAAATGAGCTTCTGCAGACATTTAGCTCCTCTGTAATGTAGTTTAACATTTTTTCTAGGTTTTCATTCCTACTGTACTTTTTATAGAAAGGTAGTGTAATGCCCTGCTTCATGTTCCTTTCTATTAGTGTTGGAAATAGCCTACACTACTAGACTCTGTAGTCTGTATTTCATGGCAACACTGGAAAGCAACTTTATGACATCTAAAAAATCTGATTAGATATAAACACAAATGCCAACACATGGGTACTTATTTTGCTGTCTGAAATCTGTTAAATTAGTGCTAGAAGCACATTATTTTAATGCTGGATTTAAAATGGATTTATTCAAGTGAAAACCTATTTCAGCTAATCTTGATCATTAATTGAGAAACTGTCCCACCTGTGCCACATGTAATTTGGGAAGGTATATACACAAAGATAAAAATGATCTCCTGTTCACTTCTTTTCTTTTGGGGAAAATTCATAAATACCTAATTACTGTTCACTTTGGTGTTATGTTTCAGTAGAAGTGTTAAAAGCAATAGACTGCATTTTTGACTTTATTGTATGCGTTATAGTGAATTGAATATCCTTTTTTTGCCAGCAGACAAAACACAAGGCTCAGTTTTATCCATTGCAGTGAGACTGAATCATCAAATCATATTTCACTTTCGTACTTATCTTGGACCAACCTTTGCAAAAGAACATAAAAATACAGTTGTAAACGTGTGAAGATCCTGGCATTCTGTTGATCTTGAGTAGATTGTAATAATCAAACTATTTCTGTTAAGTAAGGATTTTTTTTCCTCTTAGTTGGAGGAACAGAGTTCAGAACTTGTAGTATCCAGCAAACGATCAAGTTTCTGCTGTCCAAAAAAATCTGCATGCATACCTTCCTTTCTATTGAAAATAAACTCCAATTATAGAATTCTTGATTTTAAATCCTGGTACCACTTATGTTTAGTCATAACAAAATGTAGTGTTTTCCTTTTATCATAAGTTCTCTGTTAGAGACAATCTTGCAGTGCTACTGGTGAAGGCAAATTCCAGTTTTGGCTAAAATTACTTCATGCATCCTTTCCTGAACACAACTTGGGGATATATTTTGACTTTGTACTGTTGTACTCCAATTAGCTGAATTACAATTTTATCTCTCTATCTAGTAACGAAGATGTTATTAGTATCATTAGTGGTACAGCAGTGAGTTGTGCCACTAATGATTCTAATGACTTAGTGGTACAACCAAAGAATGATTTTCTGCTTTGTGTGTGTAGCAGTGGATTCAACAACTACTTAAGCTCAGAGTAAAGTCAAGTCCTGAGAAGAGAGAGCAAGAAAGACCGAAGCATTTGTATTTTGTTTCTTCTTTGCTTTGTTGTAGTCTGTAAATAATTATCTGCATCAAATAATTAAATGTAATAAAGGCTTTTACTTTTTCTTTCTATTCTTAAACATCTGTGATGTTTTTCCAGATAGTGTGTATTTTAGTTATTCAAATTTCATTATTTTCAAATTTCTTAGGTGCGTATTGTTTGAGTTATCAGTGATGCAACCAAAACTGTATCAGTAGAAGTGATACTGCTAAACAGAAAATAAATCTTTCATAATGTTTCATTTTGCACAAATTAACATTAATACCCAAGTCAGCCAGTAGGTTTTAACTAAGCAGGAATATCAGTATATTTATGGACTTTGAGAGATTGATTGTAATGATGTAACACTCTGCACGAAAAAAAAGGGGATAATTGTTATATGTAAAAGGAGCAGCAGTCAGGTGCTTGAGAAATGCCAAACTGATGCAAGTACTTCCTGAATGTACTCTACTACATAGCTGATATCTAAATAAAAACAAAAGCCTTTAGCTTGTGGGTGTCTTCTGTACTGATTAATGTGTTTGCTATCAGAGATAACCATTCCATCTCAGGGAGATGGGGGAGGAAATGAATGCCTTTGAGTGTTTTGCTCTTCTCCCCGTAGTTAAGATTCTGGAATGTTTACTTGTTCTAAGTGTATTTGAATTCAGGACTGTTCAGCATTGTTTCTGTAAAGTTGCTGACTGACGAAGAGGTGTATAGCTGCTGTGGCTGAAGACCTAGTAGTAATTATTGTTTCCAATTTTCAGCTGTGAAGTAGTGTTCATTTGACTTCTGGTTAATGGTTGTATGATTTTATATGCTAGCAAAAACTGTTTCTGTTCAGTATTGGAATATTTGCCAAGGAGAACCAGTATCTTCGTAGTTGCAGCCAAAGGGGAAGAATATATAGGACTTGTGGTGAGAAGGTAAGTGTGACCCAAGCAAGTTGCACACGTATACTGTGCCCTACTTCTTATCAAGTGCTACCAGGAGTGGTCTCCACAGAATGCTTTTTGGCTTGTTTTCTGCAGATCTCTTAGGGATCTGGGGCGGTTTTTGTATCGTATATTTTTCTGCAGCTGTGTCTAGAAACTTAGAATGAAAAGTTCATGTTACTTGCAAAATAGGTACTTTTTTTTATTTTGATAAGTCTTGAAGTATTAATGTGAATGCTGTATGACAAAGGGCAAAGAGCAACATTATTGAAATTCTTGTTGTTAGAGAGATCTTTTGAATTAAACTAACTTCGTATGCACCCCTTGTCCTTTACTCTAAACGTACTCCTCAGCCCCACTTTCCCCCCTCCTTATTGTTGGAGAAGGCATGCAAGCTGCAAATGGAGTGCTATCGGCTCATGTTAGAGAAAGGAAGGAGTTCAGAAGCAGAGATGTTAGGTAATGAAATGGTTGGCCTTAGGGTTGGATATGAAATAAAATAGTGAGTACTGAATACGTTGGGTAGTAGAGGGGAAGCAGTGGAAAAGGGACAGTGGTGTTTGTGAAGGTGCATGCCTGGGAGAGTTCAGCAGTGTATTGGATGTTGAGAGTGTTGGAGTGGTGCAGTAGGACTGAGTGGAGAGTCAGCTAATGAGTGAACTTTTGGTGTGACTGCACGCATAAATAAGCAAGATTTTTATTGACAGAGAAAGCAGGAGCAGAATTGACATTCCAGGAGACTCCAGAAGGAAAGAAATGATGAAGTTAACACGTTGTTTGCAAGAGCTGTTGCCAACACAGAGTCTTGGATTGTCCAGACCCACTGAAGTGCTCCTGCTTAAAGCTGGAGGGAAAAAAGAAAAGGGTGTTTTTTTTAGTTTTTTTTTAACTTTAACTACGTATCACGTTGTTAGGACCTGATGTGCTGCTCTTCAGGTCTCTTCAGAAGCAGGTGATCCATGTTGGAGAAATGGGTGGCCCACCTAAGTTGTGCAATTCTTAGTAATAGCAGTGCTTCATTTATTTGTACAGCTTTGCAAAATATCAGATTTCCATTGGCAAAGGGCAGAATTATTTAGTGCACCAGTAAGCTGGTGCTACAACCTTAATTTTGAGAACAAATTCTAATGGAATTATGCTGCATAAGTGTGAATATAACTCATGCCCTGTCAGTATATGTTTTGAACTGTAAACTGTGACCTGTAGGAAGCTGCAACAAAAACGATACACCTAATCTCAGCAGAAAGGTCAGGATGAGGAGATAGTGGTGTGTATGAAACAGGGCTGTAAGTCAACAGAGTAATTTTTTTTTTTTTACCATAAATAAGGACATAACTGTATTGATTTATTTGTTTCCCATTTCTTGGAATTTAAAGGAACTGGTTCACTGGTACAGAAATACAAAGGAGGTAAAATAGATGAAAGACCAGTTTTAATACTTACTTAAGGCATGCATAGAATCATAAATTCATGCAGTGTTCAAGTTACTGTTCAAAAGTGGTGACAAATTGTGTATATGAAATGTGTAACCTTAGTTTGCCTTGAACAAGAGAGATGACTTTGTTCACTTGCAGGATAGCTGAATGGAGAGACATGGTTGCTGGTATGACAGTGCGTGAGAGAGGAGCATAACATCTAATGGTGGCATTGTATCCTTCTGCTAGCAGTGCAACTTGCCTTGTGTTCTTGAATTCATGTAAGAGTTGCTTCAGAATTGTTGGAAAGGGTCTATGGCTTCGCAAGCTTAAGAAAGTCGGCTTTGTCACTTGAGCTGTATATCCTACATTTCTTAACAGAGATTCTAATTGAAAGCTAAGAATGCAAGTGGGGAGGATTGAGAAGGTCACTTGTGGCTTCCTGAAGCGTTAAGAGCTCAGCCTGTTTTTAGGAGCCACGTTACATGAGCATAGTAATGTAAATTGATGCTGAAATTGAAGTCTTGCATGTAATGCAGTATAGCTAGTGTTCGTGTCATCCACTGGCAGAGAGATAAAGTAGTGGTTTTTAATGAGTCTGCAGAGCATAATTTAAGGGAAGTAAAGTCAAATCACTTCTAAATCACTGCATGGATCCTCTTTAGTCACAGCTCACTGTGACTAGTAACATAGTACATGATCTAGTAACTTCCACTTCTTGATGGACCACATGCCAGGTGTTTTTTTCCCCGAGGTGTCCTTAAAGGAAACAAAAAATTGAGAGAGAAGGACCTTTCGGAAGGTAGTGTGGCAAAGATATGTGTGTGTGTGTGTGTGTGTGCCTGTGTGCGTGTATATAATGTTTAACTAGTACATAGGCAGAATTCTGCCTTATTGTATTTAGACTGAACTGAGGACATTGGCTGTAGTTTCTCATTGCTAGCATTGCTGGGATTTTTGATGTCTTTAGAATGCTTTTATTATGCCTTAATGAGCCTTACTGTGCCTTAATAATGCCTTATTAGTATCTAAGTGATTTAAGTCTGTTTACATAAAAAAAAATTACATTAAACGTTAAAAAATGATTTGGTGGTAAGATCTCATTTGCATGATTGTGGTTTTTGGGTGGAGAAGCTGCAAGCTTCCCATCTTATTCCTTCCAACTGAGAAAGATCTCTGCTTGGCTGTCCCATCATCTTCTCAGCCTGCATGGAATAATTAGTGTATTTTACATGGGTGTGGAAGAATGTTGTTTCTTTTTATATAGCTTTTCGTGTGCAGTTTTGCTTTGTGGAAAGAATACAATTTGGAATGAGAGAAATGAAACCCATTTTTCTGTATCTTTGCTGTTTGCTATGTTCTGCTGATACCCAATTCTGTGTATATACAGACAATTTAGTGCCATGAAAAGGACCGAAACTTCTTTTATAGGAGTGACAGCAGGATCATCATTACACAGTGGCTTTAATGAAATTCAAGTCTTGGCTGCTTAGCTTAATCCTTTTCCTTCATCTCTGACCTCAGCAGCATTGTTTCTTGTTCTCATGCTAAAAATTAATTTTGTAATTGCAGGGTAAACTACACTAGGAAGATGAGAATTGTGCAGTTCATCTGTGAAATTAAATTAGAAGTTATAGATGTGTAGACAGAGGTTATACAAAGCTGGCTTACAAGGTAACTGAGGGAAGAGGAGAAAAGAGACAGGATGATGCTCCATCTGGAGCAAGAGAAGGTAACATACAGGTTATGTAGCAGTCTGTGAGGCCCTACTGAGACTGCGGAGCTTGAGGTTAAAGAATTTAACAGTATGCAAGCTTATATGTGAGAGTTTGTAAACATGGAAGTATATGAAGCTTGATTAGGAAGGAGGTGCAATGGGAGTTTTGAAGATACTTGCCAGTAAAGAAAAGTGATTTACATCCTCTGTTCTGAAATCCTTCTGTTGGTTTCTTCTGGATTTTTTTTTTTCTTTTCATTTGAAAAGAATCTGGAAGGAAACGTTTCATGGTTGATGTCTCCCTGTCACAGTCTATACTGTCTGTTTTTTGGATATATTTCACATAAAAATGGTTCTGCTGTTTCGGAAAACAATGCTGGGGTAAAAGGAGCACTTTTTTTTTTCCACTTTCAAACCTGTTTCATTGAGCAGAGGTACTAGATATGTAGATGTTTTTGGATATGGTGTCTCTTTTTCACCTGCATCCTTGGGGCCAGGAAGAGGAAAAATTGAATATGAGTTTTTTCCTTGGCTTCCAACACTCAGTGTCCGCATAGATGTCCTGTGGTACAAGCAGCTTGAAAGTCTTGACTGTTCATCATGATCATCTCAACAAACTTGAGATCTCGTATGTAGCAGGTTAATATTTCTGCTGTGTGCATGAATGATTACCTGACCTGTTCTGAATGCGCTGATTTTTACCATTCATGCACAGATCATTGTGGTAGGCCTGGAAGGGTGACTGACTGCCCGAAGAAATAGAGCGCCTGAGATCTGTAGGCTTGGTGTTTGGGCAGTGTCACAGTACAATAGCTTACATTTACAAGTATGTGGAACTTGAACACTATATTTTTATTAATTTTAATGTTGTCCTTCTATTGTCTCCCTATATTTGCATTAGAGATGTTCCATTTCTGGTTGGCAGCAGTTTGTGGGACTGTCTGCAGATACCGTACGGATCACAGGCTATGAATCACCAAGCTATGACACACTCAGCTTTGGAAATAGCATCTTAGAATCACAACACTATCTGCACTCTGCAGATATCTGTGAAGGCTTCCTAGCAAAGTTTCTCATCTTGCTGGCTTTGCTATTTTCCATAAAGGAAAATGTCCTATAACATTTACAAGCTTAATTCTTAGGTGAAGTGGAAAGGCTGTGTGGTTTTGATCACCATTTGTGAACCAAGTGTTAATGGAGATTAATTGATTGAGGGTAAACTTGCAAAGCATGGCTTAGGGATATTGATGGATGAAAAATTGTATTTGAGTGGAAATGTGTGCTTGCACTCCAGCAAACCTGTGGTACTTGGAACTAAAAAAGAAGCAAGTGATTGCATCTGCTCTACTCTTGTGAAGGTCCCACATGGACTACTGTATCCAGGTCTGGGGCCCCCTGCACAAGAAGGATGTGGAGCTGTTACATTGGGTCCAGAGGGGTGCCACAAAAATGACCTAAGGCTGGAGCACCTCTGCCGCAAAGATCAGCTGAGGGAGCTGGGATTGTTCAGCCTGGAGAAGACAGTGCTGTAAGGAGACCTCATTGTGGCCTTCCAGAATATAAAATGGGCTTGGCTTATAAGAAAGCCAGGTTTTTCTCACCAAGGCATGTAGTGACAGGACAAGGACAATAGTTTTAAACTGAAAGAAAGTAGAACTAGATTGATTATAAGGAGGAAATGTTTCACTGTGAGGGTGGTGAGGCACTCAATAGGTTGTGCAGAGGATGCACCACACCTGCAGGCCCTTGGCAGCCTGTCATCTGGTGGTAGCTATTTTCTATCCATGGTAGAGGGGTTGGAATTAGATGTTCTTTAAAGATCTCTTCTAATTCAAGCCACTTGATGATTCTTAAGTGATGAAATAAAATTCATTTAAATCAAACGTTGGAACATATAACCCACAGAGGTTGTGCTGCATTTACCTTTTGAGCTTTTCAGGTGCTGATTGATTGAAGCCCTAAGCATGCTGGTATGACCTTAATGCTAATCTTGTTCTGAGTTGGGCCAAGAACCTCCAGAAGTCCCTTCCAATCTGATTGTTCCAGCATCTCAACTGAAGTACTTCTGCCACACACCTTGCTTTTTGTGGTGGAGACAGAACTTATGAGAAGGTTCATCCTCAGTTTCTACATCCCAAATTCCAGAATCACTTAAAGAGTTGGATGACAGTTCTTATTCAAGAATGTGTGGCACACTGTAAAGTGAAAGAATCTGAATAGCATGTACCTTCAGTTGAGATGAATGCAATTGTTCTGTTAAAAAAATCAGGGTTATCTGTCATGGAATGTTCTTCCATGTACCTGCGTGAAGTTGTTAGACTATTGTGATGGCTGTAGAACAAAGCAGATGCACAAGCTGGTGCTTGCTGTCTCCATTTTCTGCCCTGGGTTGACTCCTACCTGGGTGTCATTTTCTTTGTTCTCTGACTGGGACTGCCGTGGTGGATTGCCAAGACAGTCTCATTTAATTTGTGGTGTATTTTAAGTTCAGCCAGTAACAGTGATGATTGGGATGAAGGAGATGGGGGGGGGGGGGGGGGGGGGAGAGGTGTATTATTTTAAACAAAATTACTTTTCTTGTCAAAAAACTTTTTGAGCTGAAGTTGAGATGAGGTGGAAATCTGTGCTACTTGCAGGAGCTGGAAATTTAGAAACAGAACCAGTCTTTAACTGTTTGTGCAGTGACTCCCTCTGTCATGACCTCTTCTCAGGTTTTTGTGTTCTGAAATGTGCAAATTCCAGCTGTCCAGAATGAAGAATGAGGATCTCATTATCTTTAATCAATCTGGCAATCTATGAGGAGTTAAACAGCGTGAGAGTTTATCAGGACTCTTAGGAGCCAGAAGGTCAAAGCTTCCTTTCAGCCACAAGAATAATACATTTCCATCATGAGAGATGATTACTAAAATGCCTCCTGATCCTTTTTTAGGTTGAACCACTTTAGTCTTCATGCCACTAAAACATCGGTAATATATTTTTTGTTGTTCAGTGAAAAATGACAATGCGAAAATGAATGTCCATATGGAAGCTTCTCAGAGGATTTCTCAATTTATAGTGTCTGCCTGGTTATGAGCAGGCTGGGTGGTGGGAAGAAGAGTTCATATGCTGGAATGACAGAGCAGGAAAGTACACCTAATTGGGTGTCTTTAGCTGTCTGTCTGCTATCTCACTTCAAAGGACCCCTTCATTATCAGCCCTGGAGTTACCATGCACCTTTCTCACTGACAAAAAGGAGAGATGGTGGAAAGCATTTGCTTCTCAAGCCTATCTCTTGCAAATGCACAGTGTGAGCTAACTCAAGCCAATAAATCAGGGCTCATTCCTGAGTTCTAGAAGTGTCTGGACAAACCAATGAACAGAATTTTGCACAGTGGATATGAAAAAAATTCAAGCTAAAGGACTGCTCAGCTGTGTTTCTGAGTGAAGTGCTACCACTGCTCTGTGTTTTGGGCCCCCGCCTGTCTGGGCTCTCTCTGATGTTGAGCATGAGCAGATGGAGGAGGAGGCAGTAACTCAAAGAAACAAGCCACGTACTAGATGAGTATTCAGGAGAGAAAAGAGCCATCTGCTGACCAGACAGTATCATACTGTAGAGCATTTGCTGAAAGGAAAAACAGTGATGCTGCTGTGTGTGTGTGTGTGTGTGTGTGTGTCTGAACAACGCGCTTGATGCTGTGAAGGTCTCTAGATGCAACTCTGACACAGTAGGAATAATTCACACCATTAAGCTGCTCCCTTACGGCCATCTGGGAGTCCAGAAGTAGTCTTCTCTGATTTTTAGAGGTTTGCACATGATAAAGCAGAGGTTTGTTTGCACGGTGCAATTTGCTTTACATCTGTTTTGTATTAGCAAATTAAAGTTTTATTCCCCCCCTCACCTTCCTGTCCAAAATACTCCCAAATGTCCCCACGACATCTGTAGTGCATTGTGTTCTTGCCTTACGATGAAGCTGGTGGCTCCTAATTAGAAATGGCAGCGTGGTTTGCAATTAGTTGGCTCAAAGCTTTACTCTCTTGTCTTGTAGTAATGGACCCCGCTATGTTAGATCTTCTCTTGTCCCTGCAACCTCCTGTAGTCATTGTGGAGGTCTCCATCGCAAGGAGCTAGTTGGCCCAGAGCTGTTGTTGCTGTGGCAGTTGCCAGCCTCAGAGGGTGTTTACCTACATGATAACAAGCAAAATCAGGCTCTGTATGAGGCACTTGAATAACATCTCAGCTTGAATATGAGTTGTACAGTTCCTAGGAAGTGGAAGGCTTTCAGTGTTCAAACAGCAGCTGAGCCTTCCTGGGAATGTGGGTGTTTTAAGACAAGATTCTCAGATGGGGTTTTCGTAGAGCATGGAGTATTTGTGCTACATTCTTGGTATCTGGGTTGTTTCTCATCTCTTCAACTATAGTACTTGTACAGTGACTTTGTGTCATTCATAAAAAGAGATTTAGAAAGGGTGTAACTGCAAACCAGCTTCATGGGTGTTTTAGCAATGGAGCAAAGGACAAAATGTATTGTAAAGAATAGATCAACTGACAGCTAGCCTGACTTGTGCTCCTGTTCTGTTTTAACCTGTATCATCCTAGCGTTCTTCTGAACCATCTGAAGTTGAGTGCTGAGAGGAAACTGGGGAAGTAGATTTTACTCAGATCCAAGTAACAATAGAAATAAAGGTTATTAACTTTGAGTGTCAGAAATAGTGAAACCAGGTTGTCTGTAGTTCTGTGTCTCTCGATGTACGTTAAGCCTTCACGGAAGCTTTCTCTCTCTGTTGAGATGTTTATAGAACTTTTTCTTTCACTCGTTTGTTCTTTTGGTTTCTAACCACAATGTTTCCAGTTTGCACTGAGCTCTGCTTTTCTGAAATACTATCCATGTTTCTTTCTTAGGCTGGAAACACCTCCCCACATCCAAACTGTTGATTGGGGCTTGTAGGATTGGAGTTGTTTGAATGGATAGATATGAGAACAGCAAATAATTACGTCAGTCTCACTGACGTGACTGCTGTAGGAAAAAAGGTCTCTTCAGAATCTTAGTAAAAACACCAAACCCAACAGCTGAGTCATAAATCCTCAGTGCCACCTGGACTTGTTGCCATCAGCTCCCTGTGTGCCATTTTGCAAACTGTCACAAGTTTCCTCCCCGTTAAATGCTTAAGCCCACCCAAACTCTTTGGATGAATACCTATTACTGAGCTATTCTATTTGCTGAGTACCTTCTGCAGTTGTACCCACTGCCCTTCTGAGCAGGTGTGGGTTTTTTTTTTTTTTTTTTGAGTCCTTTATTATTTTTAAAGTGACTGATTAAAAAATGAAGCGACCTTCACTCTAAGGCATGGAGCAACCTGTTTGCATAATTACAGAACGGGCATCTTCTAAAAACCTGTTCCGTATCTCCCATTAACCCCTCTGCAGCTGTTGTCAGCACCCCATAGAAGTTCGTTTCAAACACATCCAGTTCTCTCCACAATGACATGGCAGCTTCTGCATGAGTTCTGGATGATTTTTTTTTTTTTTTTTTTTTTTTTGGTCCAGGAGGAACAGGGACAAAGACCATGAGGTTCCCTTCTGGAAATCCCACTTTCTCAGAGGCCTCTTCCAAAGCTGGAGTGATGTAAGGACGGCTGAGTGCAAATAAGAATCAGGTGCTGTTTAAAGTGCAGAGGGATAACAAACATGGCCATTAATTTTCTTTTCACAGTAGAACAACAAAGGCTTTTGCAGGGGGCAGAGCATCTGCTGATGTAAATCACCATAGTTTTACTTGTCAGGGGATTCGTATCCCTTCATCCCAGCTGGGAATTTGCCACTGAGAGATGGTTTAGTGATCTACCAGCTTTGACAGATACAAAAGGGCAACACGGAAGAAATCCATCTACTTCTATCCATATGGGGCATTAAAGGCCTACTTTAAAACAGGACAAAAGCTTACATGTTATAGTTGATTTTAGAATGGGTTTGCAATGTCTTCCTACAGTTGTGTGATTGTATGGGCAGGTGGTCTTGTTAAATATGAGGCTTTTTGCTTGTACTTGTAATTACCAGCTTCAGAAATTAAATACAGTTTGGAACATGCAAATTAGTGCCCTTTGCTGGCAGATTGAAGTCTAGGGACCGAGTTATATGCGTACTCAAAGTGGTTACTCACATGATCAGAAATTACATGCAGCACTGTTGTGTTCTCACCTACTAAGCTGGTGTCTCCCAGTGTAACCTCTGAAGCCTTATCATGAGGCTCAGTTTACTGTCCTTCTTAAATACCGTGGAAATTCCCATTGTTAATCCCATTACCTGCTGGTAAAGTTATTTAGTTTCCTTTTCACGTGATAGAATAGGTTGCACTGTATTGCTTCCTGGGTACTGAAGAAGGGCTGAAATCGGCCTCTGACTGGTGATGCACCTGCTAGAACATGCAGTCTGACCAGTCTGACCTCACAGCCATGACAGATGCATCCTTCATCTTGTGCTGGCATGGCCAGCTCCTGCGTGCAGAGGGATGCTCCTGGTTCCAAGCAGGTGTCTGGGGGAGGCCAGGCTCATAGCTGTGTTAGCAAGGGGCAGCCCCTATCACTGCTGGTGGACTTGGTGCAGATCTGCCTACTCCTGCCTCTGCTGCCTTTCTGTGATGCTTCAGTCAGCTGTGTGGGGCTGGGAGTGGCAAGAGAGGGATATGCAGTCATCTTGTGGGCTGAGAACTCACTAAACCTGTTCAGCACCTGTTCAAGGTTGTTCCTACAGCATATTTGCTGGTGTGTTCTGTATTCAGAAGGCTCAAGTGACTTGGTTTACAGATCTGGCTCTGAGAGCAAGTCCATGTGACCTGACCAAGGAGCATTACAGCTCAGTTAATTCAGGCAAGTAATCCTGCTTGAGTCAAAAGCACTAGATGCCACTGGAGTAGTGAGATGGATGTTGTTTCCCTTAATTCCAACAGAAGTTTTGCAGTGATGTCATATGCTCTGTTGTACATTTAGCTTTTTGCTTCTTATCCAGATAAAAAATCCTGCTCTCCTTGCCTCCTCGATCTGCAGCAGACCCCTTCTTATGTCTGATCCTAACACTTTTGCATCCTTGCATCCGTGCCTTCATTGCTTCACCAAGGTGAACACAAACAAGCCTTTCACCCAACTTCTATTCAAGTCAGTGGGAGTCTTCCATCTTTTATTCCTCAGATCTGGTTGTCCCAGGCCCATTTTTGTTGTTCCTTTACTGGCCTTTGTTCCCATCGTGTCTAGGTACTTCAGTCTGCAGTAGGTTGCTCTTTCTTGTTCTGGTACATGTGTTATGTCTCACGCTGAGGCTGGCAAATACCAGCATCTCCATTATTCCACGTTCGCATCCTTACATCCACATCCATATGAGTGGCAAAGATGAAAGGTCGGGTTTTCAAGATTTGTATGGCCATCCACTGTTGTTTCTAAAGATGTTTTTAATTGCCTCCAAAAGCACCATTTTTTTTTCCTGTTCCTTTAAACCTGTAAGTGTCCTGAAAAGACTCAGCATAAAATGAACCTCAGCAGAGGTCATATGTAACATTTGATGCAGGTGGGCTGAAGAGGCACCAGCTGCATACCTGTTTCTGAATCATTGGATTCTCTCTGTTCTGAAATAAAGTTACCTCTCGGCCATGGGCTTCTCTGGGACTGGGGGCAAAATGCAGGCAGAAGCCCTGTAGGGAAAAGCCACTCTCCTAAAGTGATTGATGGTGTCTGTGGCCATGTTTAAGGTTTCAAGTGCTCCTCTCCCTTGTGTGCCTTTATCCTCCCCTTATCTTGCTTACAGCTTATGTAGTGGATCTTGCCTGGTTTATGGCTTCCCTGGTGTGTTCAGCTGTTCAAGCTATACCACTGGTACTAGCAATTAGCTGTACCTCCAAAAATCGAGTCCCTCATTAAAGTTTGGCCCAAGATGTGAAGACATAGCATTTCACCTGAAACCTTTGAAGTCTTTGAATGTTGAAAGTCTAATAATGATTATATATAAAGCCATAAACACTTCTTGAGTGTGTCATAACCACATAAAGTAGAGACTAAGTTTGGAGGTATCCACTGCACGTTTTCATAACAAACAGTGTTCTTTTAATAGTATATGTGTTCCTTTCTCTTTGTCCAAAAATCTGTTTCCAGTTATACTAGCATTGTGGCACCAGTTCAGGGCACTCTGTATCATAACTGAGTTACTAAGATTACAGAGAGGGGGAGTGGTGGTTTTTGAGGTGAGCGTACAACTGTTCAGCTATTCCACAAAACTGTTGCTGAAGGGTTGCCTGAAAAGTTCATTCAGATATATCCTTGCAACCTTGGCTGAGAAAAGATCAAGATAATCTCTGAAGTATACCAAAAGCCAAGCTTTCCTCCAGAAATTACTGCTGTGTTAGGGAAAAGAGTCTGAAGGTTCAAAAAAGAACTGCCATTATGGTTTGAGGACAGTTTGGTCCATAAGAGCTTTGGAGCCAACGGAGTATTATAAGGGATGTGAGCTGTGGTACTTAGGACAAGAGGTAGTGGCCTCAAATTGCACCAGAGAAGTCCGGGTTGTATATGAGGAAGAACTGAGAAAGAGCAGTGATGCAGTGGCACAGACTGCCCAGGGAGGTGGTGGAGTCACTGTCATGGAGGTTCAAGAACCATGTGGATGTAGCACTGAGGGACACAGTTAGTAGACATGGTGGGATGAGCTGGCAGTTGGACTTGGTGATCTTAGAGGTCTTTTACAACCTTAATGAGTACATGATTCTATGATTTGAGAGACCTTTCTCAGTCAACTAATTCTGAGAGTGAAAAGGTACTACGTCTCGCACGTGCCGCACACTGCATATGCAATACAACTGGGGATCAGGCCTAGACAGCATAGGTTCATGAAAGGCAAGTTCTGCTTCACTAACGTATCTCTTTCTATGATCTAGTGACCTGCCTGGTGGGTGAGGGGAAAGGATGTTCATGTAGTGTACCTAGACTTCAGCAAAGCCTTTGGCACAGTTTCCCCGGTGAGGCCGCACCTTGAGTACCGTGTTCAGTTTTGGGCCGCTCTCTACAAGAAAGACACTGAGGTCCTGGAGTGTGTTCAAAGAAGGGCAACAAAGTTGTGAGGGCTCTGAAGCACTTATGGGAGCAGCTGAGGGAACTGGGATTGTTTAATCTGGAGAAGAGGTGGCTCAAGGGAGTCCTCATCATTCACTACAACTGCCTGAAGGGAGGTTGTGGTGAAGTAGGTGTTGGTCTCTTCTCTTGTGTAACTAGTGATAGGACTAGAGGGAATGACCTCAAGTTGTGCCAGGGGAAATTCAGGCTGGATGTTAGGAAATACTTCTCTGAGAGAGTGGTCAGGCACTGGAAAAAGCTGCCCCAGGAGGTGGTGGAGGTGCTGTCCCTGGAGGTGTTCAAGAAATGATTAGATGTTGTACTGAAGGAACATAAACATTTGGTGGGAAATATTGGTGATAGGTGGATGGCTGGACTGAATAATCTCAGAGGTCTTTGCCAATCTTGGTGATCCTATGATTCTATGTCCTTTGTTAAGCAATATGGATGCGGCACTGTTCAGAAAGAAAAAGCAAAAAGCAAAGTTTTGAACAATTCTAGAGGAGAACAAGCTACAGATTAGACAGCCATAGAAACAGGTAGTTATCTGCTATTGCAGCCCACCAAGAAAGTGACAATATTGTTGCCATATGAAACTAAGACAAAATGGCTGTGACAGCCTGTGGTACTCAGGGAGGCAGCAGGGGTGTGATTTCCTTTCCACGTGCTTCTTCTTGGTTGGATTTGATGAGCTGGTGGGGGGAGAATACAACCTTAGTGCTAGGTAACTGTCTCCTCAGAGGGAAAGTCATTTTTACATCAGAAGAGAGTTGATCCAAAAATATATATATATTTTTTCTCCTCCCAGGAGAGCTCAGAAGTTGAGGGAACAAAACGTTTTGAGTGTGATATTGATTGCTCTCTCTGTGGTTTGTGCACAGAGGACAGGATCCTCACATGTTGACATTGCTGTTGAGCACAAGAGCAGCACGCAGTGCCACTCTTGTACCTGGAAGCTGGGGTTAACCCTATGTGTGGACCCTCAGCAAAGCAAGTCTGGTGTTCCTAGGCACCTCAGCAGTCGTCATCTGAAATGAAGCACCTCCATGTGCTGCTGGGCTCACAGCCCTCAGCCCCAGCCACTGCCAGGCAATAAGCAATACTTCTTAGAGCATCGTTTGGTCTGAGTGTACTGTTGAAGAAGCTGCTGGATCTGTAGATGGGATATTGGTTCAGTGCTTGGGAAACATCGATGCTTTCCTTCGCAGCTGACTTTCTCTACAATCTGGGGTGAGTTGTTCACCTTTTTTAGCAGTCAAACTCTGTTATTGTGTTTCTGAGCCTGGGGCAAATGCTTTTCAAGCGGCAGGCTTTGTTATTTTAATTTTGTTGTGTGAGGGAGGTATAATCCTTAAAAGAATGAACAATCCTGTGCTTATTTCCCAGAGGCGACTAGGGTCTCAAAATAATTACAAAACCATGTAGTACTGGATAGAAATTGAAGCCTCTTCTTCGAGTGGCTTGTGTTCCCGAGCTGAGCCAGGGAAACGTTTCCAGGCAGCCTGAGCTTTCTTTCCACTAGGCTGCAAAGCAGGGGCTCAGACTGAATGGCACAAGGAGTTATGCTGACCGCAAAAATCTAAGCATCTGAGACCTCTTTTCGGGATGGAGGTTTCTGGGAGTTGTGTGCTTCCTATGTTACTCTGAAAGCTTTGCTTTTTTGTTTTTTTCTTTCCAAAAAGGCAGCTCCTAGCTTTGTCAGTTTGTAGTATATAGTCAAGCGTAGCAGTTCAACACACATGAAGGGAAAGGGAACATTGCATTTTATGGGACAGAATGAGTCTGAAAGAAAGACGGTATTGAGCCATACCTTCAGGATGGAGCAGTGAATTTGGAATATTGTTTGAGTGGACTTCAGTAGGTACAAGGCCCACCTTTAGAAAACTGGAGGCCTCATGTATTTAACTTCCTTGAAATCACGCATTTCTTTTGCCAGTGTGAGTCTTAGAGCTTCTGGGTCGTTCTGAGTCCCCAGCCCAGCCCGCTGTCCTGTCTCTGCCACAAGGTCTGCAGAACTGGAAACCAGGGAAACTGATCAGCATTATAATAAAATACCTCCTGCTCTCCTGCCAAGAGTTTCAGCCCGAACAAATTTATTACCCTTTTTAGGAGATTAAATTATGCCAAGCACAGGAGATGGAGTCCTAGGGACTTGGTTTCTGAGACTTAGCTTCATTATGCTTGCTGGCAATCTATACAGTATATTGCAGAGGGCACACAGCCCACTCACTGTGTCTGTGCCAGCCTGACCTGCTGTGGGGGAGTAATTTCTTCAGATCTATAAACAGTCTGTTTTGTTTTGTCTGACTTTGAAAGTGTAATGAGGACATGTTTCCTCTCAGCGCTGATCCTGGCTGGTTTTAATGTCCTCTCTGCTTCATCTACCTGAACTCAAGCACCGAACTGTTGATAAAAAAAATTAGGAAGAGTATGGCAGAAAAGGAAGTAAGAAATTTGGTGAATTTCGGTGGAAAATAGGCCAATGTTTACAGTTGATACCATGCAGACATATAGCTAAAATCTTAAAAATTGGTCAGTTTCAACTACTAGCCACTTCAACAGCTATCCTTGTTGGCAAGCATGAGATGTCTCATAGCATCTGATGTCTTTTCCATGTGCCAGTATCTGGACTGAGCTGTGTCTCAGTCGCAGTGGCTCCCATTCTCCCTCTGCACCTTTTTGGGTAGCCCTCTCCAAACTGATGGCCATCTTGGGCCTGTCTTTGTCTTTTGAGCTCCTCAGCATGGACTTGGATGAGCTCTGAGAAGGCACAGGACAGCCTCTCACCCCACCAGTGTGACATACGCTCTGTGCCCAGAGGCAGCACCTGGTTTTTAGCTCCACAGAAATGTGGTTTTGTTGTCTTGTGATCGTTTACCAAATGCTTCCTTCCATAAGGATGACCCATCCTCCTTGGTTTTACTTTCCCCCAGCTCCTCAGTCACCCGCTGACTTCATCAGTGAAGCTTTGGCATTGTTGCCTGAATAGAGAGTGGGAATACAAAGCAATATTGCAGCAAGGATCGCATCTGGGGGTGTTGCTAAAACAGGCCCACACAGTTCTCATGGTCTCATTAGCAGCCAAAGAACTTGAATACCTGTCAGTGGAGAGGGTGTTTACTCCTATCATGTCTGTTCTATAAAACTTCCATAATGCAAAATCTTGCGACAGACTGTAAGGTAAGACACACTGGAAAATTCAAGTATATCAAGTCAACATAGTAATCTCATTGAAAGGAAATGTTTATTGCATAAGGCATGCTGACTGGAATTAATTATGTCAATGAGACTCTGTCAGCATGTCCCACGAGCAACAGTTTCATTTTGCTCCCTGCAAGTGACATTAGTCTGAAGCTCATGTACCAGAAACGAGGCAGCAGTTTGTGTGCCAGCTGTCTGCAGACTTTCCACAATTGGAAAATATTTGCTCATTCCTTGCAAAAAAAAAAAAAAAAAAAAAAAAAAAGAAAACCAAACCAAACCAAAACAAGCATTCCTGTGCCAAACGCTCCTTCTTGCTGCAAGTGTCCACTAACCAACTACAGTGAAGTGGGGAGGAAGGGGGAAGTGCATCCCCTTGTCAGTCCCCAGAGGCTGCATGGCCACCTGTTGCTTGTGTGTCCTGAGGACTGCAGCAGGGGCTGCCTGGGCGATGTGTTTGCAGTCGGAAGGATGGCACACGCAGGTGGATATCTGCAGGCTGTGTGCTCTCACAGAAAGCTACGTCAGCATGCGTGTTTGCAACATGACAAGAGGTGCTGAACTTAACGCTGTCAGTGTTGCCATATTGAAAACTTACAGGGCAAACAGGCTTCCGACAGCTCTGCTCTGTCCGCTGGGTGGCTTCTGCACTGTTTTGCTTTGCAGCTTCTTGCAACTGTAATCTTCTTTCCAGTTCCAGTGTGGGGGAAAAAAATATTGAAATGCAGTTTATACCTGGTGCTTACTGAACATCTTTTAGATGTCCTCTGAGATATCTAAACATGACATGCATCAATTAGTGAAACTACAGAGGGAGAAGGCTCCATAATGTAAATGAGTGCTTTCTGCAGACTTCCTGTCCTCATAATTACCCTACAACAAGGAATAGCTGATGTAAAGCATGTAATTATGGGCCAAAGTAGGTGGTGATACCCCAAGACCTCCAATATCGTCTCTTAGGCTGCCTGCAGAGATCAGCATCATGCAGCACCTGGGGCCAGACTGTCACAGGAGGCCAGCTCTTTGGAAAACTGAAGTGCTTATTTACATACAGAGTTATTTTTAAACTGGTTTCCTAAGGAAATAAGGGATTAGGTTATTCCCCCTGCCTGTCCCTCTCTGACCATTTCTCTTTGAAGGCTCACCCCTGACCAACTTCTGAATGTATTGGCTGACCATAGTTGACACAGCAGTGAACAGCCCCTGAGCAAGCACGTGAACTCCGTATCACAGCTGATTTTTTATTAGAGGAGTGAAACTGGTGATTTGTTACCTTACTTTTTGTTCCTGAAAAAATCCCAGATTGTTTCAAATGGGTATGGACCTCAGGAAGTCTTCAGTCCAACCCTGCCACACAGCACGGTCAGCACTAGGTTCAGAGCAGGGTGTTCCAGGCTTTCTCCAGCCTTGAGCCCCTCCAAGAATGGAAATAGGACAACATCTCTGGCCCTTGTTCCTTGACTGAGCTTTTCCAGTAACTTAATATATGCTTTTGTCACTTCTTCTTCGGTGCATGATGAAAGACCGGAGAAGGGTGCAAGCACAGCTTGTTACTAGTACAACATCAGCCTAGCAGAGTGAAAGAATCACAGAATGGCTTGGGTTGGAAGGGCCTTCAAAGGCCACCCAGCCCCAACCCCGTGCTGTGGGCAGGGCTGCCCCTCACCAGCTCAGGCTGCCCAGGGCCCCATCCAACCTGGCGTTGAATGTTTAGGAATGGGGCACCACAGCTTCTCTAGGCAGCTATGCCAGGGCCTCACTGTCCTCCAAGTAAAGAATTTCTGCCTAACATCTAACCTAAATCTCGCCTTTTCCTTTTTAAGGTCATTCACCTTGTCTTATCACTATCAGACCATGTAAAAAGTCAGCTGCCTTCTGCTAATGAGCGCCATTCAAGGACTGGAAGGCCGTCTGGATTGGTGCCTTCCGCAAACTTGCTGAGGGTGTGCTTAATCCCACACTCTATATCATTGATAAATATGTTAAAGAGGACCAGTCCCAAGATGGACTCTGGGAGACACCACTCATGACCAGCCTCCACCTGGATGCGGAGCTGCTGACCACAACACTCTCTGGCTGCAATCATCAAATCAATTCTTTTTCTACCAAACAGTACAACCTTCAAATCTATATTTCTGCAGTTTAGCAAAACACTGCTGGCGGGCACACTCACGCTGGGTTCCACACGATAAGAAGTCACTTAACACACATGTGTATTAGTCAGTCTTTGTATTTGTGCTGTGTCAGCCCTCCCAGGATGAAGCCAGCAATGCTCCTGCACTAATAGCAGGGATGATGTGGAATAAAACCAGTTTTTGTGGCCTGTAATTACGATGAGGTTTCTATATAACAGGAAGATTAAAAAACAATAGTGGAAGAAGCTTACATGGAGAAGGGAGAATGGTTGTGTCTTTCAAGTTGTTCACTCACTCACTTGAGCAGCTGGCCTGAGACAGTTCTCCCAAGCTAAGGGACCTTATGTGAGCAACGTAGGGCAAAGGCAGCCCCCATTGCACAGAGCTGTGAGTCTGAAATCACAGGGTTATAAGGGAACTGGGCGATGTGATTTGCACAAGCTACCTCTCATCCTTGACTGTAGTTTCCATAAGTGTGTTATCTCACAACTGCAATGCCTCCATAGGTCAGCAGAGACCCACTGTTCCACTTACCTCAAATTTGGCTGATGTCTTGTGGATAACACCATCTCGCTTGGTGGTGGCACATTGCACAGCTGATCAGCAGCTTGTTGTCTCTGGGTCTGTAATGTCCACCATCTCACTACTTTATTCCTTGCGGTGTTCAACCGCATCATTCACTTTTCCAAATTAAAGCAGTGCGAAGGAAAAGAAGGGTCACCAAAGTTGCTGTGTCAAAAAGTTACAGAACAGGTTGCAAGGTGCAGTCACACATTGATTCTCCTGTGGATGTCCCGTCAGGTGGAGCTTAGTCTCTTGCATCATCTCAGCAGTCACCGGTGGAAAATGCTGGCAAATAACTATTTCCAAATATTATAGAAAAATCTACAGTAGCAAAAATGTTCTTTTTCTCTATTTTACTTTTCATGCCAGCTTGGATATTTGGGATTTAGAGCCCAGAAAAAAAGGACAGCTCATCAAATGTTGCCTGACTGGGAAAGATATTTTTCTGGGGGAGTTCACCAGCAACTTTCATACTGGGGAGCTGACAGAGCTGAAGAACAAAACCAAAGGACTAGATTCCTATATGGGTCAAAAATAAAGTAGAAAAAAATGGCAGAGCATTGGTTGATATCAGCTGGGAGCATGATCTAGGAACTTGGTCCTGGTAGCCATTGTCCCATTACTGATTTCTATAAAGGACTTGGATTCATTTTCTTCATAAATGTATGAGAGGTAATGCTCCCCATGAGAAGATATGGTGATATACCTGCATGGTTTCATTGCCAATAAACAATTCAACTTCAGTTGAGCTTCGTATACCAGTGTGACATGCCCATCTTTTTAAAATGTCTGTTTTCTTTGTAGTGTAGTTCAGAGGTACCCCAAGTCTCCAAATGAGTAAAGCTGGGTTTCAGAGAACCCTCCACATAGCAATACGTGCCTTGTTTTTTATTTATTTATTTATTTTTTTATTTGAAGCAGATGGTGTTGGTCACAAATGAAGAAAGCACACAGTGACTGACACGTGCACTTGGCCTGATTTATTATGTCTGTCTTGCTGTGCAATTAATTAGTGCTTTTCTCTGCCTCAGTTTCCTGTCTGGAGTACTGGATTCAGCCATCTGGGAAGTGTTCAGCTTCACAGCCAAATACAGACCTTGGCTGAATCAAATTTCAAGATGCACAGCAGGGATCAAATTTAAATCGAAAATGTTGAATTCTGAACTACTGTAAGGTAACTAAAAGGCAAAGAGCTAAAGCCATTCACCATGATCACCGATAAGTATTTCGCTGTCATACAGTCTTTCCTCCTTTCCTTTCCCTTTCCTCTCCCTTTCCCTTTCCTTTTCCCTTTCCCTTCCCTTCTTTTTCTCATCTCCTCCCCTCCCCTCCCCTCCTGTCCTTTCCTTTTTTCTTTTTTTTCTTTTTTCCTCTCTTTTTCTCTATTTTCCTTCCCCTTTTCCTAATTCTTCTCATTTCCCTTTGTTTCCCTTTCCCCTTCCCTTCTCTTCCTCATTCCCTTTTGCCCTTTTCCCTTTCCTCTTGTCTTTTCTGCTTTCCATTTCCCTTCTTCTTTCCCTTTCCCTTTCCCCCTTTCCCTCCATTTTCTCCTTTCCCCTTCCCCTTTCTCCTTTCCCTTTTCCCTTTCCCTTTCCCTTTTATTTTTTTCCTTTTCTCCTTCCCTCTCTTTCTCTTTCTCTTTCTCTTTCTCTTTCTCTTTCTCTTTCTCTTTCTCTTTCTCTTTCTCTTTCTCTTTCTCTTTCCCTTTCCCTTTCCCTTTCCCTTTCCCTTTCCCCTCCTCTTCCCCTTCCTCTTCTTCCTTCTTTTTTCCCTTTTCCTTCCCCTTTCCTTTTCCTTTGCCCTTCCCCTTCCCCCCTCCCCTTTCTTTTTCTTCACAGAGCAAAGACAGCAAAAGCAGTGGATCTCTCCCATCATCCTAAGCCCACTCTTGTCACACGTAGCTGCATTGCAGTTGGGGTGAAAAATGCACTGATGCAGCACAGCATCCCGCTGAAATGAGCTGGGTGGCCGAGGTCTGCGCTCCGCTCGCAGTGCTGCTGCCCCCTGCCTGGTAAAGGAGCCGACAGCAGGGCTGGGATCTGCTCGCAGCCCCTCCGCTGAGCTGCTGGGCACCTGCTGTAATCTACTTCATGTCGTCCTCACTTCTGTTTGCACTGTGAGCTCTTCAGGTCTGTGGCAGAGTCACCCTACAGCGCTAAACCCCAGCGGATGTACGTCTAAGGCTCCTTGGCAATGCATTAATTACAATGACGATAAATGTGACATAGCAAAGTGCACTTTCGTGTTCAGACTTCAGGGGAAACCCTGGTTTTGAAACATCAGGCTGCAGCCAAGTGTGCTTGCCTGCTGGCCACAGCTGCTTGTCTCGGGGTATGCACCAAGACACCAAAGCCATCCAGTGTACATATTTGGTCTCTCTGCTGTTCAACAACACACAGTCCAGGCCAAATTTCATAGGATCGAAGAATGGTTTGGGTCGGAAGAGATCTCAAATCCCACCCAGCCACAACCCTGTGCCATGGGCAGGGCTGCCTCCCACCAGCTGAGGCTGCCCAGGGCCCCATCCAACCTGGCCTTGAGCATTCAGGGATGGGGCACCACAGCTTCTCTGGGCAGCTGTGCCAGGGCCTCACCACCCTCTGAGTAAAGAGTTTCCTGGACTGGGTTGTCATGGTTGATGTTAGCTCAAGGATGAAAGAGCTTCTTTTCATCCATTCTGCAGTGTGGAGTGAGTCCTTCATGGCCCCATATTAATGGTGTGGCTGGACTAAAACAAGAAACCAGCTGTAGGGCAAAGGAAGGGCAATGCTGGTCAGCCATTTCTCTCCTTGGAGAACTACTGTGCACCTGTGCTCGCGGTCAGCCCACCAGCACTGTCTCGTTTCATGCTTGGGACAGAGGAAACGCTGCAGAGCAGGGGAGCAAGTGAGTGGCTTGAAACAGGAGGGCACATGGGGAGCACAAGCAATCATGGCGTTCCTCCTGGACACAGGACACAGGAGATGGGTCAGTGTATGTGCTGGGGTAAATTCACAGCTGTCTGCCTGGGAGAGTGAGCCACCTCCCTGCTCACAATTCACACCTCAGAAGCACTTCAGGTGGCTCTTCAGCTGGTGATGGCTTGTTTATCCAGGAGTTCGTCGGGTTTCTCCAAGTACCATATTTGTTGCTGCATCAGACATGAGCTATAGCGGATGCTGTATGAAGTATGTGTCTGCTTGCTTTCCTCAGCATGTGCTTCAGCCTCAGCACTCATTGTTACTGGAGGGAGGAAGGGTTTGCGTGTAAACACAGGTTTATAATACACCTTAAATAAGTGTTGCAGGACAAGCCTCATAAATGGGCCAATACAAAAGCAAATATTCCACTCTGGACTTCCACACTGACCCTCTGTTTTCAGTTCAGCTGTGATATTCAGAGAGAAAAAAAATATTTTTCAACTCTGGTGTGTCTTGCACATCTCCAAGAGGGGAGTGTGAAGTGTTTGGGTTGTTTTACGAGGGAACAAGCAGCAGTTTATGTGTTTGGGATCTGCTCTGGCTGGCATAAAAGCAGAGAACAGAAATCTGTAAAGGCATTTTCTGCTCTTGTAAGGTGTGAATCTTATCACTTGAGGCAAAGCAATGAGAACACCCAGCTTGCCCTTAAGGGAGAAGTGCCCAGGATAAATCACTGCTGCATAGTTATTTCTTGCCTTTTGAGAGCAAGCAGGGATGGGAAGCTGGAAAACTATGGACTCTTGGACTGCTAGCCCATGCTGAAGCTCATCCTATTATCAATGGGCAGGGTCCAGCTGTCTTGTTCAGGAGCTGCGAAAAGACTCTTCTTTCTGCACCCTAAAATGATCTATGGGCTGGTGAGCGTTTACCCCTTGCAACAAAATACAAAAGCTAGCTTTTCAAGTGGCATGGGATTTAGGAAGTAGTTTCATTGATCTTTTTGAAGCGTTTCTTAAGAAGCAAATATGAGGTTTGTTGATCTCTGCTGCCCACTACTCTCTATTTGTGGCCAGCCAGGAGGACACGTCACACGTCAGAGAAGGGTTTTCCAGAAGGAGTGAAGTTTCCAAGATGTTTACACTCAGTGGCTCCTCCTGGCATGGCCCGTGCCAAGTGCATTTGTGAGCCTCACCAGGGCACTAGGAGCCTGCCCACCTCAGGCGTGTCCAGTGCTGCACACACAGAGGCATCCAAAACCGGCTGCCCCTGCTGGCATGCTGCTCTGCATCAGGGCTGCATGCTGGAGCTGCTCCACAGGGATAGGGCCAGCTTGCTCCAAGGGACAGAGGCTTTCCAACAGCAGCCTCTGCACCACGCACGAGGAAGTAATCTGGGGCAAGACCTCAGCCCTAAGGCATATTATGCATTAGCTCTACAGGTCTGTTCTGGAGATGCTTTTGGACCACTGGACAATGCCTACAGTGCATCCCTCCCTGCCTGGCAGGGCACCTGGAATGGCCAAGTGTGCTCTGAAACAACTGTGTACTCACTGGGCCCAGTGCTTTGTGGCCAGCTGTGGGCTGCCTGAGCCCTACGTTTGCTCGTGCACACATATCCCATCACATCATTATTGCATACTTTGAAGCTTTGGTCTAAGGTGCCTTTTTCCTCCTGGACAGGTGGTGTGATACCTCAGTGGAGACTCCAGGTGGCCGCTGGCCTCCAGAGTGGGCACGTTAAGTTACCAGCTCTCTTTGCACTGAAACTGAGCCAGCAGCGGAAAACAGTTCTGAGGCTGCACATCTAGTCTGACTTTCAGGCTACGTAGCTCTGCACAAATTTCTCAGCAGCAGGATGATAGTGCAGAGCCCACAGGCAGCTTCCAGTAGTGTGAGAGAATGCAGCACCTGCATAGGTGTCTCTTCATCTAAAAGTGCAGCACACAATTCTTGTCTGGATGTCTTGTCTTTGGCATCTGGAATGATGAATAGAGTTGTTCTTTATAAATTTAATTTAAATTCTAATTCATTTAAAATGATCCCTAACAGAGTCCGAGTGCCTTTCTTAGTAGTATCAGAATGGATCAGCACCTCCCTGTGCAAAGCACCACCATGCAGGCAGGAGTTGGCCCTTGTAAACAAGCAGTAAGTATCAGTACAGCACATGGAAGCTTCTGCAAGGAGGAAATGGATTTTGCTAGCTGAGGCTGCTGTTGGAGAGTTACAGCTTAGACTGGCTCTAGATACCCTGTGGAAGCCTCAGTCAAGACAAACCAGACCCTTCAAAGCAAATTTATGCATTTACTGTCCAGGAAAAAAAGAAAAAAGAAAAAACTAAAACAGCAAAAACCAACCAGCCAAACCAAACAACAACAATGCCCTGGTTATTTGAAAAATACTCTAAATTATACCTAGCAGAGCTTTTGACTCAAAAGATAGAATTAAGAGGAGAGATCTACCAATGATGACATAAAGTTAGCTGAAGGCACCCTATCCCACAAGGAGAAGAATTAGCAACAGCTTTGATTCGAGCTCTTGCAGTCAGACAGCTCATGTGCATTTCCACATGCTTTACCACCAACTCTCTGAAGGTGGTAGTGTTCCCTTCTTCAAACGCTCACTGCAAAGGAAATGTTGAATACCCATCTGCTGCAGGAAGGAGGAGGGCAGGATGGGAGGGAGGGAGGAAAATCCACGTAGGGAAGCCCTGACAGAAGTTAACTGGCTGTGTCTTCATGAACTGTAGGCTGCCCTGATCGCCTCAGTGAAGGAGTGACTGATTTGCAGTGCTGAGGGTTCAATCTCACAGGGTTTTTGAGTGGTGTAGCCCTTTTTGAGCTAAGTGAGGGAGGGACCGAGAGATGCCCAGGACACCATGGTCAATGCCTGAATTTGTTGCTCCAGGGAATGGAAGTGTAGCTCCCTTCTACTTGGGCCTGCTGATGTTCCAGGAAGGGGAAATGCTGGAGAATAAAGTGGCAGCACAACGGCGTTTAGACCATCTGCAGCACTTTCTGTTCTCACTAAGATGACTTGCGTGTGGACGGAAACACCGTACTTTGTGGAGGGAATTAGAGAGCATTACACTTCATTCTACATTTGCAGATGCCAGGTTTTGTTCAGGACAATCTCCAATAGAAGGGCTTGCTTGGTCTGAGCAAGAGCCTCTGTCCCTGGGTCCAGAAGCATGGGGGGCAACCTGCACTTACTAGTCCAGCATGCACCTTTAAGCATACTGGATGACACATTAAGATAAAAATAGGAGTCTTCTCTGGCAAACTTATAGACAGGTAGGGAATCAAATGTTCACAGCAGGGCAGTACTTCAGGTGGCTTTTTGAGAGCCTCAGTTTTGTATGTACTCTGCCTGACACAGAAGCAAAATCAACTGGTAATACCCCTATGCAATGTTTTGTTGAAACACATCCACAGTGACACTTGGGGTAATTTACCATGTTATGAAAAACAGCTTTTGATGTGAAGGCATGAGAGACAGGATCCATGGAGCAGCTAACCCAGGATAACTTACTGTAGAATGATGAGGCAGAGGACAGCTAAAGCTCCTAAGGACCTGTTGGTGGTTTGTGTCTGTGACTAGCTATGAGGCCACAAACAGGGCCAGATCTGTCATGTGGGCAGGAGCTTGGGCTCCGTGATTGATGATCACCTGGACACTCATGCTCTATGCTAATATCGGCAGAAAATTAACTTAATAGAGAAGGACTACTCCAGATCTAAGCTGCACTTTTCACATGCACAGAATTTTCCTTACACTTCCCTTGTGCTGAGCAGTAAATGAAGCTTGTCCTTATGCTTTAACATGTCTCCCACCGTGCACAGTTGTCTGTGTTAGCAGCAGCTGGTCAGAGCCAGGGTGACAGAAACATCCCTTCAGAGCCTGTGGTCCTGTGAACACTGAGACGGTGACAAGGCTGGGTTTGTGCCACTTGTGGCTTGTTTTGGGGGAAGAGCTGGGGCAGGAAAAAAGCAAGCATCTTAAGCCTTCAGTCCTTCAAAACGAAACGTTTTGCATTTGGATGTTTCAAAAGCAATCAGAAGCTCCATCGCGGCTGCGCGCAGAGTAGGAATAACGCAAAGAGGTGATGCAAAGCAAAACGTTCCTCCAGGCCACCATCGTTTTAAAAAAAAATGAAACAACAAAAGCAAACAAATAGAAATAAAAATGAAACCCAAACACACACACACACACAAAACCACCAAAAAAAAACCCACCAATCAATTAAAATAAATGCCACATGACTTTCTTGCAGATGTCAGTAGAAGTCTGACCTGTCTCTGCAGCCACTCGCCCTGTAGCTGCGGGAACGAGGCGGTAGTGGCAGAGGATCCCTGTCCCCCTACAGCACTCACAGTGCTGGGGGGACATAGGGCACCTCACAGGAGTCCCATTTTATGAGAAAGGAGCTGCTGCTGCTGCTGGGTGTGGGCCAGCTCTCAGTGCAGAAGTTCAGACCCAAGGGCTCCTTGCCTCAGTCCCTACACCATGCTGCACCTCAGCCCAGGTTTTGGTGCTCACCTTGTAGGTGCCCAGGGCCAAAAGGGGAATGTGCCAAATGAGAGAAAGACTGAGTCCTTTGAGCTGCCTCATATGGGGCAATGACAGCAGAAGGCACTTTGAAGGCTCAGCTCTGGCGACGACCTGCAGGCCGATAGCTTGCACTGCTGATTTCCCAGCGCTAAAAGTATGACAGTTTGTAAAGGAATGTAAGGGCAGCAGGCACTGTGAGGACAGGAGATACTTTATTAATGATTATTCTCTTGTGAAATAAAAGAAGACAAATACAAAATTTATCTGGGAAACAGGTTGCTAGGGCACATGTAAGATATGCCGGACATAAACTACGTTGTCAGTTCTTCTCTCGCCAGCTCGGCTGTTGATCTGAAATCAAACCAAACAGAACAAAGCCTTGTGGTGCTGGCCTCCGAGTGCCTCTCCAGGAAGCAGCTTGAGATGGAGACAGGAATTTAGCTTAATCATATTCAGAAAACAAAGAAGCAGAAATTACAGCATCGCTGAAGTCACTGAAAGTATTTTGAGCTGCCTTCTCAGAGTCTTAATAAAAGATGGATAAACAGGTTCCAAAAATATGTGAAACCACCACACCTAAACCCTAACCTACTCCTGGCGTTAAAATGTGAAATTAAAACAAATTGTTCTCAAAGGCTTTGAAACGTTCAGTGATTATTTTTATGATGGCGGTGCCCTCAACCAAACAACATTACAGCCCCACTGACTGTGCACAGCTCTTGCCATTTACACAGCTGGGGCTGCAATTTCAAAAACGTTACTGCGCCTGTTAAAGCTGGGCTGCTCATTGCAGTCCCTGAGGATGGCTTTAGAAGTCTCTGACAAACTTTATACCCCTTTCCCATTCCTTATTTTCTTCCCTCTCTTTCTAAACGCCTTTTTTCCCTGCTGGTCAGTGCGCTTCCCGAGCTATATGGCATGGCAGGAGAGGAAACAACAGCGTGGGGTCTCTCCACTTCTAAGAAACCCCTATGATTTTGGATAGAGATGGGTTATGCTCATCTCCATCTCAGCCTCCACAAGCTGTTAGACTTTGGATCTGTTTCTAAAAACCAGGCTGTTGCCACCTTCCCTACAAGTCACAGAATCATAGAATTGTTAAGGTTGGAAAGACTAGTAGGATCACCCAGTCCAGTCATCAACCCCTGCCTGTGACTGCTCTTAGATGATGTCACTCAGTGCGACACCTGCCCTCTTCTCCAGGATTGGTGACCCCACCACGTCTCTAGGAAGACTGTTGGAATACCATGCCACTCTCTCTGGGAAGGCATTTTTCTTAATATCCAACCTGAAGTCCTCTAAACTGGGGCTGAAACATTTGCACGCTGATTGGAGTATTCTGGGCCTTCAGTTGAGTTTGGCTCAACCCCTACAACTAGCACACAAAAGCCAGTTTTCTGCTCATATACTGCTGACATGCATTGGCTGTGTGTCTGTGAATTATCACATTACTGTGCGCTGTGAGCACGACTGTGTGAGGTGCAGCTGCCTATGCATCTGGGTACTGGCAGGTGAAACATCTCAGCAGTAGGGTTCAGGTAGCCACTTGCCAGCAAAGTGCTGTCAGAACGGCTAAGGCTGACAGGGACCTCTGGGTTCATCTGCTCCAGCCTCTCCTCCCAGAGCAGGCTGCGTAGGACCACATTCAGGCAGCTTTTGAAGACCTGGGTTCCGTGCCAGCAATGAAGGATCAGATGTGTGACCACGGCTCCTCTACCACCTCACAGTCCACCGTTACTGTGATTTTTCAGATCTGATTTTAGTTACTGCTTTTTAGATCTCTGCAGATCATCTCCCCATGCGACTTTCTCCACGAGGATAACCTTCAAACCACATGAAAAAATTAATAGAGGGGGAAATTCAGCGTGAGTTCCTGGAATTTTGTAAACACACCCAAGTGTAAAGTAAATTAGCTGATTGGGTTCGTTTTACCCACTTAGCTCAAATGTATGGGCAAAGGTTATTTCACCACAAGTATTTATTTTGCTGGTTATGATTCAATGCTGACTGTTGACATATGACTAGAACAAAGATATTCTCACAACTATGAAACCATTAATAACCATTTTATCAGTCCAAAGACTAAAAAAATTTAATTTGCTTTTCCAATGCATGTCTGCAGCACGGAGGGCTGCTGCACTGAACGGCCAATTTGCTTTCTGCCCTTTTTCACTTCCTCTTCACGAGAACCAGACCAACATGCATCTAATAGTGAAATCAAAAACTCAGTGCAGAAGGTGAGTAGTTCGCTGCATGTCCTGGAGGGCCTCTGCCACACTCACAGGCTTGGCATTGGCTGTGACCGTCAGGTTGGAGCCGTGCATGCGTACCTCAGGCTCTGAGAACCTGTCTTGCTTAGGCTTCTTTGGCTGCTGCTTTGCCTATTCAGGTTGTAAGAGGCCACTCCGATACGGCTTCCATACGCCCGGCCCTGCCAGGCATAAGGAGGGCCTGGGTCTGCAGGAGCAGCTGAGTGCTGTGCTCACTGTGTGGTCCTCTAGGCCTCAACGCCTGCACAGGCTGTCCTGAGCCTCAGCCAGGGCTGGAATCTGTTTTCTGCTCAAGCAGTTTTCCAAAATAAATAAATAAGCAGAGCCTGAAAGATGGTGTCGTCAGGAACTGTCCCGAAACAGATAGTGAAAAGTTCTCTTCCTGATGCATGAGAAGTCAATTAGCGTGTTACTAAATACATGCCGGGAGACATCATCATCATAGGAACAATCAGGTCATTTGAATAGCCAAATTTGCTTTTATGCAGTATTTGTTTACCTTGTAGGACGTATCCGTGATATACATGTAAATGCCAAAGTCTACTTCTTGTTAGGTGTAGTAATCCCTCCTCCCCTCAGCTATCGGTGTGGTTCCTTGTTTGTACCTGTCAAGGGCTGCAGAAGCCTACAACTGTTGGTTTAAGCAAACAGGCAGCTCTTCGCCAACAGGAATATCCTGTTCGGTGGTGCTCTCGAAGGAGCCAGTTATATAAACTTAGTTGTCTGCTGTCACAGCAGGCACCGAGGGAAAAGGCTAGGAGCCATTACACGTAGTGGAGCCCTCTCACCAGGCGGAGACACCTGATTTATTCTCTGTTAGAGTGAGGCTCAGATGATTAGTCCCCAGTCACACGCTGGCTGTGCAGAAAGCCCCTCTGAGCGCAGAGAGGCTAGCAAAGTGCGACAGCATCAACTAAGCAGGGCCAAACACAAGGCCCCCAACAAGGCTAGCTCTTGCTTGAGCTGCAGCCCGCCAGGGAAACAGGCAGATGTGTGAGCATGGTCCCAGTCATTATGCTCAGCCCTACGCCAAACCGGCTGCAGCCTAAGCATGCAAAGTGAGCGGGAATAGGGAAGTGATCTTTGTTCCTCTTCTAGGTGTAGGAAACTGAAACCCAGGGAAACTCTGGCAGCAGTTCAGCAAGGTGCTTAAGCCTGTACTTTATTTTTAAGTTGACGTGCGTGGGTGGGATCTGGCTCCATGCAGTCAAAGGCAAAACTCACATGAAGTAGGATTTTGCCTTCTCTGACTAGGAAAGTGTTTTGGGAGGGAAATAGCTTGCCTGAGGTCACATTGGGAGTCTGTGGCAGAGCTGGGAACTGACGCCAGCTCTCTGGAGTCCCACAGTAGTGCCTTAACCTGTTTTTAACTTACTGCACGCTTCCTCTCAAAACATCCTTGGGCTTACACACGAGGTATCTCTGAGTGACTGCAAGTCTGCTTCCTGCTTTGGCCAGTTTTGGAGGGGCGAGGTGAAAACACAGCTTTTATTTTACCCATCAAGAGATGGCTAGAAGAGGTGTAAGCAAACAAAGCCCGAATGCAATCTCACGGGGAATCCTGCAGCACGATGTGCAGAATCTCTGGTCTTGTGCATCGGTGAAGCACGCAGCTAAGATTTATGGTGTGGCATCGGCTTACGCAGACGTAGTACTGCTGTATGAAGCTTCTTATCTCCTAAGCCTTGAAGGGACAGCTATTGTGATCTGCATAGGATTTCTCGGCGGCTTCTCCGGCGCTGCCTACTCCTCGTAACCGGCTGAGTGCGGTGCTCGAGCACCGTCATCAGTCCTCACGGGGGCACCACGCCGCCGTTAATCAGCGCGCGGCCGCCGCCTGCCCCGCCGGACCCCGCGGACGTTCCCGGTGCGCTGCCGTGCTCTGTCCGCAGAAAGAGACCCGGGGTGAAGTCAGCACCTCAGTCTGAAGTCTAAAACCGACTTCTGGAATACCGCAGTACTGCCAAGCCAGACAGATGTGAATGCAAAGCGCTGTCTGATCTGTTAACGCTTGCTAGAAGGCTTTCATCCGGCCTCCAAGTACCGGCAAGTGGTACCTCATATTAATGCCTTCTTTCATGTTCTAGCAGCAATATTTCATGTTCCTTTCCTTACATAAAACATTAGCATTAAAAGGAAAGAAAAAAGAAAACACAAGAAAACAAGCAACACATACAACCCAACAACCCAAACATCTGGAAAAGTGATCACTCTCAGCATTCAATTAGCATTGTGGTTATTCACTCCCAAAAATCCACATACGGGCTTTCCCACCCAGGAGAAGGGCAATAACTCTTCCTCGTTTGTTGCTGGCTCTTCAGATGGGCCAAGCTCTGCTCACGTGGCCTTCAGAAAGCGGGGACAGCTGCATCTCTGCAGGGCCAGATTCAGCCAGGTAATAAAACATGTGAGCAGTCCCCGAGGTGTGATGAACAAACCCTGGGTTACTTACATGCCTGCCAAAAACAGAATGCGGGGAGGAACACAAACACAGCTGAAGGTTTTCACAAGTGACTAATGGTTTTGGATGTCTTAGAGGCTGAAGATGCTATGAAGTATGTGCAGTATATGCAGTTATGAGGGTGGCCAATTGCTTTGCCTCTAGGAAGGCTCTTTATCAGACTACCTTCACACATGGAAGCAGAGCCGTTACCACTTCCTTCTGAAGTGCAGGCAACGAATTGCTCTCAGAAAGGAAAGGGACATTTCCTCCAGCATGAACATGACACGTGCTCATTTTGGCTGCAGTTGGCGCTTGTGTGGGTCTCACACTGACAGACTTCCTCCACATTCCTACCAAAGAGGTGTTCCAGTGGCCCGGAGGGTGAGCTTCTCTACTGGAGGGAGGCAGGCTCTAATGGCCACACTGTTGCCCCAGGCACTCATGTGGTGCCATACCAGACCCTACCATGCCGATGCCCGCCAGTAGGATGGCCACCTCTGCTGGTGTACAACCAGCTTGACCCTGGGGTTTGTGCTTGTACAGCGGCAGCTTCACTCCCCAGTGCAGGAGGAGGCTGGCTGCAGCACTGCCAGGTTGATGCTTCCATTGGGTTGAGTGGGTTGGTGTGATGTGCAGGCCTTTGCTCAGACTTCCAGTGCAAAAAGGAAGGAGGCAGCAGCATGCCTCCGGGTCCCCATGCAGGTGCAAACTCCAGCAGTCCCCACAGTGCCTGCCACAGCCCCGTGCCAAGATAGTGGGTGTGTGGGGTACAGACTCAGCAAAATCATATTTTTCCTCACTCGTGTATGTGGAAAGACACAGCATTGCAAAAGCAGTGTTTAATTGCAGGGCACAAATCCCTTCCAAAAGGAGAGCTTAACTTTCTTTTTCTTTTTCCTCTGCCAAGAACATATGTATTTTGTATAGATTTAATTACATGATACAAGAAAGGAAAGATGATTTGCCCAGATACTATGGTGATGAGTGCCATAGAAATGCCTATAAATAAATAAAAACACAGAGTAAACCCAGACATCTGCAACAGAGAATGAAAAAAACCCAACACCAACAAAAGCAAACAGTACAAAAATCATGCCTGTAGTTTTTCACAGAGTCCATCACTTTAGAAAAACAAAAGCCCAACACAGTCTCTTTTTGACACTGCGATTTTAGAATCCAGTTTTCATATGTGGACTTGCTCCTTCTGTTACCCCCAAGTATTGTGAGGTGGGCGCATCTGCATTTGCATTCCCCCGTCTCTCCTTCCTGCTGCTGCTGTGAATCCTCATCAGCTGATAACTTGTTTGTGCATACAAAGTAATGAGGATCCAGAGTGCTGGGAACCTCTTGAACTTTTGAATTCAGGGAAAAAATTGAGCTTTCACACACACCCCGAGTTGAAAATCCTGTCTGTGTTAGATGATTTCCTCACTGCAACAAAGGAAACAAGATGAAGCCCTACAGGGCTAGAATGGCGATGCACGTCTTGCTTTTCCATTGCATCCAAGAGATGGGGAGAGCACCTGCCAAGTTGCTGAGTGAGGCCCCTTTGCTACCAGATTTCCAATTCCTCTGGCCATGTTTTTGAGCCCCTCATCTCAATTCCTCTGTCCAGCAACGTGTTCTGTTACTTCCCTTAATCCATGGGACTCCACAGGCTACATCTTCACGAGCAACACTCAGCTGCAAAAAGTGAAAACTGTCTCTCCATCAAAGTATTATCTTGGCTTGACAGCACAACTGCAAGTTCTCTTGCACTAAACTGGCAAGGCTGCAAGAGAAAGAAAGAGCTGAGAGCTGGAACAACAGCAGCAGACTCAGTGTACTTCAAAGAATTATCATCTGCTCCAACTCAAAACAGCTCTGGTTTTGATTCATTTATATACGAAGTGGGAGGAAATCAGAACAGCTGTCGCTCTATTATTCCCTCTAGCATTGCTGAGCCATTTCGGCTGTCTGCAAATTCTCTTCCTCCCAACCTCTCTCCCGTTTTCACATCCTTCTCTCAGGAGCCTTGTACTTGGAGCCCTGTGTGCCTCCAGCCACAAGCATCTCTCCAAGTACTTGCTGTAAGTCTCACTTCAGAACAGAGAGCTGGCAGCACCGGCACAGCGTTGCTGCTTTTATCCTGGGAGGTTTGTTTTTCTACTGCCACCTCCCCTCCAGCTGCCAGCCAGTGCGAAGCAGCAGCTGTGACAGAAGACAGCTATTTGCCGGGTGACTTTCCCAGGCTGGAGGAAATCCGTATGTCAAGTTTTCTATGCGATGCACACCTACAGATGAAGAGCTGTCTCTTTTTGACTTGTGCTGCTGCAGTCCTGAGTGAGATGCATCCAATGGACACTCAGTAATTATTTGAGTGACTAACTTGTGCAAAGTTATGAAATGTAAACTCTGTCGTCTTGTTTTTAGCATGGATTAAGATGCTAGGTGAAGCCCAGCCAGAGAAAACCTCTGACTTGCCCAGTGGTTTGGGCAATACTTGAATCATTCCACACCTCTCCATACTCCCAGACCTCTCCTCCTGTACTCACGCAGACCTTCCAGTTTTGGACAATGAAAATTCAGATCTTAAACTTTTTCAAAGTGCTACGTATCTTTATAATGCTTTGGATTTGCCTATGTGGTTCATTTGCTTAGCCCCAAATCAGCATAACCCTAACCTCATCCCACCAAGGGGATTTACCTGTAACCATCAGAATTTGGTTTGCTAATGAGGCAGTCGGATTCCCAGACAGCTACGGTTCACCTTGATCACTTCTTAGAAAGCTAATTCTGTCACCTGGAGTGGATTTCAGTTCCCAGTACAGAGGGACTCTAGTTTTTTTGACATTTGCTCTTCAAAACCTGGGACACAACAGAGAAAGACATTCAGAAAAAGCATTTTGAAAGCGTGATCAAAAAGAAGAAGTGAGAGTTGATCTTGGAAACGTTAGAATTGTACCAGTGAACACTGCTGTGGTCAGTTTCCCTTTCCACGTAACAATAAATTAGAGCAAATACCCAAACCCAACAATTACTAACAGTGCCTTAGTAATAAACGTGTGCAAATAAATAATGAGTAATTCAAGCCCATCTGGATGTTTGGGTACATGACAGGGAATGTACTGTAACTAACGGTGTCACACCTTGCAAAGATGCATGGATATAACAAAAAGTATGAAAAGCTGTCTTTTTGTTTTGAATAAAATGTGAAGAATTAACCGTCCTTAAACACAAAACCACTGGTGGCTGAGGGCTTCTTCAGTGTTCTGACAATTAGAAAAAAAAAAAAAACAAGCCAAAACATATTTTAAATGTTGTCTGAAATATCGTATTAGGCTAATTTCTCCTGGCATTCTTTCAGTGTACAGTAGACTAGAACTCATCCATATGTAAAAGTGCACATATGTAAGAAGTTTGTATTTACTTTCTCTTCCCGTGTTCATTAAACAGTACAACTGAAGTTGAATCTTTCCAGCCTTTGGCGATGAATGACAAAACTGAGGATGATTGAGAGCAGGAACTTACACCCTTTCCCTCTGTCTCACATGTAGTACGTAGAAAAGAGGAAACGGTAGGAATCTGGAAGGTGGTGGCCTCAGAAACTAAAGGAAGGAAATACTTTCTTCTCCTCTTCCCCCACCTTTATTTTTAGGCTAGCTCATAAATAGTTGTGAAACTCCTTGCCACAGTCTCTCTGAAGCCGGAAGTTCAGTAAGGCTCTAAAAAGGATCAACTATTTATTAAGTAGAATCTGTGCAGCTGCAACAGCAAGCGGCATAAAACCAACATGAGTTGGACAGGGATCTACAGTGCTCAGGGTTTTGGGCTGAAACAAAGCTGTAATCATCAGAGCCTTGAAGGGAGCTTCGGGGAGAGCAAAGGGTTGCCCCAGCTCTGCCCATTGTTGGGCTGCCTACGCTCGGTGCCAGGCTTCTGGCTAGCAGCTGAGGCAGGGCAGCAGCAGCCAGGCTGGGCTGGGCTCTGCCCTCCCCCCTGCTCCTCAGTGAGAGCTAGAGGAAACTCAATCGCCCCAGCCATGACAATTAGCACGCTGGTCTCTTTGCATACAGAGCCTTGCCAGTAGGTTTTACATTGCGAACATGGGAACTTTGTCAAAGTGAATGTTGGTTAGAAGGTGTTTACTGAAGGAAGGTAGTCAAACATCTCTGACAGGTGACAAGGTCTCTCATATTCTCTAATGCTGAAGAGAGCATTAGATTGTGTGAGCGATTACTAGGGAGGCAGGAAGCTCGAAAGCAGTGACATATTTTGCTTTCCACTGGAAAACTACTTGATATTTGGTAACACAAAGAACAACCTGCTGCACAGCCAACAAATCTAGCCATTCCTTGTCAAGAGAGGGAGCCTGTTGCTGAAATAGTGTGATCCAGAAATTGAGAAAGGACAGCCAAACCTAGTACATCGTAGTGCAAAGACAAACACATCCCTTTGGGTAGCCTCCTCGAGTAGCCAACAGTGTTATTGACTCAGTATGTTTGGAGCCTAAACACAGAAAAAAACCTCATCCAGAGCTTAGAAAGTGAATTCCAACACGCTTCAGTAATCGTCGTCAGTGTTGCCCCAGTAGTTTATCAACATATTAATGTACAATATCCATTTTATCAGAAAAGAGGAACATGATGATGGACTCTAGGCCCCAAGGAGATTGTTCATGCTGGAAGATTCCAGCTGTGATCTGGACATCAAACAGCACTGACGCCCATGACACCCTCCCAGGGGCCCAATGTACAAATCAAACTCACGCACTAACCTCGAGAAACAGTTTTTTGTACATGTGAGCAAAGCCCTCTCTGCAGTATTTCTGCATAGAAAGAAGCACATAGCCAACGCTGCCCATTGGCCTTCCCTTGGCTGTCCAGGAGCTGGAGGCACAGTGCTCCTGCCAGCCACAAAGGCACTGAGGATGTACATGTGCAGACATTGAAAACCATGGAGGAAGCATCCAGCAAATAAGTTCCTGTGCTGGTGGTATGGTGTTGCCCATCAGATGATCTCTAATTTCTGCGACAGTGGAGGAAATCCTTCTGAATAACTGCAGAATATTTGTTTCTAAAATGAAGGGTCTTCAGCAACAAATACAGGGAAGCTCTATCATTTTGTGGAATATAGCCTGAAACTTTAATAGCAGAGAACTTGAATGGCAAGATTTAAGCAAGCCTTAGCTTGTGCTTGATAAACAAGCACGTTGTACCCAAAGTAAAAACCATGCAAAACTTTTTAGAGTTGCAGCAAGATGGCTGAGGTGATAGCAGCACATGATTACACTTCAGCTCATACGGGCTCCCTAGTGAAAGGAGCTCGGTGTTTTCCCTAAAACTTCTCATTAACAGAAGTCACAATGCTGACCCGTGCTGACCAGGCTCATGTGAAAATGACTGTTTCTGTTAGAAAGGAATCACAGTTTAACCAGCCCAGAAAGCATCACTGCAGGAAAAAGGTCCCGCTGCCAGGTGCCTCCTGGGACCAGCTACTACGGCCATCTGTCTTCTGTAAATCTTAGGGCACGCACAGTCTAAATATAGAAGCATTCATAACGCACAACCCACTTTTCCCCTCCTGCCTTTCACACAATTAAGGTTCCAACCCTGAGGGCTCACAGGTAAGCATCCAAAGGTGAAAAGGAGTCTAACAGATACCTATCTGCAGCCAGGGTGGAGAACAAGGCTGCGGAAACACCACCACCGCCCACCTCCGTGCCACAGAGACAACTTCTGCACTCGGTGGCAAGGCCCTTAGCGGTAATGGAAACGTCCCCTGGTAAGGAGAGCAGGGCAGACAACGAAACGTGAGTCATCCTGGTGTACTGCAGACAAGGGAATGTGGGTGTGTTACCCTGTGGCTTGAAGCCAATGTGACCTCAATTAAATTTTGGTGAATGATGGGCCTTCCCGTCTTTTATGTACGTACTCCTCTTCTTGGTCTCCAGAGCTCAATGCACTGAGCCTACACACAGCCACTTCATCCGGTGAGCTTTCCTGGCAAGCACGAGGCAGCACACACGTTGTTGTTCACGGTGCTCCTCTTCCTCTCCCAGGGAGTTTCGATCGCTCTGCCTTCTACTCACCTCCTCGAACAAGTGCTCCTACCACTTCCAGACCCCTGCAGTGTAAACGCCGATCTGCTCAAGCCGTGTGCATTCGCAACACGCTCCTATCCTCCAGGTGACTTAGCTCACACGATCCCTAGGAAGGAACACAGTTGGCAAAGGGCTCGATTTGGAAATGTTGGTGCTCAAAAGCTGTTAAAGTGTTTGCCAGGGGCTTCAGTGGGAGCGGGGTAGCTCTAACGTTGAGCACACTCCCATAGGAAACCTGTGTAAACTAATTCAGAGAACCGTTAGCACTCGGGGTGATTAACCACAAGAGCCTCAGATCTCCCCTTATTAAAGAGAAGGGGAATGAAATTCACTGATTCATATCAGCTTAATATAAATCCTGGTTGGATTCGCAGTTGACTTCAGCAGCAGCAGGATTTGGTAAACTCCACGAGGGAGAGGCAGCGTCCTGCAAAGTGCAGCTTCGTGTGACAGGGGAGAGCTGAAGGCATTCCTACGGGATTACAAGTTTGAAGTGCACAAACTCCCATCCTGTGGCATACAGCAGACAAGTGCACAGCAGCGCTGCGGCTCTGAGAAGATTTTTATTCCGATGCCACTTTTGAATACTTGGCACCCGGTAGGCATACATGTGTCATCTTGTTTAGAACAGCTCCATCTCCACACGTTAAACATGCTGGAGAGAGGTTTGGGCTAGGGGTGAGCAAAATTAAGGATGGCTGCAGTTTGACTGAGAAGATCCTTCTCTACCACGGGAGCTTCTCCCTCCTGTAGCTAAAGTAATGCTTTGGGGCAGCTCTGGCAGTGCTCACCCTACGTCAGAGAGGCCACCCCAGACAAACGTAGACACGGCTTTCGTGCGCCCAAGCCTGAGTGAAAGAGCATATGCACATAGCTTTAGTAATGCTAAACAAATCTTGAAAAACAAGACAACCTTACAAGGCTGCTTGGTGTTTTACATATGTTTTAGTAGATACGTTTTTTTTGATACGTGTTACTCCACTGTATCCATTTATGATCTGGCGCCTAAGTTCAGTTCCAGGACACTAGACACAATTAAGCAGGTGGCAAACACCATGCTATTTCTGGCCCTACCTGTGTTAGCAGAGTGCAACTGGCATGGCTGCTCATTTTGGTACTTCCCAGAGACCTCCTTAAGAAGAAGGACTGCCTCTCCCAAGCTGCACACTGTGCTGCAAAAATTGTCTTTTGGCTCCTGATCCAAAAGTATAGGAATAGCATTTTGGAAATGGTTAAAGGAACAGTAGCGCTGCTTTTTAAATACCAAGCTACAACTGTGTTTGTTCAGCTCTGGAAAGAAAGTCATACATGAAGACAGCTTAGCTAGGAACAAGAGAAAAAAAACACATGTGGGAGAAGAGAACAAAGACCTATTTCAAGAATGCTATTGTTTGTGCAACTATAAACCTAGGGTCTATAAAACCATCAAAGAGAAACTGAAGTTGGCTTTAACAGATAGTCATTACTGCATGCTGGAGCGTCATATAAAATTCTTAAGGTTTTATAATGACAGCACACTTGAAAATCAAAGAAAAAATGTTTCTGAAATGAAATCTGCAGATTTCGGTACATATGGATGTGTTAGGACATAAATGTACAGATCTAAGGCATCCTGAACGGCATTCATACAGAGGCAATCCTACAGCTACCCAAGCATTTGCCAACGCTAGAGACAACACACCCCAGGCACACAGCGTGTCACTTGCAACACTGACCTTGGATATCTCCTCCAGAATCCACAGGCAAGGCAACAGAAAAGGTCAGAAATGACGGTTTTAATTTTAAAGTTTTCACATGAAAGAAGCTTCAGATAAAGGATGACTCATAACTTTGATTTAGTTTTAAATACTTGCTATTTGCAAACCAAACAAGACATTCCTTACTCCCCATGCTACCTATAAACCAAACCAACAAAGACAGATTTCAGTTGAACAAAGCCTGCCTAGGAGATAAGGGGTGAGAAATACTTTCAGCATCATTATGTGACTTGGAGGGCTTTAGAACAAAAAGGTACCAGACACCACACAAAACACACATCGAAGTATGGAATTTCATGGCGCATTTGGGAACAAGAAGTTGACATCGCAACTCTTGTTTCCACAGCTGCAAAAAGTAGGAATGGCTCTTGCCTGTAATTCATTTCCATGCTCAGCTTCATTCAACATTAAATATATATATAAAAGAGACATCATATAAAACCAAGCTCCTAGCTGACGGACACTTAAAACTTAGTGGAAGAATCATTTCTGCCTTCTCTTTATGAAGAGTAGTGAGAAAAACAGGTCCTATTCAGCAAGCATTCATGTTGAAATCATCTTATTGCTACATATTTGTGGAGAAAATAGAGCAGCGAGGTCCCTGAGGACAGCTACAACAAAAGCAGTTAACCACCCAAGGCATGCAATGGGCTCACTGCATTAACAGCAGCGAAGCGACTGCAGTTGAAGGTGCACTGGAGACTTTGCAACAGCACATCTTCTGTGTACAGCTACAGTTTGTAGACCGCATGATCAACATTCCCAACTCACAGTATGTGTACCACCACTCCTACAGGAGTTTTGGCTCTTTAGATACTGTTTGCTGGCTTATGGAATTTCCAGGGCAGAGCAGACTTCAAATTAAGTGAAACTTCCACGTAATTCACTGTTAAAAGCTGTTTTACGATGCACTTTATTCCTTAATTCAAGTTTACTGTCTTTATGATGTTAACTCGGCTGGTTTCCCTTCATTCACATGAAAGCAGAAGTTACCACTAGCCTATCTGAGAGGCTCAGGAAAGCAAAGCTAGAAAGTGTTACAATTGAACGTGTAAAGTGTGATGTGCCAGACTGACATACATCTTCTAAGAGGCAATTCATTTACCTTAAAAATTTTGAGTTATCTAACATGCAGATAATTTGGTATTTAGAGCAAAGAACATCTGTACTCATTTTTGCCCTTGAAAAGACGAGCACTGCACTTATCCATCCTATCTCCCAGAGTCTTGAGAACACAAGTCTTCGCCACTCCCTCTGCCTTAGGAAACTCAACCACTGACCAACATTTAACCTTTCTGTGGACATATCGATTCACAGAAGAAAGTTACAACAGTCATTCAGATAAAATATTATAGGTTTATTTAAAACTTATTTTCCACTTGAATATGCAAAATACAAACTCCAAAATGTTCCTTTTACTTCGTAGTTTACAAATATACAAAATAAAAGTTTGCTTAAATTTATATTACATATCTATTATGTAAAGAACTATATAGAAAACATTTGTTCTGCTTAAGGCATATTTGGGAATAAACCATTGTACAAAGTATTGCACATCGAAACCACAGTGCATTACAGACTGTCTGCATAAAGTTATTTTCTTAAGAAAAAAAAAAGATAAACCAGGATTATTTACCTGATTTAGGTCATAATTGGCGATCGGAAGACAAAAATATTTCCTTGTCAGATATGCAGCAGTTTGAGAACTTTGGCTTCCTGTTTTTGGTACCTCTAAAACCAACAGTCACTAAGCACCATGAAATAGGTTTTTAAAACATAACTCTGTACCTGAATTTTTCCTCCTCTTTTAACATTGTAATGGCTTTTAGAAGGAAGAAAAAAAGGAAGTACAAGATGACATTTACATCTAATATTGCATTGAAAGAAAATTTAAGGGAATGTCATTTCCCCGTGTAATATCCCCACCCTCCGAACTACGCAGTCTGTTTAACCCTGATATCCGTGACTTCCAGTCACTCCTTGGCATTTTGTAGTCCGGAAATAATTCAAGTTGGATTTACAAATGGAATGATAGAAGAAGATCCAGTCATTGACCCCAATGTTTTTGGTTTTCTTTAAAACGTATGTTAAAAAAAAAAAAAGTTGCAATGTCCATATGCAATTATCCCTCTTTCCACTCTTTTTGGAAGACTTCACCATGATTCTCTGTAGTGCTTAAACTGGGTTCTCCCCTTCTTGCGGAAAGCAGTCCTTGTGCTGTAAATACTGAATCTCTAAGGCAGTTAGGGAAAGATCCACTGCTTCCAATTAAAAGTGCCTCTTCATGTGTAAGGCGAGGTGATCCGACCTGGAAAATGCTCTGTCACACCGCTGGCACTGGAAAGGGCGGTGGCCCGTGTGTTTTCGGTAATGACGAGTAAGTTCATCAGATCGGGCAAACTTCCATCCGCAGCCTTCCCAGTCACAGTGATAAGGTTTCTCACCTTAAAAAAAAAAATTAAAAACATGTCAGTCATGTTTTTTTTTTTTTTGTGGCTGTACGTGTGTGTGGGGGGGGGGGGGGGGTGGGGGAGGGGTGGGAGGGGCCACCTCTGTTTCACAGCACTTTTAACACTTTTAAGAAAGAATCAAAGTGTCAAAGAAAACACCATGAAGTTCTTGAGGCAGTTGTGAACTACTAGCTGACTAGCAGAATAAGACAATCTTGTCAAGACTTTACATGTATTATAAACCATTACTGCTGCTGAAATCTTCACTAAGAGGCTCACTCTGTCTCAAACAAAGTTTCGGAACACGGGAGTTCTCTTAATGAGAGTTTATTTTTGCTGGCTAATGTTACGTGAGCAAATATCAACCAGAAATAGCTCAGCAAAAAAACAATGTGTTTAGATAATTGTAGGTCTTGAGAATTAAAAACCGGCTGCAAACTGTTTTCATTAGCTCAGGTTGATTAACAACTCAATTTTTCTGTCTTCACTACAGCAAAACTGCTGTTGACTGCACAACAAATTTCCCTGACAATTACAGGCTCCGTCCCACACATCCTGGAGACCACGCTGACAGTCTCAGGCAGATGGGAGAAACCGTTCCTTGACCAATCTTTCCTCCTGCTGCCGTTAGCCCAACACGCAGCCTAACCTCTCAGCTACCATTTCTGCCTTTCCAGTATCCTCCTCAGAAGAAAGTTGTGAATCAAATTCACAAACCAGGGATTTAAATTATGCAAATTCCCAGGTTATTTAATCACTGTTACGGAATGCCTGCACTGGCGAAACCGTGCATGATGTACCTGCTTTCACAAGCTCAGTTATTGCAATATGGCATTCAGCTGCAAGGTTAAAGTTTGAACTTGGGCGCTGATACGCACTTTGGCAGATTTTATCTGAATTCTAGCAGTTGCCAATGAGCTGTTAAGCTCCATCTCATCGGCGCTAGCTCAGGGCAAGATGTGTTCTTCCCACGTAGCAGCGGCACCCCCCTATCAGTGCCACCAACCAACACAGACAGAGACCTCAATTAAATTTGCAAGGAGCCTGTCATCATTCACTTGAACATGGGACAGCAGCTCACAGGGGTGTCAAGGCTTCAGTGAGCTATTACAACTGAAGGCATGTCAGCTACACGATCTCTCACGCTGGAGCAAGCCAAGACAAGAGGGGTGTGCATGAAGCACCCAACCACGAACAAAGAAAGCAGAACCTTAGAGAGAAGTCCACTCCTTTTGGTGTGCTAACACCATCTACGGTAACTAATCCCAGCAGATTCCCAGCTACCTGCTCATTAACCAGCCACACAACCGAAGAGGAGCAACAAACTTTGCCTCTGCGAGAAACCCACCTGCTCCCACAACTGAGTCACTGTGAACCATTACGTGAAAAACCCAGTCAGTAAGCAAAGACTACTTAGGACATCACATGGCCAAGGAGAGAGAAACAGCACCCAGAAAACCCAGCAGAGCACAGCCAGGACTCGTTATTTCAGCGTTCCTCCTGCCTGCTTGCTGCCAGAAGGGGGCTCACCCCGATGACCCCCTTGCAGGCTTCACCTGTGTGGGTTCTCAGGTGTGCCTTGAGATGAGAGCTCTTGGTGTAGGTCTTGCCGCAGCCTGCGTAGTCACAGGTGTGAGTGGCTGTTCTTTTTCGAGGCCATGACCGCCGTCCCCTCTTGGGCTTTGTCTCCTCTGGCAGGCAGCTCCCCGGCGGCATCAGCTCTGAGGGCAGAGAGGGAGGAGTGAGCGCGGCCACGGCCATTGCCCCGGGGCCACGCCGGCGGGGGGGACTCACCTTGGTACTGCAGCGTGCCGGGGGGCAGCTGCTCGGGCAGGAAGGTCGGGTAGCCGGGGGCCGGGGGATACCCGGGGGGCAGCGGCAACGGCGGGTGGCCGAGCCCCGGCGTGGGGGGAAGGCAGTCCCTGCTGCTCAGCATCTCCTCGGGCCCCAGCGAGGGCGTAGTCCGGGCCGGCAGCAGGCGGCCCATGGAGAAGTCGTGTTGCGGGGGGGGTCCTCGGGGGCCGCTCCCGTGCGGCGGCGGGGCCAGCGTGCAGGGCGGGCTGGCCTCCTGCTTGATTTTGGGGCACATCCGCGGCTGGAGGGGGCTGTAAGGAGCCCCGGGTCCCTCGGAGCCGGGCGGTTGGGCTGCGGTGGGGGGGCCGCTCTTGGGGCTGAGCCCCGGGTGGCTGTAGTCGCCCACGGCCTTCACCACGAACTTGCCCTGCAGGCTGCCCAGCGGCGGTAGGGCGGCGGGCGCCGGCAGGTACACCGGGTCCAGGTCGGGCCGCATCAGCTCGGCCACGAAGCCTCCCGAGGGCGACACGTCGCTGATGTCCGCCAGGTTGAAGGGAGCGGCGGCGGGAGCCCCGTCGCGGCCGCCACCACCGCCGCCGCCGCCGCCGTAGAGGAGTCCGCCGGGCTCGGCGCAGGGCAGCGGGTAAGCGAAGGGCCCGGCGGGGCAGGGGCTGGCGGCGGGGGCCGGGGCGGCGGCGGGGGACACCACCACCGCGGCGGCGGCGGCGGGCTCCTGGTGCATGAGGGAGTTGGAGAGGATGAAGTCGAAATCCAGCAGCTCGTTGAACTCCTCGGTTTCGCGGCGCGGCCCCAGGGCGGGCGCGGTCTCCAGGTCCGACGGCGGCGGCTCCGCGGGACGCGCCGTCAGCGCCGGCGGCGGCCGCTTCAGCTGCGACAGCTCCTCCCGCCACCTCTGCAGGGACACGGGCACGGCTCAGAACCCGGCCCGGCACACGTCGCTCCCGCCCCGGCCGCCCCACTCCGCCGCCGCCGCCGCCGCCCCCCCGGCTCCGGTCCCGGCCCCGCCACGACGCCGATACTCACGTTGCCGGGGCCCGCGGGCCGCGGCGCCTTCTCGCGGCCCGCGGCGCCCGCCGCGAAGGTGGCGATGGAGGGGAGGAGCGTGCCGCTGAGCGCCATCTCGCACTCGCCGGGGGGCTGCCTGCGGGGAGAGCGCGGCGCGTCAGGCGGCGGCGGCGGCGGCACAGAGATCGCTCCGGGGGCCGCGCCGGGCACCCACCGCATCCGCGCCGGTGCGTCCCGCCGAGCCGCCGCCGCCGTCGTCCCGCCGAGGAGAGTGAGGAGGAGAGGAGTGGGAGCGGCGATCCGCGCCGCGCGCCCGCGGGGAGAGCCGCCGGGCTGGAGGTGGAGAGCGGGCGCGGGGCGCTAGCGGAGCCGCGGGGAGGCGGCCGCCGCCCGACAACGCGGCTCTGGCACCGGCAGGGCGGCGGCGTGAGGCGCTTCCCGGGGAGCCGCGGCCATGGGGCAGCCGGGCGGGACGGACGGACGGGGCACGGTGCTGCCGGTGGGGAAGGAGGAGCCGGGCCGGCCCGAGCTTTAGCCGCCACCGCCAGTCCTCGCCGCGCCCCGCTCGGCACTGCCGTGCGCCCGCCACGGCCGCCCTTTTTATAACCTCACCTCATGCGCGCTCCGCCCGCCGTCGCCATGGCGACGGAGAAAACAAACTGACACGTGGGGGGGGCGGCACGCGCGGCGCGGAGGGGGGCGGAGGCAGGGGGGAGACGAGCCCGCTCTCGCCCCGCCCCGCGCCCCGCCCCGCCCCCGTGACGCAGGCGGAGGGCTGACGGCAGCGAGGCCTCGGGGCGGGGGGGCGTGCGGGAATGCCCGCGTGCGCTCGGGGCCGGGGGGGGGCGCGGGGTGGGGCCGGGCGTGGGCCGGCGCGATATGACGTCACGCGGCGCGATATGACGCGACCGGGCATAAAGTACAAGAACCGCCGCAGAGCGGAGTCGCGGCGATAACGCAAAGCCGTCTCAGCGGCGGTGCCTTCGTTACCCTCTTCGTCTTCTCGGTCTGCTTTTCCCCCTTCCTTTACAACCCCGCTTCCTGCAGGGGGCAGTGGCGAGCCGGTCCCGGCCCATCCCCGTCGGCAGCCCCGTCCCTCCGGCCCCGCTGTTCGTCAGCCGCCCCGGGGCTGCTCGGGCCCGCGGGGGAAGTCCCGGCCCCGCGGCGTTGGCACACGCGAGCCGAGTGCTTCGGGATGATTCAGTGTTAGCCTTAAAAATAAGAACGAAGTGCCCGGCTTTGTTTTAGCCAACTGGTTTTTCCAGTTTCCAGCGTCATAAATGTTAATTATTAATAATGCTGGCACTGGGAGATGGGGGTATTTTTTCTGCACAAAGTCCAGCGCCTGGCAGAAGACGGGCCCGGAACTAGCGGGCCAAAAGGATGAGTGAGGGGAGGCGGGGGGCCGTGCTGGGAGGATGCTCAGGGCCTTCTCTGAAAATTACGGGCATTAAATCATCAGCTGCTCACAGGCAGTGCTTCCCCAGCCCACAAAATGACCTGTACGTTGTTTCCCTAAGACAGATTTCCTTTAACAGTACTGTCTCTGCCCAGCCTGCTTCTCCAGCCCTCCTTTTTTTCTCCAAACTCTCCCAATTCCGTCTGAAACTTCCAAGTTAGAACACAGTGCGTTTCTGCGCTGTTCGAAGTTGACATCAGGGATTGCTTAACTCGGGGTTTGTGTCCCCCTCGCCTCAGGACACGCAGTGACAATTTTCCAGACCCTGCTGTGCCTGGGCAGAAGGAAGCATCCCGCTGCAGTGCTTGCCGCGTCATGTGTGTTGGCATCTGCACGTCCCAGGGCTGCCTTTGCCTTGCCAGTGGTGCCGCACGCCTGCCTGGGGAGCAGTCGCTGTCTGTGACTGACTGCTTGCATCAGCGGCAAGTGGTAGTTCACTGCCAACGTTGAGCGGAGTGAAACAGGTTTTTAATGGGGCTGAGCATGGCAAAAGCTTGGAGGCTGGGCTGAGTGGTGCTGGATGGATCACCTCGGGGTGTGAACCTGACAAGAGGAGGAAAAGTCGAGGTGGTGAAAGAGCAGGGACTTCTGGAGAGACAGGTGCAAGGGGATGGCATCCCTCATTAAACAACAAGAAGAAGGAGTTGTGCTGATTGTACCTGGGACAAAGACCAAGCTGTTCATCAAAAGCCCGAGTCTGGAATGCAGGAGCCGTGATGCACAGCATATCCCCTCTGTTTGGCTGCAGGAGGAGCCACGGGCTGCAGACTTCAGCACATACCATGATAGGGCAGGCAACAGGATGGAAAGAAAGGAACACCTCACCTCCAATGGGCAGGCTGAGAGAGATGGGGCTGTTCAGCCTGGGAAAGAGAAGGCTCCAGGGTGATGTGATTCAGCATCTAAAAGGGGGCTATAAAAGAAAAAAGGACAGACTCTAGCAGGATCTGTGGTGACAGGACAAGGGGAAATGGTTTCGAACTAAAAGAAGGTAGATTTAGATTGGATAAAAGGAAGAAGTTATTTATAATAAAAGTGGTAAGGCACTGACACAGTCTGAGCGGAGAGCTGGTGGATGCCCCGTCCATGGAGACACACAAGGTCAGGCCAGATAGGAATCTGAGCACCTGATCTAGCTGTACGTGTCCCTGTTCACTGCTGGGGATTTGGACTAGATGGCCTTTACAGGTCCCTTCCAACTCACATGATCCTAGGACTCTATGGAGATGGTCTCCTGGCATCTCAGGTTGCACTTGGTTATCTCCTTAGTGCACTGCAGCAGACAAACCACAGGGCCAGGAGCTGCTAGCCCTGGCTCTGGGGTACCATGGGTGAACAGAGAGCTGGGTGAGTCCACTGTGAACTTTCCACTCTTCATTGTGGAATTGAAAAGCAGCAATTCCATCACAGTCAGCACTGCGCCTAGTTGCTGGTAGAATCCAATAGGATCATGAAAGGAAGCACCCACCTGCTTTTTGAAAGCCCACCTTTTCCTGCTGGTACCTGAGTTACTACCCTAGATGAGCAAGGCCAGGAGGACGCAGCAGCACGAAGCAGCCTTTCATCTTTCAAGCAATCCATGGATTGCTGACTTTCTTCAAGAAGCAAAATGCTTTGAGCTGTTCTCTGAAAAGCAAGGGCTCTGTGTTTTTTCCTTTAATGGTTTTGTCCCATTCACCATTGCTTTAATGGGTTTGCCCTGCTTTTGAATTCCGCTGTTCCCCAAGCTTGAACAGTGAATTACAAAAGTGCCTTCTACAGCATGACCAGAGCAAACGAGGACTCCACAAAGAGCATCCTTTCCAAAGACACTGCCGATAACGTCATTTGCATATAGCAAATAGGAGTGATTCTTGTTTGTTTACTTGTTTGCCGCTTTTTGTGTGCATTAGGCTGATTTTTCCCAGAGCCAGTGAAAAAGTCATGGGAAAATAGAGAAATGTTGAAAAATGACCAACTGTTATCTAATTAGAAGATGATGCTCATTGGTTGGTGACAGATTTGGCATATATCGGAAGATACAGGCAGATGTATGTGTGAGAAGCCCACATTCCTCTGTGGCAACATCTCTGAAGAAGCAGCGGGGTACTGGGATTGCTATTAATGCCCCTTCCTGAGCCCTCCCTTGGGACTCAAGCTCTTCCATTACTAGCTATCTGAAACTCTTAAGGCGCTGCTGTCCAGTACCTTCTGTAAAGGAACAGAAGCTTCTAACTCATCTGCCTCCCTAGAAGAATCTCTGTCCTGCTACAAGAATGGGTAGTTCTCTACAAGCCATCTCCCAGCCTCTCAGTCCCTGTGGAAGAACTGCAGAAGAGGTCTCCCCCACCCTCCTAACCTCAGGCTCTTCTTTTTCAGGCTTCCTCACTTTTTAACTAGCACTTATTTTAACTGACGGGAGAGCCTTGCACTTATTTCAGCTTCCTGGAGCTTGTGACACTGAGAGCAGCAGCAAGACATTGGCACATTTGCCTATAGATTTGAGAAGGTAGTACACTCATGCTGCTTGGTTTTAATTTACACATACAAGAACTGGTGACATTTTGCTCTCGAGGAAGCTCAGAAACTGCTGAAATTAGCAATCCAGTCTCAGCACCCACCCATGAGAAGTCAGCTTTCACTGCCAGTGGATTTTCCAAGCCCTCTTTCCATGGTTAAGTTCTGAGTTTCTTTTGTTTGAGTAAAAGTGGTGCTTCTAAGGAGTGTAATCTGAGCTGATAACATGCTTCCTCCCAAAATGTACATTAAGGTGCAAGATATGAAAAAATGAGAAAGATATGAAAAAAGTGCATAATGCACTTGCATTTGCATGAGGAGAAAGTAAGAGAGAGCTTAGCAGTAAAGTGCTTCTGAGTTTAACCTGAAGTATTTAAATTGTATTTGTGCTAACAAGCTTGCAAGTCACAAGGTAGTAAACAACACCTCTGACATCTTTCCGTGGCTCCTCCCCTGCAGTGCTGAGATGCACTGACCTGGATGGCTAATTCATCTGAAGTGTCTTTTTAGACAGTCTGCTATGCTGGAGTCAAGAAAGTCTTCTGTTCCACTGCACCAGCGCCCAGCGCTGATCACCCACCCAGATCAATATTCTCTGCATTTGAACAGGAATAAAGACACTGTAAGAGTACACTAGGAGAAGGGATCAATGCCACCCACTCTGAGAATAAGTGTCAGGCTTCCATATTTTTTCCATAAATGCCTCCAGTGCTGCTTCTACATTAATGGACCAGTGGGAGCCCATTACTCTATGATAACAGTCTTTTGCTTTCATAATGAGAGCAATATGGTAACTACTCTCAGATTTTTAACATGGGCTCCACATAATGATGCTCTGATGATATTGCTGAAGGCAACTGTTGGTGGCTCTGTTGCTTTCAGGGACGTTTTTCCAGGGACAGGGGTGTAGCTGGGGGTGGACCCTCCCTGGCACATTGCGCGTGGTGCAAAACACCTCAAGGACACCTGGCCTGGATGTCCCTGAACAACAGTCCCAGAGCTGTGGTCATTGATGGGTGGGATCATCCAATGGGATGGGATTCAACAAGTCCAAATGCCGGGTCCTGCACTTTGGCCACAATAACCCCAGGCAACACTACAAGCTTGGGGCAGAGTGGCTGGAAGACTGTGTAGAGGAAATGGGCCTGGGGGTGTTGATTGACTCTAGACTGAGCATGAGCCAGCAGCGTGCCCAGGTGGCCAAGAAGGCCAATGGCATCCTGGCTTGTATCAGAAATAGTGTGGCCAGCAGGAACAGGGAAGTAATTATCCCCCTGTACTCAGCACTGGTGAGGCCACACCTCGAGTACTGTGTCCAGTTTTGGGCCCCTCACTGTAAGAAAGGCATCGAGGGCCTGGAGCGTGTCCAGAGGAGGGCAACAAAGCTGGTGAGGGGTCTGGAGCACAGGCCTTACGAGGAGCAGCTGAAGGAGCTGGGATTGTTCAGTCTAGAGAAGAGGAGGCTCAGGGGAGACCTTATTGCTCTCTATAACTACCTGAAGGGAGGTTGTGGTGAGCTGGGGGTCGGCCTCTTCTCTTGTGTGACTAGTGTTAGGACTAGAGGGAATGGCCTCAAGCTGTGCCAGGGAAGGTTCAGGCTGGACATTAGGAAATGCTACTTCTCTGAAAGGGTGGTCAGGCACTGGAATGGGCTGTCCAGAGAGGTGGTGGAGTCACCGAGCCTGGTAGTGTTCAAAGATGTTTGTGTTGAGGGACATGGTTTAGCGAGAACCATTGGTGATGGGCAAATGGTTGGACTGGATGATCCTGTGGGTCTTTTCCAACCTTAGCAATTCTATGATTCTATGATGGGCAGGAGAGGTCCACTGCTTGCCTCGCAGGCTGCCTCACAACACATACTGTGTTTGCAGGGCACTAAGATGTGAGGATGAGCAGTGCCATAGGAAATCAGTAATGAGGAAACATGAGGAAATTAATAATGGTGCATTCTGAGCAGGGATTGAATAGCGTGCAGTAACTGAGGCCTGGGGCCACATTCTGCTCAATGAAGAGTAAACAAAATAGGGAATAGCTGCTCATTAGGCTCCAGATTCAGCTGGTCTGAATTCCATCTAAGTCTCTGTGCCAAGTGTTTCCCACTGGTAGGCTTTGGGCCTGCGGGGATGCCAAGCCCGTGAGAAGCCCTAGGTGGAATTTAGGTGAGGGCAAAACGTGTCTGCCACCGAGCAGTATCTGCCTTGAGCAACCAGGAAGTCTGAGCCACCCAGGAAAGCGGCTGTCAATCTTGTAGTACAAGAAAGGAACCAAGAGATGGTGGCATGGGCAACTTCAGTAACAAAATCAAACTTGTTAGCACACAATGTTTTGTGCCTGATTATGCAACATTAACGTCCTCACAATTTTTTTTTTCTTCTTTTTTAATGAGAGGCCTAACACCATCCATTTGGGAATAAAAGATACAGCTAAACCTAAAAGAAAAGAGGAAGTTCTTGAAAGTTTCCATATATACATTAGTGAAACTGTAGTGCAGAACTGGTGCAGCTGAGACTACAAATAAATGCATAAGCAATTAAGATACAGTAGGGTATTCATACCAGTTAATAACTTCAGATGCTGGCATCCCATGAGCCATGACACACTCACTGTCAGCTGAATCTATAATTTTACCCTCAGAAACATGATTGCCAAAGAGTGTTCCTATCAGTAAAACCTCCTGTGCAGCCATACAGGCCATCACGTTACACACGGGGAAGTGAGGGCTCCAAAGAAGGCTCCTAGCACCTGTCAGGAACCTGTATACTTCCAGGGCAGGGGAGAGGGAGCCTAGAGTCCACTTTAAGGCAGTAAATGACCTCTGCCCTCAGAGACCGTAGAGTGTGCTTAATGCTGACAAAGGCTGGAGACTGAATGAAGCTGCGTGGTTGCTCCCCAGAATAGTGCCTGTGCCTCAAGACGTGTCATGGTGTCTTGGTGCTGGCAGCTCTTGTCTTCAGTGCCAGCACTCATTTTGAAAAGTGAGTTGGGCTTTGCTGTGATTAAAAGCAGCCAGTGACACTTACTTTTTGCCAGAATCTGTGTGTGAGTAGCTATGGAGCATTGCTTCATCACCTGAGAAGGAGCTGTTCTGCTCTGTGTTTTTTTAGTGACTTTCACCAACAAAGGATGCCTGTGTAAGTCCCATGCTCTTCATCTGAATGCTCACATTTGTGTCGCGGAGATATAGTCTGATCTTAAAATTCCCTCTCTGCTCTGGTTGTGAACACAGGAGATGTGACAAAGTGACTGTACTGCAAAGGAAAGGAAGATGCTTTTTTACATAATTCACTCTTCAGTCAAGTAGTGAGGTGCTAGCATTGCCCATAATGGGCAATAGGGCTGTACAGATTCAATTGGACCCCCTCATAGGAAAGTGGATGGCCAGTTGTGGGGCCTGCTATGGTGTCCATCAGTTCTCATTGCTGTAGGCCTAGGCAGAGGTGAAGCAGGTAAATGGAACACAGCAGGTTAGCCGCACAGTGCCCAGCCATGGGGCAGGAGACTGGCCTAGAATCTTCCAAGGGTCTGCCTGGTAAGCTTAGGAAGACTGCAGCTCATGGCTGCTCTCTTGTAAGTGCGCATGAGGTGCTGATGAGTGGAGATCCTTGGAAGTTTGTGTGTGCAACATGTTTGGTGTTAGAGGAGTTTCATTTCATCCCACAGCCCACTCTCTGAGACTCTGCTTCTGTAGGCAAGTCTTGGCAAACCGGGGAAACCTCATCATTGTCAATCTGTTCCAAGCAATATTTGCTGTATTTCTGTTTCTTTTCTCCAGGCTGCTCCCTTGTGTCTCTGTGCCTTCTAAGCACTGCCTATCATTTGCAGATATTTTTATTGTTTTTTACTGTTTTGATTGTTTTCACATTCCCAGTTTGCCCCAGGTCCACTTTTTCTTTACTTCTTTCCCCCCCTCCAATTTTTCTCCAGTTTCTACCTCTTCTGATAGCTGAAAGTATCTCTTCAAGAAGGTGTTTACCCTGTATCATATCTTTTTTCCCTCTCTGACTTCCTGATGAAGCTGTGGGTTAGGCTGTCAGCACCTCTGGTACTCTATAAAAAGTTCTCCAGCAAGTAATGTTGGCTTTATTCACCCGTCGTTCCTTCCCTTTGGAAAAGATTGGCTTAAATCTCAACAATCAGATTAGCGCACGCAGGATATGAGTAGTAACAGCTCCATCTGTGCTGAAGGTTTTGGAAGCCAGAAGTTTTATAGTATGACTACCAAGATAGATCTGATGTGTGTCAGTCATCAGAAGGCTGCACAAGATGTTTCTTAAGAGCAATCTGGAGCACCATAACATGGTCAACTCCTTTCTTGGTTATAGTGGGGGTACTGTGTACAAAAAGACTGCAGAATAAAGGAGAAACATCATGACAAAAGACCTCCCTCCCTGCCCTGGTTCTTTAGTTGGTCTGCTTTACAGTGACTCAAAAGCTGTTGTTTGCCAGAATTTCTTTTAGCCTCATAAACTTCATGATAAAGAAACATCTCCAGACAGTCATTCTGCAGTTTCCTTGACTCAGTTTCCCTCTGCTGCTGTGTTACATCTTTGGATTGTTCCAATCCCCTCCTCCTCAGTTTTGGCATTCACAGACTTCTGGGGGCTGTGTTTATTATAGTCATTTTGTTCCTGGTAGGTAGTAAGACTGCTTTATACATAGCCTTCAATGCAGCTGCTACTAAAGGGACTTGAACATGCGACACTTCCAGGGCCATGCAGCACCAGGCTGCTCTCAGTGTCATTAACTCAGTTCTCTCCTAAGCAGCACTGTTTCAGCAGAGGATTTTCTGATGTGACTCTTCTGCACAGCCACTGTGAATATGAAAGGTACCTATCTAACTTCTGAGTCCTGCAGAGTCACACAGAGCACCTTAAGACATAGGTGGCTGAAAACATGACTCCAAAGGACATCTGTTTAGTTTTATGGCCAGTGTTTTATTTAGTTTTATTTGCCAGTGCTCAAGGCTATAGTGTGTCAGAAGCACCTGAGGCAGGCAGTTTCAGTAGTTAAAAACACAATGCAGCAAATGTAAATACTAGTAATGGAATATTTAATTATTCATTGTAAATTTAAGGCAAGGACTGAGTGAGTAGTATCATTTGGGAATCAAAGATAATTTTAGTGCTGCCACATTGGTTAAAATGTGGCTTCTATCAGTGCTAACTAATTTTCCTTAGTTTGTTAGCTCATGCCAAACTTGTGTTAGCTATGCTATTTAAAAAGGCATTTATTTTGCCATTGGGAGCAACATCCATGCTGCTACTGCGGCATTTGTTTGCCAGCAAAGAGCAACACATGAGGGAAAGCCATCTGGTTTCAGCAGCTCTCTGTGGTACTCTCCATCAGCTGTGCAGTGCTGCCCAGTTCCCACTCGCATATACCACTGTCTTGAGATAAAATGCTGATTTATGACAGCCTGCATTATTAGTCTTACTGAGTCCTGAACTAGGTCAAAGTGAGAGTGTTTTCTTTTTTTCTTTCTTGATTAAGGTAAACTAAAGACTTGATGGCTTGATAGACAGATGAACATTTACCAACCTTTCATCATTTTATTTCTTAATTTAGATCCCATTTCTAGACCTTAATTTTCTTAGAATTTTTTGTGCCAGATGTAGTACTGTGAGGAAAGGAAGACAGCTTTTACTATTGCAGGAAAGTGATTGCATGACAATTAGAGCAAATTTAAATGTCATAGACAAAATTGAAATAGGCAATCAACATATTACCTGTTATAGGAATAAATGCTATTTATTGAAATTTTAAAGAAAAGGCAGACTTTCTAGCATATCTTGCAGGAGTCAAGTCACAGTGTTGAGAATCTGTGAGTCACAGTCATCTCTGTGTCAACAGATGATAGAGTAAGCACAGATTCATGACTTCACTCCAGGAGTGAGCCATTCGTGGTGGGGAGTAAACTTACTCAGACACTCAAATTCCAGCAGTGGCCAGGAAAGGCTAAAAAAGTCCACCTTTCTTCACCCACGGTTGTCCTCTCTTGAAAGGCCTTTTGTCCCATATCACAGCCTTACTCTGGTTTTTTTTTTTGTTTTTTGTTTTTTTTTTCCTTGGATTTGGGCAGGGAATCCATAGGAACTTGTTTATGCAAAAGGCACCAGAAGAGAATGGGATGGTGCTTTGCCTGGTAGATCTTAGGCTGAAATAATTTGAAATAGTAAGTACGGCTGTAATGATGAGTATGAGATGGTGGCCAAGCTAGCTGACATTGACTTCAATGGTAGTGCTATTGTATGCCAAAAACTGAGCAGTGAAGAACTGGAGATAAGCCTAGCTCTGCCATCCATACCGCAGTAGACCTATAACACCTCTGTGCTCTGTCCACACATTAGCAGAGCTGATACTGAAGTGAAGCTTGTAGTATTTTGTTTCCATACCTTACTTTTCCAATCGAATAACTGGAGAAACTGTGAAGGCCTTCCCTTCCCTTCCCTTCCCTTCCCTTCCCTTCCCTTCCCTTCCCTTCCCTTCCCTTCCCTTCCCTTCCCTTCCCTTCCCTTCCCTTCCCTTCCCTTCCCTTCCCTTCCCTTCCCTTCCCTTCCCTTCCCTTCCCTTCCCTTCCCTTCCCTTCCCTTCCCTTCCCTTCCCTTCCCTTCCCTTCCCTTCCCTTCCCTTCCCTTCCCTTCCCTTCCCTTCCCTTCCCTTCCCTTCCCTTCCCTTCCCTTCCCTTCCCTTCCCTTCCCTTCCCTTCCCTTCCCTTCCCTTCCCTTCCCTTCCCTTCCCTTCCCTTCCCTTCCCTTCCCTTCCCTTCCCTTCCCTTCCCTTCCCTTCCCTTCCCTTCCCTTCCCTTCCCTTCCCTTCCCTTCCCAGTAGTGCCCCCCCCCCTTTTTTTTTCTCATTAGTTCACTACTGAAACTAATTAGAAGCCTTGAAATAAAGTATTTTGCTAAATAAACACCTTTCTAGTGCCCTTCTGAAATGGCTGTAGCTGAATTGGAATTTCCAGACCATTAGAGTGCAGTTAGCTGAACAGATGATCTCTGCTTTCCTTCCTCAGTGTTGGTGCTTTATAAAAATATTTTCTGATTCTCTTAATATATAGCATTTGAAATCTGCTTTATGGATATTTGCTTTATTAAAGAAAGTGATCATCCCCTTTGCTGTGTGTCTGTATGTCCCCTAGTACTTGGGGACATTACGTCTGTGCTGCAGTTACATCTGAAGTGTTTCTCACCCCTTCTCCACTGAGTTATTTTTTAACCCAGATTAACTAATTTGGGGTAACTAATATAGAGAAAGGCCACACTTCTTCCTTTTTTTTTTTTTTTTTTCCCCATGCTGAATTCGCTTTCACAAGTCATTCATATGACAGGCAATACCAAGGCTTGGTATGATGAAAAGGACACACCATATAAGCCTGATATTTTTTCCGGAACAGATAGTTCATCCCTCGTTAAATATACTTCTTTGGCAAAGCACATGTAGTCTTTATTGAAAACTGATCAGCATGCCAAGTTTCAATTGTTTAGTATGAGTATGGATTGTTTTAAGGATGAAAGAAAACAATACTTCTTCTTGGCATGGTGGTGTATCAGAAACATCCATGCTAAATGCAATCATACTTGAAACAAAGAAAAAGATGAGCCTGCAGGGGAAAAAAAAAAAAGTAAGAAGACTTCTGTCATTTGAAGAAGAAATGCAACAAGTCAGCATCGAAGAATTATTAGTTTTAAGTTTGTTAGCAATTAAAAATATTAGAAATAGTAATTCCAGGTGAAAAGTCTTGTGTTATTTTAACTCTGCTACGAATAGCCTGGTGTAGGATATTATTAGTTAGGACACAACCCTGTTGAAATCAAAGTGTTTACTGGATAGCTGGAGTGCTGCTTCTCACTGTGCCAAAGAGCCTTTCATCTATTCTCATATGTTGGTGGTTCCCTGTTGAGGTGTTAGCAAAAGACATAAGGGCAACATGAGCTTCTCTTCTTTCACACAGCCAGAGAGCTGCCTGAGCCTGGGGAGCTGTGTAGGCAGCCTATGGACACCTGCCCACTGCTTTGTGTCTCGGTTTGCTTGCAAGGGCTTTGGACTGTGCTAGCAGACAGCAACTGATGAGCATATATTAGCCTCTGCTAGAAGATGGGCAGCCCAGCAGGACCGTGATCATCCCCAGATCCATCAGAGCAGTAAGAAAAAGGCAACTTGTACAGTTTGGTTCTCTGACATTTAAGCTGTACTTCTCACTTCCTTGTGTTTGCTTGCTGTGCCTTTGTTTTCCAGTCTGGAAGTGCTGTATTCAATTCTTCTGGTGCCTTTTTGTGCATTTAGTTGTGTTGGGATCAAATATAAAATGCATCTCTGGGCGCAGTTTTGCACCCTGAAAGTCTGTAGTAGGTCAAAGTGTATTTCACAGCAGATACGAGGCACAAAAATTTCCTTTGATCAGGTTTCTCCAGCTATTTTCTTACTTCTTTACTATGCGTAACACTGGACAATTACAAATCCTGTTAGCTTGCATTAGAGGTAGAGCTTATTTACTTTTCCTGTTTAGCGTGGGTATGGCAATGTGTTTGTATCTGTCCGAGCTCCTCAGGTAGACTGGCACACAAGCCGTAAGCCCATGGTTTCAGGGGTGCAGCCTACCCAGGTTTCACCCAGATGTTAGCTCTGTCATGTCTGGACTAGCTTTGTCTCCTTATGGACATCTGCACTGTGCATTGCTGCCTGTGCATTGGGGCAGCACAGCCAGGGCTGGCTTCACCGCCATGGTAACATTGTCCTTTGATCACAAGGCAGACCTTCATGTGGACGTGAGGCTCTTGGAAATCTGGCTATTATTTTGACTTCTGCATCTTGTTGTCTTTCTCATGACAAACACAGAGTGTGATGTGTGAGCTGGTCTTGCCCCAACACACAGGAGACAGCTGGGGTTGAACTGGGGAGCCTTGAAGCTGTTTGAATGAAGAGATCTTGCCACTGCTGAATGCAAAGTCTGTCCATACAACTGCCACTGTGGCTGCCTATATCCTAGAGATAAGTAGGAGGTGGTTGACATTTGCCTTGCAAGACGAATACACTATCTGGTATCTTTAAAGGGAGAAAAGTGAGATACTGAAAGGCCACTGGAAGGAGGTGGGAAACAAGATGTTTTCCTCAGTTGGCCCTAAGCCTTAACAAATATCAGCCAGGCTTAGTTTCTAATGTCACCAGATTTCTCCTGCCAGACATGAGTCTTCTGCAGTTTGGCAGAGAAATGTTCCTGTCTGGTATCTAGTGAACCATCGCTAGAAAAAACAAAGACTAATAGTTTGGTGAAAGTGCAGAGTCAATAGTGCTGAGTAATGTATTTGCATACTGGCATAGACATTATGAAAGCAAATAAGATTATGTCAAACTCATCTGGAAGAGAGTTAATTTAACATCCTGGCTAAAATTATGCAACAAGAGGGATGAGGGGGAGGGGCAGGGAGTGGATGCAATAGACTGGCTGATGAAGCCTGGGGGACAAAATGTCCTAGTGGAAATTCTATGTAGCACAAAAGAATGTAACATAAGAACCCAGCAGAACAGCACTGATTCAGGGCTGCTTACATACACGCACAACTGTTATTCTATTAGTTTTAGGAGCGCACAGGGCAATGAGGGGGAAAAAAATCTGCAAGACAGATTAGCTGTCTCATTCATCTTGAATTCTAAGACACTACTTGGTCCTAGTTCAGAAAAGCCCCTTTAGGACATGTAGGGCGTGAGCGTGCTTCAGTGCATTTGATGGATAAAGGCCAGTCTGGATTGTAAATTGTAGGACTGAGCAAAGGCTAAAGCTGTGTTTTCCAAAAGCAACTGTGCTGGGAGAGATGATTGCCCCCAGACTTTTCAAGGGTTGGGAAGTGTCAGGACACAGGGACCTTTGGCTTTGGACCTTCATATCCAGGACTCAAATGTTAACAATTTGATTTAAGCACGGGTTTTGAGCAACCCCATTTTTTGGGGGGCAGTTTTGCTTCAGACTCTTGGTAGAAACCTGGTATAGTTTATGTTTGTCTCTCACTGTTACAGACTTGGAGCTAATAGAGACTGAAATGAAACTCAAACCCTTGCTTTCAAAGATCATTGCAATTGGTCTTGCTGATCATAGCAGACAAACCTCTGTTCCTCCCGTGCGGATAGTCAAACGTCTCTAAATCCAGGCTGACACTCAATGCTAACACTAAGGAATAAGCATCAAAGCTGGAGTTTGTGAACAATCTCTCTCCCGAGGAAATTTGGGGGAAAAAAAAAAGACAAATTTAAACATTTGTGGACAGTTAGAGGTGTGGCACTATATCACAGTACGGTGATGGGAATGTTTTTGTGCTGTTTGATTCATGTGCTGCATCGTGCTATATATAATTCAGGAAACAATGTCACCTAGCATAACCACAGTGCCCGGATGTGAAGCTTTGTAACAGCTAATGTTTATAGTAAGGCAGTCTTGGACCCCACGGTGAATATTGATGGCAAATCTATCTTCAAGAGAAACGGATACAAGAAACATGATGCTAGTGTTAAGTATACTGACGTCACCAAGTGCTCCCATGCTGTTAGCTTAAGTGTGTTTTGCATGTAACTGGCATAGGGCTCAGAAGTTTCCTGGGATAAATCTTTACCCAGGAGCACTTCAAAGACTCTGAGCCTCCTTCTCGAGCTGCAATGTAAGCAATTGTTCCTGTAGCTAAGTAACCATGGCTATGCTGAATGCTGTTGGATTTTGCCTCTAAAAAAAAGGAGTTTGCCTACAGTCTTGTGGCAGAAATTTGCACTCTTTTGTCTGGGGTAGGTAGATCTGGGGGCTTATGTTTGAAGAGCAGTCAACAGGGAGACTTCCAGATGGTTATGTGAGTAAGGGCTTAATTCTTTTCACTGACTCCTAAGGGGAACCAGTCTACAAGGCTAGACAGAAAGAAAATTAAATTTAAAATTGTTGGATCCTTGAAACATTGGAGTAGCTGTGGAGGATTAAAAGAATATGAGTATTAGAAAGTTTAGTTCTAGCAGAGCTGCAAAACTTGATGGAAAGGTAGTTGAAAGCACTGGACTTCAAAGGGATGCTCAGAACAAAGTGACAGTGAAGCCCATGAGGAATGGTACCAAAATGGTGCATCTGTTGCATTGTGAAGTCTGACTGTGAGCAGTTACCACTTTCAGGAGCAAGAGCTACCTTGATGGCATGAGTGGTATGCCATCAAGTACCAGGGCCCCAGCAACAGTCTCCTAACACAGTGAAACTGGAAGTTTAAATTGAAAAAAAAAAACAAACCCAAAACATATGAAATGCTGGAGAAAAAAAAAAGTAGAGAAAACATGATTTGTCCGAGCTCCAGTCACTGATCTGAAACACAACTCTCCCGAGTCTCTGACTAGAACAAAACAACTGATGAGAGGGCTGGAGTAAATGACAGAAGGGAGGGAATACGCACGATGGAAGATGATCACAGTGAATTAGAAAATAACACAAAGCAGTGTCTCCTTGAGGAAAGTTTCTTTCTTCAAAAACAGCCCAGTTGTGACTGGCATGTTACAGCAGCCGGGATTCACAGTCTTCTGAATGTCTGGGGGTGTCTGTTATTCACTGTCAAGTAAATCACTTCAGCTGTTGGTGCCTGCATTCTGTTGGATGCCCATCCCCTGTGAAGTGGTCAGGGTTCGCTCCTGATGTCCTGATCTTCATCACCACTAACCCTTTTCTGTCCCTCTGTCCTTCTCTGAGGGCAGTCCAGAGTTAGTGATAAGCAGACCAGCTTTGAATAAAGAACATACCTAGAAAATGACAAGAGAAGAGTAAGAAATATGTTCTGGTTGGGTATCAGAACATTCTCCCCTGCTTTTCTTCACAAATTCTTGCTAGTTTCTGAGAATGTCTTGGGCAGAGATTGAAGCTGTTCTTTGATAAACTTTGTGAAAGTTTTGATTACATCAGAACTAAAAGCCTCCAGCTGGATATTAACTGTGAAAGAAAATAGTCTCCAAGAGAACAGGAGTTCTTCAGCAAACATTAAGATATCCCTGAATGTTTTTTTAATGTTTACAAGTGCATTTCAATTTCCTTCTACAAATTAAAGGAGTGTTTACTGGGGATGCCAGGGCACGCTGTTACTGTACTCTGCTCTGTGCCTACATCCGCACTGATGACTGTGTGTGGTTCTGCAGGTGTTGTCACTTTGGTCAGAGGTCATATGGGCCAGGACAGGCTAGCTGGTGACCAGGTTTCCCCCTGGAATATGTCCCCAGTGCCTGCTCTCATCACTCAGTATCCCTACAAGCTGCTCGTGCTGTAGGAAGGTAGGCATTTATTTGTCTTCCCAAAATCCCTCCAGTGTGTCCAAAACATTTCCTTCCCTTCCCTTCTTCTCTCAGTGGGGAAATAGGCGAATAGATCCTTACAAATACTTAACTCTCTAAATCACAATTGCTTTACAGGTAAATGAAACATTTGAGTAGCTCATTAATCACAGTCAAAGAATTTATCTAGCTTCTGGGAGAAGCAGGAAACAAACTGAGATCTCCCCAATCTTTTATCATTTCCTGAAACAAGGAACAGCCTATCTGCCTTTTTTTTCCTCCTTGTCCTGACACAGCACGATATACACTTCCCTCAGCTGTTTTCTTTTCCTCAGCCAACACCCTTCTTTGGCTGCCTCTGACTTTTTCCTAATTGTTTCTCTTTCTCTTTCACCTCTTTCTTAATGTTGTGTTGTGTTTTGTTTTGCTTTGCTTTGCTTTCTCCTCCTATTTTTTTTCCTGTTGCTTTTTTTTTTGTTGTTGTTCCACTTTTATATTGGCCCAGCCAACCTCATCTCCAAAGGGAAAGCCATGAAGCAAGCCCTGGGGCTGCACTGACAGGTTTGTGCTGGCCTCTTTGGCTTTTACTGACAGGGTTTTCAGATATACCTCCATTTTCGGTGTGTAGGGCAATGCTGTTTCATTTGTGTGTTATTGTGGTGAGAAGCTTAAGTTACTTAGGTTAAAGGTTTGATAGTTTCTTAGAAAGACCCTTGAGGACATACTTAAAGTCAGGCACATTCTTGAGCCATATTGTTGTCGTGTGACTATGCGTTTTGTTAAGTGAGAGTGCTTTCCTTGAGCAGGAAAAGGGATCCTTAAGTTGTACTCTTGTGATTGCTGTGCATGGCAGTTCTGTATGGTCACACAAAGGTTTAAATGCTGGAAGAGACTGTTCTGGTAATCTAGAAAGACATCTGGAGTACCAGAGGTCAAAGAACCCAGTTTCTTCTTTAGTAGCCTTTTAACAGTTAGTGGAGACACAGTTAACTTTATGGTTCATACTATCTTATCAACACTACATAAAATGCTCCCAGACTGGAGCACGTCTGTAATTATGTACCTGGCACGCAAACTATATTTTCGCAATGGCATGCTTGTGTTCGTCATGGTATTCAGTTACAGGCGTCATTTCGGTTTTCAATTGTGCTGCTGGATTTACTGCAGCTCTATGCATCTGCTGATATTAGAGGACTTCATATGACGAAGTCTTTCTTTTTGTAGGATCCTCTTCCTCCTGCTGGAGGAGAGGCACAGGATAGAGATCGAGGTAGAAGAAGGGAAGAAGCACTGCACATGCATCTGGACCAGAGCTGTAACAACAGGAGCAAAGTGCCATGTTTTTGTTACACCATTGAAGCAAGATCACTTGATCCTTCTGCCACAGCTTAGATAGATTTAATTTCTTTGTTGCTCTGCTGTATGTAGTATTTCCTGTAATGCTCAGAGAGTACTAGAGCTGCTTCTGTAGCAGTGTTGTTTGATGACTTGGCCTTAGTTCTAGCAATAGCAAGTTGAAGTCTGCATTCCTAATTCTGAAAAGAAGTTCGCTGGATTTTCAAAGGGGTCTCCAAAGTGATATACCCAAGTTCCTGGTGCTTTTTCTTTGTCTGTGTTTTACCTAAATTCTCCTTCATCTTTTACACTCTGTTTTCCACAAATGGAGGTTTCAGATCAGAAGGCTGCTTCCAGATTTTCTTACTAAAGTACCTGTAAAATGGAAAACCCTTCAGTGAGCTTTGGACTGAACCCTGGGGACTGGCATCTTTGAAGAATGAGGCTCTGCCCGTCAACCTGGTCTGTGTTGCCAGCATTACACTGTTTTACTCCTGACTCCCTCCAAACACTGCTGAGGACCTCAGACGGTGGGAGAGGCAGTCCCTTGGCTCTTCCCTGAAACAAAATACCTTTGTCATGCAGTTTGAGCTACCTGTACACAGAGCAAGTGTCAGAGGAGCAACTCTGTGTCCAAATACCTGGGTCTGTAGTAGTGTAGAATATGACAAGGTCGCCAAGTGGGAGCACCTTCCCACTTGTGTGGGAAGCTGCCTGCCTCTTGAATTGGCAAGTGCAGCCTGCCTTAAGACAACTCACCTGAAGGCCCCTTCCCAGTTCTCACGGGTGAGGTGTCTGTGCTAAAATCTGTGGCCGCATGCTCACTTATCCCAAATCAGTTTACTTGTTAGTGGATGCTGCTCCAAATAATAGCTTAAACTGGCAAAAAGAAGAGCTCTCAATCTCTGAGGCAGAGCTTTTCATCTTGTGCGTGGCCTGCCCTGAGGTAGCCCTCCTGCTTCTGGTCCTGTGCTGTATACATTACCAGAGCCATATGGTACAGAGCAGCATTGCAGGAGACCAAGACTACTGTGCAGCTCAGTTTCCTGGGCCATCACCTCCACTTATGGAGACATGGCTTCGCTTGCAAAGGAAGGTGTCTCTGTAAGGTTTCTGAAGGCATGATGAAGATGTGAATTGGCAGTCAGAGTTTTCATTTGGTAGGGTGCCAGTACCTGGTGTTTTGTTTGCAGAGCACCGGACTGGGCTATTTAGTGAGCAGCATAATCTTGCTGATGTGTAAACACTTACTCTCTTTATGCCAACACTGAGGGTTTGCTAGTCTGCCTGGTCTTGGCTTTCAGAGACATGCAACTACTCTTGCATACCTGGCAAAAGGCTGTGAGCTATTTCCATGATGCAGTGACACACAGTCTTCTCTTTACGAGTTACTAGGCAGAGTTATACTAACTTATTACACCTACCAGTGAGCAAACTTCAAAATGCCAGGCAGCACAGGGGATCACTTGAGCCCTTCTGACCCAGAATGATTCCTGAATGAGGAATAATGTTCCGAGGTACCCTTGTGAGAACCCGGGGTGGTCTCCTCTTATGAGAGGAGAAATAGATGTAAAATAGGCTGTGGCTGGAGAGCTGGCATTTGCATAGGTGGTAGTTAAACACATAGAAAAAGATTCTTCTTGCCCCCAAACACCTGCCAGCTGGACAAAACAGGCAAAGAATGATGAGGGTGCTCGTGGTGCGCTGATTTGGAGCCTTGCTAAGGCTGGCTAGAAAGTTACCCCCATGCAATCCAAGCTGTACCTTATCCATGCTGTTCAACCTGCACGGATGTAGCAACTTAAAATGAACTCAATGAAGCAGGAGGCACTAATTACAGCAAGGAGCATTATGTTATACTGGAATAGAGTTAGTTGCAGAAAAAAACTCTACTCCTTGTTAATTTCGAAATGCAAACCCAGAACTCTTTTGAGGAAGAAACTAGGGCGAGGTCCACACAGTTATTCTACTAAAGCCTCTGGGCCCCGGCCATTTTGGCCTTGCTGAGAGCCTGGCCCCAGTTAAACTCTCAGGTTGCGCTGCAGCAAGCCGCACAGATCTGATGGAATTGCAAGGCATGCATATGTGTCATTCCCTGGAAACTGTTAGGCACGTATGCTTAATTAGACTTATACACCTTTGAATTATTTGCTAGAATGATTAGCTCCCTACTAATGACTCTCTGATAATTAATGGGTAGCCTAAAAATGGGTATTTCCCACGTCTTAAAATAAAACAGTGATGTTTTGAAATAAAGTATGTGAGCACAAGGCAAATGGCAAAATATGTGTTTTGTTAAATGCGGTAAGGTTGGCAAGAAGATTTTTAAAGGTAGGAGTCTAAAATTAGCTCCTAAAGCCACTGTTAGTAAGCTAAATAAACAACTGGGATTTTTAATAGGCTGAGCACCCAGGCACTGTCTGCTGAGCATACCAAGTGCAGGTTTTAACATCTGTATTGTCACTGGAAGATGGCCCTGATTTCACCTAGTTTCCCAACAGGGATCTTGGCCTGAACATCCGCATTTGTGGATGCACCTTGCTGTGGAAAGTGCTGAGCTGGCTCAATGGAGAAAAGAGGCATAGGGAGGATCTTATGTTGTTCTGGAGGCTGTGTGCATTTAGGCTGCATTTACGCTGGGGAAAGAAGGGGTCTGGTTCCTAACTTCAAAATACTGTTAGGTTTATTCTGTATGTGGGGCAATTTATGGCATCATTAGAGATTCACGTGTTTGCACTCAGAGAGCTGGCTGCTGCTGGTGATGTTATCAGTAAGGAGCATGCTATCTCATGTCCACGTCAGCCTTTAAGATCAGTACCAGCTGGTGCTTGGGAAGCAGTTGCCTGATTCTGGAGCAGTGGGTGAAGCTGGGGCTCGTATGGGGATGTTTATGTTTGTGCACCTTCTCTTCTCCCTCTGAGACGCATACATGCTGACACGTACACATATTCCATCACTCACACTGAAGTCCCTCTCCTGCTTGCCAAGTCCATCATGTCAGTTCCCCTAGAGAAGGGTGGGATACTGATGCAAGACGCTGTACTAGATGGCCGTTCCCCTCCCTTGAACTGGAGTCTGATGACATGTCTGCAAAAATGCGTCAGATAGTTGGGGAAAGAGAGAGAGAGAGAGAGAGAATGACAGAGGGAAGTCTGGGTGGAGGGATTTGGTTTTAATTAAAACAAGTAAAGTTGTGTTTTCCAGGGCCCAGATTGCATTAAAGTCTGGCAGAAGCTGCTGGGTGAAAGTGAATTTTTAGGTGGCTTGGTTGTTTTCCAAGGGATCCTCTGCTGTGAGACAGCCGTGATGCCAGGATACATTTGGCCTGGGATTGATGGGGTGCTTAAGCTGGAGAAGACCATCAGAAAAGTCCAAGATGAGACCAGACAGTGATTCTAGGCTGACAGTACCAAAACATCTCAGTTTCAGAACAGGAATGGGACTTTCTTGGCAGAAAATACAGTTTTTTACTCCCTGTGGTCAAAAGGTCTTTTCTCTATACTGCACCAGCCTGTCAGGCCCTGGGAAGGTCTTGATTTTGCCATTGGCTGTGTGGCAGTGTTTCCCTTCCCTACCTGTCTTTCATTCCTTCTTTCCCTCTTAGAACAGCTGTTACAGAGCAGCCTACAATCACCAACACTGTCATTCTGGATTGGCTGGAGATGAACAGTGCCACACATTTGCCTTATGAATCATAATCTTCATTGTGCTGTTGTGCTCTGGAAGCCAGCTTTAACTACGTGGAGATGTTCTCCCATTGCTCTGATTCACTGACACTAGAAAAAACTGTACCTTTGAAGATGTGAGACAAACAAACAACAAACTACAAAGCAATCTGGCTGGCATTAGTTTCCAAAGATGCTTCAGGAGGAGTGAAGACAAACCTGTTTCAAAACTCCGCTTTGCAGGACAAGGCCTCAGAATCCCTTCAATACTTGGTTTCATCCAAAGATGCTAAGCACTAGAGATGAAATGTCACAGTCTTGTTGCTGCTGCCAAATGTGATAAGAGGATTTGAGGATAAGAGGGTACGCTTCCCCAGTCTGTTTGAAATCAGTCAGCTCCACTCTGATTTTCTCCCACAGCTCCCTCATAAGGCCTAACAGGATCTCCTGTGTTACGTAGCCTGATTCATCTGCAGGAGGATTTACTTGGAGGCCTTTACTGAGAACACCTTCTTGGAGAAAGTTTATTGCTTTGCATGATTCACTACAGATGGGACCAGGCTGAATTTCAGAGTCTGGGGTGAGTTGATAAGGAGAGAAAGAGGAAGAAGGAGAGTTGCTTGTCCCCTGAGCACAGCCTCGGTGTTCCACCTGCACAGTGAGGGTGGCAGTATGCCTGCTCCCTCATGGGAGATGCTGGAGGGATGACCACCAGCAGTTGCAATGTCACACCTGCCATTGTCTGGCTGCCACGAGGGATGGCCTTGCTTCTGGGCCCTGGCCGTCACTCATGTGGATGCCTTAAGCACAGTGCTATTGACAGTACTGCTAAGCAAGGCAGAAACCCAGCTCTCACGTGAAGAACAAGCACATGTTTGTTTCCCCTTGCTCAGCTGTGTGCCCAGCATTTGGATTCCCACAGTCTGGAAGATTTTAATGCATTGTTTAAATGAGATGGAGAACCTTTTCCTGAGCCAAGCCAAATACTCTCTCTCAAACAAAATGAGGGATTCTAGGGCAGGGAGCTGATGGTGCAGATCCAAGGAAGGCTCTTGGCTGGAGGGTGCCATTCCCTGGTGGGGAAAAGACCTGGAGAAAACATGCCCAGGGCCAGCAGATTCCCTCCAGTGCCCAGGTGCTGGTGGTCTCACACAGCACAGCCTCCTGTCTTCTGCCATGCCAGGTACTGGCAGAAGGGACTTCCTGGGCTGGGTGGCACAGGGCAGTTCAGTGAGGAAAAAGAAAGGGTTTCTTTGGGTTTTACAGTGTGTGTTCTCTCCATGAGGCCAAGCCTCCTCTGCCTGCCTTATCCCTCCCAGCCTTCCTGCTCTCCCTTTTCGTCTTGGCAGTGTGACAGTGAGGGAACTCCTTCATTCACTCACCAAAAGCCTAGAGGTAAAATCCCTGCCCCACAAAAACCAGCACCAGCCCAGTGATGCCAACAGAGTTTCTTCACAAGTGCTAAAGTGGTTCTGTGATATGCGGTCCAGGAGTGTGTATGGGTTAGTGGCTACTGGCAGATCCTGCTTTATTTCCTCATCAACTGCTGGTTTGCCTATTGACATTTTCCTCGGGAACAGTGTTTCTGCTCCAGTTTTCTTTTTCTGTTAGGACATCACACCGCTGGTTGTCCCAGGATGACACTGTATATATTCTATTCAGTTTAGATCTGATCTTTCTGTACATTATTTTTTTTAATGGTGATTTTTACATCTGCCAAGAAACTGTTTCAAGGTATGCTTTGAAAGTATGGCCTTTCAAAGCTAATAGGAAGGGTATTTCAGGGATCTGTGTTCTGCTTTCTCTCCCTGTGTGCTGCATACCGCCTGTTCTCAGAAATGAGATCTGTATCTAGGTGGACCCTGTGGCTGACCCAGTTCATATTTTCTTCTCTTCTGCATACTACAACTGAAAAGATCATAGTACTTCTGAGAGTATTTTGAATTTGGTATAATTCCTTGTATTTACTGAAAAATACTCATTAGATTGGATAGCTGTCCATTTGCCAGAGGGATAGAATTAGGTCTATTAGCTGCCAAAGCACGATGCCAAAATATGCCATTTCCAGACTTGGCCCAGGGAATCTTAAGCCTATAAAATGAAACATCTCATGGGCAAAGGAATCAAAAATCCTGTGAACCGAACTGCACTGTACTGGCGGTTCCACGTTTGCAACACAATGTTCAAACACAGCAGAAACAGGGCTGAACATGATTTCCCCTTTGTACTCATTGTTAGGTTGGGACTGGTTTAGCTAAATGGATTGTTGACTCTCTGCGAAATGACTTAGCTTTCTATTTTTGGTGTCTGAATGGAAAAGCATAATGTAGGACTTCAATGCTCTCATTCCAAGTGCCATAAAAAAGCCCAGTTCACCTTTATTAAGAAATAGTTTCTTGTGCAAAATTTCACACTCTCTCCCACCACTGAGACATCTGAGCTCCTTCTCAGTGCTATGCTTTTATGGGAAATTCCACATTCTTTGAGTCTTTAGCATTCCAAGTATTGCCCTGAAAGTATTTTTTAGCACTGAAAGTATTTTTTAGAAAAATAATTATTCTTTATGTATGTGGGACAGAAGAGCTTAAGCAGACAAGAATATATACGGCACCTCAAATTCCCTGTGAGTTTCGTTTTCCCCTTTTGGCACAGTGTTACCTTTGCCACCCATAAACCAGGCATGTTCTCGCTGCTGTTGAATGAAACAGCCATTAACCTTCCTTGTGGTCAGCTGAGCTGGCAGCTTCATGCTGCCACTGTGGCACAAAGTAGCTGGAGATCATTGTTTTTCCTGGCATCCGGTTTATAAAGCAAAAGTTATGACTGAGCTCCAGCACATGAATGGTGAGCAGTGAACTAAGAGCATCCCCATGGTTAGATAGGCACACCAATAGCAGCAGCAATTTTTCCCTGTAGATCTTTAAGCTGTATGACAGTAGGAAGGTGCCACAAAGATAGGATCCCACGGCTTCTTTATTGGTATAAGCCAGCTCTATTCCCTTGGAATGATGTGATTCTAACCTCTTTCAGGGAGAAAAGCACATGAGGATGCTTCTATAACATCTCTTGTAAGATATATTTGGTTTTGCTTTGCCTTATAACAACACAGCGGTGTGACTTATTTGCCTTGAACACTAAAGTGTAGGGGTCAGATACCCTGAAAATCCATCTGAACATATGATAACCTGACTGATGAATTCAGCTGCACTTGTATGGCCTTCTGGGATGTGGAAGAAACTTTTTTTCACTTGTGCCTGAGGCACAGACATATGATACTCAACACTCTTCTCTCCCAGTGAATAGGATGAGAACAGTTAGGCTTTGGGTCATACCTTGGAGTCAAAGTATAGGCTGTTGTTCTGTCCTTAAGTCACCTCACAGTTGCTAGTTAATTACTGAAAGCTCACAGCTGAAGTCAAATCCTGAGTGGTTGCCAGGTACAGCATGTCATTTTTAATACATGAAAATATAGAAAAACACTGTTGCAAGCCTGTTCCTGCAGCTTTCCTTTACACAAAACTTGGGAAGTCTCACAGCAGTAAAAACCTTCACGTCTGAGCTTGGTGGCTGGAAATCACAGCCTGGCAAGTTGGAATACAAGGCTAGAAACACTGACAGTTTTCTCTGAAGATGAGTTAAAGTAAAGGCTCCAATGTGAACATTCTGTAAAATGTCTACTGTGAATAAACTTGTTTATTACTGCAGGGCTCTTCTTAAGAATACCATAGCTGTAATGTTTCATAGAGAATGACCCATATCGGAGGCAAGAAAGTCTATTGTTTCTGAAATTTCCCTCCCCTCAGAACTAAAAGAGATTTCATAAACGAGTGTGTCATGACACCTGATATTCCTACAGTGCATTTCAAGTCTTGTCTCTGCGACTTTAATTAGTAAATCACTTTTTGGATTACACCATTTTAGGTAGTTTGTAAATTAGTAAGTTAACCTTTGCTATAAATAGAATATTGACTACCACGTATACTAGGCTTGTATTATCAAGAGTACATAGTATAAATAATTTTAAGACACAGTAATAGATAACGCATTCATTTCTGCAACTCTGAAGCAATGCAAAATGATTGATTAGTCTTGTAATAGTCCTAGAAGTGATCTATTGTCTCTCATAAAATAGAAACACATTTTCCTAGAGTTAATAGTTTGATGCCATTTTATCCTGCTACTAGAGGAAAGTCAGGAAACAGAAATGTTCAAAGAGATTCATATTGTCATGTACTTCATCTCAGGATGAGGTGAGACTTCAGGACTACTTTGCTGGGTCAGATCACACTTTGAAACATTCTGAAGGCCTAAATTCCTAATGTTTGAAAAAGAGTAAGAAAGAGGAGGCCTATTTTCAAAATGAAAAAGTCTGAGGATGTTTTTGTTTTTTTTTTTCCCCCTCTCCTTTTCCCTTGTCTAATGAGGACCTTGTCAGGAGAGAGTTTAAATTAAAAACATTGTGTCATGGCTGCAGGCTAGGATTAGAGTCTCAGAGACCAAATGGCAGACAGCCTTCTCCCTGTCAGCCCCCGCCAAAATGGAATGGCTTCCACTCCTGGGACATACAGGGTGGAAGAGATCTGGTGGTTTTCCGTGGCAAACCCAAGATACTGTTTTCCTGGGAACGTGTGGAGGTAAATTTGACATTAAACTCTGAATTTAGGCCATCTCCAATACCTAGAATCATGCGGAGCTGCACTGAGCATCCATCAGTGGTGCCTATTTGCTGAAACCTGAAGGAGCTTAAAGGATCTATATGGACACTCAATCTGTGGTAAAAACCTATTGCTGTATGCCTTCTTCATCCTGATATCTCACTGATATCTAAGCCCTCAGAGTAGAAGGAAGATGGGCCCCTAATTGACTTGTCTGTAGTGCAGCTTTTAATGACGTATCTGAAGGAATTTTAGAAGGAGACTGTACAAAATTCTGCAGAAGGATGCACTTGTAGTTCAACCCTTGGATTTAATCTGTGTGTTTGCCTCCTTGGGCCAAACCAGTTTATTTGAAGATGAAAGAGAAGTGTATTTACCTGGGGGGAGCTGTGTCAGTAGAAGCAGGTTAAATGAGTTAAAATCGAATGGCTCTTTTACTGCCTGGCTTAGAAAAAAACATCATTCACGTTGATGACTGTTAATTCAATTTGCTTTGTGTGTTTTTAATCTCTGAGAAACCAGAGATTGGTACTAATCCACAAAGCAGCCTCAGGATCAGTGATTTATGATCAAAACAATGGTGTTTTTTTTTTTTTTTCTTTGAATGTAATTAAAGAATGGGAAAAAAAAAAAAAAAGAAAGAAAGTACTAGCTCCTCCCCCCACTTTTATTTAATTCTCTACAATTAAAATAGCAGGCCAGGTAAAAAACACTGTGCTCTTTTCCTTGACCTGATTCTTCTGCTGCACAGAGCTGGCTCTTTTGGAGACAAATCTTGTTCTATATTGCAAAGGCTCTGACCTCACCTACCATATAAAACAGAGCAATAAAAGTTGGGAACAAAATGTCTGAATAAATAGCAGGCAATGCTGTCCCCTGAGAAGTCACGGCTAAGCTGCAACTGGCTGGGAACTCTACTGTTAGTGGAGTCTTGTTCCCTTACCTGAAGGGAAAAGGCTTCTCAGGAGCGGCCAGGGAAGCAAGCAGAGGGAGCAGCTGCTGAAACAAATTAGTGAATCCCTCTCTCCTCTGGAAATAAGGTGTCTGCAAGAGAGTAGGACTGCTTTAAACAGTGGCAGCTGTTGCCAGGAAATAGGAGTGGCCGAGTCAAATACAGTGTCCCCAGAAGCCCCTTCTGATATGGCTTCTCAGGGTATCAATTTTCAAATCTAATAGTAGACTGGTCTCAGAAGACTGATAGGGATCAAGATGTTATGACAACAGCTAGTTAAATTACATTAATATTCCTTTTTCACAACATGGCTAGGAGCCCAAGCATGTCTAAGAGTATATAACCTGCCAGCACCATGAGGCCTCAGCTTGTGTGAGCATGGATGACCTGACTTACCCACCTTCAGCACAAGCAAAGCTGGTCTTTTGCATCTGAAAAGACAATATTGCCACAGTATGAATGTCTTATTGCAGTGTAAATATTTTTGTATGTCAGAGCACTGACATGGTCTCTGCCATTGCTCCTTGAAGCTATGCTCTGTCACGTTTGACTGGAACAGATGGGAGCTCCTTATTAATTTCCCTCAGGAAAAGTGAAAGTAAGACCTGATGTTCTTGGCATTTTCAGCTTAAAAGGGAAGATGGTATACTCATATTTGGTAAACAGACATCACATGCTGAAAAGAGAAAGGATTAGTACAGTGAGGATATGTAAGCAGAAGCATTCAGTGAAGTGGTCAGAAGACTCTCTGGCAGGCTGTTAAACTTTGACCTGCTGTCCAAGGCTATGCTAGGTAGAGACATTTGGAGTTGCCATAAAACTCAGAAGCTATTAATAAAGAAAGCTCTGCTGCATCTTTCAGCTTGGGTGAACTGGTACTGAGTGGATGGAGATGACATGAGAACAGTTTTCACCTACTTCATATCAGAGTAACTCACAAGGCAATGCAAAACACGTGCAGACTTCTCTTGCAAGTCATTTTATGATAACTAGCATGCAGCTGTCCGAGAGTGAGAAATGAACACAAGTCACTCCTGGGCAATTGAAGTGCATGGCTCAATAGAAAGTGCTGGAAGTGATCTCCTGCACTGAGGCCGAGCAGTGATGACAGGCTCACACCCTCTGAGGGCTGCAGGGATGATGGATAGGCAAATCAGCTCTCTGTATAGAGGTGTCTGGTGCCATTTGAAGTTCCTGAGAGTGACCAACTGGTCTATAGCTGATTTTCCAGAAGGCCTTGCATCTCTTCCATAACAATCTGTGAGTGCATCAAGCTGCCAGGCTCTAGAAAGACACTAGAAGCCCCGCACCAACTACTTACTAACTGTTATTTCCACATCATATAGCACTTTTCAGAAGGTTTCCTCTGAGCCCTGTATGATGGCCCTGCTGCCCTTAGGGACAGTTATCACTTGGTGAATGTTCCACGGCTGAAAGCATCTGGAGTAGTGAGAATAGCCCATCAAACTAGCATTGTACAGTTCAGACCTGCAGGCTGTGTTGTATGCTAAAGGACATGATACAAAGATATGCATCGATGAAAGACACCAGACTTATTTTATATCAAGGGGCTTTGCAGTAAAAGCACAGGTCCTGCTGCCTTGTTATTTTGAAGGAAGTAACTAGCTGTGCAGGTCTAAGGATGTAAGATTTATGGTGAGAAGTAATCCATTTTAATGAACTAAATTATCTGGAAAAACTGGAAAAAAAAAATAAAAATCAGCACACAAGCCACTCTTCAGGCCCAAAGCAGGAAGCTTCAGACTAAGTATCTGCTGATAACAAGTGTTCTACATTTGATTCAATTATACTAACTAGTTAGACAAGCAGGGGAGTGAGTCAGCTATTGCCTGTAGAGCAGAGGGGGATATCTGCAAGGGGACAAATAAGCAGGCATTTAGCTTCTGCAAGACAGGGAAATGTAATTACGAAGACTCCACTCTACTAAATTAATAGGATCAACTCCAAGGTGGTGTTTTGATGAAACAAATTCAGCTCCTCAGATTTCTTAATATCAGATAAAAAATGATGTGCCCACATGATACAGAGCCCTGATTCAGAATAAAAATACTTTCCTGTTCAAATCTGTTGGGAAAGGTTGGTGGATTAATGTTGTAGGAAAAGGTTTCAGATGGTAGAGCTGTCAGAATTGTTCAAGAACTGAACTAAGATTTCTGTTGAGTACACCGGCTCCATAAACAGAGGTGCAGTTGACTGCAATTGAGTGTGATCCAGATTGACTTTGTTGTACTGCTTACCTGCTGTTGATGACTATTGGATTGAGGACTACGGACAATTTACAGCTCTGTCCTACCACTAGAGACCCAAAGAGAATTGATGGATTTGAGGAAACTGCTCACAGACTTTTTTCTTCAGACTAGACAAAACTAAACCACTTTATGACTTCAGTGCATTTTCATCAAGTCCTTTGTGTTGAGCTATAGTTACTCAACATATAGTTAAAGATGCATTTATCTGAATAGGCTTTATTGTAGAACTCCTATTTTAAAAATAGTTTCATTAACCTTGGAGCAGAAAGGCAGGGACATTTTGTTTTGGGTTAGTTGTAATCGAATTCTTTCTAATTTCAATTTGCCCAAAATTTTTGAGAGTACTTTGAAAGATAGGATTTTTCTTAATATATCTAAGTCGAAGCCCAAAGCATTTGGATCTCATTGGCATTCCACAAGGCAATCTTTCCTTGCCCTGAAGAGTTGTGGTAATAACCACACCCTTCATACTTTTCATACAGCTAAACCCATCAAAACTGTGTGTACTGGCTACATTTGTAAAAGCTGGTTGATAATTAAACCAGTTATTATTGTATTGTAATCAGCACTCATTCTGACAGAAAGCAAGGTAGGTAAACAGCTCCAGCACTGTCTAATTCAAACAGCTGATAGTGGAGTTTTGAGTAGCGTTGGTGCAGCAGGTAGATTTGGACAGAAATACAAAGTGTGCCAGAAAAGAGCAGGGTTACCCTTCAGAGACATTATGTTTTAACACATGGAATTAGTTGAACTCCGTTATAGAATGACTGAAGGAAATTGGTGCATGTATATTTCTTCTTTTTGATGCTGGCTTCAGAGTTAGCCGTTCTGATTGTCTCTTACATTTCATTTACTTTATTCACTGATTGCATTACAAGCTTTTTCTCTTATGCATAACACTTGAGCTGTATTTTTAACAGCCATCGCTATCATTTTGGGATTCATCAACTAACTTAATGTGATTATAATTATCATATCAGGTAGACCAAGAGAAACCAAAGGCTTTATTTAAAACCTTGAGCAAAAAGTTTTAAGAATTCTGTATTCTATCTTATTTATTTTTAAAGATGGCTTCCCAAAATGTATTATGGCTTAAAAATGAACCCATCTTATAATGAATTTGAAACATCTTTATAGAGTTTGTTAGGTTTGCAATAAATTTGGAAAAAAAAAAAATTTGTTCCTCTTTATCTGACCTAAAAGCAGCAGCAGACCTTAGCATTTTATTGGGTTTATAAGAAATGATCTTGATAATCTGACTGACTAATGTAGTGATAGTTATTTCCCTGGAAACATACAATACAGCAAACTGCACCCGAAGCAACCTTCACAGAAAGCTATATGCCCACTGCCAATTGTTTTTTTCTTCCTTTTTTGTTTTCTCTTTTTTTTTTTTTTCCCCTGTGTGGAAATAGCACTTTTCTTCCCAACATAGGATATTTATTGTGGGTTTAATAGCTGGCCATTCGAGAGCAGTTCCTTATCTAGTAATAAATCCTCTGGAGAAAGCCACCTAATTTGCAATCACAGTTGCTCAAGATGCATATCCTCACTCAAGGTTGTAAGGGCAGATGAGCCATGTGAAACTACTAAATGTGGGTAAATCAGCCTGCTCTGGCTTTTCTAATGTTCACTTGGGTACTAGAAGCCCCCAGCACCACGGTGTGGTGTGAGGTGGGCACCAGCTGAAACAAGCATGTAGCCAGCTTCCTTGTCCCTCCAAAATGTATTGTCTTCATCTTATCTCTCTTGACTGCCCCCCCACCCCCCTCCCCCACCCCCGTCCCCCCTTTTTTTTTTCCAGGGAGTGCTGGGATCTGCCACACTGAAAGATCTGAAAGAGCACAACCTAGCCCAGGTGAAATCTCTGGGTCCTGGGAGTGTCTTCCTTCCAGTTCTTTGATGTTCAGTGGTGGTGCTAGAAATGTGTCTCTCCTGGGAAACCTCTACCTTCCAAAGGGTGACTTCTTTTTGAGCCTTTCACACTCCCTTTCTACACTGCATGGCTCTGACAGCCTCTAGAACCCACCCAGCTGGATTTCCAAAGGAGGAGAGTTTATTTGAGGCTACCAGCGCATCTCCACCAGATTTTCAAGCCGTGATGAGTACTTAGGGGATGTTACATTGGCTAATCCATCCACCTATGTCCCACAGGAGATTAGGTGGTCTGCAGTTACTAGTCTGTAATAAAATTAGTTGAAGGGGTTCAGCACTGTGGGATAGTCTACCCCATAGTGATTATTCAGCCATGCATTAACACCATCATTTAAGCAAGAGGCATTTTCACTCTGTCAGCTGCCTAGAAGAATAAGCCTCACTACAGACACAGTGCGTCAGCTGGCAGGGGCCTGCCCTGAGATAGGTGCATATCTCATTGCTCCCAGCAGCTCGTTAGCTCCTGACCCATCTCCTCAGAACAGGCCCTTAGACCAGCAGGTTGCAATTTTCTTTTGCACCTAGAGAGTTAAGCCCAAGAGCAAGACATGTATGCCAATGCAAACCATGGCTTCTGGAAGTATGTCACTAGCACCTAATGCAAACAACAGCAGCTTAAACTACCTGCTTAAGGCAAGACCTGGTGCTAGTGCTAGGCACTGATAGAGTCACTGCTGCAGGGTGAAGGAAGATAACTAAGCTAAAAGGTGAGGGCGAATCAGCCACTGCGCAAGTAGGAGAAAGGTCCTAACTTTTACCTAGGGCATCCAGCAGTCTAGAAGTAGCTTTGCTCAAGGCAGTCTGTGTTGACACCAAGGAGTTTGGGATTTTTTTTCTAAGGTGGAACAAGCATCTTTATTGATGTGGGTGAGAACACACTGCTGTCTTGTATAATCTGTAAAATAAAACAGGACACTACAGGCTGTAGGGTAATGATGCAGCAAGATAGGTTACTTGATCTCTCAGAGGGAAGAAACATATTTGGCTTCAGACGAGAGGCTGAGAGTTTGCTCTAGTGCAAGCTAGCAGAGTGCATATTACTGCAAGGTAGCTGGAATGTTTTCAGTCATCTCTGCTTGCAGCCAAACACACCTGCTTTTGAATTACTCCACATTACTCGAGTGAGAAATCCCTGCTTTGTGACCACTTCTACTAAGAGTACTGGCTGACAGCATGGAGCATCCCATCCACTCTTGTCCATTGCTGTATGCTTTATGTTCCTGTGGAGATGCCATCTGTGACCAAGAAGGCCAAGGAACAACAGCGCTGGCATATTCCCTCTTTGCAGGCACTGGGTTGATTTGTCCACAAACAGCTGTTTCCACAAAACATGCTCTGCAATCTTAGACATAGTGCCACTGCCAATGAGCAATCAGTCCCAGTGCTGCAGCCAGGACTATGCCTTCCCTACAGCATGATCTGCAACCTGAGGATGCTCCTCAAATGCTCTCTTTGTTGGATGCACTTGCACTTGAGGACCCTGTATATCATTTAGATAGGTGAAGGAACAGTAGCAAATGACTGGAAAGACATATGGAAGAGATATGTACTGATATATACCCTGATATATATATATATATATTATATATAGCATATATAAAAATATATATGTATACTGATATATATTTATTCACTGGCCTAGATGAGGAATTGCTGCTGAAAGTGGAAGTAGAAGAGAGAAAAGGGTGGTGAACACCTGACTCTTTCTATGCAGTTATTTCTCCAGCAAGATTCACCTGCTTCCAGTCCTTAACTGAGTATCTTCCCAACATAGGCAGCCTGCTTCTCTCTTGGGTGAGATGAACTCTGAGAAGCATCTTGCAATTTATGCCCATGCAAATGAACTCTTGATAAAGCGTCCTTGGCAGTGTTTTTATTGCAATGGCAGGTGCCAAGGCCCATTGATGGCATTTTATTGCTTTTTCCTTGCTTTCTCTCCAGCCACTGCTGAATTAACAGCAAAGGCAGTGAACAGCTCCTGTGATTGCCAAGAGTCCAGTCTAATGAAATGGACAAACATCCTGGTAAATCCAGTTAGCGGTCCCTTAGGATGGGACTGGAGGACTCAGATCCAGCTTCAGAGCTGAAGAAAGATCTGGGTTGTGGGTTGCCTGGGCTGCCAAAGGATGTCCCTTCTGTCATCTTCACTCATTTCAGTCTGTTTATGGAGACAGTAATCAAAGATTGGGGGGGGGGGAGGGGGGGGGGGAAATGCAGCTGAGTGTGGCTAACCTTCCAAAAAGCAACCATTTCTTCTAATATGTCATCACCTTCCTGCTTGCAGTGGGTCCTGGACAGTGAGATCTAAGTTTGCTTACAGTGCTGTGGAACCCGCAGCTGGCTCTGTGCAGTTCCTTAGTTCTTTCCCAGAACTGACTTCAGTGCTGTACTTTTTTGGCCGTAATGTTGGTGAGAAACAGTCATTGCCTGCATACTGTTGAAGTAGCACTGGGGTAGGCAAGAGAAGGGCTGATCTTACATCAGGGTCAGACACACTCACACTGGGAAATAGTGTTAGGTCATATAACAAGACATGGTGGCACTATAGAAGACATTTTGGGTCTCAGTTTAAAGGTCAGAGCTGACTGCCATTACACATTGCTCAGCCTAAGGCTGGGGCTCCTGCTGGGAGCTGATGAAGCTGTGAAAATTCAGCATCCCAAAGAAAGTCTAGCGCAGTATCTGGTTTTCTTTGGAAGGCTGGGGAAGTCTTCCACTCTCATGGTAGTGACGAGGAAGAAGTGCAAGAGGCTGCTATGTCCCCACGCTGCTGTTGCTCACCCAAAGTGCCTTGAGCATTCAGCTTTGCTTCCATTGAGACAAAAGCTTTGGGCAGTGGTGGGAGGGAAGTGAGATACTGTCTGTGTCCTGAGACCCTGTTTGCAGGCCTCGATGAGGCTTTCTACTGCATGTGCTGCCCATCATGCCAGTGTGCGGGGGGAGCGCAGCTGGCAGTGGACGCAGTATGTCTTGGCAATAGCTCTCCCTAATTAGACTGAAAGGGCAAGGCTGAAAGGCTGTAATACTGCTAATAGTACTGAGTTAATTTTTTCCCCTCCTGCCATCTGGCATTGGAGCATAATAAAGAGAGAAAATGTTTACTAAGCAAGGAAACGGGGCAGGCAAAAGTTTAACCTGACGTCAGTGGTGCCGTCTGGGACGCGCAGAGCAACCAATGCACATGGCATGTCAGGAGCTTGACCCTTCGGACCAAGCTCTGCATGTGCCTTGGACTGGCACCATCATACTGGAGGCAGGTGCTCAGGAGGACAGCTGCCTTTGGGAGAGCAGCTCCAGGGGCATAAAGGCTTTGGATGCCAGGGCAGGTCTTGGGGAGGCAAAATAGTGTCCCAGCCCAGAGCTGGCTGCTGCAAAATCTCCTGGCTTTGCTGCTATTTATCCTCAGGGTAGCAAAGCTCAGAGCTGTCAGCGTGGTAACAGCTTCATCTCTGTTCCATATTGAAAACAACTCCAGCCTTAGCCGTAGGGTGCTGGAATCAAGAAGCCATTGAGGATCTGAAAATCTTAATATTCCTCCCTCAGTAGGGCTGGGGCTGACCTGTAACCTAGCCAGCAGAGCCCTTGGGTTTGTGGCATCACTTGATATCACCTGGAGGCTGATATTCTCCCTTCAACGCTGCATGCAGCCTTTCTCTTTCCTCTGTGCCTCTGAGCTACTTTCTCTCTGCTTACGTCAAAACCTTAAAAAAAGACAAAGTTGAATAATTTTTACTGATCCCTAATGAAGGAGGAGGGAAAGAAATCTATATTAGGCCTCACTCACTTTTTTTTTTTTTTTTTTTTTGGTAACAACTGAATTGTAGTTTCTTAACAACCTGTTGTTTCCTTGTTTCCTATCCCAATGTACATTCTTATGTTTCAAGTGAGCCTCACCCCTTCCTTTAAGCTGCATATTTTCTATTTTAAGATTTCCTGTTCAAGCTAAAGGGCAAAGATCTTTTAAATATCAGCATGAAGCTGGGATTACTTGCAGTGTGTAAAAGGTAGCAAGCTTATAGCCTTGGTCTGGCTGTCGCACATTCTCCTTATCAGAAAAAGTGAGGTCCCAAGTTCAATGTCTTTGACTCTCTCCTGATGTGTAGGACTAAAGTCCTGACAGCGCGGGCAGCCAGGCGGGAGACAGCGGAGTAATCGTGTCTGCACTTGATGGCCAATATTGTTATAATGACTGGCAGTAGACGCGTAGACTTCTGTCTTCAGGGTGTTTCCTGCCCTTACTGTCTCCCTGTGGCTTTTATTTGCATATGTCTACTCTGCCTCATTTTCTCCCTGACATCTACACTTGCCCTCGTCTGTGGGCATGAGCACATAGAGTGACCATTGGCTCTGGAGGGAAGGAGAGCAATGGCTTCACCATGTGCTTGAGCGAGAGCTAAAGCATGCAGTCCTTGTCTGTGCCTCCCTGGTTGCGCTGGACCCAGTCCAACAAAAACCTCAAGCCCAAGCTTTAAACTCAACTCAACTCAACTGAACCCTCAACGCAAGCTTCTACTCAACTCTCAGCAACATCCATTTAACAACAGCCCCAGCATTTAACATTTATCAGGGGTCTCGCCTGCTCTCTGCCGGATGCATAGATACAGTAAGTGAATATGGTAAAGCAGAGGGCAGCTCATGGCAAAGACGAGGACACCTGCCTGGGTGGGAGTCCCTTGATCTTCTAACTTCAGACTCATTACTGAGGTCTCACCAGGCTTTCCCTTGTCAACAGTTGCCCTAACCCAATTAGGATCACATTAAATGTTCTAGGGAAATAGGGCAACCCACAAGTAGCTCAACCTGAAAGACTCAGTGCTGCTGCTAAAACATTATTGTGATGCTGACACATATCTCTGGCAAATATGGCAAAAAAATGCTGTAAGAGGGAGGAGATAGTTATGGGCCACTGCTGCTAAAAAATGTTTCTCGCAGAACTTAATTTTGGACAGAAATAGATTTTATTTTCTGTATCAGGTTTTCTTAAAAAAAAAAAAAATATATATATATATATTTAAATAAAATCCTCCCTCTTCTCTTCAAATGGTAGAAAAGTTATTTCCATTACTTTTTCCTTTGTGGAAAGGTGAGGAGAAAGAGGTGGGAGGGGGGAAGAAATGGGAAAACGATAGCAAATTCATTCCCAGTCCTCTGTCCAAGCTCACGCTCTGCCCATGGTGCCAAACACTGCCAGAGCTCGCCTCTTTGGCACCACAAAAATGTAAGTGCAGAAATGCAGGGATGGCCAAAGATGAACGGTGGTTGGAGCAGGGTCTCGTGTGGTTGGAGAGGTGCCAGCACCCTGCTCTCCCGGGCATCAGTGCTGAAATGCCCAGGCAGCCTAACCCTGACCCTCAGCCTGCCTCAGAAGGGTGCTGTCACCCAGGACAGGTGATGGAAGCTGTGCTGATGAGAGCTGCGTCAGGGCCAGCCCAGTTCTGTCACACAAAGCAAGCCTGCCAGTGCTGGCTGAAGCCCTCACAGCCCAGCTGGCTCAGGTCTGACCAGGTATGGCTGAACCCGTGGTCGGCTAGTTTGTTTCAGAGAGCTCCTTTTCTCCTTTGCTGCTGATTTGTTCTTCCAAGGAAGGTCCAGGGCTTTATTTGTGGTGGTGGTGTTGATTTATCATTTAAAAAGCAGGCAACTCCCTTCTCTGTACCTCTTTAAAATTCCTGTGCAAGTCTTCATGATGTCACACCTGTCACTATTAATAGTGTTAATCACATGGGAGCGCAAGGTTGATTTTTTTAAAAATTATTTTAAAGATGTCTCAACTCTCAGCAATGCATTCCCCTGGTCAGAGAGAGAAAAAAGGAGTTTAAAATTATGGAAAATTTCTGGAGGTTCATTCTTGGATTTTAAGGACATATTCTGAATCTTGGTAGTAAAGTTTAGAATTTGCCTTTCTCAGAAAACTAAATAATGTGTGTGCTGTAGCTCCAGGTAAACATGAAGATGAATGTCAAATGCTCAAACTTCCAGTGACCTTCCAGCCCAAGGTCATTTCAACATGAGCTTCCAAGCAATGACAAGTGCCCTTCTGTTTTCTCCCCAAGGTACAGCTCCAGACCAGGAGACAAAAAGTAAAGAGAGAGGTGACCCTCTTTGCTGGCCATGCTCTGCTAGATAGTTCAGATCTATACCTGCCCTTGAATACCAAGGTAAAGTGGGTGCCGTGGCTGGAAACCATGCAACGCGCTGCCACCAAGACCCAGGGAGCCTCCAAGGGGACAGCAGAGCCTCCTGATGCTGAGTGTGCTGAAAGAAACAGATATGCTGAGGTAAAAGTGGCTCTCCAGCAGACGCTGGGAGATGATAAGGAATGTGAGTAGATCATTTATTTTCATTTATGGTTCAGGTCTATCTAAGCATGCTAATAAAGTCATTGTTTCCTCTGAGTCATTGTCATCAAGCTATATTTGTAGGTTTACATGATTAAGCAGCCCGGGAATCTGGCTTTATCTTAATTTGTATTTTTATGGTCATGTCTTCCTTGTATTTGCCTGTTTCTGTCTGTGCCCAGGAAACAAGGGAGGCGAAAGCTCTGATCAGCACAGTGGTGACATCCTGAAGTTATACGATCCAGGGCAGTTGTGGAAACTTGCTGCAGAACCAGGGTCTGAACTGACATCTCCTGCATACTGGTTGGGTGCTACAAGCACAGTATGATTATTCCAGCTCCTGGCTGGTTAAAAGAAAAATACAGAAATCCCACTTTCTCTTTGACTCGTGCTTGATTAGTGTGAGATTAATGGACTTCATCATCATATGACAGATATGAGTCTGGCTGTCTTCCATGGTTACCTCTAAGTGCCTTGTGGAATATATCCTAGATGACTGACTCAGGGCCATAAACATTTATTTCCCCGATGGACTCCAGAACAATCAATTAAGTCTTTATTAAAACCATTCGTAAGAGAATCCTTCACATAAAGCAGGACCAGCAAAGACTTGTCTTCCTTGGCATCTCCTCCACTGATTGGGAGACTCTCTGACCATAGTTTCTACACGCTTGGACAAGCCACTCTGAGTAATTCTGTGGTTCTGGTTAAAGTTTGTCACCAGTCAATTTAATACCCTTACACATGCAGGAATAATGCAGGAGACTGTGCAATCTTCTGTTTCTGTTCTGTGAGTTTGGATTGCACGCAGTCATTTTTTTTTTACGAGCTTTCTGTTCTGGTTCATAACAGATTTGCATGAAAAGAGGACTTTCCTCCTGGCATTGCTCAGTGAGGCAGCTCCGGTGATAACAAAGTAAACAAATAAAGTGACGTGACACTTTTCCTGTGTTGCAGGCCTGTTGAAGCCATACGTACAGCTCCAACATGGGGGACAGTGAGGCTAAAGGGTAACTTTGGTCTACCTGAGGACTGGCTGTCTGAGTGTGTTTTTTGAATGGTGCATGAGGCACACTGCCATTTTGGCAGGGAATTGCTTCTAACTTCTCCAGCAGCAGTTCTCATGCACGTGCCCTGCTGCCCACACCCACCAGGACGATGTGGCGATGTGCAGTGAAGCTGGCTGCAAGCAGTGCTGTGCTGCTGGGCAGAAGGGGAGAGCTGATACCCAAGGCATGTCCCCTCCCTGGGCACATCCCAGGCTTCCTGCTCACCTTCACTGGTGCCATGTTGTCATGCTGGGCCGGAGATGGCTGGCATGGATGGGATGACAGGGTGCCCAGGGTTGTCACCTCACCTGTGCCTGGCCTCTCTGGCCCCACATTGCTATAGTGGCATTTCCTTGTCATTCTGCTAAGGCAAAAGGCTGGCACCATGCTTCAGTAGTGGCAGGAAGGCAAGCGATTCAGAATTAAGTTTGCTCTCGTAAACTGAGTGCTCTGGATGCAGCAACAGCCAAGGCATTCCCTTCCTCTAGGATGTACAGCTGAAAGCCAACAGTTTGCCTGGAACACCTTCTGACCAAATCTTTGAGGCTAATTCAGGCATCTAAACTGATCTGATTCCACTCTTTATGCAAGTGCCACAGCTGTGTTATTTGACAGCACCAGATAGTCTGGTCCTAGGGCCAGGTGGACCTTAGGAAAATCCTCCTAACCTGCGTTGCTGCACTTCTCTGCACACTGCTTGTACAGTCCTTGAGATTTGCATCCTGATAGACCTTCCTCCATCCTGGCCTGGATCTGGGCAGTGATTCCTGTATGCATAACTGACCTTTATGGAGGTGAACAGTTATGAAACATCTTCAAAGTAAGGAAGAGAGCTGAGTAAAAGCCACAGGCTACAGTTTGCCACGAGTTCTGAGATGCAGATGAAGGAGAGTGTTCTAATGACCTCTCTTCACTCCTCCTCCCACACAGGCAGGAGAAGTTTTGTTTTGTTTGCTCTATAGTCATTTCATTTAGTAAATGAAATGATTAAAAAATGACTGGGGAGTGTTTCCTGGTTGAAAGCAAAGAACTATTAAAAATAAAAAATAAAAAATAGTCACTTTCAGCCAACCTCGAGTTTTTTTAAGGACAAAGCAATTTTCAGCAGTCTGTCAGGAAGGCTTTGGTGGCAGAGCACTGAGGCTGGAGGCCACGTGGGCAGCACAGCGTGAGAGCCGCCGCAGGTCCCTGCCTTGCTCCATGCAGACCCTCTCTCCCCAGGCTTAGTGCTGGGTCCCTCCCTTGGCATGGCTCCGATGGAGAGCTTTCTACTTCTCATCATCTGTCTGCTTGTCTTCACGCAGGCTTTTTGGGCTTTGTAGAGCACTGGGAAAGTTCCCAACTTCAGACATCCCACTTCAAGATGTCTGAAACTGTTTCATGGCAAGAAGCTAACTTTTCAGCTGGTCTGGCTCATCATTCCTGTTTTATGCCCATGAGGGGCAAAAAGAATAAAATCTATGCATGGGCAAATTTGGGGCAGAATTGTGATGGCAAGGGCTGCTCCTTTGGTGGGGAAGCACCAAGAAAGCCTCTCTCCATGCTCTGGCCCTGCGAAGGAGCAGCATCGCTGGCCGGCAGACTGCGGAGCTGCTGCCTGGTACCTGCTGACTGCTAATTGCCATCTTAATGCTTCATTTGTGCCACAGCTGGGAGGGAGCCAACTGACACAGCCTTGCAAAAGAGACCGCGGTGTGTTCAACCAGCTTAATGACTGTGTAATTACAAGCCTCCCTAAACGCTCTTCCACAATTAGAGCTCATCACATCCTCGCGACCTGACAGGATTTTAAGAATGTAATTAGGGACTGGCAGCACCGCTTATGTTTATCTAGGTGTGGGGTGGAGGAGACGAAATTAACACGAACAAACGGTGGGGATCCCTCTCCACCAGCCTCTCGCTCCCCTCTCTGCAAGCAGATCTGGGTTGCTCCTCCTGTTCTGGCTCAAAGCGCACAATGGCCATGGGAAACCTCGCTCGCGTGCCTGGCTCAGCCTGGAAACCATGCCCAGGTCTGCAGGGCCAGCCTTTGCCCAGCGCACACCCCGCGAGACATGTGTCCCGCCCCACGTGTGGCAGGGCTCAGTGAGATGCAGAAGGCCAACTGTGTGTGAAGATTCTCCTTCTGCCCATGTGCACAGAGCAGAAATTTATAATAGACGCTATATAAACTATGTGTAATCTATGCATTTCTGATTGTTTATGTATCCAAAATACATATATATTACATTATGTGTATTTCTGATTGTTTCTGGTAGTTAAAACAAAAATGTTGTTAGTAACAGCTTACAACAACAGTTCTCTTTTGTTTTATTCATATTCCCTCTGCATCTTCCTTGGCCCCGTTTCAAAGCTTTTTCACTTGTCTTCTGTCATCCCTCAAGTTCTGATTCATTTGGAGGCAGAATTGTTTAAGCCTCTGAGTGTGACCCTGTTCCTTTCACTGGAGACACGTATGGTGCCACTCCCATCCTCACACAAGTATTGTTCCCTCCCTGTGATCCAAAATAGTTTATTCACATGCTGGAAAATTATGAAACTCTCCACTAAAGATGTTTTTTGGAAGACCTGGGAGCTAGAGCTGCTCATTAAAGAGCGCCGTGTCTTTCAGCTACCCACTCATCACGCTTTGCACAGCCTGCAGAAGCCTGCTTATTGCCAAATTTCCATATTCCTTCCCACTCCCGTGTAAAACAGCTCTTCCTTATTTAACCTGACATGAAATTTCCAGCTGCTCTTAAAGGATGAGTTTCACCTTGGAAGCCCCGTGCAAGTCTTGCAAGAGAGAAGCTGTTACTTCTAATTAAACAGCTGGAGGAAGTCAGCTATATTCTTTGTTTTTTCTTTTTCCTTTCCTTTTTTTCTTTTTTCTTTTTTTTTTTTTTAATTCACTTTTCTCCTTCACATGCACAGATATGTGCCACAACTCTGGTCATTCATTATGCTTACTTAAATGGTGTAGCATTCACTATGTTTCTCATTCTCTCCCTAACTGGATTGGGCATATGCATATGTGGTATCCAGATAAGCAGGAAGTTAGCAAGCACGCACATGAAGTTAATTCAGTGTGAATAAAGCACATCAGCACCTAATCTAGAATGATGCAAGCGAACAATGAGCATGAGCTGAACTTGAAGCGTATCTGCAGCTACAACTAGCTGACTCTTTATTTTGGTGCTTATGACTTGGCTGTAAATCAGCTCATGTGAGATCATATCAGAGGGGCATTACCTCCACTTCCTCCTTTTTTGGACATCAGAGGCATCTTCCCCAACACTGAAGCTGCACTGTTGCAAAGCTGGCACGGGTCAGAGAACTTCCCTGTCCTTTGGATCAACCCAGCAGCATGTCCTAAGTGCTGTACCAACCTCCAGTTGGAGGAAACGTGACTAAAGATTGAAGAGCATGAGAGTGCTGGGCGATGTGCTACCACCCCCATCTTGTACGTTTGAAACCACGTGAAAGTGAGAATCGCCCCTGTAAGGGTACTGAATCATCTAAATAACAGTGAGGTGTCTGATTCCACCAGAGAGGAGAGGATGCTGTCCTGATGAACACTTCACAGGCCTGAAGGTAACACTCACTTCACTGAAAAAGTTCTCACTTTCTCCAGCTGAAACCCAAGTTCTTCACTGAAGTCTGCTAGGTTGCTGGGTGAACAGCACAGCTTTGATGAACTCCTGCATACTTCTGCAGAAGTTTGGTGCTTACCCCATGCTCAGAGGCATTGTCATCACCAGGTGAAACTGCACAGGATGCTTGATGCCCATCCCTCATATACCACCAGTGCATACACGCAGCAAGTGAGAAACCCCTTCTAGGGTGCTTTACAGTAAATCCCGATTCCTTGCAAACCTCTCTGCACTCGCATGTGCTTTGTCACTGTGTAGAACTGTCATTACAAAAAGGCCAAAGTATGCCACCAAGTGAACATGGGACAAAATGGAGTATTACTGCTTGGGGAAAAAAAAAAAAACAAAAACAGTGGTGGCTGGTATAGGGAACCTGCCCTGGTGAGCACTGGCTGTGGGGCTTCCCTCTGCTCTGAACACAGCCCTTGCACTTCTGCTGAGAAGATCTGTCAGTGTTGGAGTTGTGTGCTTTTTGTGTGTGTTCAGTGAGACGTCCTGAACTTCAGAGCAATTGTCACTGATGACAGGCAACTGCACCTATTTGTTTCAGCTTCACTGCTGTTGAAATTCAAGGGAAACATGACTGACTGCTTCTTGCTCTTCATTTGGCCTGGAGGTTGGTCACTCCTCTGATCTGCTCCTGAGCTAGACTGGATTTGTTATGAACTCAAAAAGGAGAAAGGTGTTTATGAGCTGTGCTAAACACCAAGATGTCCTTGAGTTTTAAAGGGAGAGCATAGCTGTACATTTCATAAGCTGAAAGAAATTTTGGAGTGGTGATCCTCTGGTAGGAGAAGAAAAACCTTGGCAGGAGAAAACACTCTCCATAGGAGCTAAGTCTTTCCCCCCTGCCTTCTCACCGTACCAGCTGCTTCCTATGTAGTCCCCAGAAATGCAAATAATCAGCCATTTTCCTACTAAAAAGCATCTACGGCATGATGAGGTGAAGTGCTGGGCTCAGCTATGCCAGGAACAGGTGAAGCAGAGACTGAAGTTTCTGTAAATCTTGACCAGGGCAGTAGAAATAAAGCTAATTCTAATGTTTTAGTCAAATTCCTTGCTTTCCTACTTCCAGAAATCTCATTTTGGGCATACCTGGGCAGTGAAAATCCCTTGTTTATCCCCACAGAAATTCACTAGCAAAGGAGTCATATTTAATGTGACTAACTGAGAATTAGGCTACTCTCTTTCATTTGCTGCTTTTTGTTGTCTAATGAGAGCCTGACATCGTATTTGTCATCATTATTAGAATTAGGGCTTTTCTGCTTGCTTTGTTTATTTGTATTTTTAATCTTTAAGACATTAAGGATGTCAAAGCTGCCTCCCCCTCCTCACACAGAGGCTCCGTTGAAGGACCTCTGAAAGGTTTGAGGAGTAATTATTATGAGCTCTTAATGCTGTAATTGAAGGTGTTGAATCTTCAACAAAGCCTGCTTTTACTAAGCTTGTGAATTAGCCTTGACATTAAATAGTTGTTAACAACAAACAAAAAGAGTTCCTTCACTCTTTTTTTTCTTGTGTATGTGTGGATCTGCTCACTCTGAAATGGGTTGGCCACTGCTCCTCTCTGTGGCTCAGCACGCCAACTCCTGGAGAAATGGGTGGAGGAGGCAACTGGAGACAAGGAAATTGAAGATGTGGGAAAAAAGAAGGGAAAGGAAGCCTCTCTCTGTCCTTTGAAAGCAGAACAGAAGGACTGTGCTTGAGAGAAGGTGCTCTATGTAGAGACATGTGTTTGATCCTGGGATGGCTGCAGCTTCCTGCATGAAGCTGGGTCACCGTGGTCAGGGTTGTCTGTGCATATGGCTCGAGGTGTGTGGCCAGGCTCCTGGTGCCAGCCTGGGGTGGTCAGCTCTGCTCCAGTAACCATGCTGGATGCAAAGCTAATAGATCCAGCTGAGAAATTTATTGCAAGTTGCAGGGAGAACAGGACTGGCCTGGTTCCCCTGTCTTCTTGCTTCACAAGGTTGTTCCTCAGCCACTGAGTCGGGCTGCTTTCCAAACCCACCTTGCTGTTTCCTGAGAGGCAGAGAGAAACCCTGGCACTCACAGTGGCAAGCACGTGCTGCTGACAGGACGTGGGCACAACGCATTGCTAGCCTGATGTTCCTGACAGCTTGCCTGATGCTATGGTAGGGACAGAAGGACAAAACCTCTCAGATCACTCCTGAGATTTCTGTCTGCAAGTGGCACAGACACACCACTCAAGTCTCAGAGGACAGAGGAAGTACTCTACGGGGGATACAATAATATTTGAGAAAAAAAAAACCCAACAACTCAAACCAACACCCACCCAAACAACAAAAACCCCTACAGCCCAACTCAACAGTGTATTTAAAGAAGGCTTTGGAAGATTAAATCTAGTTCTGAAAATTAGATCTCTGCAGTTGACGGCTCCAGAACGTAAAATCTTTGTCTGTTCTTAGCCTAGCAAATGCACAAGCTGAAATGTTTTCCTCTTTTTAATTTTTATTTATAAAACCCAGTTCATAACAAGATTCATCTGTTCCATCAGGCTTTTTAGTAGCCAGAAGGATTTTTTATTGTTGGCGAGCATGGCTTTACGAGGGTGGAGAATCATCTGGTTTTGTGGCCAGCTGTTGGCCATTGTTAGGGACTATTAAAAAGACTTTGTACGTGTGCCCAGATATGTGTTTGAGGGGCATGTCATTAATCAGCTTCTAACTATGGGAGTAATGATGGGACATCTAAGGAAGATGTTTCAAGATTATTAAAATAGCACACAGGTGGGATAAACCATTCAGTCTTCTGCATACTATCGCACAAGTGTCCAGAAGCAATGTACTGACCTACTCCGCCGCCATCAACACTCTTACTAGTCCCATCACACACGATACTCTTCTTTGAATGGTGTCAGCTGTGTATCAGTTGCAGCTCACTTTCCTTGGGACTTTGCCTTCATGGGTTATCATGACTTGACAAAGGATGGTGCATCAGCAGAACATGCTTGTAGTCCCTCACAGGCAGTCTTTGTCTTTAAGGAAGGCCTAAGTTGATGTGCTTTTTCTGTCATTTTCTACGGTGTTTGTGTGCATGCAGTCAACTGGTAGAGATGCCGTAGCTTGACTGCATGTCCAAGAAATGACACAATACAGTTAGTTATTTCTGCACCCATTCACATAACTGTATTCTGGAACATGCATAGCTGCAGTGATCTCCACTGACTGGTTTTAGTACAAAGGACCTAAGGTACCTGGTAAGGCCTTACATCCTTTTCCAGTGCAGAGAGGTGCTACTTATGGCAAGTACTATGCAGAAGAGATCCTCAAAGGGGTGGGCACTCAACCCTTCAAATGGTGCAGTGTGGTCTCTATCCAGGCTTTCAGTAGCATTTCTGATCCTCAGGATTTACCCTATTAATATTTAGCAATGAAAGTCCTCATACCACAGTGTACACAATTCACTGTGATCTTGATTGGCACAAACTTCTCTTAAGATAAGCTGAAGTTGTCCACTGTTTATCTGAATTGTGCTTTCTGCCACCAGCAAAATGGCTTGAGTAGATTGGTGCTAGTGGCATCTGAACAAAAGATACTGAAGAAAAGTTCTTAGCAACTTCCAAGTTCCAGAACATAAGAGTGCCTTCAACATGTGTTCAAGGAAATGAAGAGGAACACTTCCACAACTATGCTGCACATTGCAAGATATAACCTGCTGCACATGCCTTGTGCCTGCAAGTTATAACATGAAAATGTAGGAATTGATTAGGTGAGAAATTAACTATAAGGCAGATTCAAAGATGACACGTGAGCTTCAGCTGTGACATCTTGAATTTTGGCTTGCTGAAGTCAATGTCCAGGTCAAAATCCATGTTTACACTGGAAACCATAAAGAATAAGAGCTGGCTTTTACACTTTTGATTGCACTGATGTTTTCTGAGCTGCTGATGCTCACCACATAAATAATGTGTTCTGTGGGACTGTGCTAAAATCCAGCATGCATAAATGAGAAAATTACTTTGAATGGGCTGTGATAGTCTTACACTTTCACAAGTGACTTAGAAATGGTACTTGTCCTTTACATGTAACAATACAGAAGAGTCTGGAGGACTACTGGGTCATGTAATGCAAACTTAAGCAACTGTCTCTCCCTGATTGTGCTTCAAGATTGTCAAGCTTGCGATTTTAAAATGTGTTAGGCTATGATCAGAAAACATAAGATTGAGAAATCATGGGGTTTAAAAAAATGGTAAACTGTGTGTTATTTTTCTCAGCCTTGAGGGTTTATGCTTTCAGTCTTTTCTCTGCAACAATGCCGGCTAGAAGCTTACTTTTAAGACAGTGGAAGTAGGGAACGTTTGTGCAATCACATGACTCTAAGAACTGAGACCTTAAGAGAAAAAAAATAAGCAAAATAAAACCAGAACTGGAAACTTGTGATAAAATCTCCTGGAGACTGTGATAAAATCTGGAGTTGAATCTTATAGATGAACAAAAATAAAACATCAGTTGAAAACAAAAGCCATGGATTCCTATTTTCCCTCTCTGAGTAGAAATCATATTCAGATTTTAACAAAAATAACAAGTGGAAAAAATAAACCCACGAATTTCATAGTGTTTTGCCCTAAGCTGGCCATTTTTATCCTCAGCCGTGCTTTTAAGCCTTTCTATACTCCTACAGTGGAGTAAGGGAAACAGTAAACTCAGTGGCTAGATATTTATAAAGTGTAAATCAGTGCTGTTGCATTGCAGTCAAGGAGCTGGGTCACTGGATGGTCCACTTGCATGACTGGTTTTCTTTGGTTTTGTTATATTATTTCAGCTGCTTCTGGGGAGAGTATGTGAGCCTGATGTCTGCAAATAGTCCTTAGATGAACTCACACAGAGCATCTTAGTTGCTTCTCTAGAGTCACCTACTCCAGATGGCCTTGCAAACCAAGAGGCTGTCAAAGAAAATATCTGCGTAGCTTGCACAGACAGCAGAATCCAGCCCTTGAACAGATTCTCATGAAGAACAAATAGGAGGCATGATCTTTGCCTTTATATTCAAATACTCGCTATTGTTCTGTAGTTACATAAGTCAGCCAGTCAGAGAACAGAAACAACATCATATGACTTATGTAACTAACCATTGCCCAATCCTGCAATGAGATCTGTGTGGTCAGGCCCCCCCCATGCAAAGCTCCATTGAAGTCCAGACAAAGATCACTCCGGGGTTGGAACCCAACATGGTAGAATTTATGACTATTTGCAATAAGCCACTCACGAACAAAACTGAGAATTAATCCCTGAAGAAACTGGTGAATCATTTTTGATGAACAAATACATTCTATTCTGTTTGTAACAGCTTTGTGGATAATTCAGGATTCAGAAAAGAGGCAAAATCCATCAAAGCCAGTAGACATTAATTTCTAATTATATGTCCGATTCTTCAAGAAGCACCAATATCCTTGGGCAAACAAAAATTGGAGTTTAGAGAAAACAGTTTTCTGAGAAACAGTTTGTTGGTTCTCGAAAACTCCAAAATTCATCCTAGGTGCAGCCACAGGCTGAAATGGGAATCCAACCAACACAGCCCCAATACTCAGATGCTGTGGTCTGCAGCCAGACGGTCATACAGTCCATGTGAGAAGATCTCTGACTGGAGCTGAGGGCATGGCCTGTTTTAGCATTTCAGGATTGATGCACCCTGTCTCTTTACATATGCAAATGAGAACTCTTTTCTTCAGGATGCTGGAAAAATAGAAAAATCCCGAAATGCACTCTTCTAAGGATGAAAAGAAGAGAATGGGTGGCAAACTGAAATATTGACAGGAATTATGAGATTGGTAGAACTCAAAGCCCTTCTTATCCTATTTTCCATTGTTGACCACAGCTCGAAACTGTTCCTTCCAGGGAATAAACACCCAAACAATATATTAATTTCAGCAGACCCACTTTCTTACACAGTGAAAGATTGGCTAAAGCCCTAAAACTGCTCCAGTAGAGGAGAATTCTATAAAATTCTTCAGATGCCATCCTGACTGTGGTAACCAGCTGGAAGCTTCCCTGGTCCTCCTAATCCTGTCCTCTATGTAGGAAACTGCCTGCCATTACATGCCCGGCTGCCTGTAGAAGTTTCAGGCCTGTGCTAGGTTGCACAAAGAGTATAAAGTAATGTTTTGGGGTGGCCACCTGATTGTCAGTCTGAAGCAACAGGAACCTGCTCACAGGAACAGTTGCTTCCCATCACTCTCCTTCAGCCTCCACAGCCAGTCCTAGAAAGCAATGAATTGCTGGTGGGGAATGCCCATTGTTCCTTCTTGCCTCTCTTCCCTAAGTTGTTTCAGAACACCTTACATAGAGTTAGTGTGTTAACTGCCAGATTGCACCAGATCATGCAGAACAGCAAGATGCCTAAAGCCCATAGCTTCACCTGAAGAGGTGGCACAGGGAATTATGACTTAAAAACATGCCTGTTGCCGTAGGGAATGGAAAGCAAAACCTTTCAGGCTTTGTTGAACATGTAAAGAGGCTTTTCACAGAATCACAGAAGGGCTTGAGGTTGGAAGGGATCACTTAGGATCACCTAGGCCAACTCCCCCTGCTTCAAGCAGGTGCACCTAGAGTCTGGGACCACATCCAGGTGAGTTTTGAGTATTTCCAGAGAAGGAGACTTGCCTTTGTTGAACTTCATGATGTTCTTCTTTGCCTATCTCTTCAGCCTGTTGAGACCTCTCTGAATGGCAGCACAGTCTTCTGATGCAACTCCACCGAACCTGCTATCATTAGCAAACCTGCTGAAGGTGCACCCTGTGCCTTCATCCAAGTCATTAATGAAAAACTGAACAATACTGGACCCAGTACAGGCTCCTGGGGACACCACTGGCTGCAGGCTTCCAACCAGACTCAGTACTACACTGAGCCTTGCCATTCTTAATCTTCCTTGCTGTCCACTTATATTATCCACATTTTCTGAGCATACTTGTGAGGATCTTATGGGAGACAGTGTTGAAAGCTTTGCTGAAGTACAGACAGACAACATCTATTGCTCTCCTGTCATCTGCTCAATTAGTCATTCTGTCAGAGAAGGTTATCAGATTGGTAAAGCAGTATTTCCTCTTGGTGAAACTATGCTGCCTGCCTTTGATCATCTTCTTGTCTTCTGCATACTTAGAGATGGCAGCCAGGTTTATCACCTTTCTTGGGACGTAGGTGAGGCTAAAAGGGCTACAGTTTCCTGGATCCTCTTTTCTGCACTTTTTGAAAACTGAAGTGACTGAACCTGGACTTCTTCAGGTCCTCAAGCACCTCTCCAGTTCTCCATGACCTCCCAGAAATGATGGAGAGTGGCCTAACAGTAACATCTGCTAGTTTACATGGAACTCAAGAGTGCATCCCAATGGGGCCCATGTACTTTTGTGAGTTAAATTGGCCCAAATTAATTCTAACCCAAGCCTCTTCCACTGAAGGAAAGTCTTCCTTTTTCTGGACTTCCTTCCTAATGTCCAGGGTCTGGGATTCCAGACGGCTGGTGTCAGAATTGAAGACTGAAGCAAAGAAGGCATTCAGTAACTGCCTTCTCTGAATCTTTCGTTACCAGGACCCCTGCACCATTCACTAGAGGCCCTCATTTCCAATAGTCTTGTTTCTGTTCCTGATATATTTAAAGAAGTCCTTCTCATTATCCTTCACACCCCCTGTCAGATTGAATTCCAAATGGGCCTCAGCCCTTCTTGTTGCGTCACTGCATACTCTGATATTCCTATATCCCTTCCAACATGTTCTGTGTACATTTATTTTTTCTGTCCAGATTTTTTCATAATCTCCTTGCTGATCCATGCCAGACTCCTCCCTTTACTTTTCATCTTAATAGTACAAATGCACTGACTCTGTGCATTTTGACTTAAGTGCTATACCTGGAATATGTGGGAAGAGCCAAAATACTTAAGAAGATTTGCTTTTTACTCAGTGCTTAGTAAAACATTGTCAAGATGGTTTAAACTTCTAGTTAGCCCATTTTCTTACCTTAGCATCTGTTTGATTTGTGTTCTAGGGCCCAGATCTGTTGCTTTTGCACTCAGTGGAGTTACTTTCGCAAGTTATGTTCTATGTAAGATACATTTTTCCTACATCTATTGTGCTTTGCCAAAATAAGTAAATAGATAAATAAACAGAGGACTGGATAGTTTGGCTATGGGAAAAATACATACAGGGGCTAGGAAGTGATTTTTTTTTCCTGTAGAAAGTGAGTAGAAATTGTATTTTGTAGTCTGCTAGTATAAGATCAGTGGCTGGGCCACCCAGCTGAGAGCAATCTGGATGCTACTGTATGTCTGCTTACTATCCACCAGCAGCTGTGATTCTACAATACCCATGTTTATTATAGGAAAGCAACACTTTCCTTGATAGTACCTCCTGCTGGCAGAAGACTGTCAAGGACTGGTGTGTTTTGTTGGTTTATTTACAGCTATTTCTGCATCTCCACCACCATCCTCATTTAAGACATTTGCTCTTCTACCTGGTAACTTTCCTTATCATACTGAGAAGCCCAGTTTATACAGAAAAAGTGCCCCCCTGATTGGATCCCCTTGGGTCTGGGAAGCCTAGCCAGTGAAATTTCTGGGTTGGACTGGGATCTGTATGAGGCCTTCTCCTGAGAAGCTGAGCTTTGGGATCTGGTGACCAAAAAACAATCACGGTAACAGTCAGCTGTCTGTTTGCATGTACTGTTCCTGACTTAGCAAAAATGACAATTTCCTGAGGATGACAAAGTGTTTAAAACAGGTATACAGGCTGCTTCGAGAATGAAAGGCACTGACATGTCACAAATAGTGGCTTTGAAACCACAGTGGATCTTTAAAGCATAGGGCATACCAATTACTACTTTTTATCTTTGGCTTCCTTTTTTTGTTACTTTTCTGATGGGCCTACCAGATGATGGAAGGCATTTTTTCCTGGAAGATACAGAAGTGTCTCTTAGAATAAAGATTTTACAGTTATAGAAGTTACAGAATAATAGAATCATAGAATTGCTCAGGTTGGAAAAGACCTTAAAGATCATCAAGTCCAACCACAACCTAACCATACTACCCCAACTCTAGCAGCCCTCTGCTAAATCATGTCCCTGAGCACCACATCCAAAGGGTTGTTAAACACATCCAGGGATGGTGACTCAACCACCTCCCTGCCGAGCCTATTCCAGTGCTTAACAACCCTTTCTGTAAAGAAGTTTTTCCTGATATCCAACCTAAACTTATCCTGGTACAACTTGAGGCCATTTCCCTTCGTCCTGTCACCTGTCACCAGTGAGAAGAGACCAACCCCACTCTCACTGTAATCGCCTTTCAGATATTGGAAGAGAGCAATAAGGTCTCCCCTCAGCCTCTTCTGTTAAGATCTGATATATGAAAACAGCCATGGAAATAAAAATGTTAAATCTCACCACTGCAGTGAGAACATGGCTTGTACAGCTGTTCTGTGCCCCTCTAAACAGGGCAGCAGGGCAGCTGTAGGACAAGGAGACCATGTTGAAGTGATGCTGTGGTAGATGATGCCCACTGAGCAGAAAAGAAACCCAGAACCCACCAGGGAGCCTGTTCCAGCCACATCCTCTTGTACGCCACCTCCTCCTGCCTCATAGAGGTGAATGTTTGGTGGTGAACAGGATTGAGCCTGAAAGCCCCTCACATCTTCTGAAACTTGATGAAGCAGCCAATGTTTGATACTGAGAATGTTTTCCCAATTAGGCACCAGAGGGACATTTGTGACCCCTCTTCAGAGCAACCCAACTTCCAGTGTTGACATCATTCTCGCTTTTAGTTTAACTACTGCCTTTGCCACATGAATTTGTTTATATAAACAGTTTTCAGTAATATTTGACCCAGCAAGTACTTCCTTTTCCTTCCTTCCTTCCTTCCTTCCTTCCTTCCTTCCTTCCTTCCTTCCTTCCTTCCTTCCTTCCTTCCTTCCTTCCTTCCTTCCTTCCTTCCTTCCTTCCTTCCTTCCTTCCTTCCTTCCTTCCTTCCTTCCTTCCTTCCTTCCTTCCTTCCTTCCTTCCTTCCTTCCTTCCTTCCTTCCTTCCTTCCTTCCTTTCTCTTTCTCTCTCTCTCTCTCTTTCTTCCTTTCTTTCTTCTTTTCTTTCCTTTCTTTCTTTCTTTTTTTTCTTTTTTCCCTGAAGAAAAGTCTGTAACAAAATATAAGTAGGTTGCAGTCCTTTATGATCTTGATTACTTGCACACTGTCCATGAGAGAAGCTCATTGCTGTCACTGGAGCTGGAAAGTGATGGAGGAATCTTCTGAAAGTATGCAGTGCTATTCTATCTTTGTTCCAGTGAAATCAGTTTTACAGCAGAGAAAAACAGAGGTGATTGACCACCAATTGACCACCACGGAGATGGATTTTGGGATGGGTTCATGTGTTGGTAGAAACTGGGCCCATTCTGGCAGTGGGCTGGGGACTCTTTCTTCATAACCCAAGAGCAGTGGGTTGAGACCCCTTCTCACTCACTATCAGCATCCAGAAGCTCTCTTGCATATCCTGCCTCGGGGTTTTCACTTGCCAAAATATTTATTTCCTCTCTTCCCGGCTCCCATTGGTGAAGTTCCAGCAGACTGAGCCAACACCAACCCAGATTTCTGCTTGACAAGTGTTTGTAGCACAGCTTTTCTAGTGGCTTGCGGAGGCAAACAATCTGAGCTTATTAATTATTTTATTTACTTTTAAGTATCAGATATATTCTTTTGAAGGCCCTTAGTCCTCCCTTGAAGTGTTTTACTTGGGTCTCATGTTCTTTCTGTCTGCGCTTTAGATTTGTTTAGATGCTTAACCTGGGCTCACTTAAACTGCGTGAACACTAAAGAACGATTACAGTTGCTGTCCTGAGGACTCTTTGTTCTAATTACAAAAACTCCAGGAGGCAACAACAGATCTGTCAGCTGAGGCTGAGAATACAAACTTTTTCTTTTTCTTTTTCTTTTTTTCCCCCTTTTTTCCCCTTCTTCTCTAATAATCAGGGAGATGGGGAGGCGGAAATCTCAGCAGGAACAGATTGAAGACATTAACATTTGGTTGGTTTTGTATTGTTCTTTAGTGAGACCGCAGCTTATGAGGCTGTTTTAATAAATGTCTGGTCAGGGGCCAATCAAATCTGCCAAAATGGGTGTAGGGAAGCCTGTTTCCCACACAGTCTGCTCCTTCCCACCCCAGTCACTGGAAATAAGAAGGTCTAATAACAAAACGCCTTCATTTCCCTCCTCACCTCCTCACTCTCGGGGATTTTGCAGCCCGTTGTTCCTAGACAGGAGCAAATCTAACTCCCCTGCTGCTCCTCCCCCAAAGCAAACTAAGACCATCTTGTTGAACTATAATGCAACATATGTTGAGAGCAGATGCTCATCTGGCATAAATTACTCTGGCTCTGCTCAATTCAATGGAGCTCCAGTAATTGTAATCAGCTGAAGATTGTACCTTTGTTTTATTTGTGGCTGTGGAATGCAGTTCCTTATCAGGTATGGGTATGCAGGGGCTGGAAGTTTCCTCTGCCTGCTTCCCACCTTTTGGGGTAAGCACTGTAATGGTTAAGTGTGTTTTCAGCGTACCTTCACCTGGAAAGCATTATGGGATGGTAAGCAAGCGCAGCAGCTCTACCTCATGCTGAAGTGCATATAATGTTCTGTAGGTGAGATGCTGAAGAGCTCACGTGCTGCTTTGCAGATGAAGAGAGAAACCACAGTGTTGTCAGCAGGGAAGAGCAAATCTGACTTCTCCCAGGTGCAACTCCTGTTGATGAAGGGGATCAGAGATCTCCATACTCCGTAGCAAAGTGGGCTCCCTCTCCCTGCTGCTGGCTGCAGAGCTGTACAGCCCTTGACTCCGAATGATCACGGCTGGCTGCGGCAATAGAAGGCCTAGGTGGGACATGACACCCTTGTACTGGTATGCACCTGGAGAGAAAGGGACTGTGAGGAAAATTCACAGCCTGCAGCCTGGGGACATTTAAAATCCTGACCAAAAACAAATCAGCAAAGTGCAATATTATGACCAAAGCTACGTAGATTATTAGCTGCAGAGAAGTCTGTTGACTCTGAGCTGGAGATGCTATGACCTATTTGGAGATAGCGTGCTCTATTGTTAGCTTATTGTAGGAAACTAGGGCTCTGTTATGCTGTCATTTAACAACATGTGCTTTTCTCTTGCAGCAGCAGGTCAGGACACCTGCTGGGAGAACAGAGTCCATTAACCTGAAGATGGGTGACTGGTTTGTTCTCAGCTGTCCAGCTACTGGATGAGAAGAAAGGCCAGTAAAAGAAAACAACTGCAGACGTGAGCCTTGGAATTTAATTATAATAACATGAGAAGCTGCATGTGAATGAAAAGAGAAATGACTTCAATGTTGAAGTTGTAGAGTTCTTGTTCATTTTGTAAAGGTGTAATGTGAGCACCCCTTGGAAAATGTATCAGTGGGAAATGGCTGATAAGAAATAGCTCCTTTTAAGGAGTTATAACTACTTACAAGTGTTAAGAATCTGGGGCCAATTAAGTTTGTGTGAAACTTTTGTTCCAAAACTCCAAAGCTTGTGAAACTTGCTGGGTTGTTTGCTTCAGAGAAGATTTGGCTGCATGACAGCACCCAAAGACACATCCCAGCCCGCCATCTTCTTAGCACGGCCATGGAACACTAGGACAAAATTGCTTAATGCCAAATGGCTCCATGTGCTGATAAGATAGTGAGTGGGTCATCCAAACACAACTGATGGACATGTGCTGTGGTGCAAGGGCTAGGTTTCTCCAAAGCCTGATTTCCCTGTCACCTGGCAGGACTGTGGTTCCAGAGGGCTTTGGTAGCTGCCATCTGCTGAATCTGACAGAAAGTGATTTGTGTGTTCCTGTCTCTCCGGTGGAGGTTTCAGCCTTCCTAAATGGGAGGAGAAGGCAGGTCCCCCCACAGATGTGCTTATCGTAGCGTAGGAGCTGATGTTGCAGGGTGTAGGCTTACATGCTGCACTTGATAGTTCCCATCACCCCAGTGGCAGCAAGAAAGGGAGGGGGCCTGAGGTGGATGACACATCAACCCACAGAAGAAATATTCACCAGGGGACATGGGGCATCATTGGATGAGGGCAGTGGTGGTTCTGGTAGATGAATGTGTTGATTTTATGTGGCTAGCCTTACTTCTCCTGATAGGGAGGCCAAGGTAGTGTGGGTTCTTCTGACCTGCACTCCTGCCACCAGTGCCCAAAATGACTGGGAGCAGCATGGCTGGGGTCCTGCCTTCTCTCATCAGCTCTTGAAGACTTGGTGGCACTCCTGTCTGTAGGAAGCTGGCAGTTTAGCCAGTTTCCAGAAAATATGGAACTTGCTTCAAGAGGTTACGTTGTGAGTACCATGGCAGGCACTGATAAATCCAGGCGTCCGATCTCAGCAGGTTGGATTATCTATTGAGCTGCCCTGGCCTTTCCCTGCTGCAGAACAGGTCTTCTACTGGTGCAGAAAGAGCTGGAGCTGCGCTTGCCTCTCCTCTCTAGGCAAATCACCAAGAAAGGAGGTAAGGAATCGACACCCATCCAGCAGATTTATGCTTAGGACATGTGAAAGTGATTCATGAGATGTTCCTCCAACGCTGGGCAACAGGTTGACATGCAGCAGGTGACAGCCCAGCTCTGCCACTTATGCCCAGACATGCGAAATTATTTCCCAGTGAAATGATGGGATTTAAGTGCATGACTGGGCATCAGGCCTTTGCTCTTCCACCTGCGCAGCTCCATATTTATATAAAGTGGGGATAATATTTCTCTGTGTAATAAAGGGTTTACAAGATCAAAGTGCATTTGATCTGAGGGGTTCTCAAATACCCTGTTGTTAAATATTAATGATTGTGGAAGTATTTATGTGAGGGCTGCTGGTGAGGATGACATTGAGGCTCGAGCCATTCCTCTCACTAGTCAGTTTTTCTGGCTTGTTTCAGTACTGCTGTCAAATTGAAAGAAGAAACCTAGAAAAAATAACAGTAAAACCATAGGCACTTACAAAAATAAATGGAAAGCTAAGGCAGGTATAGTCCCATACAGATGCTCTAACTTTATTTTCTTCATTCCTTGAAATAAATACACATGATTACATAAGCAATAAACAAAGGGTAACTCTGTGCCCAGCAGTTGTCACAGCTTCTCTTGTTGCTCTTGTTGCATGGAATCCTGCAGATTGTGGAAAGGGCAGTCCTGAGGTAAACCAAAGAGTGTCATTTTGTCCCTGGCCAACATTTAACAGAGCTTTCCAGGAGAAATCTGTGTCCATTATCAAGACTCTTCATTTTGAGAAGGAGCCACATAGCCTTGTATTTTTGATAGGAAGTTCCATAAGCGGTCGGCTACCAAAAGGGGAAATGAGAGCTGTGTGGCCACAACTGTGCCCCTTGATTTGCCCCAGTGCAGAGTGGCAGTGAGGGAGAACTGTCCCTCATCCTCCCCTCGCATCCCTCTGGACGCCATGGCTGAAGGAGCAGAGACTAGTGACATAAGCTGACATGGCAAGGAGGATCCCTTCCAAAACGCAGGAAGAATTGAACTAAAATACCCACCATACCTCTTCTCCTCATCTGCACTGTCCTAGCCCTCTGTAGGCAAAGGAAAGCTGGAGCTGCTCTGTGTGTGAAGCCAGCTGTAAGAACAGTGCTGCTGTCCCTACCTGGGACAGGATGGTCTCTCCTCTCCCTGTAGCTGTGGCAGATGCTGCCTAGAACTGCTCTCTGTAAGGTTCAGGGGTGGAGATGAGCATCAAAAAGGGAGGAAAACACCTCCACGGTTTTCTGACAATTGTGGCTCCCAGAGGAACAAGATACAAGAGGCTGTTGTTTCTACTCAAGCCTTGTGGGCTGGATGCTCTTTTCACTTAATTATTTTTAATCAGCAAACAAGACGTGCTTTGTGCTCAGCCACACTTGTGATTTGGAGAGGAGAGCCTGATGAGGCTGTGAAGGAATGTGCTGTGTACTCATCGCTCCTTCTCGGGGCCAACCATCATTCCCCAGTGCTGTCCGTGGCAAAGCCCTGGACCAGAAGAGCCCCCGTGGCCAGAAAACGTGTGACATACCAGGGAGAGCTGCTGCCCTTTAGAAAATAATACCTACGGGGCTAGGATCAGCGTGCTCAGAGGGGCAGGAGGCTGGCTAATTCTCCGTCCTTTTCGCATTCTCTCGTTTTCCTTCGGGCTGTCCCCAGGGCCCAGCTGTCTCCGCGTAGCTGCCAGGCATGTATGTGCTGTTGCATCATGCACAGCGCGCAGCTCGGGCCGGGCTGCCGCGCTCGGCAGCTGACCAGGCTCGCTCTGCCTGCGCTGGGATTCCACAGCCGGCCTTAAATATCCCGGTTATTTTTATCCTCCTACGTAATGCGGCCGGGGCCGTCCCACCGGTGGCAGGGCAACAGCTACACAATGTTTCCCTTTAGTCGGGAAGGGAAATGGAAAGCGGCCAGGCTTCCTGATCACATGGTGCCTGAAGTCAATGAAGAAAATTAGGAAAAAACCCTCCTCCCTCCCACTTATTATTATTTTTTTTTTCCTTCTTTTGTAACAAGCTGGTCCAGCTTAACCCTTGGCACAAAGCACGTCTAAGAACGAGCAGCCTGTTGGGCTGCATGCCAGGAAAGCATCAGGGGAGAGAGAGAGAAAAAAAAAAAAAAAAGCAGAAAACCAGAACATAAACACAAGATTGCTGCGGTAATTGGTGGCTCTGAAAAACACTGAGGAAATGTGAGGCTTGTATGAAACATCAGCAGACAAGAAGCGGGGTGATGTCAGACGGCCTTCCAGGATTAGAAACCCTTAAAAGCTCCCGAGTGCGGAACTGCCTGCGAAACGCGCTGCGGCTCTTTGGCGTGGAAGGACCCGAGGAGGACAAGTTCTGTTGAAAACCAACCCCGTGGTTCAGGTTCAGGTGAAGGAGATGGGAGGAAAGAGGGCTGGAAAAATGCAAGACCTGTCCTTTCATTACACGGCGGAGTACATTTTTCTTTTCCTCTAGCTGAGAATGTGAAAGCATGCGCAGCCTGTAGAAAGCAGGGCAGCCGATCTTTGGCTCAAGTGTGTCTGTGCTCTGGTTTGAGACATTTCTGAAACCAGTTTTCTGTGTTCTCCCCAGTTCCTCGTGTGTGCATGAAATACTCATGGTGAGATGGAGCACATAATGCCTCGGTATTCATAAAACAGCTTTCTCTTGTAAAAACTGGAGACGCTGTGGCCACTCTTCAAAGTGAAAACCCCTCCAGTGCTGCTCAGTGGAGTGTGCTGTGAGCTCCGTGGGAGGGGTGGGTTTATTACTATCCCTCTGGGGAGCTGGGGAATTTTTAAGACAAGATTTTACTTTGTGTGACTAATACGAGACCTCAGTGCTCATCTCTGAGAAAGGAGTGCTCAACACAAGGTGCCCTTTACCTTTGCTTAGGAAAAGCGCAAGTGCCCGATCTCTGGTTTATGTCCAGTAGCAGCACATGGAGGAGGCAGGATATATCTAACTTCAGCGCCTACATAGGGAAGAAGCCCTCTCCCCACCAGGGGAGCCTTGGGCTGGGCAGGTAATGGGCACATGGAGCTGTTCTTCCATTGCCGACACCTTGCTACTGTGTCCCCATCTGGAAGGGGCTGCTGACTACACAGCCCTGGGCACAGCCTCTGCCACCTCCACGGGAGAGAAGATAACGCTTCCCTGCTGGGTTTTGTACAGATGGAGTATTTTTCCTCTCCAATCTCTCTCCTCTGTGGTTGGAAACCACATGCCATAATGGTTTTAAAACGTGTGGGAACCTGGGACAAACAAGATGAATTTGCTACATACAGACAGCAATAATCAAGAAGTCTCCCCATTTAATGTTTTTTTTTTTTAACCCCTTTCCCAAATAAATAAGTGTCTCTGTGCCAAAACGTCTGATGAGAATACTTCACAAAGCAAGCATGCTTTGCAGCTAGTGTTTCCCAGAGTTGTCTCCTTAATTGCTACAGATGTTTTGCCTAATTCTCCTGTAGCTTTTTAAAATTATTATTTATTTATTTTTACTTTTCCAGGAGAATAAAAAGAAATAAAGGAGGAGAAGGGAAGAGCGGCAGATAAAAGGAGGGAAAAATGAGAGGAAAATGAAGACAAAAAATGGAAGAGGAAGAAAGGAAGGAGGTAGTGAAGAGAATAAAGGAGAGGTGAAGCAAGAAGACAAAAGAAGAAAAATAAAAGGAAGAGAAAAAATGGAAAAGACAAAAGAAAGCAAACAGAAGAAAGAAAAATAAAAGAAAGAATGAGAGAAGGAAGTAAAAAATGTTGTGAGTACAGTAAGCATGGCAAAAGAGAAGCAGGGCTTTTTGGATGCAAATATGAAAATATCGAGGGATTCAACACAAACATCTCATTACCCCAAATTAAGTCAATACAACTATAATAGAAGAAAGATCAGAGAGAATGGAATTGTAGTTGCAATAATGCTGGAGCCACACAGAAAAAGGCTTTGAACAGGGGTACACAAAACCAGAAAAAATAAAGAAGGAAAAAAAACCTCTCCCACACATTATTTGTTGTTTCTACTTCTGTTGGCTTCTTTCCTCGGGGGAAAATAGAAATACAATACCAGACATTTTATATACATGTATATATGTGTAGAGAGGAGAGTCTTCTAGCAAATCTCTTTAAAAACAAAGGGTGCGGGGTAAGTGCGACCAAGGAGCAGCGTGGGGGAAGGTGTGGGGATGCATGCAGATAGGGGGTTTTGGGCAGAGGGAGAGGTGTGGGGCTCTCCTGCCCACTGCAGCCCCGCAGCCGGCAGGCACCCAAATGCCTCATGCATTGCCTGAGCGAGCCTCCTTGCTGCTCTGCAGTGTCAGAATTATTACAATTGGAATAGCAAAGGCACAGGCTGACGAAGTGACTTTGATCACAATTGCACAGCAAATCGGTGTTGGAGCATGAACATGAGTCTCCTCTCTGCTCCAGACAGTGCTCAAACCACAGACCCAGCCCGCATTGTCCTCTGGGTTGTCTCTCCTCTCCTTTGGCTGGAATGCTGCAGATGTTTCTGAGCTGCTCACAAAGGCAAAACAGATGTCCCCTCTGTTGGCCCCACCGCGGTCCTCATTCACTGTGGTAGCAGCTCTTGCTGAGATCCAGTGGTGCGGTGCTGCCCTGTGTGTGTTCAGGTGCATGGAGGGTGCGGCTGAACTCAGCACAGAGACTGCAGGCAGCACCAGGTGCTGAGGCAACACCATAGCATCAAACAGTGTGCACTGGTTCGGTTGTGCATGGTGTGGGGAAATCTCCTTCCTCCTCACCTGTGCACATGTGCCTACAGCACGCCACTGTGCATTCCATCTCCTGGGATAAGCTGATACTGTGCCTGAGATGCAAGTCTGTAAAAGCACATTTATACTGAGCTCCCGAGGAGAGTAACAAGAGTTTGAGTAGCTGGAGAGTCAGAAATCAAACTGGAACCAAGAGCAAAGAGCCTTCATGCACAGATGTATCCAGATCCCACGTGACTGTGCATGTCTACAAGAGCAGGTGAGTTTCCCCTGGTGGGCCATGTCTTTGACCAGTTTTTCACATTATTTTATGGAGAAGGAGTTGTCCTTTGGGTACTGCTGGCCTGGTGTTCTGTATGACTGAACAAAAAGACTCTAAAGATAAATCATAATTGGCCATCTCATGGGATAGCTCTGTCAGCTGAATACCAGTACTTCAGTAAAGTTTCTTTGTCTTTTCACTGGGTCAACTGTGATGTGTCAACCCATATTCCCATTATCTGCTCTGAACTGCCCCCTCCAGCTTATCAACTCCACCGTCCACTGACTTCAGTGGGAATTTCAAATGCTGTAGTGAGAAGCTAAGCAAATCAAGAAGAGGCAAACCAGGCGCCGGAGCTGTGCTTCTTGCAGAGGCAGTACTGAGGTTCAGATGCTTCAGTGGTAGTCTAAAGGCTGAGAAATTGATCGTGAGATGAGTTTAGCACCTAGACTGAAGTCAATACAGCAGGATGGATCTCACATCCTCTGTAGTTCTCTTCGTGTTTGGAGCAGCAAGCCAAAGAGAATCTGTCTGCCGCTACCAATGAAAGACAGATTGAGCCCTCAGCAGTGTTAGTGAAGTCTTATTTAGAAGTCAGGAGTCTGTTGCCTGAAAGTCAATGTACGCTGTGAGCTGACACTGGAATAGGAACTGTGCCACAGTTTTTCCAAGTGCAACTAACACGAAGTCAGATATTTCAAAGAACTGCTCAGTGCTGGGCTCTGCTCCATTTGTCACCCAGGGAGAGATTCTGACACTTCCAGAGGGCAGCGTGGCCCACCCACAGTCTGGGACAGCTTGAGAGCTGCATTCTGTTCTACAGATTGTCACTGGTGAGTTGGGATGTACCTGCATTTGGCTGCCCTCTTACAGCTCCATACACGGGATGGTATGCTGACACAGAGTGCCCATGAGAGAGCCGTTCCACATCCACAAAATTTTGAAGTCAGAAAGACCTTTTTTTTAAAAAAAAATATAAAATAAAACATTATTATTATTATTATTTTGCTGCTCGGAGAGTTCAAGAGCATGGAAGGAATAACTGCTGAAAATCCATAGATGACGACTTCTACAACTTCTCCAGACTAATGGTGGCATAATATTAAGCATCTCTTGATGTTATCTTATATATTGTCAACAACCATAAGCAAGACAGCCAATTAAGATGAAAAGTAAATCTTTTCATGTCTTAATCTACATATTAGTTTTATGCAGCTGGATGACTGTTCTTATGCTGCTGTTATATTGGTTGAGGTTTTTACTTATTTTTACCTGCAGCCTCCCTTGTTACCACTGCAATAAATACAATAATTGAAGTCACAGAGGCGGATAACTGTGCAGTATAGCATTGCCTTATAGTTACGGCACTTTCTGACTTGGTGAGGCTAGTGCTGTAACTTCCATTGGGTGCTACACTGTTTGCTATGCCTGTCCTTCAGAGGGAGTTTTCTCAAGTCAATTTGGCATAAAAAGATTGTCAGAAATAGAGGTGTGCCCCACTCGCAGGTGCACTGCCCTGGTTCTTCTGCAGTGTGACTCCTTGTGTCCGGATGTTACAGTCATTCTCACACTTCTCTCTATGTGGAGACTGATATACGTCTTGGCTGTGTAAAATTTTTCGAGGTTAACACTCAAATGTCCGGGTTAGGAGGGCTCAGGGAACAAACTTTGTAAACTGAGGACTGCAACAGCATGATGATGTCTGGTACGAACCTCACTCACTTGAGTGTCTGTCCTCTGACTGGTTTCAGTTGACTTTGGTTTACCTCCAAATGGGAGTTCATGCCAGATAAGTTTTCCATGATGTAAGAGAGTTCTCATTTTTGGTTTTGGTATTGCCATACTTCATAGTAGATTTATCTTTGGAAATGATCTCAGGCTTTATAACGGCGTTCTCTTTGATTTTCGAAACAATGTCTTGATTTTGCCAAAGGAAAAGGGAAAGAGACTCTTTAAGCCAGCCAGCTGCCCTTTTGTTATATCTGAGATAAATCTGAACTTATCGTAAGTCAGCCCATCCGGTCACACCGACATCATTGTCTCTGATGCTGATTAATGAATCAGAGCTAACTTTAAACTGTCACTTCCTGATTTGCTTTTTAAATCCTATTTTAATGTCGGTTATATTGCAGTTTCAACATGTCCCACTTGTGAGAAACCTAAGCTGAGGGCTGCATTGGAAGCAGCCATCTGGCAGCAAGCCTGTTACACCACATTAGCAGCCAAAGAGCTGGTCCAAAACTACATCTGTTCACCTGAAAGAGCTTCCACAGTACAAGCAATAGTGAGGTACAGAGAAGGACTCAAAGAATGAAGAAAAAAAAATCACAGTGGATGTCATAACGACCTGGGTTTGTTTATGTAACGTAGGGGGCTGAATCATATCTCAGCCTTTCATCACCCGGCCCTGGAACAGTAGTACTTTAATAATGTCTAATGACAAAAATATGGAAAAAATTAGAAGCCAGAGCAAACGAAGAGGAGGTTTTACTGATGCAGATTAAGTTTTCTAAATGCCAGTCATTGTTTATTTTTGTCCAAAGCTCGCCTTTCTCATTTATTTAACAGCTCAGACTCTTTTTTTTCTCTTAATGGCTTGCAGTTTGTAAGGGTGATCTTTTTTTTTAATATATGAAGGGCATTTAATACTTTAAAATTGTTCAATTTTTTTTTTTTTTTTTTGGCACATACTTCTAGAGGAGTTCTTCCCAGTCTACCTGCTGTTTCTCTAAAACTGAGGCTGGAATGTGGTCATTAATCTCCTCTTCCCTCTTCCCTTTTGAATACACTGTGGCTCTCAGACCTCCCACCTAGACACAAACTCATTAGGAACACAGGCGATCAAGAGCTTTAGAAACAAAATTGATTACTGAATGCTTGTGGTATATGACATTGCAATGTCCTAATTTGTCTCTGGAAAAGCAGAGTTTGGTTTTTACGCATAACAATCCTCCAAGCTGACCTCTCCGGCCTACAGAAGGTCTGGGTCTGTCAAAGGTTGGAGGACATTCTGGTCCACTTTCTGGTGAATGTGTCTTCCTGCCAAGCCTGATGGAGCCAGCCTGGCTTATGGCTTTGGGGAGATACCTTGCTGCAGCATGATTCAGGAAGCAGCTGGACGTGGCTCATAAGGGATGGATACCATTCCACGAGCACCATTGTAGCACAAACCACAACTGGGTATCTTGGTGTCCTTAAGTCTTGGAGATTGTCATTGTATTTTAACATGGAACATAAACACAGGCCCTATGCAAACAAAGGTAAATGCTTCCTAAATAACTGTTCAGATCATGCCTCCACCCTAACAGCCATCTTGGGGAAACAGGGTGTAAAGAGACTGATTGACAGTGATAAGCAAGGGTCAGATCTGAACACAGGAGGACTCAGCTTTTATTCTTGGTGATTTATTTAGTGCAGAACAAAATAATTGAGACTCCTCTCTACAAATGCAGAGCCAACTGCAGGAAGCTTCCCTCACAGGTTTTGCCTCTGCTGTGGTAATCTATCTGAATAGGTTCTTGTTGAAGGGAAAGTGAGGCTGTAAGGGATCTGAGAAGGCCAGGAGATGTAAGGCATGATTATCTCCATGCTAATCCTGCAGACATTTGTTGGGCTGGTTCTTAGAACCCTTTACTGACGGAAACTGCCTTTGTTTCCTAGATAAACTTCCAGTACCCCTACCATGAGCAAGTTCCTTCAGTCCACCTTCCTTGATGCAGTTTATGTTATGGCTTCTTTTATAATCTGCTGTGGACATGGAGGACGTGTTATTCATCACTTCTTTTTAACTTCTGCAGGAAAGCTTGCTGTCCTGCCCTCTATGTACACCTAGGGGTGATGTTCACACTGGCAGGGATCAGCACCATGTCTCCAGATGTGTTCCCTAATTTCCTTTGGAAAGAAACCTGAGCAGGGGATATGAAGGCTTGCTGATGGATCTTTTGCTGTGGACACTCAGGTGGACCAGACATAAAAATGTACCTACCCCACAGAGATCAACCTAAAGTGAGATGCCCTTAAGGACCATTGCATACAGGATCTGTCACACCATCACCTCAGAAGCTGATGATTTCTTAGGTTACATTCATAAAATCAAACAAAAGAATGGACACAGGACCTCAGTTTCTTGTGATGTGAAGCTGCTGTGACTATCCTAGCCCAAAGCTGACAAGCTCTGAACCATTTCTGTGTTTGATAGAGGAGTTGGCCCACAGCAGAGACCTTAACCAATACACAGCTTGGAAATGAAGAGAACTCAGTATTGTGTATGCGATTAAAAAGACCCAATTGTTCTTAAGGGTGGAGAACAGATGTGCTCTTCTTCGTTGTATAGGTGTAGCCTTGGATTTTGGCATCCACCATCTTTTTGACTATATCCAGTACTGATGGGACGCTGTGTTCGGGACAGTTAACACAATGTTATTGCCATTGTCTGCTACGTCCGCATTATACATCCAAACAGCAGTGCTGCTTTGGGAAGAGGACTTCTTATAGCAGCTGCTATGACACAGGAGGTTACGAAGGCCTGCCCCACTATACATGCAGGGGACCAAGGCAGATAATTCAGAGTGTGGAACTGGCATGGTGTAAATCAGAGCACAGTTAGAATCAGCATCTAGAAACTGGCAGGACTGTGAAACTGAGGATCAGTGTTCCCCTTGCAGACCACTTCTAGCATGTAGTTTTTCTGCAGGCTGGAGCCATAATATTTTTGGAGAGTTGGTCTTTATGTCATCCAGCCACAGAGGAAAACACTATGGTGATGCTAGTCTTGAAATGCTGGTGAGACTGTATACAAGTGTCAAGAAAATATATGATACAAATATGAAGTTTTATTTGTTCTATGGTCCTGGAGCCCAGGACCATGTTTTTAGGCTTTCTCTGCAACTCTGAGAGCAAAACAATTATTTTATGTTGAAGGAAAAAAGAAAAAAGAAAAAAGCTTTGATACTGTTTTGTAACTGTTAGTAACTGCTAGCTGACAGGAACTGAAGCTTTAAACAAAACATCAGACATTGTGAAGCTTGTGATAAAAACTGCAAGAGATGGTAGCTCCGCACTTGAGATCCTCTTCCAGCACTGACAATTCCCTCCGGCAAGGAGCAGATTTCACAATGGCAAAGAAAGAAGAAGCTGGTCAATGGCCAGCGGACAGTCTGTAAACATTGCTGATTAGCGAACTGCCCTCAACAGCAGCAAGTGCTTCAGGCGTGGAGTGCTGCAGGGCTGAGGCGGGGAAAACCATCACAATCACTCCTCACAAGGGCAGCAGGTGCATGAAAGAGAGTCCGGTGGAGGTTGGTAGTGTCATGTGTACAGCAGCTCGTCCTTGCTCAGGAGTAAACCTTGGCCTTGATCAAACGACCAACCTTGTGAACAAAGACAGATTATTAGTGCAGCTTCAGGGCCTTGAAGAATGGATACATACAGCTATCACTTAGGTTGTTGTCTTCTCTTTCTCTGACAGAGGCACCTACTGAGGGCTTGCAGTCCACTTTGTCCAGATGGGTATCTGCAGCACCTCACTCTGTTTCTTGGTAGGTATCACCAACACTGGTTGTAGCAGAAAGAGATGGGAGAGCTGCAGCAGAGCAGCTTGCATATCAGTGAAACCAAGTCCATTGTTTCCAGTCCTCCTACATCCTGATATGGAAAGGAGCTGGCAGGGGAGGAAGGCCCGCTGGGCCACAGGCACAACAAACCCCTTCTTCCTGAATGTGGGCTGCCAGTCTGGACCCCGTGGACAGCAAAACAAATCCATGCCATCATCTGCTATTCTGAAGGGATAACCCCAGTGTAGAGAAGGAAGGAAGAAGCAACAAAAACAGCAACAAAAAAGTGAAAAAAGTGGATTCTTCATCTGGGCAATGGAAATGAAACTTGTATCTTGGTTTCTGAGCAGCCCATCTGCCGGAACAGCTGTGTGCATTGCACAACTCGCTACTGTTAGCAGATAACTGACTCACCACAGCTAGAGGGTGAGCAGGACAGACCTAATACTTTCCTCAAGGAGCTAGATTTGGTCTTTGGGCAATAAATCCACTTGAATTTTCTCATTTGCTCGCTCGCCTTGGCAGCCAGTTCTGCAAGCTGCTGCAGCCAGCCTGACACAGCTGGTAACTGCAGGTGGCTTGTAATTCTAGGAAGGATGGTTACCAATTAGTGATAGCAAAGTGTATGCAAACACTGCTGAACTGTTATAGGAGGTTTCTTGTGACCTGATAAGGAAATGTTCTTTGTCACAGTATTTTAATAAAGGTTTTGTGAACAATTGTCACAAAAACCTGAGAGAATCCCCCCTTTTGGAGGAACATTTGCAGTAGGTTATAAAAGGAAAGAGTGGCACAAGTAGTATTTGCAAAAATACTGCATGCGTAGTGCTGAAGCTCCAGGTGAAACCCCATCTCACAAGAATAACCACAGGCTGTGGAGGGTCTGATACTCAGCTGTGGAGAAGAGTGAAGTTCATTTATGGTAGAGATCAGTCACAAGGAGTTTTCTTATTACAGAGACTCCTGCAGCAGGCAGGGTTTGTTCACTGCTGTCCTCCATCAGCCAAGGAACATTACCAGCTTCATCCATCACCAGTAAGGCTGGATATTAGAGCACAATTTCTGTGACTCCTAAAACACACACCGTATGCTCCTCTGGCAAATTACCTTTAGCAGAGGCTCCATTCCTGGCTGGTGAGCAAGACCATGAAGAGCAATCTGTCATGAGCAATGAGCAGCAGAGCCCCTTGATGCACCTAGCTCCCTCAAATCTCGTAGGTAACTACGAAACACACGGATGGCACCAGTGTTTAGGACCAGATTCTTCTTTCCTACACACCTATCTTCAGTGATTGCTCAGTGGATGCAGCTAGAGTGACAGATGCACAGGTGTCTTCAATTCCCTGAGGCTAACACTGGTGGAGCATTGGCACTGCACCCAGGTTGTAGGAGCAACCAGCCCAAAGGGTATTCTTTGGCAGCATATGCTGCTCAGAGCTTAGGATGCAGCCTGCCTGCAGGCTTGGACACCTGCTGTGGTGTCAGGTACACATTCATATTTTTCTTCGACAAGAAAATAAATAGAAGAAAAAGGAGAGAAAAAGAAAAGAAGCCATAGTTCCCTCCATGTCTGCAAAATTGTTCTTGGCATTTCTCATTTAAACCCAAATTTAGAACACCTTTGGCCTTTTGTAGCAGGTAGCAATCGATTTTAGCTCCTGATTAAGTTCCAGCTTGGGTTCTCTGTTGCTTTCGTTGCTCAAAATTCCTCTTGCAGTTTCAATTAGATGCAATCATTACATTTTCACTTCCTTTTCTGAGCTGTTGAGTAATATTAGTGTGCATTGTTCAGTTGCTCTCCATTATCACAGCGATGCTTGCCCTGTCCTCATGGATGATGCAATGCAATCCTCGCACATAGCTTGAATACCAATTTGCTGAATCTATGCAGTGTTTTGAGATGGTTGAGTTGCTTTTTTGACAATAATTCTATGTAAATCATTATTATCAGTGTGATATTTCATAGCAAATTAAATATTTGTCCAAAAAAATAAAGAAACTGAGAACTGAGTTTAGATCTCAAACAATGTAAGATCCCAATGGCGCTCATTACTGAAATAGCTCTTGGCATCTTCATTTTATTGGGCACATGCAATTGGATTTCATGCTCTCCCATGGAAAAAAATTACTCACGAAACTAGACAGATGATCTTAAGGCCATTCATGACCTTGTAGGCCATGATAGTTGCCTGTTTCATACTGTGAGGTTGTCTTCCTTCAGAAGAGAGGGCCTACAGGGCAGTTTATGGTTGCTTGTGAAGTAGACTGAGTTGCCCCTGTGGCAGTGTGAAGAATTGAGTGCTTCCTAAAAGAATGCAGGTCTTTACTTTCAAGTATTAGTAACTCCAGTCCTCATGAAGATAAGTGCACTGTAGCCAGGGAGCACTGTAAATTGCAATGGAAATCGATTGTGCCCTATTGCATACACACATGGCTTCACTGGACCTGTGTCAGTTTTAGACTGCCCCCAGAAGCCCCCACTATAATTATCTCGTGCAATGGTTATCACCAGAGCCTTGTCACTAATTGGCAGGCACTCATTATGTTTTCATACTGCTTGGGGGAGTTTTATCTTTTTCGCTTTGCTTTCATATAAGCAGTATATTTCCCAGAAGTTAACACCTATATACTTGTTTGTAGATTTCTTCAGTGAACAGTCTGTCATGAGTTTTCTTGTAAACACTTGTCTGTGGGCTTCTGTAATTCCCGTGATGTGGTACAGTGGGTGCAGGCGTACATGGTCGGGCCACTTACACACACACAGGCAGCAAAAAGTGTTCTTTGTTAGCATGGACTTGGGGCCAAAACTGCATTTGGCCCCATTTGATACAGTTGTACTTCATACTGTAGTTCCATCAAAAGATGGTTTTAAAAGTGCTAATACATGACCAATAGATGTCATTAGCACATTAGGGACTGTATTTATAAGCACATGAACAATGCAGAGTTCCATTCGCAGCCCATGTGAGTGACTATTGTTCTCTCCTCACCCACTAAGCACTGAACTATGGAAACATGCCTGAACTCTGTGCAACCTGTGATGCACTGAGTGGCTAGCTGGGCTGGAAGCCTGATTCACCAGCGCTCTTTGACACCTGGTTCCTTTAAACAGGAATTCACCTGTCCATTCAGATGACTGCTCTCTTTTTCCTGTTTGCTCAGCTTTGACCAGGGCACAGGTGCAGTGCTGGCTGCATGTCTGTAACAGCCTCCAGCAGTGGCCTCAGCCTGAACTCTGAACCAGTCTGCTTCTGTAATGTTGGGTGAGGACCTCAGCATGCTTTCTGAGTCTTCCTGCCTGTGCTGCAGGTGATTCACCACCAATTGCAGGCAGACCTGCAGGTCTGTTTGCACCAGGTTGTAATGCAGGCAGCACCATACCTTCATGGAAGAGCTTCCCCACTGCTGGAGATGGGCAGCTGCTTGTTACTCCACCTCTGATCCAGGCCGAGCATGCATCTTTGTCTCAGCTCTTCCCATCTGCCATTTTATCCTTCTCCTGTTCCTTCTGGCTCTTGTTTCTGATGACTGCTGTTAGGTGTCTCAGCATAGAGCAAAAAAGAACCTGGGTGCCCACCATGACTTTTTGCTTATTTATCCTCATTAGCCTTGTATGAGCAAGGGAATGTATCACTGCAAACTCAGAAAAGCCTAGAAAGGTGCTTGAGGTGCTCAGCCCCGCTCCAACTGCACCCCGAGGAAACATGCTTTACCAAGCAGAGACTGGGGCAGAAGATTGTTGTACTATGCAGAACAATATGTTATCTGAGCCCAATGAAAGTAGACCGAAGCACCTCATCATGCATGCAGCTGTTCAAACACACCTCTTGTCCTCCGCATCCTACTGGGGACAAAGCATTTTGATCAGGACAATATACCAGCCCAGCAACAAGGCAAGGATCAGAACCAGAGCTGGTACTGAGTAAGCTAACATCATAGTCTCTCCTTCTGCCTCAGCCACTCTAAAGCACACCTACAGTTCTTAAACAGTTTTTGCTTTGAGTTTATGGCTGGGCCAGGCTCTGAATAGGAAAGAACTAAATACATAATACAAGGTAAATAACCTGAAGGTAAATAATGTGTTGCATAAACAATAGACAATGTGCACTTCCTGATATTTGCACCATTGGCACATATTACAAAACATGCAAACAGTCTGGCAGGGGGGGGTGAATCCTCCAGATATGAATGGAAAACAAACAGGAGATGAAAGAGGATGAGAAACAAATAGGCCGATGAGATGATGCTCCTGCCTGAGAAACTTCCATTGAATGGCACTGTCTGCCAAGGAACAAAAGCTCTGTTAGGAGTGCAGCAACTTGAGGGCTCTGGAGGAGGCAGGAATGGGGTAGTAAAAGGCAGACAAGAAAGGGAAAGGGATTTACATGTGGGTAAGGAACGACTGGAGACCATCTGTCAACTCCATTTATTGGGGCTCTTTTGAACCTGGCACAGGAGCCAGGTTTTGCTATGCCTGTGATGCAAGTTTGTCAGTTTTCACTCGTCTCCTTTCCTCCTGTCATGTGCTGGAGTAACTGCATAACCAGACTGCTTTTGGGCTCTGTCAAACATTCACCCTTTCTCCGCTGCTCTCCCCCTTGTGCTGGCACTGCCATTCTCCCAAAGCTTGGTAAAAACTGAAGGCACATTACTTGGCACAGCAACAATGACGGGAGGCAGAGAGCCATCAGAAATGGTGTGTGGCCAAGCACCCTGCTGTTGCTATGCAATCCCATGCCATCTGCATCTTGGCAGAGTATCTCCAGATTGATCTGTCAGCACAAACCCTGCCTCCAGTAGCAGAGCCTTCCTGAAGTGTGACATTTGCCCAGGCTCACAAGGGCACTGTGGGATTACGGATTGAGGGTGTAAACTTTATGAGGAACCAGCTTTCTCTGTAGGTTTGCTCTGGAGCTGCACCCTGAGAGGCCTCAGGCCTTGCAACCAAGCCTGGTCTTAATGAGAGGAACTGTGCAGGAGGCAGCAGCTTGAATGCTGCCTCCTGCAGCACTGGGCAAGATGGTGTGCCCAAGGCTTCCAGCCACACTTCCATGGACAGCTCCAGGCTCCTGGTGCCAGTGGTGTGACAAGCTGCTGCACCTCGGTGCCTGCTGCTGAGGATGTGGTGAGGTCTCTGCTGGAAATCCTTTGCTGTGCAGTGTCACAGAGGGTATACGGAAGAAAGCTGCTCTGAGTTAAATACCCATGTCTGTTTGCTACCATCATTAGAGTACAGGTTCAAATTGTCTCATTTCACACTGAATCATCCTCATTTCTGAGCAACAGAGAAGTCTTGTAGCAATTTGGACAAGAATAATATCCCGTTCTGCATTACTAGCCGTGCTCAGACAGACAAACAAGTTTATTTCAGCCTCAGACCTGGGCTTGTAATTTAGACCCAACACTAGCAGTTGCAGTGACTGGGGAGAGAGGAAAGGGAGAAGTGACTTACTGCTGTGGTAGGAGAAAAGGAAGAAGCTTGTGACCTATAATGATAATATATGACCTATAAAATAATATAGTGTTTGGCAGAGCTTTGGATAAAAAGTCAATGAAGCATCTCTGCAATAAAGTGAATCAATTCATCTTGGTAGAAGGTTATTTTGTTAAATCCTCTTCTATAAACAATTTAGTAAGCTGCTCCCACTGGCATATATATCTTACTTTCTTAGGCGTAAGGCTGCAACTAATTCTATAGAGCTTTCTTCAGCTACACACTTACAAAAGATACTTCTGGATATCTCCTCAGCTCACAATCATAATTGCTTATGAACATCATCCCATAGAGGTTATACACATGAATAACACTCCCATCCCTATAGTTACTTTGGCTTCAAGATCTTACTGCTACCAAAGTGAGAGGTTTAAACACTTCTTAGTGTCTTGGCTGAGGCTATAGAGCTGGCTGAAGAAAGACAAAAAGTAAAAGCTGAACTTCTCCAAGACCATGTCTCTGCTTCACCTGTTACATGGTGGGGTTAATCCACATCAGCAGCCCAAAAGGAAATCTGGAGTTTCCATCTGTCTTCACAGAATGCACCACAGCTGGACCACAACGCCCTGAAATTCATTCTTTCCCACATACAGGAACAGAACCCACTCCTCAGTATGACCCTTGATGTATCACCGGAAAGAATTAAGCAGAGTTTATTAATGAATTTTATGTCTCATAAGATAACAAAACTTACTTTTGCTTTGCAATTTAAGGGAAAAAAAAAATCTATTAGCTTTCATGTATGTACCCTGCCTACATTAACTGTGAAAGCTATGGTGCCATATGGCAAAGACACCTGGCAAATTCTTATGTAACTCAGGAGATTTCTGGATTTTATGGGTGACAATTTCATGAAACACATAATCAGTGAACTGACTGGGGTAGTTGTTCTGCTGGACCTGATAGGCACAAACAATGAAGAACTTCCTGAAGACTAGAAGGCTGAGTGCACCCTTGGCTGCAAGGACCATGAGGCTGTGGAGTTCACGTTTCTGAGAGGAGTGAGCAAGATAAAAAGAAGAATCACAAACCTGGACTTCAGAATAGAAGAGTTAGCCTGTTACGGGATCTGCTTGGCACTGTCCCTTGCAAAACTGCCCTTTTAGGGGACAAGGAGATCAAGGAAAAGCTAGATGATCTTCAAGGACAGCATCCTGAGAGCTCAAGAACAAAAACTGCAGACACTTGAGCAAGTATAGCAATGAACACAGTGAACACAAATTTTTTGTCCCATCTTAAATGTGAATAGGAAGGACATGGAAGGTGAAAGCAGGGACGTGCTACTTGGAAGGAAACCAACACACCGTTTATGAATATAGGGATGGTATCAGGAAAGCCAAGCTCAGCAGGAGCTGAAACCAGTAGAGAAGGTGAAGGACAATAGTGCATTTCTTTAAAGACAATGGCAGCAAAAGGAAAGCTATGAAGATTGTGGGTTCCCAGCTTAATAGGGCAGAAGCATAGTGATGAGGATACAGTAAAGGCATAGGCATTAAAGGCCTTTCTTGCTGCTTCAAGACTCAGTGGACCTTTTTCTGTGCAACCAGATATAGTTAGATCCCCTCTGAGCAGAGATTAGGACAAGGTGACCTCTGGAGGTCCCTTCTGACCTAACTTGTTTTGTGGTAAGACACCCACAACTGGTGTCTGGCTCCAGATGTGCCTTTTTCTATGTATGTGTATGTGACAGTGGGGAACCAAATGGGGGTTAAACTTTTAGAGACCCAGCTTTAAGGCTAGGCTTTCTAATTCAGCTTTTTACCTGGACTCAGATAGCATGGCTAGCCAACTAAATAAACAAATACTCCATTCTGCATGTCTACAGGGAGCTATAAAAACAAAAAGCTGAGTTCCTTTGTGATGATTTTGTTACAGTCATGAGAGAGATACTATACTGGTGTCCTACGTTAGGAACACAAGTCAAATTGCCTGTTAGGCCTGATCACTGCTAAACCATCAGGAAGGCATGGTCATTCCTCATTGGGATGAAAGGCTAAGAAAGTCCTAAGATGACTGCTAATTAGCCAGTGAAGCCATATGTTCATGATTTCCAAGTATGGACTTTTAAATGACTTTTTTAATGTCCTTACATTATGTTCCATTTCTTTAGGAAGGGGAAAGGTGTGGTGTGGGAAGTGAGCCTTGAAACCAAGCTGTAAGCCTCAAGCAGCAATTTCACAAATAGAAAAGTTTGCCATGAGGCCAGGTCTCAAACTCTCCCAAACTTCAGGATTTGGTCTTAACTTTTCACACACACACACCCTTTTTTAATGCTTTATTTTCATTTTCCTAACTTCAAAATTGCATGAAGTTTTCACTGTAAGGGAAAGTGTTTGCATATATTTGAGCTATTCAGTACATGTATTTTTTTAAATTCAGACAAATAAATGTTCTATCTAGCAGAGCACAAGAGAGACTGGTTTGTCAGCATAGAAGCCTGGTTTGAGACAGATGTATCAGAGAGAGCTTCAGTTTATAACTCAGATTTTCTTTTCTCACTGAAAGAAAAAGGAATTGGTGCATTACATATCATTGTTTATGCTGAGAAATCACTTCACTGTACCCAGGGTGTGTAGATGTGTTATTCCCTCTTGTTTCTGTGTAACACTATTAAATCTATCCAACTTGCCATCAAATAAGTATTTATTTTCTCAGGAGTACCAAAATATTTCCAAGGTGGAGTGAGAAACAGAGAATTTCACAGCTGATGTGTGTTTCCCTCTTGGAATGACATCACCATTTAATTCCTCCAGATATTTTGCTCTTTATACAATTCTTACTGAAAGAGAAAGCAATTGCCTTTTGCCTTAAGGTGGAAAGTTTTAAAGTGGCTTACATCAAAATCAATAAAAATCATGATGCGAGAAATAAAGTGCAACATACAAACTGTGATTTATAATCAAACACTTTTATCTATGGCAATTTCAGGAACTCCAACAGACATAAGAATTATCATTCTTTGCCTTTTTTAGCACTTGAGGTAGGGGGTGTTTGTGCCTGAGGGTTGGTTTTAAGAACTTCCTTTGTAATTTAACTTTATCCTAAACATAGACATTCTAATGGGAGGATGGTTGGACTAGATGATCTTCTCGGTCCTTTCCAACCTTAAGATTCTATGATTCAATGATTTATGAAAAGTGAATAAGGTTTCTACAATTTTTACAAAGAAGGGAAGGGAAGGGAAGGGAAGGGAAGGGAAGGGAAGGGAAGGGAAGGGAAGGGAAGGGAAGGGAAGGGAAGGGAAGGGAAGGGAAGGGAAGGGAAGGGAAGGGAAGGGAAGGGAAGGGAAGGGAAGGGAAGGGAAGGGAAGGGAAGGGAAGGGAAGGGAAGGGAAGGGAAGGGAAGGGAAGGGAAGGGAAGGGAAGGGAAGGGAAGGGAAGGGAAGACTTTCTTGATTTCATGTCAACAATCAACATATGGCTCTGTAGACACAGACTTACACAAAATGATTACAAAATGACTTACACAAAATGAGTGCAATAAAAAGTCATCATACAAAATAGTAAGAACTGGTGCTTATTTCAAGGACTCGTGTCTTTTGTAACCTGTTGTCATAGGTTTCAACTCATGGATGAGAGGCAATTCATAATGAAGCAGCAGAGATCTAGCCTCTTAGGCAGAGTAACTCCAAAAGCCTGTGTTACAATTCACATGGAGGAGGCTTTTTGCTCTGGGCAAATGTGATGAAATTCATATAAGCAGAAACTTTTGGCTACAACTCAGATCCGATCCACGTTTGAAGATGTAATCCATGAGGGATTTTAAGGCTGTTTATATGGATTAGAGGAGGAGGAGGATATCAGAATAAAATCCTCCCATTGACCCAAGTTAACTTTTTGTCACTGAAAGGTCTTGGACATGCCTATCAGAAACAGTTGGAAAAGAACATTCTTCGCCATTGCACAAAATGTAGCAGTGATTAATCTCCCTCATTTTCAGTAAAATGTTTTTCTTTTGTCAAAAGCCCACATTCTCCCCAAGTTTTGGCTTTCAGATGAAATACCAGAACAATCGGAGGGAGGCATGCTGCACAGAAATGTTGATTGAATTCAAAACCTAATTTTCCTATCCAAAATAATTTTAAAAAAAAAATTGCTTTCCAGTGAGTCCTTGAACTTCCTATATCCTTTCCCTTTTCCCTTAGAGGAATTGAGATTTTGATTAGAGACCAGTAGAAGACGAAGGTAGAAGGAAACAAACCAGGTTTAAGTATGCAAACACAATTCAAGTATATAAGCTGATGAGAACTGGTTTAGAGAAAGAAGAGACAGATGTTGAAGCTCTTGAAGCCAAGAGCAAAGGATTCCTTGACTTCCGGACAGGAATAGGTTAACAGAAACTGCAACAGCTTGAGTTAGGCATGTGGTCTATGCAGGTCTGAGAAAGCATGGAGGAAAGAGACAGTCTGCACCTCAGAGGAAAACAAAATCATCCACATAGCTTTTTGTTGAGTGAGTGAATCAACAAGTCAGCCAGCATCTGCCCTGCTATTTTCTTGGCAAGAATCCCTGTGGCAACAATGTCATACAAACTTTTATTTGGAGAGACTTTGAATCAGCTAATTAGAAAAAAGCTTAAAACAATGAGTGCAGAGAAAGGAGAAAAACATACTGCCCAGGATTCAGATTTTCAGTCAGGCAGTCTATATAATGGAACAAGGAAGAAAGCATGCCCAGGAGATTACTACTTAAGCAATTCCCCAGGATGTTTATAAACTCGTCTACAAAAATCTTCCTTTCCCATTATCGAGGATGGTGTTAGATACACTCCTCGAGGCACTTGTCAAGTGCAGTGGCCTGTACGAATATTTTGTGGCTTTAAATCGTATGTCTGTTCTTATTAACTTCAAATGTGCTCCTTTGGCTTTAATTTTTACATTTAATTTAGGTCTTGCTTGACTTTAAATCTGTTGGAGCTCTATAGCTACTTCAAGAGGCACAGGCATATTTGCTGATGCTCCTCTGGTTTGGATAGTATTTGTAGGGGCCTTGTAAGAACCACTGTAAGATCCCTGAGGTCATCACTTCTGACAACAGCTAGTGATTACCCTGGTCTGGGTGCATAAGAGGGCTAGTTTTTCTCACAGAAGCAACAGGCTGTCATTAAGAAATCACCTGTTGTTCTGCAAACCTTGGCTAATTGCCATGCAGATCACCACAGGAATTGTACATGACATCTTTCACAAGCCAGCCCTAGCTCAAAAGTGGTGGGCACCTCTAACAGGAAAAGGTGTATAAAATTGTGGTCAACGAAATTTGAAGAGATGGCAGAAATAACTTGGTTAATAATATGAGCTCTAACCCATTTCCTGATACAGTAGACAAGTTTCTGGGCACTACATTTGTTGTTCAGAGCAGATCCACTCCTATTCGGAAGCAGGAATGGACTTTCTGCCCATGATAAGCCATTTAACAACTTTCTATATCCCTTTAGGGTTGCAGTAGCTCTGGGTTAAGTAAGTGAGTGAAGCTTCAAAGGGGATGAATCTGGCCTTTCAATGGCTACATTTACATAAGTTCTCCCCCTTGCTACTGGGGCTCTTCCTCAGGTGAGCCTTAAAATAGTAATTTGCCTTCAGGTTTCCTTAAAGGTGAGTCCAGGAAGGCAGAAGTGCTGGCAAATGCTTTAAGGACATTTTCAATCACCTCCTTGTTTTTGTAGTCTCCTTTTATATTTTCCAGTGACAACTCTCTCCATCAAAGCTGCATTTCAATACTAGAAAATGATTTTTTTTCTTTCAGCAATACACTGTAAATCATTTATCTCATCTTCAAATGTAATATAGAACTAGGTTTTAAAACATTCACATGAAGATTTCCATGAAACTTGAAGAGATATTCTCCTTCCCTTCGGGCAAAAGGATGCCCTTCAACATTTTCTACTTTTGAACTAGGTAAAATTCATGTTTCTTCTTTTTCCACATGGGCTTGCATGCTGCATCTTAATTCAAAACACTCAAAAAACCATAAGGTCTGTAGTCTCATACAGTCCACTGGCAGCAGTTCATGACACATCCTGCCCTGGATCAGAGGCAGGAGAAGGTAAGCAAACATCAGTCTGCTACTGGAAGATGGTACCTGCCTAACAGAGAAACCCTCTGCAGAAGCATGGCAGCTTAAAGTACCCTGTATTCCTGCTTTTGACGGTCCTCAGGAAAGAGGACATGCACTGAAGTCTCAGCATATCTATAACCAACAGTCCAGAGAACCAAAGCTGTTGATAGGCTGAAATCAAGAAGTAGTGTCCGATGTATGAAGGAGAGAGAGAGTCCTCTGCCATCATACACACATATGAAAACAAGGCTGAGGTGTTTACGGAGTTGCATGCATATTTTTCGGTCTGTCAGACACTCCCTGTGTGTGGGCTATTGTTTGACTGCAAGTTCTAATAAATAAGAGCTGACATTCAATAGAAACCTCTTATTCCCCAGCTGCACAGGATGACAAACTGACTGGGCCAAATTCTCTGAGGCGGTACGTGTGCCATCTTCTGGGGGCTTCACCACGGCAAAGGTGACAGCTTATTGTTTGTGGGGAATGCGTTGGCCACGCTCTGCTGTGTATCTGAGCAGACTTTCACATTGCATAGTTAAGTGACAGAGACTATTAGACGCTGAGAAATGAGGACTTGCAGCCTTTAGAGGAGGGAGGTCTGGAACAATTTGTGCTGAGAGCGAAGTCTGGAGCCATGGGCAGCTCTTTGGTGGTGAAAACTGAAGCTGGAGTTAAGAGCTAGCAGAGGAAGGAAGATGGTTTTCTGGGAGAAAAGAGACAGTGCATTTGTGGCACTGCTCCAGCTCCTCTCCTTGTGTAGTGGGAGGCAGGCAAGACTGATTATAGTTTCCTAATGAAAAACATGGGTTATTCAGCCCATACAAGAAATCAAGTGCAGAAGTATAACATATTCAAAAAACATGTCTTTGGAGATTTATTAGCAACAAGCAAGAAAAAGAGAAAGGTCAACTGTATTTAATATCATGTGGTAAAGTATTAATAATCTCTGTGTAAACTTAAGTGAAATATCCTTTCCAAGCTTTTGGCTCTTTGTCCATTCTGTTGAATTTTCTTGCTTTATATTTGTATAAGATCATCTGTCCCCATTTTACAGGATGTATTCTCCTGTTACATGCTATAAAATAGAACCCCTCACAAGCAGAAAACAATACAAAACCTATTCTCCCTAGAAATGCACCCTTTGTTCCTGCTTGCCTCATGATTATTTATAGATGGAAGAGGATATATTTGTGGCATTGTATGTGGAGCCTTGAGGTTTCAGGGACTGAAATTTCTTTCAGTGTTTACATCCCATGGATGCTACAATCCAGCAGGAACCTGTCCTCCACCTGTCCTTCACCTCAGAGATGTCATGGAGAGGAGAGGAGAGGAGAGGAGAGGAGAGGAGAGGAGAGGAGAGGAGAGGAGAGAAGAGGAGAGGAGAGGAGAGGAGAGGAGAGGAGAGGAGAGGAGAGGAGAGGAGAGGAGAGGAGAGGAGAGGAGAGGAGAGGAGAGGAGAGGAGAGGAGAGGAGAGGAGAGGAGAGGAAGACATGGTGACAGTCGTGATGCCCTGAGCAGCAGGGAAGGCATTTCTCCCAGTTGCAGACCAGTGCACTGTGTCAATCACACTCCTGCAGTACCTAGCAAAGAGGGTATTAGATAGACACAGGCACTTAAGGGTGTTGGCACATTCAATTATTCGTCCTCACCAGTCTGCAGTAAGTTATCTCTGGGGATGTGTATACCCACTGGAGATGGGAAGGCAGCATCTAACATGCCTATGCCAAAGGACTCAAACAGGAGTCAGCAAGTATCAACTGCTACAGTTTCCGGAAAGTCACAGTTAATGCCCAGGAAACATTGCCAAGGTGAGAAGGAACAGTTAAGAAGTCTCAAATCTGTTTCTGTCCCTGCAGCTAGCACTGTCCAGTTTTCCTTATTATCGCTGGACCACGGCTTAAGCCTATACTAGTCATAAAATGGACGAGCACAGTCACATCTCTCTGTGTGTACTGCTTAATGGCTACTCCACTCCCCTAAAGATGTTTACACTCCTGGCCATCAGCTCCCTTGGGTGCTTAGGACAGATCTGAAGCAAAGCTCCAAATTCTTGAAGCGTTAGGGCAGAGATAGCTCCTTCCAGGGATTTCAGCCAAGGACTGGTCTCACTGCTTCTGTGTTATACCACTTCTAGGAAACTGATAGTGGAAGCATCACAGTATCTCCTGCTGGAGGCATGAACAGCGTAAAACAAATACTTGTTCTCCTGCCCCTGGCTTTATCTATGTTTCAACACTGCGAGCTGACAGCAAAGGTAAGGACAACAAATATACTTCCCCCTCCAAGCATCCAGCTCTGCCTGACAGGACTTCTGCTGCAGTTAAGTGATAGGAGAAAAAGGCCCTGTGATGATCACATACAAAATGAGGGCCAGAAATCTGAAAAAGCTGAAAAGAAATATGCTTTCTTTTCCTATAGAACTACCCTCTTTCCATAAAGTTTCTTGATTTTCATGTAAAAAAGCATTCCAATAAAGAAAAAAAGAGAACAGCTGTACCATCACTGCCTATACCATCTCTCTGCCATGGGTAAATTCCCTTAAAGAATGTTAGAGAAATGTCTTTTTTTTTTTTTTTTTTTTTTTTTTTTTTTTTTTTTTTTTTCCTGGTCCATTTTGCACTGCTGGAGGAAAGTAAGAGAACTTGGGTGGAGATTCTGGCTCTAATATGAGTAACAGCCTTTAGCTTACTTAAAGTTTCCTCTATTGCACATGCTATTTTGCTTCCCTCCCTTCCTTACATCCATGTGTTGTGGAGCTATACCCTTCTAAACAGCAGCTGTGCTGTTCCTCAGGAGGGAGATGGGATCTCTGAAGGATGAAAAAGCACACTAGTGGCCAACCCTTCTCTCACTTGTGCTGCCTGTGCAAAAGCACAGCAAACTGCTCACTCCATCCACTTCTCCCCCTGTCCATTTCTCAGTGAGAGTTTTGGTGTGCACTTAAACTATTCCAACTGAAGGAGGAGAGGGGGATGTTTCTGTTGTGCCCCATGACCAGCGCAGCAGTCCCTGGAGAGGGTTGTGCTTGAGTCCTCCTTTCAAGATGTGTGCAATTCCTAGGAATGCCAATTGCAGTGCATCATAGCCTAGGTTCAGTGGGATCATTTTTAAACAGAGATGAAAAAACACAGAGCTAACTGCATTCCATACTGACATGGGCTGTCAAGTCAGCTGTTTTATGGAACAGGCTGGGATAATAGACTTGTGTTACCCTGAGGTTGGATGGATTTCTCTTTTGCACACTGTTAAGCCTTTTTATTGCTCTCAGTTCAAGGAGGACATGCACGCTATTTTTAAAGATTAAATATTATCTGGCTGAATGGAAGAGGGGGAAAAAAATGATAGTAAAACTAGCAGAATTGGGAGACAGATGAAGATTTTTTCAACTAATGGTTAATTCTCCCTTGTTTTGGAAAGGAGATAGAGTTCTGCCTAGGAATATCCTTCTAATGCTGATACTGGTATAGATATATGTCAGGAAAATAGCCTCGACTAAAGAGATTTTTTCCTCCTGCAGTTTCGCTGTTGAGAGGCCAAATGGACAGAAACAGCCTGTGGGAAACCAGAAAGGCAAAGAGGCAAAGTGACTTTCTAAAGGTCACACATAGGTCAGTAGCAGAGCCAAATCTCAATTTTGGGCTTAATTAGTGGTTCTTCTTTCTGTTTAATGTTGCTCTCATTTTCAGCCCATGCAGCTATCCTTGCCTGTGTGATTATGCACATTGGAAGCACGCCGGACCAGCCTCTTTTTCTGTCTTATCATTTTGTATACTGTGACAAGCTCAATATGTCTGGGTCTGCTTTTCTTCCTTCCTCTTGCTCTGTAAAGTCTGCAATTTCTTAAAGCACTGCCTGTGTTTATGAGTGAATTCTCACTCCTCACAACGGGAGAGATGGAAGATAATTGAAACCAAATGTTTCATTTGTGTTAATAACGAGTGTCATTCTATTTTATGTCATGCTGTTTCATGCAAGAGCACTTCAAAGTGCGGAGAAGAATAGAGGAGAAGAACATCATAAAAGACCACTGGAGGCCACATAATGAGAACTGATCACAAAAGGAAAAGCACTCACAATGCAGACCTTGACCACAGTGTCACCAGGGGAAGAGACGTGAGGAGAGGATAACATACTGCAAGGCTGTTCCGGTGCTCTCATACTGAAGGGCTTCCAGGAGTGAGATAGAGGCTGTGTGGGACGACAATGTCTCCCCACTGCATGGAAGTCCTTGCCCTGCAAATCCTTGTTGGTAAGGGACAGTGTAAAGCAAGGCTTGACCTAACATGAGCATGCTGTTCTCTCTTATCTATGAGCGCAAGAGGAAATCACTCAGCATCTTCTGATTTTGTATTTCATGTCATTTGCATTCTTTAAAGAAACATGTTTTTTTTTTTTTTTTTTTTTTGGGGGGGGGGGGGAGGAGGAGGCATTCTTTTTTTTTTAATTTCCTCTTTACACAGGAGAAATACTCCTGATGCTGTATTAATAGCACCCAAGCCCTAGTCAAAAGGCAGCAGTGTAAGTTACTCTATTTCCTGCTGACCATGATTCATCGCAGCGTCTGAGAATGTCACATTCTTGTCTACTCTGCCACCACAACTAAAGGGCAGAGAAAGATGTCATGGACAAAAAACACATTCCAGCTTTAGATATTCTCTGTGAGACAGGTAGCACTTGTGTTTTCATAATCCAGGACATTAGACCATATTGCATGCAGCTGAAACACGTGGCATGGAGGCTTCATTTGGATATTGAATGTGATGGTTGGGCCATGGACTATGAATGAAGAAGAAGTAGGAACAAATTGTGCAGCCTCACACATGCATTCGGTGACAGAGGGCTCCTATAGTTGTCTCCTTCATGGCATTGTCAAGGCCAGCTTTGAGATCTGCAGTTCATGCAACCTGATTTTTTCTATGCACACCTTCCAGCCAAAGAAGCAGAGCTGTGCATGCAGCTTGAAATGTTCATTCATCTTAAAATTCACAGAAATTCATCCCAGTTTGTCTTTTGAGCTTCAACCTAGAGTTGGAACCCCTCACAAGTCAGAGAGACTACAAAGTTGGGAGTTCAGGTGATGATAGTGATGGAAGTTTTGAGCTAGGTGCTATAAATAGTGATTTTCCCACCTCTTGACCAGGGCCTGATGAATCATGCTTTGCAAATGGAGTAAATGCTGTAAAACCTGGGGTACTTAAGGAACTCCTGCTAATCTCTACTGCCTTGGGGTCCAATCCCTTGAGGCTCAGCACATGTGTGGTGTGCAGGCTCTGCAGCCACCCCTTTGCATGCAGCTAAAAAATGTGGTACTGTGGGGTCTTCATTTGGACATCCAGTGTCCCTCCTTGAGCTCCTCAGTAAATATTTCAGAAGAAAAGGTGTTTTGTCTTCACTGTGCCTTAGTGAAGAGATATATTTAAAAGATTTAGATATTAGAGCCAAAATTTGAGTTGTTTCTACCACTTATATTGTTTGGCTACTGGTTTATGTTTAAACTGGGTTTTAATATCCTGCTTTCTTCTTAGGCGATTTCACTTTAATTATGCAGACTTGCAATAATAACATTTAGCATCCTCTCCTGACCAAACTATGACACATTACAGCCCTTTCTACCTGAGATCTTGGTATTTCCTTTTTTATTTTTATTTTTATTTTTAAAAATATCTCAGATTAACTGCACAGATCTGGAGATTTTGCTCTCCAGCTCCTCCTAGTTCTGTCTGGTTTTGTTTCAAAGTATTGAATGAACGTATGCTGCAAGCCTGCAGGATCCAGTCCAAAGCCCATGTGAACTGACAGAAAGTTTGCCATCGGTTTTGAAGATGCTTGAAGTCCATAGGAGAAGAGAAACACAGAATGGGAGAATAAGTGGGAGTGTGTCCAGATAGCCCCCCAGTCTATGTGTTGTGTGCAGGTCTGAATCACCCCATGGTGTACAATGTTTCCAGTTTCTTTCATTTCTCATCATCAGGAATCTACAGCCAAAGGAAAGGTACATCTTACTACCACCCCAGCACAACCTTCTGTAGCCAAAATATTTCTTTAGGAGTGTTCTTTTTGGCTTAGAAAAATCTCCTTTTTTTTTTTTTTTTTTTGGGTCTTGTTTTGTTTTGAACAAGTGTTTCCCAAAAGTATTTCCCAACTGGATTGTAAAAAAAAAAAAAAAAGAAAAAAGAAAAAAGAAAAATGAAAAAAAAAATCTGCATAGCAATGAAAAGAATAATCAGTCCCTGCTGTTCGGCTCTTGTATTCTGCAGGCAGAGTTAATGAAATGAATATTGTCTAATTAAAGAGACCTTCATAACTGCAGGATCAAGCCTTCAGATGGAAATCATCAAACTCGGATAGCATGAAGCTCTCAGCTCAGGCTGAATCTAGCTCTTGAACCTGCATTCCCAGGACAGACATTCAGGATGGGGGATCTCTTTTAAATATGAAACTTTATCCTGACACTCAAGAAAACCTCTTTGTCCTTAATACAGTTAGAAGCAAGCTGAAATCCTGCCAAGCTCCTTCCCATCTCCTTCTCCTACAAGTTGCAACATCTCTGTCTTTGGAACATGGTGACTGACAAGAGGCTGAAGTTGCACTTGAAGCCTGGGGCTGCACTGCTGCTCTGACAATCTCCACAACCTTGGTTTTGTCACTGTGTAGAGGTATGGTCAGTTTTACCTTTGCTTTTCCTTGCCTTGCTATCCCACTGTAAAGCCATCATAAGAAGGCAAAAAGGTCTTCCTACAGGACTTTCTGTATAGGAAGACACTGATTAAGCTAAAGCCAGTGCTTTGCAGGAAAAAAGCTTGATTAATACCTGGTAGGAAGTGATTACCAAGCTTATCAGTTCAATGGTTAGAACTTAAAAAAAATAACTGAATATCTTCAACATATGATTTTTCTAAAAATATGATTTTGGTGACCAATTTTGAGAAAATAAGTTGAAAACAAATTTTAAGAATGCAGAAAGACAGCAACTTTGCTTTACAATAATCTCTAACATGTGTAAGCACCTCATTGTCTTAGAATCAATAAAACATTTTACTGAAAAAAAGTAGGCTAGGATGTAATTCAATACTCAGAGTGCAGGGAGTATAACATTCAGTTTCTATGATATGAACAACATTCCTTGAGCTTGTATTATGGAGTAAACATGCATTCAGAGGGCTGTTATACTTTTGAAGTAAAACTCAGATACTCAAGAAAAATCCACATTTCTATGCGCAAGTGGTTAGTAAAGTGTCTAGGCAATTCTGCAAGAATGAACTGGATGACATAAATAGTAATTCCATTTTAAAAAACTGACAATATATCTGTACTTATTATGGCACATGCACAGCTCATGGTCAATGTGCAATTCATACCTTTATTCTTAAAAAAAAAGATTATTTATTGGATATGAATATTCTTAATAAACCCCAAATTAGTCAAAATGTCAAATCTGCCTAGGTTTTGCCTATTTTGGCTGCACCCAAAGGAAAGGAAAAATGCACTGAAGCTGAAATGTATCTTTTATCAAATAAAAATTTCATTTGAATGTTAGTGTAGTCAAGCATAAAATAAAACATAAAATAAAAACATAATCAGGAAACAAGCATAAAATACTTGTACATGCAAAAAAGACAGCAAAGACAAAGAAAGAACAGACAAAGCAAAATCCTCACAGTCAAATGCTGACTTCCGTGGGGGACATGTAGACATTGCCCAATGGTAGTAGGCTTGCTGATGTTATTGACCTGTGTGTGGGGAGGAAGGAGAATGTTGCTAGATCTCTGATACGTTGATCAAGTAATGGGCTCAGGAGTTCAAGGTAGGTTATTCAAAGCGTAAGTAGTCCCCTCAGCAAAACACTGTAGTAACGTTGTTCTGAAACTTTCCTAGCAGTCTCTGTTCTGAAGTGTTGTCCAATCCCAGCCATCCCTGGGCCATGAGACAGCCTTTCAAATCTGCATAAAGGCTGTGGGGCTCCTGCTAATGGAGTTTGTCAGGTTTTAGCTTGGGGCAACCACACATCACAGCCACATAGTGTACAACAGACATTAGTGGATGCGGCAAAATCTTTCAGCACAGATTCCACTGTGTGGAATCGAGTGGACTCTTCCTTCAAGTTGACTGTTTTCCCTTTGACATCTGAAGGGTTGAGCAACTCACCCAACAGCTAGTGAAATCACTTTCCTTGCTTTCCAGATTATTTCAAATATTGATTCTATAGGAAGATTAGAAAGCTTAAATTCTGACCTTTCTTATGATATAGCTGTCTCTGAAGTCATAGAAAGTTGTACTTCATGTATTTGAGTCTAGGATTTGACTAAAGGCTCTTATTCCGTCATTTTCAATGGAGGCCACACTGCCAAACAATACCAGAAAAGAATACCAGTCCTTCTCTACAAGCCTGTGAGCATGCAAGCTCTGGGAAGAACAATCAATAGGGCAGTAGAAAGTAACATTGCTAGCTCACCCTGGGGCACAAGCCTGGCCAGCCTGGGCCTTCTCTTTTGTACCCTGACAAGCCACTATTATACCCTATATGGGAACTACTCCCAGATGGCTTTTAAGAAACTTTAGCTTTCCAAGGTACGTGGCATATGTTTTGCAGCTCTTGGCCACTTGAAGATTTTGGGATGTATCTCAAAAAAGTCAAGATGTCCACCCCTTACAGCCTGAGAACTGTGCTTTGAAGCTCTGGACGAGCTCATTAGCTGGTACAAAAGCCAGAAGAGCCTTGGGGATTTGATTAGAACATCAACAGCAGGTACTCAAATTTAAAAGCAGAAGTTTGTACTGGAGCTGTCTAGATTGTCTGCAGCCAATGATCTGATGAAAATACAATTCTTCATTTTTCTAGAAGATGTGCAAATATTCATTCGTTACTAAAATCAGTGCTACACATACCTTCTGTGTCTAGCAGAGGGAAAGCTTGGTCACACCAGCTTACAAACTGGTCAAGAGAATGCTCTTCAGATCTCAGTGTGGGGAAAGGGTTGTATTGTTATTCATCAGTGTTAAACCTGTTCATTGAAAAGGTGATGTTTTCCAGAGAAAAAGAATTACATTTCCGATGTGAATAGAGAAAAGGTTATCTCTACTGCAAGCTTAACTTTGCTTACTTCAGTGATGTAGAAAGTAAATGGGACTACTCCCTGCTTTATCTACATTCTTCTCTGCTTCCTGTCGAGAAAATCTTGTAAATCTGGACAAGAAGTAGGTGGAATATCTCAAAGATGGTATTTTTCCCCATCCTACACTCTCACAAACTTTGTTTTTCTCATATGAGCAGTATGTTGCTGTGATGTAAGGCTCAGACATTCTCTCAGCACCCTGTGGGTGCTGCTGGATAAGTAGATATTTTCAGCAGCAGGGAAGGCATGTGAGGTGCAGCTGTGGAGTCAGACTTTTCTCCTCCTGATGACCCCTTGCAAGTGCTCTGTGCCTTGACAGCTCGCTGTCAATTCTACTGCTAACAAGCTCCTCATCAAGCCTGCCTATCTCCCTGCCTCCCCAGTCAGGTGTTCACAAGTACACCTGCTCCTGACGAGGCCTACTCAGTTCATACTACGGGGATGCCTTCCACAATGCACACCATTAGAGTTTCAGAGGATCCCCTCCCTGTTTTCCCTCCTCCACCTCAGTGATATTTATTGACAAAATCTGCCTCCATGTATGTTATGCAGGACATTTCATATCCAAGCTGGAGCATATTATAAGATGCAGGGTATTCGTAGACACAGTGAAATGGCAGGCTTCACGTATGTCAAGCCAGTAAGAGCAGGCTGATACATAAAACTGTTCTGAACAAACTTGTGCAGTCCTAGACAACACCAGAAAGATGATTAGGGAGGGACAGAAGCCCTCTGTTATAAAGCCTTATAATTTAGATGTGCAGTGAAGGAACAGCGCCCTGGGACAGGTATTTGCTCCCTTCTTTCCTCCCCCTTTTCCTTATTACTTTTGCAGATGCGTTCTAGCCCTTTCCTGAGGCTTTTGGGACAAGTAGGTGTGACTGCATGCACGAAAACATACTGAGCCTCAGGTATCTTCATGAAAGAGACTGATTTCCCAGAAGAAATACATAATCGATCATTGTGTAAGGGCAGCAGAGAGGGCTCTCAACCAAGGTTATACTCTGTTAGTTGTAAGGGAAGTATGTAGAGAGAACACAGAACTCTTGCTAAGCCTGTTGTGTCCAAGGGAAACTGAAGAACAGATGTTCACAGACACTAAAAAAAGTATTCAATAATGGGGTGGGAGCTTAAATGTATTCAGAATTTTGGACTAGAGAAGCAAGTTTTGAAAGAGTTGCCTAAAGCCCCCATACTGAGGAGGCTTGGGGAGTCAGCTGGGCATATGACATATGATCTACTATGGATCTAAATTCAGGGCAATTGTTCTGAAGATTTTTTCAAAAGAAGGAGAGTCCCTGCGTGCTGAAAAATACCTTGCTGTTTCTGCAGATCTAGTTTGTTGTCTCCTGTCTCCGTGCGTACTTACATATTTTGAAAATCAGATACTATTTCCAGTTACAGAAATGCAGCTCAGGGGCCAAATGATTTCTGAGTATAAGTGAGAGGGTCAGTATTATGTCAGAGTCCCATGGGAGGGAAGGCTGTGCAATAAAGTGATCTCTCTCATTACTCAGCTAAATGGTTAAGTGAGAACTTGCCTTTCTTCCCCATTTGCTGATTCTGAGTGATATGAACAGCAGTCAGTCAAGACCAAGACATCATACTGGTGTAGCCCTTGGCCTTAACACCAGCACCCTGCACTGCAGCCTCTGGTACCGAGAAGTGATTGTGTCCACTCAGCTCTCTGTCCCCCAGATCACGAGGCTTTCAAATAATCAGGCAGAATACCTAAGTGGAAAAAAAAAGGGGGGGGGGGAGGGCACGTAGATGGCAAAAATGCATACACATTTGTAATAAGATAGATTCTTGGCTAGCTTTGTATTGGAGAAAAAAAATCAAGGTTAATTGGAAGATATGATTTATCATTGATGATGTTTCCAGTATTGGGAGTGGCTGGAACATGAGTAAGTGTTTTCAAAGCTGTTTTGCCTCATACCATTGATGGCGCCTGCAAAGATCATGCATATAGGAGTTTTCATTTCTCTGGAAGTACAGTTGTCTCTGAGGCTGGAACAGCACTCTGCAAGTGGCAGCAGCAGGGATGCTGGGTGTGCAGAGCTGCACGGTCCCGATTGGCTGCTGGTGGTAGAGTAAGAACCTTGTCCTCATCCTCCCCTCTGCTGTGAACACTGTCACTCCTCAGGAGGGCAACTGGTTGCATTGCTGTTTCTCTTGACAGAAAAGGCCAAAGGCAGGGAGGGAAGAGGAGAAGCAGCAAAATGCAGCAGAAGAAGATGTCCTCTGAGCCAAATGAACTGCAGAGAGGTCATGCACAGAATGTTCTCACCGAAGAGGGCCTCTGCAAAATTTCTGACAATATCCTAGCTGTTTGGTAAATCCCCCAGACTACAGGGTCTGCTGCTCCTGCTTGGAAGGAGAAATACCCAACTGAACTTGTACCAACAGCAGCCAGAGCTGCCCTGGCCCTCCCAGCCTCCCACCTTGTCCGCACATGGAGCCAGCAGGAGCCCTGTGAGGTGAGACATCTCTTGCCCCACCGGCCCTCACTCCCCACTGCTGAGCACTGGCACCAGGACATGGACCCACAGACTGTCCTCATCACTGCTGTGGAGGGAGCTTCTTAATTAGGGATGAGAGTGTTTGCTGCTCTGATTGACACCTCTGAGCTCAGCTGGCCTTTGGGAAGGGTGCAGCTGGCTGCCTCAACACCCCAGAGCTTCTGTAAGGAAGGGGCTTGCCACAGCTAAATGGTGTCAGAATCTGATGCTGTGGGGTCACAATTTGGTGACTAGAGTGCAAGGATGGGCACTGACTGCTTTGTCCTGGCTGGTTGAAAAATAGGTATGTCTCAAGCACCCATGCTCTCCTTTTAGTGCCTGACACATGAGGTTGCTGCTTGTGTCCTCTCATATGGATACTGTGTAAAATGTTTGGGTGGTCCAAAAACCTTGCACACACCACACCCAGACTGTGCCTCTGGAAGTAAAGTGTGTGTTTCCCCCTGCGCTTTCAACAAGTTTTGGTCACACATGCTATGGGAGTAAAGGTCTCAGGGCAATTGTGCTCCTAGATGATGTACAAAAAGCACACAGCCAGGCAATAGGAAGTCCAGAGCAGTTCACATCCTACTAGGCATGCAAGAGGATGAGCTTGCTCACTCTTCTGAATGTGACATTGAGGAGTAAGCACCACTGCTGCAACTGGGCTTTGGTCAGTATGGCCGTTCTAGCCTTGCACTGGTGTGATCCTACAGTGTTGGAGACAGCATGAAGTTATTCGTCCTGGCTGCAGCTCTCAGCCCTCTGCAATTCCCATTCGTCAATTTTCCTTGTGCAATGAAGGAATGCTGGCATTTTCTTGAGTTTGGAAAAGGAAAAAAATCATGTTTGGGATGTTTTGAGGAGAAAGAGATGGAGAGCTTTCCATTTAATTCCACATGGCATGAGAAATTCCAAAACAAAATCAAGGAAAAGGAGGGGAAGGGGACAGTTTTCAGTGGAATGGTTTTATGTATCAGCAATTTTGATCTGTTTTGATATAATAATTTGGACACTCTTGTTCTTTCTTATTATCTCTGACACTATTGATTTATATCTGATTTAATTAATACAGAGCCTGTTGGCTCCCATCTCAAAGCAGGTGTTCTTTGTCCTTCCCTTTGGCAAGCAGTATCTGCTCTCAGCTCCAGGCACACTGGAAGCCTCTTGGCCAGTATCCGATGGGGGTAATTGAAGGCTGATGGATTTACTCTGCTTCCCTGCAGGTGGCTGGCATGTGATTTCTGGCCAGCTATATCCATTGCATTCATATCCAAGTAAGAAAGTATCTACAGAATCATAGAAGGATTAAGGTTGGAAGGGAACTCTGAGCAGTATAGTCCATCTTCCTCTGCTCAAACAGGACCTCCTAGAGCAGGCGGATCATGTCTGTGTTCTAGTGCCTTTTGAAGATCTCTAAGGAAGGAGTCTCTACCATCTTTCTGGGTAATAAGTGCTAGTACTCCATTGCCTGAACTGTGAAGTGCTTCCTGATGTTAAGAGGGAACCTCCTGTGTTCCAGTTCATGCACATTGTTTCTTATCCTGTCCCTGAGTACAACTGAAAAGAGCCATCCTCTTTGCACCTCCACCTTGAGTATTTATATACATTGAGAAGATCCTCCCTGAGCCTCCTCTTATCCGGAATGAACAGTACTCTCAGCCATTCCTTCTAGGAGATGTGCTCCAGTCCCTCCATCATCTTTATGACCCTCTGTTGGACTCTTCCAGTATCCTCATGTCTCTTTTGTACAGGAGAGCCCAAATCTGGACACAGCCCTCCAGGTGTGGCCTCAGCAGTGATGAGGAGAAAGGAAGGATCGCCTTCCTTCACATACTGGCAATACTTTGCCAGCTGCAGATCAGGATGCCATTAGCCTTCTTTGCTTCAGGGGCATACTGCCGGATACATTTTACTTGGTGTCCAACAAGAACCTCAAGTTCTGTTCTTCAAGATTGCTTTATATCTAGGTGACCACTAGCATGTCCTGGTACCTGGGGTTGTTCCTCACAAGGTGCAGGAACTTTGCATTTCCTCTTCTTGAACTACATTGCAACAAAAGGCACTGCTGATGGAAATGGTAGCACATCATGACTCTTTGCTTTCTAAATCAGCCCTGCAAGGGATGGTCAGCCTTGTGGCTGTTGCTTGACACTGTGGTTCTGTTCTCACCACAAGCTCTGCCTCTTGCCCCATCTCACCTTCCTGGGTACGAACTTAAACTTTGCAAAAGTCAGTGCACATATTTAGGAGCTCTGAGAAAACAATGACCATTTTGTAAACTTGTAATTTATAAGGAACTAATTTAATAAGGATATTAAAGAGAGGGAACTTCAGCCAACTCCTTGTATCTTGTAGACTGGGAAGGATTTCACTGGGGGTGTATTTCTGTGGGACAGGGAGAGGGGAACTGGTTCTGTGGGTTCCCGACTGGCAAGCAAGAAACCTCTGCCAGCCTGCCAGTAAAATGGGCTGCATTATGATCCCCTACCTCTGGTATCGTCCTCAGCATGACAAAGCTTTGCAAATGCTACTAGCAACCTGCTCGGCATTGCCCCATCCTTTGAGACAGATGTCCAAGCAGAGGCCCTGCAGCTCTCACAAGCTGTTGTTTACATACTCCAGGCTTTAAGCACTTGCAATTTTGTGGCCTGCCCCACACACCCTAAAAACTTGTCCTTAATAGTTATCTCTGGATTTGAAACTCCTGTGAAAACAAAAACAACTGGTTTTGGCTGCTCTACCAAACAGTCTCTCTCCTTAAAAAGGAGACGGATTTTTCTCTCTGGGTAAAGCAAAAGGTTACAACAATATTTAGTTTGAACTTTCTTGCATTTATTTTTGCTCACTCTCTCAGCATGTGCGTGTGTACATGGAAAGTACCTTGAAGTGAGTCAGCATTACTCAAAGTGAATCATTGGTCACTGCTTCTCTGGGACATTCATTCAGTGTTGCATGCAAGTTTTCTCTTAGTTCCAAGCCAGGATGAGATTATTTGTGCTGCTTCCAGACTGCCTGAGATTTTAAGGCTCTCGTTCAGAAACCTAACTGATACCCACTGGTATCTTGAAGAAAGCTTGGTAATAGACCACTAGTGCAGCAGTGAAGACAAATAGTGCCATTCTTTTAATAACCTCTCCAAGAGACTTGCCTTGGTCTGGTTTGGCCCACAGCATCACAGAAATGCTTGTTTCCTCACAAAGCGGAAGTATCTGTGTACGAGCGCTCAGCTCTCTTCCTGTCATTGAATCAGGCACACTCTTAAATCCCAGGTTGATGTAGATTTTGAAGTGGCTTAGAAGGCCAACTAAGAAGCATATAAGAAAGAAACAATTCCACACAGGAATGGCTGTGGAAAAAAATATATTGTTTAGTTTCTTATCTGCTTGTATACCTCTTATTCGGTTCTCAGGACACATCTACAGTTGCCCTTGCCATGAATGGTATCAAAGTGTGCTTTCTCTTCTCTTCTCTTCTCTTCTCTTCTCTTCTCTTCTCTTCTCTTCTCTTCTCTTCTCTTCTCTTCTCTTCTCTTCTCTTCTCTTCTCTTCTCTTCTCTTCTCTTCTCTTCTCTTCTCTTCTCTTCTCTTCTCTTCTCTTCTCTTCTCTTCTCTTCTCTTCTCTTCTCTTCTCTTCTCTTCTCTTCTCTTCTCTTCTCTTCTCTTCTCTTCTCTTCTCTTCTCTTCTCTTCTCTTCTCTTCTCTTCTCTTCTCTTCTCTTCTCTTCTCTTCTCTTCTCTTCTCTTCTCTTCTCTTCTCTTCTCTTCTCTTCTCTTCTCTTCTCTTCTCTTCTCTTCTCTTGCCTTGCCTTGCCTTGCCTTGCCTTGCCTTGCCTTGCCTTGCCTTGCCTTGCCTTGCCTTGCCTTGCCTTGCCTTGCCTTGCCTTGCCTTGCCTTGCCTTGCCTTGCCTTGCCTTGCCTTTTTTTGGTGAATTACTTCACCCAGTTCATTAAATGAACTTAAGGGATATTGATTCTTCCTTTAAAAAAATGGACCATAAAGCCCTGGGGAGGCTTTTTCTTCCCATTTCAAGAAGTCACAGACTTTGCTTTTCAGATATCAGCTCCTACAACCACCTTCCAAGGAGGATCAGTGTCTCCCTGTCAGGTGTCACAAGGAGCAAAACCCCAGCGTGGCTCCATCCACCAGCCAAGCCATCTCCGCCAAGGCCAGAAAAAGGGCTGGCATATTGCTGCTTCCCATGGGAGGCCAAGAGAAGTGCTTTAAGTGGGAAGGAGGATGTAGACCATGGCTTATCTCACCCATAAGGCTCCCAAGGACGCCATTCCTGCCAGCAACTGTTCGCTGATGTTTCTTCTCTGCCCACTTGTGACAGAGTCCAGCACTTTGGAAATCTGTGTTTCCTGCACACGTCAAAAAAGATAGCTAGTGTAACCAATCCCCTGTGGCTTTGGAGGACTTCTGTTGTGGGAGTACTGGTCTTGGGGGGAGGCTGACTTGCCTTTTTCCCTGTTTCCAGTGAAACTGAATTGTGGAAGACAACCCATTTCAGTTTACTTTTTCAGACAAAATTGACCCCACTTCACAGAGTAAAGGTGGAGAGTATAGGGTCCAGCATGCTTCCAGCTCTTTTGGGTGGTTTCATATAAGGTATGAAAGCTAGAAAATATCTTAGTGTTTAGTGTGTGCTGAGGGTAGAGTCTGTGTGTGGATTTGGAGGTCCAGTGATGCTGGGACAGAGACCATAGGCACGACTGGGCCAATCCTCCTGCTGGGCCAGCTTCAGTGGATCCACAACCATGAGCAGCAGCAGCCCCAGCTTGGGCCTGTGCAATGGAGAACTCCATTTTCCTTTAAGTCCCAAATATTAGCTGGTGGACAAAGGGAAGTGCTGTAGAACCCCTCAGCTCTGGCCCTGTTAGAAGCAGTTAGGTAAATCTGACTGCTTAGGGGCAGGGGAGCAAGGCTGGTCCAAGAGCCTTTGGCAAATCTGGATGGGCAATTCTGAAGCCAATGCAACTGGTAGTAGGTTTTTCAGATCAGAATAATGCCGTTTGTCTTGCCCATTTTGAAATACCAGCTGAAACTTATTGGGAATCCTCCCTCTGGCTGCCTACTCCATCTGTGTTTGGTCACCCTTGCAGTTTTGACTCTTTCAGGAGTCGATGAGGCTGAGGATGGAGGAGCCAGGCTGTTTCTCTCCTCCCCTATTGCCAGCTGAAGAGCTGGTGGGCTGGAGTGGCTCCCCATCCTGCTGCTGGCAGGAGTGGGAAAGACACAAAGCAATCTTGAGCTCACGAGCATCCACTGGAGGGAGGCTGAGGAAGAGCCCTGCTGGTGAGATGCTTGGAAAAAAAAGAGAGAAAAAGAAAAAGAAAAAAAAAAAAAAAAAAAAGAATGCTGGCATTTATGAATGGCTTGGCACAGCATTTGGACGTGATAACTGACACAGAGTTTCCAGCTGTCTCACGTGTCCAAAGGAGAGTGGCTAATATGCCCAAGCTGCCTATTGCTTTAGTCATTTTTCTTCCAGAGAAAGGCTTGCGGGGGGGAGGTGAAACACCCTGCACAAAGACTTTTAATTTTTTGTCTAAATAGACAGATTCAGTGCATGCTGTGAAGGGACTACACACACAGAGGCAATGTTAGGACACCCAATCTGTGCTATATGAAAACAGAGTAGGGATGATTTGGAGCTCTCAGTCATAGAATCATAGAATGGTTTGGGTTGGAAGAGACTTTTAAAAACCCATTTTTAAATAGATTTTGTGACGAGTAAGGAGGAAGGACGGCGTAAGTTAAACTAACCACTGAACCACAGCTTTTGATGACCTTAGCTATAAAGAGAACGAGGGCTTGGAGGGCAGGAAATTATTCCTATGGCTTTTGAGCATGTTGTGGCTAACTGGGATTTATTCAAGAAAGACAGGTATTGCAGGGTGGGGTGGGCAGAGCAGAGGACATAGAAGAACATCAATAAAAGTAGGATTAAAGTCAAATACAGGATTAAAAAAGCCTGTGACTCTCTTAGAGGAAAAGGTGATGGAATATTAATAATCCCTCCGAGATATTCTCAACCAACAGGAAAACAGGGTCTGCCAAATCCAAAATGAAGTTACTCTTCAGTGAAAATTTTTACTGAGAAGAGATAAAATTTTACAAGGGGCTTGTAAAAGGAACTCCTAATGATTTACTATCTTTGCTATAAGCCACTGGAACAGACATCTGTGCTGGTGATCCTGTGCAGTTTTCCTAGCCGCAGACCAAATAATGGTAATTACATCTCTCAATACCTCTTGAAATGGTGTCTTATTTTTCCACATCTGGAATGCTGGAATCATAAAAAATAGTGAAGTAACAACCATTATCACTGCATGCATTATCTATGCGAAGTGCACGTCAACTAAATTAAGTCAAACATGAGAGAAAATGCATGCCACAGATCTTGTTACAAGATCCTGAGAGGTCTTTGCATGTCCCATATCTTCACGGCACAAGGTTCTTTGGGGTCTTTGCCAGCCATGCAGAGTCACACCAACTGAGAAGGCGAGTCTAGAATTTAAAGCAAATTTGAACCTATCTGAAGGATGCAGCTTTTTGTGCATTTGCAGTCCTTCTAAAATGGTAACTTACTGCTTTCTTACTAATGTTTTTGGTTATATGCCACTAGACAGACTTTCATTTTTTAGCCAGTATTAGTGGATAAGTTGTTTTTTAATATTAAATTTAATATTGCAGATTTCATCTAGTAGCAAAAAAATGGCAACAACCAACCAACAATCAACAACAACAAAAAAAGAAAATGCAGTGCAGAAGGTTGAACACTGACATGATATCTAAAGGGGCTGCAAAGTCACAGGTTTTTATGTTGCTGTGCTCATCTGCACAAAGTGATACAGTGATAGGCCACTTTTGTGTTCTCCTGTATTTCCAGAGTCCATTTTTAGCTGTAGGGAGAAAAGTGAAATTCACATTACTCCTTAGTAGGAGATAATCCATAGACCAATACATTATCAGAATACTTTACTTTTTTTTTTTCTTCGCTACTAGCATTTATTGGTTGTATTGCAATTTCATTTTGAGAACCTGATTGGCATTGTATATCTGAAAGCTGAAGCCAAATGTGATTTGCTCTCCTTGACATTGTTTCTGATTCTGCTTTTCTAACTTCTTTCCAAAGTCTTCCTTCTGCGATATATGAGTGTTCTGCAGTCACATTATGAATGAATAACATTGGTCGTACCAAGGAATAATCAGCTGCAAGAGGCTTTATTTATTTGACAGAAAAATTTATAGCATTTTATGGTTTATGGAAATTATTTTATTTTCTTCCCAATTTTCTATCTCAAAACAAAAATGATAAGAAAAGGTTGAATTAGTTTTCTCTTAAAGTTTTGGTAAACTTAGCTACGGTTGATAAACATTATTGAAATGCTTCTGATTCTACACGTCCTGCATGCAGCAGTAGGAAGGGGTAACTTTTACTTCTTTTACTTCTTAATTGAAATTTTCATGTAAACTCAGAGTACCAGAAGCTGTGGGGATGAATTGCAGTTGCCTAGCCAGTAATATTCAAGCATAATTACAAAAGAAAGATTGTGTTAAGATGTGGACAAAACATAGATCTACACAGCAGTGTAGCAATATCATTTGTAGTGCTTTGCATTTCCTTGCTAGCAGTTCTTAACATTTTTTTGGGATGCTCCTGCCAAGCACTAAGCTGACATTTTCGGGAAACTACCTATCAATGCACCCAGGTCTTACTGTAGTTCTTCAGTTTTTCTTACTACCTGGAGAAACTTATCTCATGTTTTCCATGTCATGTACAAATATGTAGATACAGATGGGTCAGAGTAAAGCTGCTCATGAATGACCTCCATCCTTTGCATAAACTGACATTTACCCCAGAGTGTCCTTTTTATGAACTACTTATACCTGTTGTGACTGTCTCTCCTGAAGGGATTTGTCAAAAGCTGTAAGAAATCCAAGTAGACTGAATCATGTCCATGTCCCTTATGCAATTTTTTTTCACCCCTTCAGTGACCTCTAAGAGGTTTGTATAAAGTGTCTTCTCTTTACAAAGGCCATGGTAGTGCTTCCCAATTAGTTTGTATTTTATCCAAGAGCCATCTGGCTCTACAATTCACTGTAGTCTTCACTTTCTGGTACTGTTATTTAGCCTAACAAGCCTGTAGTTTCCTGCAGTCCCCAGAATAAAAAAATGCTGGCCTTCAGTCCTCTGATGTCAAAGATATTTGAAGTGAGAAGTTACGTATGCTGTTAATAATTCAGCTTTTCCTTATTTTCCTTTTAGATTGCTTGGAGAACACCTTCTGGTTAGGAGAACTTGTTCCTGTTCCTTTTGTCCATATACACTGTAGTGTCTTCCTCAGCAACTTCAGTCTCAAAGAGATGCTCTGATGAGATGCCCCTTTCACTCTCTCCTTCTTCTTAAACAAAGAGTGAGCCTCACTTCAGCATCTGTGCTTCCCGATGGTGAACAACATTCACTAATCTTGCAACGCTCTTGTTTGCTCTCAGCCCTTCTCCTACACTCTGGTTGTTAGCTGGACCTATTGGCTCTGCTGAACTTTTTACTCTTCATGATGAAGAAAAGGGTCTCATAAATAAATATCTTGAGTTGTTTTGCTCGTTTCTCCTCTTTTTCACCTGTAGTTTTGCATTTATTGCCAGTTAATATTATCTTTATGTGCTTTCCTTGTGAACAGCCTCAGGAATTGAATACTTGATTCCGCAATTGCCTTTATTTTTCTGTTTAACCACATTGGTTTCCTTACTTTCCTTACTCTTTCAGAGGAGTATAAGTACAGCTGAATGAGCTGGTGAAAGTGACAGTCATGCTGAAAGAGACGAGAACCAGCTTAGTCAAATAGGAGGAGGCTTGAAGTCATAACATGAGCACCATTTTAAACTTTTATTCTGTTTTGCCTTTGTCTTTTTTTAAACATTTTCCCAGAAAATGTTGTTTACAAAAAGAGGCCCCTATTTCAGCCAGATGCACTTCTGCATGCCTGCAAACTTGAGTGGGCTGTGGAGAAATGGCTAGTCATAGTGATGCTGATATGACTTCACTGGAGAACTCACTTCAAGTTCTTCTCTGCATTATTAATATCATGTCTTCCATGATTTTAATTAATTGTTTCCCTGTTCTTCCCTTTCCTCTCTCCTTTCCCTCAGTTCAACACAGTGTGGGGTGGGAGGTGGGTGGCCTTCTCAGCCACTGCTGCTGTGTGTCAATGATGCTTCTTCTGTGGGACTACAAAGCTGGTTTCTTGTTGGATTGCCTGCATTCACTTAAGCTATGGCTGCTACTGTATGGGGTGGAGAGGTTTGTTTATTCCACCCTCCTCCACTCTCAGATCTGCATAAATTGCCAGAAGTCCTGTTCTCCATTAGACAGAAATCCTTTAAATCAAGCAATGACCTGAACAGCTCTCACATCTTTATGGGCTTTGGAGATGGGACTGTAATGGAGATAGAGAGAGGTACATAAGCATTTCTGCTTAAATATTTCCAGTTGTCTACTTCTAACCCAAATGTTGTTGAGTTTTTGTGGTGAGTTCGCTACTAAATGAAGCACATCCCTGACTGTATGGTTCTAATGCAGTTTAATACAGTCCTAACCAGCTTCTATTCCTTCTTTAATCCTGTTAGCTTTGCTGCAAGTTGCTCTGGGATCCCGGGCTGTTCCTCTAGCTGTTCCTATTTTGTTCTCTCACACTATTTTTTTCATTCCTTGATGAAAAACATCTAACCTTTCTGGGCAAATGAGAGCTGATGGGTTTTGCAAAATTAGCCATAAGAATGAGAGCACATCAGCAGATGCTTCTCTAAATGGATATTCAGTATCAGTGGATATTCTGAATGGAGTATTAACATGGACTTGTTCTTCAGGACAATCTTGGAGTTAAAATGTTAACAGTCAAAGAATATTGGGAACCTAATTTGTTCCTGTACTTTGTATGTAAATGCTCTTTTACTTCAGCCTTATTGGTAGCATTTCCCCTCTGTGCTGATAAACTCCAGATTTCCTTCACTTCCACATTGTCACTGAAAGCACTGATTTTAGGGGAAAACCTAAAATAATTGATCCCTTATTTCTTCTTTGTGTTTAATTCCATTTTATTTTTACAGTTTTCCTTTATTTTTCAGTAATGCCCAGAAAAAGAAAGAGGAGTGTATGCCAGAGAATTAACAAATTGTGTAATCTCCCTGGAAATGTGAAGGAAATGTCACTAAATTCCTAAAGCATTCATTTGAAGAGAAATTGTGGAATCTGGAGGGAAAATAATTAACTGTGCTTTATTGATCACTGCTGTAAATAAATGTGTTACCTCTTTGTTGTCTATCAAGAGTGCATGTAAAAATGAACCTCATGTCATACCAAGTAAGTCTTGTTTTATCCTTTTAGCTTGTATTTCTTTATTTTGTAACTCACAGATGCTTATCTATGAGTTATTCTAGCAAGAGAGCACCTCTACATGAGTTGCAGTAATTGTCTCTGTTACTGTTGTTTCAGTGAGTCTTTCCTCAAGAATGCTTGAATCCAGTGCAACCTTTGTGGAAAGACTGTTAGTTGGTTATATTCATGGCATCATGTGCATTCACCTTGCTCAGTAAATGTGCAGTGGAAGTGAAGGTCTAACTGGTCACTGAAGCTGCACTGCGATAAGCAACAAATCCGCAATGGTTACGCTAATAGCTGTCCTGCTAGCTGCAGCCATTTCCTCATGTGCAGACAGTGGAGATACTCCTGGGGGATGTCACTTGCCATCCAAAAGTCATGAGGTGGGAAGTGACTCACAGTCCACTATGCAAAGTGAGGATCCTCTGTCACATCCAATTGAAGCTTGAGGTGCTGGAAGCAGGGGTGGTGACAGGGCACATTACCGTTGCAGTAGGTGACTGGCATCTCTGAAGGTGACACGGGAGATGCTCAGTGCTCCACTGCTGACTGTTCACTCTGGAGAGATGGTGATATTGTTGGGTGATGGCAGGCTCACCCCACCGTGTCGGAGGGCTATGAAAGGCATCTAAGGGTATAGGTGGAGAGCAGTGGAGGTGGTGGGCTCCTGGAAAAGTCCTGAGCTGGCCAGGGTACTGACCGAAATTGTCCTGTGCTTGCTGATCTCAACATCTTTTCTGTGGATTTTTCCCAAGGGATGAGTCACACCATCACAAGGTACTCAGGTGTGACAGGGTAACCCATGTCATGGTAGTGGGGCTGCATGTCCCAAAGATGGGACATGCTGTACTGCAGAGCTGCTCCAGCTGATTTGGGTTCCTGGCAGGCAAAGCAGAGCACATCACAGCAGCACTGCAGACAAGCACTGGCATGAACTGTCAGCATCATCCTGGCATTTTTGCTTAAACAGCATAGTGGGCTGGACCTGGCTTGATGAAGTGCAATACAGAAAGGGAAAAAATGGCCTCCTGCCCAGACCACGACAATGCAGACTGAATCACTCTCACATTCCTCTCTGGCTTGACTTTGCACATGCAAAACCACCCACAGTGGGGACTTACCTATGTACTTACGCCAGAAGAGAGACTCTGTGGATGAGAAGAGCCTCCTGACATCTCCTGTCATGTCTTGTGGTTGGATCAGGTGTGGAGCTCTTTATTGGCTACCAGAGGTCCAGGAATGAATTCTCTCATCAACTTTGGCTGATGTGGGTGTGCTTTCTACAGCATGGTTAGAAAAGCCTCTCTTGGTTACATGGTTGTGTGCCAGATCCATTGGCCCACACTACTTGTTTTGACTTGCATGAGTTTCTTTGTTTCCGTGGTTCTGTCAATTACTTCCTGATTTGGAAAGCAAGAATTCTTTTACACCATTTTTGCACAACCTGCCTCAGGGCTCTGGTTATTATATTATACTGCATGTCATCCTAAGTTAAAGCTGTCCGGTGTAATTTCGGTATCAGTCAGAGTGGTACTTGTCTTCTGTTGTCTGTCAGTTTGGAAATGTCCATCCATTTTTTTTTTTTTTAAATTAAATTCATATTTTTGTGCTGGATAAGGAAAACTTTTTTTGTTGTTCAAAGGATTTATCTTCTTTTGTGAGATTGTTGTCCAGCATTGTTTGGGAATATCTGTTTATAAGATCTACCTTCTGCATCAAGAGGGAAGGGGTTTCAGTAATCACCGAAGATATTTTCCTTTACAAGGTCTCTTTACATTGTTTGTGGCCTTAAAAATAAATCCAGCTTTTAAAATTTTTCCAGCCTGTTTATTACATCTCTTGTACAATGACCCACATGGAACAGTCTCTGTGCCTTTGAAGCATAAAAAACTAAATAAAATAATAATAACTCATGCCTTCAGGTTGTTAATTTAGAGCTATTCATACTGCAGATCAAATGTACTGTATAGGTTCTTTAAATGAACACGAATTCTTTAAATGAACAGAGTGGGTGAGATGAGATGTATGAGTTCCCTGTAACTCCTTTGGTTATACCAGTAATTTGTCTTTTCATCATTAAACTAAAGGAACAGCAAAGCAGAGTTGCTGCCATGTCATGGTAGAATTGTAAATATACAGTGCAATCCCTTCTGTGTAAAGCTTAACCTGAATGGATAAAATGGGAAAGTCTAGAAAGGAAAGCGGGACATGAAGAAGGGGAAAAAACTAAGATCAGGAGCAGTCAAGATCTTGATCTTGGGCTTCTGGATGCAATTTCCAATTATTCAGCCTCTACATAATAAAGTTTCAAATGAAGACTTACTGCTTCTGTTCTGCTTCATCCTGATTATTCTCTGTGAAGTGCCTGGGATCCACAGGCATCATGGGAAAATGGTGCTGCGGCTGCTTTTCTGTATCTGAAGCTTAGGGGTCGCACCTTTGGATCCAGTGACTTGTGCTTCTGTGAAAGGAGAGCTGTCTTGATCTGATGCCTCACATTGATGGTGGAAAGCTTATTTCAGGGTATCTGTATCTGAAAATGTGACATTAATTTTACTGCTGTGGTACAGGGCATGGACTTCAGCAGGTAAATACTGCTGCTGTTATACAGAATTTATTTTCATTCCTTTTTTTCCCCCTTGTTTTTATTTCTTTTCTTTCAAAATTTCCTTTAAACTATTCAAAGTTTAAAACAGAGCCTGTATCATCTTTATTTCACTTGGCTTAATCTGAAGGCCCTGTCATCTCTTAATTAAATTATTTTACAAAGTGCTTCAAGGAGAAAGGGTGGTGGTGGGAGAACACATGGCACCAGAGAACCAGAGAAAGTGTTCGGTGATTAATTGGTTCACTGATTTCAAAGGCTTTTTGTTTCTGATTTTCCTTTCTTTCACCCTGCTGCCTGCCAAGAGCTACGCAGGGCAGCAGGTGCTGAGAGCAGAGCTGTGCTTGGAGAAATGGCTCTGTGGTGTTTTGCCTCCTGGGAGAGGACTGGGTTTTCGTTTCTAGCTATTGCAGCTCAGGTTGACAGCATACAGCCGTAGAGGAGCAAGGAGGAGGGGAAGCCTCTCTGATTCATTGTGACAGCCTGCTCCTTCTCTGATTTCATGCATGATGTACAGCATACTGAGCAACCCTCTGTCTTTCTGACACGTCTCCAAGGCCCTCTTTATTGTGATATCTGAACATTTCAGCACTGTTATCCTCCCAGCATTCCTGTAAAGCCAGTACAAGCACACTGTTCAGTTTTAAAAACAATGAATGCCTTATGTTTGAGAACAATTATTTTTATCAGCACTCGATGATAGTTTGGCACTTGTCATGAGGGGAAGAAGACCACACCTGCATCTTTTCAACATCAATAATCTTTATCATTATCTCATAATACCAATTGCGTTTCAAAGAAGTGGGGTCTTCTTTATGATGAAAGTTCTGGACACCTTTATTACGCAATCACAAAGTTCACTGACAGTGAACATTTGTGTTGTATCAGGTACTGTAGAAATGCAGTTAAAAGGATGGTCCCTACCTTGGAGGTTTTATTTTTCCCTTAGCAAGGACCCACTTGGGGGAAAAAAAACAGTGAGGCTGGAAGGTTCAGCCTGTGTGAGTATGTGGACATGGGAATGCTTGGGTGCTGTGCTTGTTAGGAGGTGAATACTGAGTATGCTGTATTAAATGGCAAGTTCGTGAGAGTTTATTGCTACAACACTGGAAGAGCAAATAACACTGCCAAATGTGCGCATTTCCTAGATGGCTTTTAAGATGGAATACATTCAAAGCAATGTAACACTTTCTCATAAATATGAGGCTGTAAATCTTTCTCTTGAAAAGGGTTCCCATGCCCATATATCAACCCCAGGGGTGATGTTTTCTATGATGTAAAACTTATTCTTTACTATTGAGGTTCCCCACATGTCCCATTAGTTGCATGAGGGATCTGTGATCCCACTTGCTCACAGAGGATGCTTGTGGCATTGTGGAAAGAAACTTCCCTGGGAATCATCCCTACTAACAGTGATGACTGTTCCATGTTTGAATCTGCCTATCCTTGTAAGATGTGATTGCCAAAAAGGAGACTTTATATGTGTAGAGGGAGTGCTGGAGTTGTAACTTCCTGGCATGCTGCTTTGCAGGCTGTTCTAGGAAAGCACATCCGTGTGCTTTCACATCATGAAAGTGATGTGGAAAAACTTTGCAACCAATTTGGGCGTAGAGAGAAAATGATTGTGATGGGAAAGTTTAGAAGCAGCAGGCCTGAATGATCAGAAATGCTCAGTGGATAAAGATAGAGGAACCGTGGCCTGTTTTGTTTTAGGTCTATTTTTCCTTTTCTCTGTGAGGGGGAGGGAGGGGGCTGCACTTTTGGCAAAGAGAAAAAAGCAATCATATGGTTTGAATTATTTTGCGCACTTGGAAAAGGCTTATTCTTCAGAGTAAAGAAAAGATATGAAGGCAAGCAAATCTCTGCCTATATTTGCATATTTTGAAATAGCCAATATTTTTTATAGCCAATTTCAATTAAAGGCTGAATGAAAGAGAATGTTTGTCAGACTCCTCTCCTCTCGTCTCCTCTCCTCTCCTCTCCTCTCCTCTCCTCTCCTCTCCTCTCCTCTCCTCTCCTCTCCTCTCCTCTCCTCTCCTCTCCTCTCCTCTCCTCTCCTCTCCTCTCCTCTCCTCTCCTCTCCTCTCCTCTCCTCTCCTCTCCTCTCCTCTCCTCTCCTCTCCTCTCCTCTCCTCTCCTCTCCTCTCCTCTCCTCTCCTCTCCTCTCCTCTCCTCTCCTCTCCTCTCCTCTCCTCTCCTCTCCCCTTCCCTCCTCTCCCCTCCCCTTCCCCCCTCTCTCTTCTTTTCTCTTCTTTATTCTTTTTATTTTTTTATTTTTATTTTTTTTTTCAGTGGGAGTGAAAGTTGAAGGATAAATGATGCATTTTGAGATAATCAAGGCAAGGTAACTTGGGCTGCAGTAGCAGTGTGAGGATGAAGTGAAGATATTTAGGAAAATTAGGTAGACCCAGGATGGTCTTTGCTCTAGAGAACTCACATTTCACCTGTGGCTGAGAGGTGAAGCTTTTACTTTCTGACTCATTATTTCTCTGCAAGTGGAGAAAAGAAGCTCTGGTTGATCACGTGTCTGAGGACTGGAGAAAGGTGGCTGAGAAAGCAGGGGAAGTGGTTCTTTGAAGCTTTGGCTAGCCTGATCTGTAACTGGGAGAGTGAGCACTTTCTAGGAATAGATGAAGGGGCAGTGGAAACTTGATTTTTCAGAGACTCTAGAACTGGGGACTCTGACAGAGAGACTCATTGTGATTTATGATAAATTTCTGGATGGCGGCATTTTTAGACAGTCGTACAAAGGCTGAGAAGAACATCAATGCGTTATAGTCGGTATGTACTCTGTCATCATGAAGAATGAAGATGACAAATTTGTTTTGCATGAGTAGAAATAAGTGCAAAATATATTACCCACACTCAGCTTGTTTTTGAGAATAACAGCTCTAATGTATTGAGAGGAGTTTGCTGTCCTTTACTTTCTCATGAAGAATAATGTTTTATGATGGCTCCTTTAAAGAAGTTCAGCAGTCCATGTTTCCATGGACAGGAGCTCTCATGCCTGTTATGCCCACATAATTGGCCTGATCCTTTTTGCGTTTGAGGACACTGTATCACCAGAAGCTAACCTGCCTCTTCTCCCTGTAGGTTGCCAGCCCCAAAAGACATCCTCCAGTAGATTCTTCTGTGATTAACCAGCTTTTTTATTTTATTTTATTTTATTTTATTTTATTTTATTTTATTTTATTTTATTTTATTTTATGAATAACTCCACTTCTATTCAGTTTCCAAGTAATGAATCTTGGTACAAAATTGTTTTACCAATTCAGCGGTCGCTGATATTTAATAGGAAGTGAACTTGGGCCAGAATCAGCTGTTGATATAGGATTACTTTTCCCTTCAAATATTTGTATTAACAGCAGATTTTACAACGCCATTCTCTGAAATGTTCTTCTCTCTGCATGGGTTAAGCTATTAACTTTTTTTTTATAGGAAAGCTGGAAATGCCTATATAATAAATGTTCATCAAACAGATGATCTTTAGAGATCCCTTCCAAGCAAAACCACTCTATTATTCTATGCTACAATCAACAGATCTGTAATCATTTTAAAAGAATCTTCCACACTTCTTGAAGGTAACACATATATTTTACAACACAAGTACAGTAAACACTAATTTTTCACAACTAAAATTTAACTATCTGCAAACAGGATTTCCAAGAGTGAAGTAGTCTGTAGGCTCTTTTAATCACCTTTGGCTTGGAGCTTTCAGAGATCCAGTTTTTGCATCCAGAAAAAAAGACTTCAGTTTTCTTTTTCCTTGGGATAAAAACACTGTAGGGCATCAGCTGCTAAGCTCTTGCAAAATGACTTGCCTCCAAGTGCTTTGAGCTTGTGGTAACACTAAAAATTTTGCTTGGATTCATTGCAACCCAGTGATGTTCTCCCATCATCTTATGCCAATGACATCTCAATGTGATTAAGTCTATCAGTTAAAATTATATCTTCCAAATGAATTGACCTGAGGAAATGGTGGGATTTTAATGTTACCAAGTATGATTTACATGGTGTGTGTGTCTGTATGTGTATAAATGTTTAGAAGGGGGAGAAGTATGGGGAAATTAGTATGTTGCACATTGCACATGGTGTAACATGTGATTCATTTTTTACCCCATTGCCTCCACTGCCTTACCTCCATTTGTTTCCATTTAGACAAAGACATATCTTTCAGTATGACAAATCCTTTCTTTTCTTGTTTCTGTCATTAATGCTTAGATTTGGATAGGTAATATGTTAGGTAACCTTTCTTCTGAGGATGGATGTGAATGGAGGATCAGAAACAAAACATTTTCATGAGAAAAACAGTTTTAAATAATTTCTTCCACACATTCTCTAGAGTTGAGTGTTGGTATTAAGGAAACATCAGGTACAAAGCAACTGCAATGGTAATGGAAATGTGACATAAAATGGGCTCTTTGTGTTGTACAGCTACCAAGTATGTATTAGAAGAATTAGAGAAAGCATAATTTCTTTCTCCCTCTGCCTTTGCTAGGGACAGGTGGAAAGTCTTTTGCTGCATTTATAGGTCTCTTCTGGGAACTCCAAAGCTTGTAACTGTGTAGACCTTTCTGTTTGTGGTACCACAGTCTGTTCTGGAAATGATGGTGTCCTGGTGATTCCTTACTTCATCCATTGCTAGGTTGCAACAAGAATCCAATTGCATTTGCAGAATGTGTGGGAAATGTGTTAAAGTGTCTAACAGAGAACACCCACAGAAATGTCACACTTTATGTTTAAAAGGCCAGATAAAAATTTCAGCTTCTAAAGAACCTACAGAGAGTTACCTGTCACTGAGCTATAAACCTCTGCTTCCCCTGGAGGCAGTATCTGGATATAACATAACCCAAAAGACCCTAACTCTAACTTGCAGTGAGGATTCATCCATGCTGTGTGTGATGAAACAATTCCAGGACAAAGGAACATGGGACACTATGACTACCCTGATTCAGGAGACAGAATACCGTGTCATCTGTGAAGGGCACACTTTGATTGGCATTTATCAAAGTATTTTTTCAAATGTGGCTGCTTATTTTCCCAGTCCCCCTGATGTAACTGTGGCAATGCAATTTTAAATCCAGATCCTCCCCATGGGCCATGTATGACAACTGCCTTTTGAAGTTTCCTCTGTGTTCAGAGTAATGTTAGGAGAGTTTTCTGTCCAAGTAAATAATTGCCAATCTTTTCAAGATCTGGTTGCATTAGTTTGTCTCCTAGTTTGTTTACCTGCAGAAAATTTGTCCCTTCCATGTGCCTGGCCTACAAACAGTCAGATGCCACACAAAACAGTCTCAAGAGCCCGGGTGTCCTGGTGCCAGTAGGAGGGTCCCTTCTGGGAGATGACACTGAGTGGAATGCAGATACTTTGGAAGGATCTCCAAAGCAAGAAGTGTGTTCCTTGTGAAAGAGCAAGCAGGAAAAACAGATGAGTATCAAGCTGCACAAGAGAACAAAACAAACAGTAGTTGATGAGCAAAGAATGTCAAGGGCTTACACTGTCAGGTCCTACCACACGTATCCCAGTACCCAGATGCTTAGATTCATCTTGATTCCCAGCACATATTTTTGCAAAGGAGTGAACAAACATGACCTGTGAATGAAACTTAAGGGTATCCTCAGAATTATTTTCCTATGCATGTGAAGCAAGTATAAGAGAGGGTTTTTTCTTTCTTTTTTTTTTTTTTTTCCTTAACTGCAAAGAAAGTATGGTGCAAAAATTATGTTGTAGCTTTGATTTTTAGCCCTAATTATGACCTCATGTATAGAAAAGTTAAGAAACCACTGTATAACTTTCAAGTAATATAAATTGTGAATTACAGGCTCCTGTTTGGTGTACTTTGAAGATTTTGTGTAGAAAGCTTCCACTTTCTGCTGAAGAAACCCCAAGAAACGTCTGTGAAGTCAAGTCAATGCTTAAAGCTTCGGCTTCTGTATTTAATGGAACCATTTTGGGTTCCAGTTGCATCTGTGGAATAACTTACAGCAAGAGCTATAACACAATCCTGCCTACTCCCATTGTGGTCATGGTTAATGATTGCAGTGCTCTGTGGAAAAGCTTTCAAGGCAGGAGTGTTTGAAGCTTTCACAAAAACCTGCCCCAGTGATGTGGGATCCTAACATTCAGCATGGAAATGTTGTACGTATAGTCATATCTGCTGACACTCCTGAGTGTGTGAAGTCACTACGGAAATCTGAAAATTTCTGTCATTTCATGAAATATATGCTGTGTTACTGAAGCGCATTGAAATAAAAGTTCCCCGAGGTAAAGATGAATCTAAAAATGGCAGCCATAGCATAAGAATGAACATTTCATATCTAAAGCAGAGGGCTGAAGTCTCAGTGTGGAGGTGAACATTCTGTATTGTAAATATAGATCCATGCCTTCTTCTGATTGCAGCAGTAGTATTTGGAGTATAGGCCTGTGGGATTAATTTCTGTTTTCCTAGAAGTTTAAAAATGCATGGAGAGTTTATATCAAGATCCTCTGCGTGGTTTACTAATGGTTTTGCATTCTAAAAATATAGTGGCTTTTTTTTTTCTTTTATAAAGTTCCCAATCACATTATGCTCTTGGTTTTGTTCACTCTGTCTCCCTTACTCTGATTCAAGTTTGAAGCTCCAAGGCTTTCTTTTGGGTTTTATCAAATTACACATTGAAGTAAGGCATACATTTCAGAAACAGATGGATTTAATGTGCATGAAAATACATGCCTTTTAGAGAAACTAAATTAGTAGTTCCACTTCTACCCCTTTTTATTGAAGACAGAGCTCTAAGAGATCTCTGGTCTAAAGCATAACCTTACAGACATAATCAAAATGAGATTTATTTGCCTGGAAATTTGACAGAAGATCAGAGCAACAACAAATCTGACAGTTTCTATCAGACATGAAGGGAAATGGAATAGTTGTAATAAAAGTACAAAGAATAAAGCTGTAAGAATCCATAACCAGTGGATATCTCCATGTGTACCAGTACATATGGAGAACATTTACAAATTTTCAGCCACCTGCATGTCCAAACAGTTGTCTTACAAGAAGATTAACTGGGACTCAGATTTTTTTTTTTTTCCTTTTTCTAATGGCAGGTTGCTGTTTATTCCTTCTCAAGGTGGGGTGTCACTCCCACTGAAATGAGAAAGAAAGATAGGACCAGATTTTTTTAAATCACTTTGAACAGACTAGCTGCTCTGCCCGCCAGCCATGTTTCATCAAGTGGTGTCTTTGGCTTGATGGAAAGAGACCTGATCTGTGCTGTGTCTGTGCAGCAATGAATGCGAAAAGGGATGGGTAAAATTGCTCTGGTGGGATGGGATAGGGGGAGCTGTGTGTGTTTCCCACAGTGCATAGGACAGTGCCAAGCCTCCTGCAGAAATGACCCCTTAAGTGTGCAGATGGGTTTTAATCTGTAGTCAGTATACTTTTTTGAAATAACCGAGTGACGCTACTGCAAATTTTCTTGTGGTGTTTCTGGACCAGGCGAAAATGGGAAAGACAACATGCCGAGAGTGCTTTTTTTTTGCGCCAGAATTGACCAAAGACTAATTAAACACCTTATTAAGGCTTTAATTCAGCGAGCTACTTAATTATATTCCTGACTGTTCACGTGTAATAAAATCCACCATTTTTTCCTGCCTGCTTAAGTCTTTAAGTGGATAGGATCTGGCTGCTGAGCAGGTTTGGAGGCTCTGGAACCTTGCTGAGCCCAGGCAGAGCCAGTTGGATTAGCAGAAGCACTCAGCACTTCCCTGTTCTTGGAGACTGATTTAGAAAGACATTCTTCTTTAAGGGGAGTGCTAAGGTATACACTTATACACAACTTTCCTGATCAATACTATGTGGAGACTGGCCCAGAATTGGTGACATAGCAGAAGAAGCTGCCCCTTCAATGGGAGCTGTTGAATCAGACCACCAAATAATAATAATAAAAAAAGATCAGCATGTGCACCCTCAGTAAGTTTGCAGATGACACCAAGTTGGCTGGAAATGTTGATCTGCCTGAGGGTAGTGAGGCCCTACAGAGGGATCTGGACAGGCTGGATAGCTGGGCTGAAGCCAATGGGATGGGATTCAACAAGACCAAATGCTGGGTCCTTCACTTTGGCCACAATAACCCCAGGCAACACTACAGGCTTGGGGCAGAGTGGCTGGAAGACTGTGTACAGAAAATGGACCTGGTGGTGTTGACTGACGCTAGACTGAACATGAGCCAGCAGTGTGCCCAGGTGGCCAAGAAGGCCAATGGCATCCTGGCTTGCATCAGAAGTAGTGTGGTCAGCAGGAACAGGGAAGTAATTATCCCCCTGTACTCAGTGCTGGTGAGGCCATACCTCGAGTACTGTGTCCAGTTTTGGGCCCCTCACTGTAAGAAAGACATCGACACCCTGGAGCGTGTCCAGAGGAGGGCAAAAAAGCTGGTGAGGGGTCTGGAGCACAGACCTTATGAGGAGCGGCTGAAGGAGTTGGGATTGTTCAGTCTAGAGACGAGGAGGCTCAGGGGAGACCTTATTGCTCTCTATAACTACCTGAAGGGAGGTTGTAGTGAGCTGGGGGTTGGCCTCTTCTCTTGTGTGACTAGTGATAGGACTAGAGGGAATGGCCTTAAGCTGCGCCAGGGAAGGTTCAGGCTGGACGTTAGGAAATACTACTTCTCTGAAAGGGTGGTCAGACACTGGAATGGGCTGCCCAGAGAGGTGGTGGAGTCACTTACCCTGGTAGTGTTCAAAGAGCGTTTGGATGTTGTGTCGAGGGACATGGTTTAGGGAGAACCATTGGTGATGGGCGAATGGTTGGACTTGATGATCCTGTGGGTCTTTTCCAACCTTAGCGATTCTATGATTCTATGATTCTATGAACATAACCAGTCATTCCACTTTATAGAAATCAAATGTACTTTCCCAGAAGTATCCAGAACTCTACTACCAATTGATGAACACCAAGTATATGATAACTCAGTTCTAACTGGCAGTAGTAGTCACGTACTCGGCTGTGTTATCTGGTTTCCTTGACACAACAGAATTGTGTATCACAAGAGTTAGTTTTCTTTGGCCCATCCCTGTGCCAGTAAATGGCCACATCCCAGCAATGCACAGATACAACTCTCCAGTTGAAATTAAATGCTAATTTGTTGTAAGTTTTAGAGTCTTAATGAAGTTTTTCAGGTCATCAACTTATCTTCAAACTGAAAATGCTTCCTTACAGTTTTCTGGAATTGGATCACCCGTTTCTAATTTGTATTCTAGTGATCTCAAGTGCCATCTGAATTTAGGACTTTTTAAAATACTTCCTCTCAACTGTGATTAGATGATTCAGTGTTTTGAATGAGTGTAGCTAATCCAGCCACATTTCATCAGATGAATGTGCGGAACTAGCGGTGATTTATATACTTTAATTTTACACAGTGTTCTGTGTGGTATAGCTGAGAATTATTTGCTTTAGTTTTGGTCTCTAGTCCTAACTCCATACTTCTCACCCTTCATCTTCATCATATACAGTTTTGCAGCTTACCACAAAATATGTTGGAATCAGAGTGTTGACCTGATGAAGGTAGTGGGGAAATGTTAGGCCTTCAGAGTTAAGACCAGAATCCCTCAAAACTTGAAAAAAAATTGTCATGATGAAATGTGAACCAGTATGTCCTCCTTACAGGCATACATTTAGTTTAATAACTCACCATCAGATAGCCTGGTTATCCATTACAGTAATGGGTCCCAGTCTCCTGCTAATGAATATAAAGGTAGAGTAAACAGACTCCTTTTTTTTTTTTTTTTTTTTTTTTTTAGCAAACCAACTAGTTCCTTTTGAGAAGAAAGCTGGGTGTGGAATAGTACATGATAAGGAGCATTCCTTGTAGATAGTATAGCTGAGACATACAGGGTTTATCTCTTTCCATTCCCCATGGCCCTTCACTGTTAGCCCAGAAGGCTTTGTGCCATCAAACAAATATATACCCATGGTATGTTATGAGGAGTACTGTGGCAGAGAGAAAACTTCATGATTATATGTGTTTGGGACGTAAAAATCATGAGGAATGTATTATCTTATGGATGCAGAGGGAGGCTTAGGGGCATGTGGTGGAATGGTTTGCGCTCCTCTGGGACAGGTTGAGGTCCTGCCTCACTCTGCATGTCTGCTTTGGGAGCACAGTGTGCTTTCACAAGGGAAGGGCTATGTGCCACGGGAATGCTATACAAATTTACCAGGAGGAAGACAAACAAAGAAGTCAAAAGATGTACATAAGTGATAACAAAGTAAATATTAGAAAAGTTGACCTTTATTATACTAATATAATAGAATATCAGTAAGGAACAAATAGACAGATATTCACAGCTGGGTAGGCTGAGAACAGTACAGCTTGGGCTGATAACACTCCTACTTGCTGCTGGTACAACTTAGATTGAGAGTGGGACATTTAAAAACAGCTATGAAGATTATGATATCAAGTTTTCTCCAGTTTTACTGTTCTGTATTTGCCTGGGACAGATCTAATATTCATGAAGGAAATAGCCATGATGGCAGTGTTCAGAGAACAAAGGCAAAGACTTCTTGGTTTTCCCATTTCCCAGTAGCTTACAGACTTTTTGCCTTGAGGATGTTAAAGTGTAGTGAGCAGGAAGTTACTGTGATTGTAACATATTTCTTTTTTTCTTTTTTTTTCTTCTCCCCCCCCCCCCCCCCCCTTTATTTATTTATTTTTTTTTTGAGTGTGACTTTACTCAAATTCTCATACTTGAGCTGTGGATGTTAATGGAGGTTTCCACCATCAGGAAAAGACTGGGCTCTGCAATGGAAGGGCACCCTTTTTTATAATTCAGTCATAAATCACACAGCCTCATTCTCTTGTGCTCTGAGATGGAAACAACTTCAATCTCCCTTTCTCCAAATCTCTCATCACTTCTGGATCTCAACCTCCCATGCTGTGAACAAATATTGTATTGCAGCCTCGTTTTCTGAGCGCTGTATGATGACAAATCATAGGAAACTGACATCCTTTTCCTGTGTTTTTCCTATGAACATTAGCATATTTGAAAGGTATGTCAGAGGGTTACTCATAACTATTTTACACACTAATAGATAATACTGTCTTTAAATGTCTTTTTATATACCTTAACACATTCCATAAATACAGCAGTTTAGCATACTAGAGGAAAAAGTTAGGAATATGTATTACAGTAGTTGAAACATCAAATTATCAAGTAGTTTCTTTTGAGTGACCATGCATTCTGCACGTTGTGGCAAATTCCACACTCCCGTGGTGCCAGAACAGTAAGCAGCCTCACAGCTGTGAGAATGAACTCTGAAATGGCAATAAATGGTGTGTAAATGGGGGCTTAACACATGGAGTGACCTGCTTGAGGTGATCTCTGTACCCACTCCCTAAGCTACAACCTCAGAGAGAAGTAACACTTCTATAGAAATCAGTGGGAGTTCACTGTTGGCTTCCATGTGCATTTCCAGATTCTCAGTCGAGCTTGAAATCTCATAGCTTATTTTATCTTGGGGTACCAATTCATACTAAAATGGGGAAAAAGAAAATTTTTAATAAAACTCTTTCACAGCGTCAACAAAGATTAAAGTGAAGCAAAGAGATGTTAAATTTGCTGTGTTTCTTTTAAAATTTTGTACAATTTTGGAGCAAGAAAGTCTCATTCACAGCTCATTTTGATTTTGGTAAGAGCAAATTAGTTTCACAATTTGTGTTTCCAATAAATTGGTATTTTCAAAATGACATTTTCCTATCTAATGCTGAAGAAACTGCAGGGTTTATTATTCTGTGTTCCATAGTTCCATGAGGACAACTTTTGAAAGTACTAATTTACAGGGAATTTGAAGATCAGATTCCAAACAGTCCTCTTCTGATTTTTGCACTAGTGGATATATTAGATGAGGACAGTAGAGGAGAGCTTATAAAATACTTTGGGAAGGGATAAAAAGTATAGATGGATTATATGTGATCAAGTTCCTTTTACATATATGATTTGCTTATGATATTTCCTAGTTCTGTATGCAATATGATCGTATCTGTTCTGCTAACAACCTGAAGTATAACAATCAAATAAATAAACGTATTCCTCTTTGAATTTCAGTCTTAATGTGGGTGAACACAATGATGTTTCTTAAAAACTTTAGCAAGAATGACTGGTGTTAGACTTCGTGTATTTTTGCGCATTTATCTACTTGACAAAAAATAGAAGTTGTTCAAGCATTTTCTGTTCAGTGCATATTTATAACTGCAATTGTCCTTCCACTGGTGACCCAAAACTCTTATAAGTCTTTTCCAGTTCTCCTGTGCTACGTAAATAACTTGGGATCTAGAGGTACAGAACTTTCCTGGGGATGCAGAACTGCATAATCTCCTATCCTGCATTTCAGTGGCCTGTCCATTGGACTCATTTTTTTACTGATGGCATTACCTGTATCTAGTCCTCACAGATGTGCAGAGCTAGGTGTAGAAAGGAAATGGAGCAAGAGCTAAGTCCTGGTCTGTAATCAGAAACACAAAATTGTTTCAGAGGGACATATGTAGTTTCTCCTATGGCAGTTGATCCCATGTTCTTGAAGTGTTCACTTTTCTCCCTGGGGAGGAGATTTTGTGAAGGGACAATGTTTTTGGCCTCTTAGTTTCTCCTGTCTGTCATCCAGATGTCACTTTTTTTTTTTTTTTAATAAGTCCAAAAGTTAGTAGGGGGTATTTTTTTTTTCTCTCAGAACAGTTCATGAAGATTGAAGTCCCAGCATCTGTAAAGCAGGAACAGAGATCCAGGTCTTTCCTTCAGAGCTGGCATTTTTCGTGTTATCCATTTTCTTGATCTTAACAAAGCTAGGAAATTGTTGTTATTCAAGACTACTACAAATGTCTGGAGTAAATGTATTCATTTATTATTATTATTATTGGGACGTGATGCTTTTATTTGATAAAATAAATAGCAACTAGGAACTGCAAATGCCTCACAGCAGTGTCTAATGGGAGCCACTTAATTCTACCTCTCCTGTTTTGTAGCTGTATTTGACCTGATCCATTGGATAAACCACAGCACAAGCTGCTTCTCACCCTGCCTTTATTTGCTAGCACTTGGTACTTAGCTTCGGGAAAAAATGCTAATCTTTTATGTTGTATGTTTCAGTTTGCTCGCCTGTAAATATAGCAAAAACTGTTTCTCAAGGAAGCTGTAAGAAGCAAATTTGTAAAATGCCATGAACTCCTGAAGAAAAGCATTCTTGCTCAGAGAATAATGATGCTTTTGGGCAGCTCTCAGCAGGCTACCAAACATGATGCAACCAAAAGAGAACATGTTTATCTTGTTATTTTAATAGAAACAAGAAATGATAAGAAACAATAGATAATAAATAACAATATTCTGTTAGCAGCTGTTCTTTTGCTGTCTGAAATCTTTACTAAGTCTAAGCAGAGCAAGTCCTTGAGATCGTGCTTTACTGGCATCCTTACATTTGCTTGCACCAGACTTTACCAGTGATACTGTTTTATCCCTCTCCAACATTTCTGTGGTATTTAACAGTAATTCATAGAGAGAAGAAAGCTAGAATTTTACATACTTGAAATGATAAGGAGGAAGAAGATGAAAGCAGGAGTATTAGAAAATATGTGCTTTTTTAAAAAAATGATATGAGATTTTTATTAGGAAATCACTTAAACGATTTTTTTGGTAGCTGCAGTGTTTGAATGAAATATATGATTCAGACTGAGGAACTGAATAAGTTGACAGAAAGTCAACTTCCACTCAGCACCCAGAATGGGAATGTTTTTCATTCTTACTGAAAAAGAAGGTAGCAAAACAGAAGAGGGGAACTTCTGCTTTTCACAGTCCTTCTCTTTCCTTTCTGTCTTTCCACAGTAGAACCAAGGAAATTCGAAATGTTTTACAGCAGTCAAAAAACAGTGAGTGGAAAAAATAAATTGGACATCAGGGGAAATTTTTTACAGAGAGAGTGGTAAGGTGCTGGAACAGGCTGCCCATAGAGGTTGTGGATGCCCCGTCCCTGGAGGTGTTCAAGGCCAGGTTGGATGGGGCCCTGGGCAGCCTGGTCTAGTATTAAACATGGAAGTTGGCAGACCTACCTGCGGCAGGGGAGTTGGAGCTTGGTGATTCTTGAGGTTCCTTCCAACCTGAGCCATTCTATGATTCTATAAATAAAATATGCTATAATGCAAAATGGGTAGTCTCAAAGCTAAGGAATGTTAACTTCATCAGTTCAATATGTCCAGCAAGCCTTGCTGTGAGTATTTGTTGTTGTTGATTTAATATGTACTTCTCTTAAAGGAAGAAAATGTAGCAGGTGAAATTGTTTGAAATTTGTTTATACATTCTTGCTGGGTGCTTGCCAGAGTGACTTTTTTCAAAGTATCTTACCTTGCAGTAATAAAACTGTGGTGTTCCCCTTGCTTCATCCTTAAACAGACAGCTGAAACCCAAACTTTTCCCACTGAGATGGTTTGATGTGTGACCACTGAAGCTCTGGTTGTGCATCAGAGAACTCCCCAGTCCCCAGTCGGACAGCCCCTGCTCTGCTCAGCTGCCCAGGACACCATGAAATCCCAAAGGGCAGGAAGTGAGGTCTGTCAGACACTGGCATGAAGCTAAGAGTAGAGGTTTAATTTTCTGCAGCTACAATTCCCATCAGATCCTGGTGGCTGAAACCAGCACTGAAATGTTCATCCTGACCAAAACTGGTCATTCTGATGTTCAGAAACTGAGCTTCTCCTGGCTGATCTGAGAGGGAGATGAAAGAATCTGGCCTTCTGGCATACGTGCTAAAGTACGGAGTACTGAATTAGTATTCCAAATACAGAAAGCAGATTTTTCTCCCAGATTACATAAGATCACTTTTAACTAGAAAATAAAAATCTGCCAGTTGGAAAGAAGTTGTTAAAGGTATTTGGAATGCACAACATCTTTTAAATTACAAAATGATTTCAGTCTCTAACACCATAACATTCAATTTTTCTGTAAAGGCACAAGGCGTCTCTCTATTCACTGGTTTTTACCTCAAACATGAAAAATCATTAGGGAAAATTCTGTGTATAAAAGATGCCAAAATCTCTGAGTTCTTTAATGCAACTAAGTGGCTGCACACTTGATTATGTTTTGTGATTTGTGGGCTTTTTCCTAGATGAGGCAAGGAAATAAGGTGGGCACATATGTCTGTAACTTATGCTCAATTTAAAAGGCATTGTATTGTCCACAGCATCTATGTCAGATGTTGCTTTATTTTGCAAATTGTTTTATCTTGGCTTATCTGCTCCTGTGGCTTCCTGAGGTTGATGTTTGCATGGAGAAGCTGCTCTTGAATGCAAATTTATCTTCCTGGTTTCCTTCATGCATTTGTTTCTTCATTCATATTTGCTGTGAAAATTATTTATTAAGTGACTTTTCTGCATGTATATAGAATACATAACACACGTGACAGAAATTTCCAGAAATCTGGTTGTGTAAGCATTGCTTAAATGCCATTTGTACAATCTATGCAAAAAACAAACAAACAAACAAAACAAAACAAAAAAACAACCCTTTAATTGAGTACAATTTTATCTCGTTATTTGATATGTGAAATTTCTAGTGGGTGTCATGAACTGAAATTTGATACCTTAGTGATAGCCTGGCAGTGACTGGCTTCCAGATAAGTGGGAAACATTATTGTTGAATTAGCTTTTCATGTGATACTTGCTTAGAACTGAGCTGCTACCATCATCCAGATATTACTCTGTTCATTTTACTGGTGGTGATGATTGTGGTTCAGTTATTCAGCTGAAGGTGGTTTTACTGCCATTTGCAATACACAGACTGCCTGAACTGTCTCTTCTTGAAATCCTCCTTCAAAATGCATTGAAGTGTTGTACTCAGAGCTCTTTCTGGTATGGCAAATAGCAGTCTGGAAAGGAAGATGGGTGGGACGCACATGTGGAGATTTTCAAACACACCTGAAATTCAGCAGAAATCAGGTTTCACAATCCCTGAAGTGCTTTTAAAAATCCCACCCATTTTGGATTTGTGGTCTTCAGAGGATGTTTGCTTTTCTGTTACCAGGAGAAACATGTCTTATGTACGTACGACAGACTAGTCGAAAAATGCATTTTCAGCAATTAGAGCAGTTTCTTTTACATCCCGTTTTCTTTAACAAGCTCAATTTCTTTTACTTCTCTCTGGTCTGCTAGTGAGCCTGAATTCTGTAAAACAGGGAGTATCCCAGTGCACTTGTACTTTTGTAATGATTTAGTTGTTCTTCAGCACATGGGCAAGCAGAATCCTTCTTTGATTTCATTACCTTCCCGAACATTTCAAACATTCACAGAGTTTTAAGACCAGTAGGGGCCTTTGTAAATGCAGACCAACAGACTGTAAAAATTCCTCTAGTTCAGCTTCATAATTTGTAATTGAACAAAGCTGAGTGAATGGAAGTGGTCTTATCTTTTGACAGACAGCCCATTCTGATTTGAAGGTATCAGTGACTGGAGAATTATTTGCAATGGCAGATTCCAGGCTGAGAATGACTTTCCCAACCATAATACCCCCTTCTACATTCTTTTGTTTGTGTGTGTTTGTGTTTCTGATATCATTTACACCAAGAGCTTCACAGCTTTGCCTATGCCTGGGAAATGGCTGATGATATTTGCAAATGTCCATATGTCTGGCGAGAGCTCTGGTTGGCTGCTTCTGGGGATCTTGTTGCTTTTGTTAACATATCACATATTTAATGGTTGAAGTCGCAAACTAAATCTTTGGCTGAACCCCTGTATGAGAAATGTTTGTCTGCAGTAAGGCTACGGTGTAGCTGCACCATAAACTCAGCTCCAGGGCTCCAAGAACATTGCTAATTATATGGTGATCCGCAGACACATAGTCACTTGTTCTTTTACATAAGCTTGTTCTTCTGGAACTTCTGTGCTAAAACAATTGGCTTTGACAGGCTGATTTTGTGCCCACAAACTGTAGGCCTGACTAGGTATCATCTGTTATTCTGCAAGCTTTATGCTTTATCACTCTTTCCAATGCTTGACCTCTATCTTAACTATGATGTTGTCCATCCAAAATGTGGTATTTTTGTTCCTGCTGCTAGATGAAGCCATGATGGGCAGACATAGCAAAATTGGCTGTGGGATCAATACTTACAGAGTTGTCTTGAAAGGATAATAGGGAGACTCACACGGCTTCGTCTTTGCAACAAGGTGCAACTCTTGATGAGGAAACCAAGATGGACATAATTGAAGGAATGTCTAAAATAGCCATAGCTACTTTTTCCCTTAGTGTAGCAAAGGATCCAACTTGCGACTTTGGAAGATGCATAATTCCTACCTATCTTAAGCAGATGATTTCTTCTGTGTATGCCTGTAACAGCTTTGATCCATTTTTTGTTTGACAAAGAGAAGTCAAAGTAAGAGGTGTAGAAAGACTGCAGGAAGTATGGACTAGCTCAGTGGTATTGCTCTGATTCTGCATACTGGAAGCCTATAGTTATTAACTATGAGATGGTATGCAAGGTTTTGATTTTACATTAGATGCTCTGACTTGATGGCTGTGCAGGTCATTTGTTGCATAAGACAAAGATATGGAAGGCTTAGATAACGATGACTTCAGCAACAAAAACAAAGCATGAATTCAACATAAAGGAGGTTTTTCAAAGTTGTTCAGGTACATAGAAACATTTTGTGGCTGTAGAGCAAGATAGCTTGTAGACAAACAAAATCAAGAGGAATAAAGAAATGAACAGGCAGCACCAACAACCTTATCCCCGTCTCCTCCAGTAAGAATCAAGGAAGGGCTGCATTTTGAACTGTGAAGGGGAGTATGCTACGGACACAAGTGAGCAATTTCACAGTAGAAATGTGTGATAAACTGTATGGACAATGAGGAATAAATAGGAGGTGCTGCTTAACTTTATGTATTAATTAATTATGTATTAAGGAAGCAATCATGTCGGCACAGTAGTTTTCTATAGGAGCAACTTCTAAAGAACCTGACAAAGGAATTTTGAATTCATAGAATTCATAGAATTTCTTTATACTGACACAGTAGTTTATATATGAAGTTGTGCTTTTAATTCACAGGGTAAATTAACTTCTGCCTTAAATAATTCCTTCTGAAAAAATACTCATAAAACACATGTAAGAATCATCTGCTTTTAATTTCCCATGGACCACAAATTCGTGTTTAAATTTTATTTTTATTGGTTAATCTGTTGGGCCAACTCATTCTGGTCCAATTTGTACCAAAAACACTGAAATGTATAATGTTGGCGTAGGTTTTATGTGAATTTGCCTGGAATAAAGTGGTTTTGACCAGGATGCCAAAGCAGCTGAATTAATTTCAGTTAAGGAAGACTTAGTGGTGAAAGGAAAAAGGAACAGGAAATATCTGCAAAGATTGGCCTTTCCTGTCTCTCCTTCGTGCCCACCAAAAAAAACCAAACAACTACAAAGCCCAGCTAAGCTTTTCAAAAGAGGACTGGCAGGACAAATTGCACCAATACTGATTACTGCCGCCTCTTTGCCCTTAATAAAGGGCCAGTAAAGGAAGCTCTTACTTTCCATACCATTTCCTCTTTTAAAATAAAAATAACTTTTTTGGATGGTTTCAAGGCCTCCCTGTGCCGTAGACTGATCACCCCATCTGATTTCTTCAAGTCCCTAAGCTTCTGTTTTTTATTTATAGAATTGGCTTATTTAATGGCCTTCACACCCGTTTTCTTCCCTCTCACCCATGTTTCCTTTCAGAAAGCAGTGTCTAGGTACTCCACCCAGCTTCTGCATATAGCTGCCAAGCTGCTGTTTACTACTACTTGGAGGTTGGACATGGTGCCTCAGTATGTCCAAAGTATATGAATAGGGGTCTTCCTGCTTTGCAGCTCAGTATTGCCTTTCCTGGACAAGAGTATGACATCCTTCTAGGGAGAGCAGTGAAAAGAGCTCACTGCAGGTGCAAAGTAACGCAGGTGTCTTTTTTTTTAACCAGCTGGTGGACATTTTCTATCACCTGCTTAAGGCACACAGGCAAAATGAGCACATGGAGGATTGTCTTTCTTCTTGGCTGTTAATGCCAGTGGTACCTGCTAATAGCTCTCTGGGCTCTCTGATGGCATGTGGGAGTATTTTCCACTGTTTCCAGTCACTATAGAATCACAGAATGGTTTGGGTTGGAACGGACCTTTAAGTTCATCTAGTCCCAAGCCCACTGCAATAGGCAGGCTCACCTCCCAACAGATTGCGTTGCTGAAAGCCTCATCCAGCCTGGCCTTGAACACTTCCAGGGAGGGGGCATCCACAACCTCTCTGGGCAACCTGTGTCTCACCACCCTCACAGTAAAGAATGTCTTTCTAATATGTAGTCTAAATCTACTCCCTTCCAGTTTAAAACCATTTCCCCTCATCCTGTCACTACATGCCCTTATAAAAAGTTCCTTCCCAGCTTGCCTGTAGGCACCCTTCAAGTACTGTAAAAGTCTTTGAAGAGCTTTTCAGTAGAATGGAAGGAAGGGAAGAGCAGACTGTATTTTTGCCTACATAGAATTGCACATGGACAGCAGCACTCCATTAGCTTTGTTGCTCTAATATTTATTTTCCCTCCCCAGTAAAAATGCAGCAAAACCAGGATGTGTGTGACAGAAAGCTTAATCCCAGCTTGAACAGGTAGTGCCTGAATCCAAGTGATGGGAAATACTCCAGGGGAAGACTGAAGTCAGATATGACTCTCTGTGTTTGGATAAAGTGTGTGCAAGCATAAAAATAATTAATGGGCTATTGGAGGAAATATGGAGTGGGGGTGAATTACATGGGAATCCATCACCATTGTTGTGCTGGGTTCTAATTAGTATAATGCCTTAGGATGCAATGGGAGGTCCTGCTGATGCCAGCTGAGGTGAAGGTTGGCTGGGGAGAACAAAGGATATTCTGGCAGCTATAGTAAAGCAGGGGCTGAACTGTGGAGTCCTGGCTTTGATTCACAGTTCTTCCAAGGATTTTTTGTGTGGCCTTAAGTCATGTAATTTCTTGGATCTTCAGCTCTCTACAGAGAGTGAAAGTTTCTACTGCTACCCACAGCCTGTGGTGTCTGCTTAGAGTGTAAATGCTTTGTGGCTCAGGCCATTTTCCAAAAACACAGTGATATGTAAGGCACCTCATGCCAGAGATCTCATCAGGTGTTAATGCTGTCTAGAGAGCTGGGTAACTGAAGGCATTTTTGTTTCTGCATTTGGGATCTGTTGTGCAGCAGTTAACACCACTTTTGAATCTGCCACCTGATGGTTTCTTGGCTGCAAAAAACAGGCATTATGTTCAGTTGAAACCCAAAGATACAAGCTATGTGTTTTGGATCAGACCTTGAAGCCTCCTGTTTTCAGCAGTTAACAACATGCAGAACTGAATGAATACTTGTATGGTTTAGTCTTGGGTTGGGTCTTTTCGCAGGGATTCATTTAATTGTGTGGTGTCAGAAGCCCTTACCGTGGAACAAGAACCCACAGTGCTGCTTCCATTTCTGTTCTATAATGACCAAGGGTTTTAAAGCTAGAGGTTTTTTTATGGTTATTGTTTCTCTTACAAATATTTATGCTGCAGACATAATAGTAGTCCAAATACTATTAAGATGAAATTTGATCAAAATGCATGTTCATTTTTAATCTCATCTTATTCTTTACTCAGGACTAGTTTTTTGTCTGCCTATCCATGTTCAGGCTGGGACAAGATTACTGTGAAATCAACAGTGGCATTTCAAGGCTGCAAAAAAGAGTGGATCAGACACACTGGGCAGACATGGTAAGAATGGTTGGATCACTACTAACAATTTAAACAAGGTAGTGACATTTACCAGCAGAGCAACTTCTAATATTTATTTTGATAAATCTGCTTCACCAAAGAAAAACATAAAGATTTCTGAGCTAAGATCACATCCTTGTTTGACTTTAATGATGTACTGTGATAATGGCCAATCCTTATTGTTTTTAAATGGCTTTAATGAATTTCCTCCAATGTCGCTGAATCCAGAAGATCTTGCCACCAGCTCTGTTTAGAAGGCAGTGGAATTCTACCTAACTTTTCTAATCTAAATACCACTGAGACATGTTACTTTTATTATTTTTTCATAGTGTGGTGGTTGGATGCTTGGGTGGACCATGATGACACAGACTTGCAAGAGGATTTCTGTCTGATACACAGCAGATCAAAGCTCAGAAGGCAAGTAAAGACCCCAGGAAACTAAACTACTTCAAATGGCACAAGATTTAACTATCAGATACTTGATTTGCAAGGTCATGAGGGTGGACAACCTGGATGACAAATCCCCAGAGATCTGTGCTGAGCCCAGTGAGAAACTCACACATACTTTCAGAGTCTGGACTTGTCACCTCCTTGTTGCATTTTGTGAATCTAAAGAAATTATTTGGCTCTGATGGAACCTGGCACTAGTCCTAAGTAACTTTTCAGTCACTCTCCCTCCAAAGTTTTAGGTCCAAAATGGTACTTCACCACGAGAAGCCAGAAAGAAATCATAACCACCAGGTCATTCCGCTGTCCCTAGGGATTGCATAAGTGGCATGAAGAATCTGGGAAACTGCAGAGGGGCCTCTTTGTGGCTTTTGATCTCCAAGTTTGTTTTCACTATTACAAAACTTACAGCATATGTCCTATCTTGGAGAGAAAACACACAGACGATGTCATTTTCCCACAGAGTATATTCACCAAGCTCAAGTTTTACTCATCTTCTCAGTCTGTCATTTTTCCTTTTTTTATAAAACCACCCTTTTTGGCAGACAAGGCAAACCTTTACATACTTAATCTTGTCCTGCATGGAAGCTCATTAAACTTCGACTAAACTGTAGGTTGGAGAAACAGTCTGGGGTGAGTTGAGGACAACATGGCAGGCACTCAAGCCTGGAATGGCTTTTTTCTTCCAGTTTACAATAAGAAATTACAGTAGACCTCTGAGCACAAAGTTGTTTGTGGGGTTAGTAGGGTGTTAATGGGGTTAGTGGAGCAGGGAGACAAAAAAAGGGAGGTGGCATGCAGGAACTCAGGAAATTCATTAGCCTCCTGATCCACTGGAACCAACTTGATTGTATTCCTCTGACAATCTGTACACCTATCATCATGACTTTTGCTTTCTTCCGTCTTGAAAATGTCTCTAATTTTAAAGTCTGACTCTGAGGCTGAAGTACTGTG